>NC_133003.1:36921831-38121831 GCF_048564905.1 Vicugna pacos
CTGTGGGCATCAGCCTCAAGAGAAGACCCGTCCTCTGAGGGACAGAAGTCCAGGCCATGCTCATTAAAATGTCATGGGAAGAGGTCTGAAATACGAACCCTGTCCCAGTCTGGGCCTGTTTTGCCCTCAGGCCCATCCGTTCCCCTTCCCCTGGTGCCTCCTGCACGCTGCATTTTCCGCAGCCCTGAATCACCTGGCTCCTGCCTGCCTGGGTTTAACCAACAGGAGACACTGGCTGGAGCCTGGAGGGTGGAAGGCAAAGGCTGGGGTATTTCTTCCCACCTTCTCGGTCTTGGCAGGATCGATGGAGCAGCCGTGTGTCCCCTGTGGTGTCAGTTCCTGCCAGAAGGGCCCACTGTGGCTCCAGCTCCCACTGAAGGTCCCTTCCCCCAGGCACCAGCACGCAGGGCTGCCTTCCGGGGTCCCAGCCGCCTCAGGATGCTAGCAGCTTCCTGCTGTTGCTCATCTCTGGGCCACCTCCACGTCCTCCGTGTTATTTCTCTTACTCTCATACCACATGTGTAACTGGTGCCCTGAATTCAATTCCCTCTGTTCCACATTCTCAGAATGGTTTGTTTTCCTGGTTGGATACCAACAACAAATCCCAAATCTAAAATTCTCCAAGGGCCACTATTTGAAATCTCGGGTAATCATCCCTGATCTGACTTCTTCATGGATAATTCTATGTACCTGCGTCCAGGATGAAAAGCAATGAGTTCCCAGGGCCGAGAACAATTCTCTCCCTAACGACAGCTATGATTTCCTGGAGAAATGCCTAAGTGGGCACCTACTGAGCAATAATTCTTTATTTCATCCAATAATCCAGACCCCCAGTAGAAGGATTTCTCACCTACAACGTCTACTGTAATACTTCAGATTCTTCTACATTGAACATTACTGTCCAAATGCAAAACAAAATTGGTTTATCTTAAAAATGTCACCATTTACCCTGCTACATAACCAAAACACTGCTTTACAAACTGAAATAATGTCAAAGATGAGATAAAATTTTTTAAACTCCCCGAATCCCCAAAAACCCAACATAAAAGAAGGCTTTTATAAAGGATCATCAACTCTGAGACAGTCAGTGTCGCTAAATTCTTAATGCTTCGTAAAGATATCATCTCTAGGTATGTGTGAAAATCATTTTACCTTGGAGACTTCATAAGATTTGGTTCCAGTCAAACACAATTATTCCAGGATGTATTTCCGAATGACTCCAAATTCCCATTTGTAGCTGGGATCAACCATTTCTGCAGTTCCAAAAAGTTACTTAGTTTGGAAGACCTATTTAGAAAACAAAAAAGACAGGAAACCATTAGCATTTTCATGTTGAAATGATACAGATTTCCAGCAGGAAAATAATGGGGTTTTTTTTTCCAATGACGCCTGTGGTTGCAGGCAAGTGGTAGACCGTCAAACACATCCACATTCGTAAAGTGTGTCCCAATAGATGGGGTGGGGGAGGGGGAGATACAGAATTCTGCCCTCATTAACTAGCCACATACTAGTTAACAGAATATAATTTTAAAGTAGACATTCTTTCTGCAGCAAAGGCATCCCAAATTTGACAGAGGGTCCCAAACCACTCAGGATGCAGAATTTCACTCTCACATTTCATCAACCATGAAAACAAAATTGGAATGATCTAATCCCAAGAGTGCCACAGCTTGCCCAAGTTCACAGAGCAATGGAAAAGCCAGCATGAAGACCTGAGTTCCCAGCTTTGGATCATATAAACCTGAAGATGATGCTAAACGATTGGCAAGGATGTTTTTTGAAAAATGTTGATGGGAGGCAGAGGGCAAAAGTCATTCCAATGTAAAACTCCATACCAAAATACTAAAAAAAACCCAAAAAACAAACAAAAAAACCCCACAAAAACCCCACACTTGTTTGTTAATACCACAATTGAGACTCAACACGCTCCTTTAATGCAGACCTAAAAGGACTCTTCTACTCAGTGAAAACATTTTTTTCAAGAACTCAGATGATTCCTATCCAAGACATCTCAAGGGAAAAGACGTGAAACAAATAAAACTATACCATTTTTAACGTTGCCGGTTACATACCTCCCTCCCAGGGGTGGAGATCAGAGAGAAATAATGATGGGCATCAAAAATATTTCAGTTGCAGATATGACATAAACTCAGTGGGATGAGTACAGCTCAGTGGCAGAGTACATGCTTAGCATGCACGAGGTCTTGGGTTCAATCTCCAGTACCTCCATTAAAAAAAAAAATCCTTGCAACACAGTCTAATTACTATTGAATCCTGTTGAACCCATTACAAATTCACCACAAAACACAACTTAGATTGTGCTCTTCTTTGGATGGCCCTGGAGATAATTACAGATGTTTGCCTAAGGAACACTTCAGGTGACAGGCTTGAAGACCCTCAGCCCTTTGGGGCTACAGAAGAGAGAGAAAAGACCTTGAGTGATCAGCTCTATAGGAAGGAAATGGTTTTGAATAACTGGATAAATACGTTACTTGGGGAAAAAAAAAAACTGGCAACTGTTCATCTCTCAGATCCTCCAACTTTATTAAGTGTGTGTGTCCTGATGGACACCCAAGAGCACAATGTGACCTTCTGTTACTGGAAAGAAATACACAGTATAATTTATCAGAACCCATCATAATGAACTCCTCGTATATTGGAAACCAAAATGACCTTTCCCAGCTAATATTTACCTTGTTTTCTTCACACAAAGGGAACCACTGGGGATTCTTTTTTCAGTTCATTAAAAAATGGATCCATCAGTGAAATGTGATCTAATAGTTCGTCCACCAGACAAAAAGCCAGGAGCTTAATTTTAGGCTGAACAGTAACTTACTCACTTGGATTTTCCCAGTGTGTACTCTTGGTACTCGCTTGAAAGGATTAACTGTTTCATGTCGGTTCCAAACTTGAGTACGTTCAAGACCATCAATAACTGTGTGCGTGACACCAAAAGCCTTTCCTTCTGGTCACTTCATTTCCCTCCCAGTCGTCTCCCAGCAATAGCACAGTCCTTCCTATCATTCTGTTTCAAAAGTCATTCATTTTTTGTAATTGAAGTACATTTGATTTACGATGTTGTGTTAGTTTCTGGCGTGCAGCTAAGTGATTCAGTTATACACATATATTTTCTTTTTCATATTCTTTTCCATTATGGTTTATTATGGGATATTGAATATAGTTCCCTGTGCTATACAGTAGGACCTTGTTGTGTATCTATTTTATACACAGTAGTTTGAATCTGTAAATCCCAAACTCCCAATTTATCCCTCCCCATCCTCTTTGCCCCCTGTAACCATAGGTTTGTTTTCTATCTCTGAATCTTTGTTTTGTAAATAAGTCCATTTGTGTCATACTTTAGATTCCACATATAAGTGATACCATGATATTCGTCTTTCTGTGACTGGCTTACTTCACTTAGTATGACGATCTCTAGGTCCATCCATGTTGCTGCAAATGGCATTATTTCATTCTTTTTTATGGCTGAGTAGGATCCTACTGTATATAAATATACCTCATCTTCTTTATCCAATCATCTGTTGATGGACACTTAGGCTGTTTCCATGTGTTGGCTATTGTAAATTGTGCTCCTGTGAACATTGGGGTGCATGTATCTAAAAGTTACCAATTTTTAGAGTCTGGATGTTTACAATGATGAAAGACATTGTCCATATCTAGACTAAAACAAAAATTAACATGTCTAATCATTCTCAGAATGAACTAAAAACCCTCAAGATCTGGACGCGAGATTACATTCTTCATCTTTCACCTTACATGTTACTATCATGTGGAGACAGTCACTCTTTTACAACAAAAGAAACAGAATGCCTGTTTATGTTTCCTGGTACCAAGAAACTTGGAGGATCTAAGGCAGAGGAGACCATTCTTCATGTGTTTAATTTACTTCTGTTGTATACAAGAAGGAATTCTGCCTACGTTTGATTTCTTACCAAGGAAAGAGTGAAGCCCTCCCTCTCTTTCCTCTTAATGTGTTTGCCTTCACCATTAGTAGTAGAGTGAACTCCCTGAGAGGATTATGCTTTGGGAATGTGGTTATTTACTTGGAGATAAGCCCCCTCAGAACGTCTCCGGCATCAGTTTTGCTAAGCCCTCGTCACTCCACACGTTGTCCTTGTCATCCAAAACTCTACAGTGACAAAATATCACGGTTCCTTTTAAAATCAGAAAACACAGTGACCTTAAAGCTGAACCTAATCATGAGGGAAAAGTAGACTAACTCAAATTTGAGGGACATTCTGCAATGTCATTGCTCTGTAGCCTTTAAAAGTGTCCAAGTCATGAAAGATTAAAAAAAAAAAAAAAACCCTGAAGAATTGTTCCAAATAAAGGAGCAATACAGGGCAACTAAGTGAAATCGTGACCCTGTGCTGGATCTTGGGCCAGGAAAAATACCCACACACAGTCAGTGGCAGAATGAACTGTGCACACGTAGACATACACATGAACACAAACATATACACACACATACACACACATTCATCACACACATACACACATATACACACATACAGCTTTAAAGGACATTACTGGGACAAAACCGTTTCTAAACACAGCCTGTACATTAAATGGCAGGGTTGTATCAAACATCACATTTCCTGATTTTGATCATTATACTGCAATTAAGGGAGAGAATGTCCTTGCTTTTTAAAAAAACACACTGAAATACTTAAGAATAAAAGGGGCAAATATCTCCTACTTATTTTCAAAGGATTCTGGAGGGTGGTGGGAAGAGAGGAAAAAGGGAAAGGAAGGAAGAAAGAAAAGAGTGAAAGAATGAACATAAAAACAAATGAACAAAATGCAAGCAATTGGTGAATCCAGGTCGAAGGTATACAGGAAGGAGTTCTTTGTACTATGCTTTCAACTTTTCATTAAGTCAGAAATTTTATCAAAGTAAGACATTAAATATTCACTTAA
The DNA here is from genome assembly GCF_048564905.1 of Vicugna pacos. Lineage (NCBI taxonomy): Eukaryota > Metazoa > Chordata > Mammalia > Artiodactyla > Camelidae > Vicugna > Vicugna pacos. The sequence goes on from NC_133003.1 coordinate 36,926,770, forward strand.
AAAGGGGGGAGGGTATAGCTCAGCAGTAGAGCGCTTGCTTAGCATGTACGAGGTCCTGGGTTTGATCCCCAGTACCTCCATTAAAAAAATTTTTGTAATAAATAGATAAACCTAATTACCTTATCCTCCCCCCAAAATTCACTTAAAAGGCTTCAGTGTATCACATAGACTAAAATGATTTGGAACTTATCACCAATCTTAAACAATAAGGAAATTTGATAGTTGGAACGTTCTGGCTAATTCGATTCTCTTAGCACCCACCCAAGTCCCCAGAAGAAGTCATTTGTTTTTATTTAAAAAGCACTTACATAGTGCCTACTATGGGCCAGGCACTGTGTTAAACACTTTAAAATAATAACTCACTTAAAAGGAGGATTTATTTACATCCTGCCATACAGATGAGGTATAAGGGGACAGGGACTTGCCCATGGTCACTCAGCTAGCAAGTGGCTAAGCCAGGATTCAAATTCAAGCCATCTGGCACCAAGGTACCTACTGTTTCAATGCTTATAAAAATGTTTTCAAAAACTGTAAGGCCTTTTTCATGCTTTAGTAAATAGACTGAAAAGAATTCTTTCTTCAGGAATTCAAGACAATGGTAAACAAGCTAAAAATAAAAATTGTCTGCGGACCAACCTGTGCAGGCAACTGGACTGAATTAGCTACCAGACCCTAAGCTATTTTATATTAATCCCAAAATAAGTTCTGCCTCATCTCTGAAAAGCTGATGAAAAGCATGGTTCTCATTTGCTGCGGGGTTCGGGCTTACTGCCCATTTATTAAAGGCTTATGTCGTTTCCCAAATTAAGACCAAACATACAAAAATTCTGAAGACCTTGAGTGCTTAAGCTGCCATTTTTCAAACAGATGGGAAACAACCACACTTCAGGTCAGAACTCCTCGAAAACACTTCAGTAAAAACACAGCGGAGTCAGAATACAACACGTGAAGGCTAAATGACGTCTGTTCATGTCTACGAAGGAATTCAGCAGTGGAAACAAGACAAAACAAAATGGATTTTTGGTTGGTGCATCTGCTGAGACTCATTTCCTGGCAAACTCCAACTCAGAAGCATTTTTGCAACAATACAGCGAGGCAGACTGTGGCTTAATGAACAAAACAGACAGTCCACCAGCTACACATCCACACTGCCCTTCCCTGCCTGCCCACTCACCTAGCAGGTTTCCAAGTTTCATCTTGCATCACCTGTGGAGGGGGGGACGTCTGAATAATTAGCTATTTCCAGACTCGCCATCAGTTCATCTGAGCTCCCGGGTGGGATCTGCTGGGATGACCTGGTAACTGTGGTTCTCAGCCCCTCGGGTATCAGGGCGCAAGGAGAAATCACTCTTCCAGCTAACGATGTAAGAGGTGACACACCCTTCAGAGTTTAGACATTGCGGTAAATCATTTTTCCACGCTAATTTCAAACCGATCAAGACCTGTCACCACACTCTACCCTCTTCCCCGTTGTAAATTAGCAACCTGGGTTTGGGGAGTAAAAAAAAAGAGTTTTTTGTGAGTGGAAAGGGATGAAAAGATGGTCCCTCTAAGTCAGGGCTTTTCTGATAAGCAATTGAGATTTTGAAATAGAAGTTGCCTACCTACAATAATTCATCATTTCACCAGACAGAAGGGAGGAAAGATGCTTCCATTTCCAGTTGCTTGACTAACACAACCACGCTGAATTGTCTTCCAGAAATTGTCAAACAGCTTTTCCACAAAAGTACGCAAACTAAATTTAACCTCTTTCCTGACAAATTCACTCTGAAACAAGACAAGAATTAACAAGCCTTTTATTTTTAAGAGGGTGCTGATGAACGCAAATGTGTTTTATAGGTTATCGGCACTTCGGTGAATGTATTTCAAGCACTGATACAAGGTGGATGCTTCAGCTGGGCTGTCGCTTATGACTATCACAGGATGTGCGGAATGACTTTGTAATACAGAGCCCATTCACTGTCATACGTTAAAGTGGACACTTTTTCTGCCAAAGTGTGGTATATACGTGTCCTATATTGCTTTTTTATTGCTTGCTTTAAAACAACAATGAAGACTTTGCTCCTGAACCATTTTACAACATGCTAAACCATGTTCCAAGTGAGCCATTAAGGACAATAACTGGGTCCATTAAATATTAAAGAATTTTATAAAATTTCATAAATGGCATTTTTAATTTCGAGGCTTACCAAAACCATCTCGTTTAAACGAGGTGGTAGCGTTCTTCAAAAGGGACTTTCTGGTCAGAGATGACTTAGATAAATTAGATAGACACCCTGGGCTTTTATAAGGCTCACACTCTGTCATTTTAAGAACTGAGAAATTCCTTACAGCCTCGCGGTATCTTTATTTCAGTGCGGTGGCACATTCCTTTCTAATGGAAATATGGACAAACAGTGCATTTTGTTAATGAAGAAAAACTGGAGTGACCATTAAATGTACAAAAAGCAATCATCACTGAGTGATAGCGGTTCACGGAGAGCCAGCAGACATAAAACAGAGAAAACAAATGGCAAGTTACATAAAATAAAATGCACTCACCAAATTCAGGGACACCCAGCATGACCACACAGCTTGTCGTCCAAGGGAAAGCTGCCCGGGTCCGGGGCTGAACGCGTGTGAGCAGTGATGGCAATGGAGCCATAAATCTCTCAAGGACCAATTATCCTTACAGCAGAGAGTTTATTTCTTTTAATTAGACCAGTTTTTAATTGGAAAATTTCCTCTCGTTTCTCGTTTTTCAAAGAATCAAAGCAGAGTGTCCAAGGATTTTATCTAACACAGTAAACAGCCAACAGAATATTGTGGAGCCTACCCATAGGTTGCCAGGCACTTGAACTTGTGTCTAAAAATTTTTTACAGGATATGATCTCAGGTCTACACAACAGTCATAAAAATAAAGCAAGCCGCATGTAACCATCAGCAACAGCATCTCTACTATTTTAAGGGTTACAACGTGTGGGTGGGGTCATCCGTTCATTTACAAACAGAATGCAAATCTCTGGAGGGGAGAGATTTCTCTTCTACCCTAATCTCTACCTTAATGCCCTGCACATCATGGGTGTTGAATATGTCTTGTTAAATAAATGAATAAATGAAAATCTCTAGTTTTACTCCTAAATGAATGGTCAGTTCACTCCTATGCTCCCCTAACTCCTCACCTGTACACAAATACAGTTCATCTAGTCGATCATCAAGGTGCCTCCCAGGTGTAACAATGACTCAGAGCATTTTAGGGAAAATATGGTTAAGATTCAGCTACTGAGAACATACAGCTCATGGACATATATACACAGTAAATTCAACTGCAGCAGGATTACATAGCAAGAGAATGCCCATCACAGGCAATATTGGCCATGTTAATCCATTAGTGGGATAAATGCTTCTTAAAAGCTTAATCTAAACCTTTATTAAATTTCCAACCTTAAAATCATCTTTTGTTTGACAACAGTGCCCTCCTGTGGGCATAAAAGGAAGTCTTTTCACAGTGCTAGCATGTTAACTGATTCACAGTATAGGTTTTTATTATAATAAATACATGCTAAATTTTTATTATAATAAATAAATGCTAAAATTTGTATGGAAACACAAAAGACACTGCATAGCCAAAACAATCTTGAGAAAGAAGAATGGAGCAGGGGAATCGTGCTCCCTGACTTCAGACTATACTACAAAGCTATAGTGATCAAAACTGTGTGGTACTGGCACAGAAACAGACACCTAGGTCAATAGAACAGGATAGAAAGTCCAGAAATGGAACCATGCACTTCTGGTCAGTTACTCTACCACAAGAGAGGCAAGAACATACAGTGGAGAAAAGACAGTCTCTTCAATAAGTGGTGCTGGGGAAACTGGACAGCTACCTGTAAAAGACTGAAATTAGAAACTTCTCTAACACCATATACAAAAATAAACTCAAATTGGATTAAAGACTTAAATGTAAGACCAAATACTATAAAACTCCCAGAGGAAAACATAGGCAGAACTCTTGGACATAAATCACAGCAATGTATTTTTTGAATCAGTTCCTGGAGTAATGGAAATAAAAGCAAAAATAAACAAATGGGATCTAATTAAACTTAAAAGCTTTGCACGGCTAAGGATACCATCAACAAAATGAAAAGACAACCTACAGAATGGGAGAATATTTGCAAATGATGCAACCAACAAGGGACTAATTTCCAAAATATACAAACAGCTCATACACCTTAAAATTAAAAAAAAATAATAATAATTTAAAGAAAAAAACCCAAGCAACCCAATCAAAAAATTGGCAGAATACATAGATATGTCTCCAAGGAAGATATACAGATAGCCAACAAGCAGATAAAAGGATGCTCAACATCACTAACTGTTAGAGAAATGCAAATAAAAACTGGATGAAGTATTAAGTCACACCAGTCAGAATGACCATCTTTAAAAAATCTACAAATGATAAATGCTGGAGAGGATGTGGAGAAAAAGGAAACCTCTTACACTGTTGGTGGGAATGTAAATTGGTGCAGCCACTATGGAGGACAGTACAGAGATTCCTCAAGAAACTAAAAATAGACTTATCATATGATCCAGCAACTTCACTCCTGGGCGTATGTCCAGAGAAAAATATAATTCAAAAAGACACATGCACCCCAATGTTCAGAGGGAGAGAGCGAGAGAGGGAGCACCATTTACAATAGCCAAGACACAGAAACGATCTAAATGTCCATCAGCAGATGACTGGATAAAGATGTGGTATATATTTACAATGGCATACTACTCAGCCATAAAAAGGAATAAAATAATGCCATTTGCAGCAACATGGATGGACCTGAAGGTTGTTATTCTAAGTGAAGCAAGCCAGAAAGAGAAAAAATTGCCATGTATCACTTATATGTGGAATCTAAAAAAAAAAAGGGACATAAATGAAATTATTTACAAAACAGAAACAAACTCACAGGCATAGAAAATGAACTTATGGTTACCGGGGGCAAAGTCGGTGGGAAGGAATAAACTGGGAATTCAAAAATTGCACCTTTTGGGGATTGATGGAAATATTAGCTATCTTGATTGTTGTGGTAGTTTCATGGGTATATACATTATCAAAATTCATCAAATTGTACATCTGAAATACGTGGAGTTTACTGTACAGGAACCATAACACACTAAAGGTGTTTAAAAAAAGAAAGAAAATGCTTAAACTAAGCCTTTATTAAATTTCCAATCTTAAAATCACCTTTTGTTTGACAACAGTGCCCTCCTGTGGCCAAAAGAGGAAGTCTTTTGACAGTGCTAGCATGTTAACTGATGCACAGTACCGCCTTTTACTATAGTCAATACGTGTTTAAATTTTTTAATAAGGTCATAATTATAAACAGAATGCAAGCTATCCTTAAAGAAGCATAAGATACTATATAATTTACGTAACAATTTCACACTAAATGGCATCACATGCTGCTCCTTTTATACAAGGATAATGGAACTGTTGCATCAGTAGGTCATCCACTTTGGGTGTTTCCCATGAATGGGGATGACCTTGCATGGGTTCATCCAAACCCTCTGCGACCGACGGCTCTTGAGATCAAGCAAGATGCACCTGCAAGACCAGCTGGGACAAAGTTGCTATGCTTTCACTTTCTACTCCCACCTGTATAACTCATTTCTATAAATTCTGTCTCCTGGAGCGATCTTTTTAGAGCTGTACCAATCTGGTGAGAAGAAATGAAGGATGGAGATATGCTGTTAAAAAAAAGTTAAATCAGAATACAAGCATAGCTTCTAAATGATATAGTAATTATTCATATGGAAAACTGCACATAATAAACACAAGCAAAGCGCGGCTATTTATTGGTTCTCTCAGTGACTTCTGTAACACAAACCCTCACTACAGTCTATCAAAGCTCCCCAAGCCATTTGAAGATGCTCTCAACACTCAGCAGATATATACTGAAAGCATCCTGAGTACTGGCTTTATATCAGGACACACTGGGTGAAATCAAGAACACTTTCCGTCTACCCAAAAGTGACAAACTAACTGGAAATCATGAGGGCAGCCAAGAGAGTAGGGCATTAATATTTGGATCATCTTGTTGAAATGAGAGTATATTAGATACAGTGGATGAACTAAGATAGATAATGGAAGTTAAAAACACAACTCAGACATAGGAGCATAACCACAGGCTGCTATCTGTAGGCAGCCATGCACTCTAGGTTATTTCTTCTTCTTCTTCATCTGGGAAAGCCTTTTGGCTTTCAAAGCAGTTATCTTAAAACTACTCCTATGGTTTGACATCATCGACTCAGATAAAGTCCTGTGAGGCCATTGCTCTTATTCAGGCTCTAAAAAAGAAACAGCTCACATATATAATGCATTACAGCCAGAACCTGAGTTTTAAGTTTCTATGTCACGTTCATGTGTTCATGCCAGAACTCACTCATCACGCTTCATTCGGGTATCAGGGAAACACTCTGGCTGCAACTGTGCCCACATGACGAAACATGAGGTCATGATCCCATAATCCCAATGCACAAGAGATGCACCATACACTTTAGGAGACTTTTAAAGCAGAAAACCACAAGCGGCTAAGCCCTCAAGGTAATAAATGCACTCTCCATCCCCAAAAGGGAGAAAAGCGTGTGAAAACTACTTATCATAATCTGCTGCAGAACATAAAAATGCACGAAATGCAGATTTATCTTTGTGACCTACAGGATCTTTAATCTTTAATTAATATAACAGATTCTCCTGAAAACCCATCAATTACAGTCTATTCCAAAGGATTTTGGGTAACTGACGCCAGGGAGGCAGAAACAAAATTCCAACATGATCCAAGTGAAGTTTCCTCTGCCTGGAATGTAGAATTGAGACTGAGAGACAGCTAATCCTTCTGGAATAATCTGTTGAAGGAGGGAGATACACATCTGGGGGTTGGGGGGTGGTCGCCCTTCTCTCATTACCTGCAGGGGGAACAAAGAAATACCATCTTCACAGAGATGCAATTGGCACCGATGTGCAAAGAGCAGAGATGATGCAGGAGAGCATGATCACGTCTCTGAAGGTCGTTCTATTTTTTTTTTTTTGCCTTCCCTTGGCCTGCATCCCTCCCCTTAGATTCCAAGAGAACGGCTATAGCTTTTTGAAAAATAATAATTTTCACCTTTGACCTCAGTAGAGTGAATTTTTAATCCAAAGAGAATTCTCCCATTTCATAGATAGAAAAACTGAGCCCCCAGAAATAATATTCCCCAGGTTGCAAGGCTAAGAATCAGTAGTAGAGCAGGACTTTCTACAGAACCCTTCAGACACAAGAGCAACTCTGTCCAACTGGTAACCCCTAGCCACATGCGGCCACTGAAACGAACATAAATGAAGTTAAATTTAAAATTGAGTCCATCGTAGGCACTAGTCCCAGTTCAAGTGCTCAGCAGCCCCACCTGGTGGACAGTGTTGGTATTGCACTGAACTTCACCGCGATAGAACGTCCCCGCTGTAGAAAGTTGGTGGGACAGCGCTGGATCCCTGATCCTCCTCCTTTAAATCTGAAACAAACTGCAAAGGCTCACATCAACCGCTCTACTAAATGCAGAGGGATCCAGTGGAACGTGGGTAGATGTCTCGACATCGCAAAGCTTGGGTTCTCGTGCGCCCTGCTTCATACCCTTTCGATGGACAAATCATTGCACCTCTCTGAACCTCAGGTTCTTCATCCTGAAGATGGATTTTAATAATAGCTACTCAGGTTATTGTGGAGTTCAAATGAAGCGTGGCACAGGGAAGGGCTCGGCGGGCTGCAGCGGTACTAATATGAGTTGTTAGAATGAATCAGAGCAGCGGCTAATGACCACTTCCAGAGCCCTGGCTCTGCTGTGAGAGTTTTCTATGCATTAACTCACTTTATCTTCTCCATGTGCTTTTGAAGGGGTTGCTATCATTCTCCCATTTACAGAGGAGGAAATTTAGATACAGGAAAGCCACGCAACTTGCCCAAGCTCAGCTACCAAGGGGCAGAGCTGGGATCTGAGCCCAAGATTTGGAGGCTGTGCCCTCTCAACTACTGGGTACTCTGCCTCTCCCGTATCTAAAAAATGCACATTCATCCCTCCTCCCTTCCCTCTCACCACCATTTTTTCAGTTCATACCTATATAGTTCAGTTTGTAAACGCACACCCTAGTTATAATCTTGTCTTTTGGGCTCTCTCTTCTAATATTTTTACTTTGTGTGTATATATTTTTGTACCTGGACATGAGACTTGCTGGACACAAAAACGTTTGATGTCAAATCAAAAAGCAGGCTTGTTCCCTGTATGACACTCTGCAGAGTAGTAATCAGTTAACAGATCCTGCTTAAGAAAACCTGACAAACCAAGTTAGTACAATCACTTTCTGAAGTATTTTCAATCTAATAAGTAATTTCAGACATCATTGGTTCTCCCAATCAATGGCCATTTCTATAATAGATGAAAGGAACCAAAAAGAAAAAAGTAAATAAAAGCAGAGACAGGACTCCTGAGAGCTAACATCCTGGCGTCATCACTCTCATCATTAGCATTTATCCAACCTGTCGCATGGCGACACCATGCGAGGCAACGGTTTCCTTCAATCAGCATTTGCAAAGGCATCTCTCACGAGACAGGTGTGGGAGCAAAAGACCGTCACCCACCCAGCAAACGAGAGCTTCAGCAAAGGCCTGAAAGCAACTGCCAATCCCAAGAACAGGGTTTATGAATCTGGGGTCCTTGAAGAGGATTCAGGGGACCATGAACTGGGATGGGGGGAGGCGGGGAGAAATGACATCTTTATTTTCACGAACTTCTGTTTGAAACTCATCATTCCCATCAATCACAAATGTCAGCAACAAACCGCAGGGGTACTGAGCAGTTCCTCTGACTTGAACACAAACAGAAACCACAGGTATTTTCAGGTCACGTTACAGTGTGTGGCAAAGATCTCAAAGCACGTGCCTATCACAGCCCCATAATTAGATAGTTAATCCATCTGCCTGGAGACCGTGTTGTTTAAGGCATTAACACAGAAGCACACGTGTTCTGTAGCACAAAGTATTTTAACATTTTGATCACTGCATTTCTGTATTGTTGGCTTCCTTTATAATTCTATGAACTGTTTCATAATATTATTCTGACACAGGATCCACCGGATTTACCAAAGCTGCCAAGAGACTCACGGCACCGAAGAGGTTAAAGGAGGTACATCCTAGGAGCTGGCAAAGCCGTATCTTCAAGGTGCAGTGTCACAGCTGCCTCCTCCCTCTTGCCCTCTCCCGACCCTACATTAGCTGAACCTTTCACCCATCAATTCTGCCCGTACTGACATAGGAAGTTTGAAAAGGAAAAAAAATGACAGATGATACAATGACGTCTGTGCAAGGCATAAACCAGCCACAAAAGTACCAGGTAACAATTGCAGAATGATTTGGGGAAGGTTTGGAAAAAAAAAAAAAAACAATTTGCCTGGTACAGAAAGAACCATCATTTCAAGTACTTCTTGCAACCACTATCTGTAATGTATTCCAACTTGCGAGTGTAGAAATGGCCTCATTATCTCCACTGAGGTCCTTCAGAAAGTCTGTTTCAAAGCAAGCACCTCCTAAAGTTAGCCCACGACCTAAAAGCCGGTGCTATAAATACCCACGGCCTGGGAAAGCAACGGGCAAGCTCGACTCCACGACTGTGTCTTCAAGAAAGGAACGGGGAGGGCTGGAGGCCAGCAGATTGCTCAGTGCACAGCTGTAAGAAAAAGGAGGTGAAGTTTCTAGATCTTTAGGGGAACAGGTCTCAGAAGTCCAAGGGGAAAGGGACCCTTGTCATTTGGAAAGAGATAAATACAGCAGGCACACATTTGTAAAGAGGTCCATCAAAGTTTCCCCATTGATATGGTAAGCATCTTCGCAGGGTATGAAAAAGGGCAGGCAAGAGTGGAGTGCCATTATCGATGTGAATGGAGTCTTGGGGTGAGTTCTCCCCAGAGCAGAGCCTCAGACAAGGACGGAAGGTGGGAGCCTGGGACTCGGGTTGCTGGTGGGAGTGATGGCAGCTGGATTCCCCCAGGACCTCCCAAGAAGCATAGAGAACGGCTTCCAGAATCACCCACCCAGGGACCGGAGGTGGGGGCGTTTACACATCAGGTTTCCATCAGAGGCATTAACTCCCAGGCTCTTCTGGGCAGCCTCGGTTTGTGTGCCACTGCATCAGAGAAGGCCCCCGGAGGGAGGGGGAAAGATGCTAGAGACAGAACCTGAGCTGTTCGTACCAGCTGGTACCTGGTGTCCCATCCCTCTGCACCCCACAGGTCCGCCCAACATGCTGAGGACCGTCCTCTGCAGCCGTAGGAGCTGAGGGATGGGACACGTGGCACCAGAGGCGTCTGCTACCCAGAGAGAAGGTGGAACGTAAGCTTTTTTCTTCCACGGTAGCTTCCCCACTGCATTAACTTTTTTTCATTTTTTGTTTCAGTTTTATTAACATATAATGGACATACGGCACTGCATACGTTTAAGGTGTACAGCACAATGATTTGACTTATGTACAGCATGAAATGGTCACCACAGTAACTTCAATGAACACCCACCATCTCAGATGGATATGTTCAGGAAAGAGAAAACACATATGCATTTTGTCCTTGTGAGATAACAACTGTTAAAATTTAGTCTCTTAACAACTTTCATAAATAACACACAGCAGTGTTAATTACACTTATGTTGTACATTACACCCTTAGTACTTACATCCGGAAGAACTTATATCTTTTGACTACCTTCCTCCAATGCCCCCTCTCCCCCCACCCCCTGCCTCTGGTAACCACAAATCTGACCTCTTTTTCTATGAGTCTGTCGGTTTGTTTCTGAACTGTAACTGACCTACAACACAATGTTAGTTTCTGGTATACAACATAGAGACTCGGTATTTCTGTACATTTGAAAATGATCATGATAACGCTCGTTACGGTAAGTCACCATACAGAGAAACTACATAGCTACTGATGGTGTTCCCCTATGCTGTACACTTCACACCTGTGACTCGTTTATTTTGTAACTGAACGTTTGTACGTCAATCTCCCTCACCTATACCTGCAGTGAATTTTAAAATTCGTTCATGCACCAAATATTTCTGAGCCCAAACTATGTGCCTCCAGGCACTGGGACAGAGCAGTGAACAGAACGGGAGAGGTCTGTGCGCTCACACACCTTGTATTCTGACAGCAGCCATTTGAAAAATGAGTGTTCCAGATAATGACAGAAAGAACGAAGAGGAAAGCAGAGAGGACAGAGGGGATCACGTAGCAAGGGTAGCTAGGAATTGTTGTCTTGACTTGGAGCCTGAAAGAAGAAGAGTCAGTCCTAGGACTTGCAAAGGAAGAGCTTTTAAGTACAGGGCACAGCACATCCAAAGGCCCTGAGGTGCAAAGAAGCCATTTAGTGCCCCAGTCAGTGCAATCTCCCACAGGGTGGGTGGAGGGGAGCATTTATTACAATCAGGAGTTCTCCTCCATCGGACAGCAAGCGTACTGTGGAAATCTGTTTTCAGATAGAAACGAGCTCTGGACAGTATACAGGGTCCTCCCTGCAGGCACACTTCCAGCCAAACTGAAGTCTTCCTTTTCGTTTTTCTTTTTTTTCTTTTCTCACCATATTTTCATCCAAGGATCACTGAACTGGGAGTTTCACAGTGTTAACCAGGCTGGAACCAAAGTGCAAATTCCAAACTGCCTATAGCCCCAGGGCATTTGGGCAAGGGGGAAAAAACAAATGTAAACCATAAGGTACCTTCACATCTCAGCAAGAGAAGATAAGGAGCAAGATGGGATCGGTACCCAAGATGTGAAATAATGCTCTGTGTACACAGCCAGCCGGATAAGGAAGCAGGATGGGGACCCCAAGCTCCTCAAAGGCTCAAGGGTCCCTCCTCAAAGTGGCCAAGCCAGCTCTGCATCCTTGTTCCTTCTCACATCCCGGGTGATGATACATCGATTTCAGCAAGACAGAAAATCAGGTATTGATTTCCTGTGTCCCTCTCTGGGCATTAGAATTGAAATTCTCGCCACCTGACTGCCCTTTAATTTCAATTATCTGGGGCCTTGTAGCCTCGAGAGGCAGTATGCAAATCGTAGCTGCCACTATTAGAGGGCTTTTACTTAGTATAAACTATGTGCCAAATAGCACCCTGGAAACTTGTTCTATACATTAATTCATTCGAGTCTTGCAACAGCCTCCTAAGATCGGGACCTCTTTAGAGGACTTTCAAACACAGCTGGGATTTGAACCAGCAGGGTCTTAGTCCGGAGTCCCTCTCCTGCCCACAAGCTCTGAGGCTTTGTTAGATCCGTGGGGACTGCACTGCTGACTTTCCGTGGTGATGGCGTTTTGAAGGTGATGGAAGCCCAACTATAGAGAAAACCCTGTATTTCATACAGAACTCGCTGCCATCAGAAAATCAGTTCCCATAGTATATTGCACCCACCTTGAAAGGGTCTCGATAAAGTGATTTTAACCGGGGGGGGGGGGGGGGAAGGCAAGGGAGAGAAGATTTAGAGAAACTGATCCTCCACTAGTACCCACAGTAGTCCAGAAAATTAATGCTCACTGTCCAAATAGAAGGTGGCAGCATAGATATGCACCGACTGCCATTCTCAAAATAATAGCTTTCTATCTAGCTGCCTCCTTTAAAGTCATCCGCTTTGGAGAGTGCCTCGATCCTCAAATGAAAAATCTTCCAGCCTCTGATATGAGTGTCAGGAAGGCAAAAGGCTGGAATGAGCTGAGCCCAGCAGAAAACGCATGAAACCACAAAAGGGCTATTTCTGTCACGCTCAGGGCAAGGAGAACACCACCAAGGCACTGGCCTCCTGCTTGGAGAGGGTAGCGGGACACACCTGGGTGACAGCAGGTGGAATTACCCAACCTCCAGTCTGCATCTGTGTTCTGTCAAGAGGGATGAGACACTTTCCGTCAAGAGTAGAGGGGCCACCGGCTAGAGGGAATGGAGGTCCAACACAGGGGCTGCGATGGTCAGAGTGCCTGCCCTCTCCGAATGAGCCCGAGCCTCCTGGCCCTGATGAATTACACTCCATGTCACTGATGGCAGGAGGCGGGAGGTGGCAAAAACATCGTTGGCAAACTCTGGAGGATCCTGGAGAACAGGAGACAGACCAGCAAATGAAGAGGGACGAAACGAGCAGTCCTGCCAATCAAAAATCAGTAGGCATCTGCCAGTCTCACCAAAAAAAATTCTTCAGTGCCATTATTCACACGGGGGCTGGGGTGGGGGCGGGGAGCAGCAATGTTTACTTGGAATCAGCACGGATTCACTAAGAATAGCTCATACCAGGCAATGCTCACTGCCTTTCTTCATAGTCACTGGAGTTGGCAATCAAGAGACTATTACAAAACTTACGGTTACCAAAGGGGAAAGGGGGAAGGAAGGGACAAATTGAAAGTTTGGGATTTATAGATACTAACTACTGTATATAAAATAGGTAAACAACAAAGACCTACTGTGCAGCACAGGGAACTATATTCAATACCTTGTAATAACCTATAATGGAAAAGAACCTGAGAAAAGAATATATATATAGATATCTATATCTATCGCTGAATCACCTTCCGGTACACCTGAAACTAACAAACATTGTAAATCAAGTATACATCAAAAAAAAAATTATAACAACAACCAAAAAAGAAACTGTTCTGGTCATAAAAGCTGGAATTCAGCAAGATACTCTAAGTTTTCATATAATTCCAATGCAAAGATATAAAGAAATACAGGCTAGACATAATGAAAATAAGTAAGCTAAATAACCCACTAACCGTTTCCCTCTCAAAGTGCTGCTAAGTTACACCATGTCACGTTAGAATGCAGTCTCCGATGGTTCGCCACTGGGCTCCACCCAGAGCCCCGGCCTGCTCATCTCCTGTGGATACCTTGGATAGCAATGCTGCCGGCATTCCGCTCAAATCTGGGGATGACCTGAAGCTTGGAAGGATAACCACGATTCTGAAATGTGGGAAGCAAAATTGGAAAAATTCCAATACAGTGACCGATCCATTAAAACCTAACAAAATGAAATTCTCCAGAGGTAAATGCAAAATATGAAGCTTGGGTCTCAAAACAGAAGCAGACGAGTACAGGGAAAAAGAAATACTGCTTTCTAGTGTCACACGGGTAATGATGGCTCATAAATATCTTGTTGACTCTGAATTTAAAAAGAGAAATGCAAGATGGCTGCTAAAATTGTTCCTGTGATTTTATGTTCCATTAGTAAATGTCTATTACTTAAAACCAGAGAAGGGATATATATAGTTCAGCAATACTCGGAATTAGCTGGACCACAACAAAAGACATTACAGAATTCAGTTCAGTGCTAGGCTGCCAGCGTTCCTTCAGCATCCATGCCCGGGATGGAGAAGGAATTCCAGCCCAGCCCCAACTCAGACCACTTCCCACCACGAAGAAATGTTCTATTTCTCCACTGCAGCAGTGACTACCCACTGAGCTCTTTGTATGTGGCTAATGTGGCCAAGGAACTGAATTTTTTTGTTTGTTTCATTTAATTCTAATTAATTCAAATGTATGTAGGCACTCCTGGCTACTGTATTAGGCTGCACAACTTTAGACAAAGCCATATGCCAAATGCGGGTAGTGACCGGGAGGTTAGCATCCTTGGGAAAAAAGACTGAGGGGAACAAAATGACAACAGGACTTAACATCTGAAGTGCTGTCTCGTGGAAAGAGGATTCAATATTCTTTTGAGCCCACGGGGCAGAACTAGGACTTAAGAGAAATTAGGGTAAGCTTAAGTTCATGGTTGTGTAGAAATAAGTGTTTAATAATTACAACAACATCAGTACCACAGGGAAGAACCCACCATTAGCGGACTCACCCCCCAGCACCCAGCACGCTGCCTGGCACTGTGGAGGCTCTCAGGAAGTACTTCTACTGAATAAGGAAATGAATCAGTCAGTCAATGAAAAGGAAAGCTGTCCAAATGGAACACAGATGTCTCAAAAGATAATTAATTCCCCAAGTCTGAAAGCCCCAGAGCAGCTGGCTGACCACTGGCCAGGGATACTGTGGAAGAGCTGGGCATCCACCAAAAGGCAGCCAGGCTAGATGACGTTTAAGGTTTTTCCAGATCTGCTAAGAGCCTTGTGTCCACCATCAGACAGAACTGGGTTCAAATCCTGCCACTCACTATTTGTGTGTCTGTATTAGACACCTAATGATGGGTAACAGATTGCTACAAACTTGGTGACTTCCAGCAGCACCCTGCATTATGTCATAGTTTCTCCAGGCCATGAGTCTGGGCATGGCTTTGCTGGCGGCTCTGCTTAGGGTCTCATGAAGCTGCAGTTCAGACATCAGCCAGGGCCGGGTTCTCATCTGGAGGCTTAACCAGGGAAGAATCTGCTTCCCCGCTCACGTGGCTGTTGGCAACATGCCTTCCTTCATCCTAGTGGTTGCAGGACTCAATGCTTCAGGACTGTTTGCTGGCTCTCAGGCAGAGCCACCCTCACCTCCCAGAGGTCATCTGAATTCCTCTGCCACACGGCTTCCCCAACATGCCCGTTTACACATCCCCAAAGCATCAACGAGAGTCCGCAGGGCAAACCTGCCAGCAAGCAGAGTTCCCACAATCTAACATAATCATAATGGGGTGACATCCCCTCACCTTTGCTGTGTTTCACTGGTTAGAAGCAAGTCAAGTCCTGCCCACATTCAAGGGGAAGCAACTGCAGAAAGCTGTGAACACTAGAAGGCGAGGGCCATGTGAGGCAACCCTACCATCTGTCTGTGACCATGACCTTGGCAAGTCACTCAGCACACTCCAGCCTCTCTTCTATAAAAATGAGGGCCTTCGTAGCACAATGGAGACGTTATAGGCACAGCTGATACACAAACTCACTTTAGAATGTAGCCAAGGTCAGGAATGTCTCCACGATACTGTTTAAACCTCACAGCAACCAATCTAGTAGGAGAGATTTAAGTTAAAGAGGCTTAAGATTAAGCCAACCCTTTAAGCCACAGAAATACTGAAGAATTCTCAACCCATCATCCATCTGTAGAACTTGATAGTTATAAGCAGAATTCATTCAACATTCATTTATTCAACAAATTTGAATGCCCAGATTTCTGCATGGAGACATTCCTTTTGTTCCCTCCTATGAAACAGCTCAGTGATTCTTGAACATTAGGGATAAGGACTCTTCTACAGGGCTGTACACAAAAATAGTTTATGGGATTTTTCAGGGAGTAATTCTGACTGTATATAAGTTTTCCTTTACACACCTAATTAAGCACCAAATGCCATGGGCAATCAGATTTCACCGTCCCAGCCTCCTAGGTGTATCCTAATAAAACATCATTAAAAGGGTAACTTCATGCTTGGTACTTAATTAAGTGTTTGGTGAACATCAACTCTTACCTCCTATTAAATTACTAAGCATGTAAAAAAGATCTGATGATAGATTTCGCCTGATATATTTGCTCAGTTTAATTTCACATTCCCAAAAAGAGGGTCAAACTCAGTATCTTTCTCCTCTGCTGAATTTGCATTTCAATAACCGTAGCCCCAAAACACGGTAAGGGCACTGCTCACATATTTCGAGCAGCTTGCTGCTGAGAGCAAAGACGCAGCTGATGTTCCAGAGAAGAGCAATTATGCCAAGCCCATCGATAAAATGAACTGTAAAGATTAATCCTCCATAATCCATTTTTTTCCTACAGCAGCCTGCAGTTGAAGATTTCTTGCAGGCTTGCGTTCGCCCAAGCCTCTATCAACTTCTCACAAGACAAAGACAAAATATCAACAATTAAGAGGTGTTGTCTGATTAGAGGCAAATGTTCTTTAAAAAAAAAAAAGATTAACATTCCCTGTGGACTTTGGATTGAGAGAATAAAGAGAAAGGGGACACTAAGAGAGGCATTACGTGTGGGGCACTGTGGGGGACAAGGTCCCCATGCCGGGTCGTTCGTATCTAACACCCAACCTGGAGATGGATATGAGCGACTCTTTCACAGACAGAGAAACAGAGGCTGTGAGAGGTTAAATGGTTTGCCCAGAGCCACACACACACCCACACACCCCAAGAAGCCAGTGGAAGAGACCCTCAGAAGAGGATCCCCTAATACAGAGCATGTCTCCAACACAGCAGAATCCTCAAAACTATTTGTTCAATAGAGATTTGAAACTCTTCTCCGTGCTGGACACCACCACCCACAGCGTATAAATAAACCAGAGAACCAATAAACAGGTGGGACACAGAAATACAAATAACCTTGGGGTAGCAGGTAAGGGGGCAGGGAGGGAAGGTGGCTTAATTTATACCAATGTGTCACAAAAATAAGTGCCACAAACCTTCGGAGGGACGGTGTATGTATGTTTGGATGTACATGTCAGCAGATGGGGTGGCTCTGGCTCAAAACCCTTATGAGCAGTAATGTTTCTCCCCTACACGTGGCGCTCTAGCGCCCAGCACATCAGCCCAAGCGCTGTGGAATCATTTCAATTCTCCGCACCTCACCTCCAAGACATCACTCCCCTCCCGTAAGCTCCCCTGGATCAATGTCTCATCCGCTACGTTCGAGTGAATCACTGATCCTTCTCCTTCATTCTTCTGGTCCAGGCTCACAGAATATTTCCCGCACCTTTATTCCATTATTGCCATTCTATTATTTCCCCCGTTGTCTGTTTCCCACCTCCCAAGACATTAAAGAGAAGCCCACCCTTAAAGGGCATTACGAGCCAATTTCCTTTTCTTCACCTGCCAGGGTCCCTTTAATCATGAAACATCAAGAAAGACCTGCCAACCAAAATCCCTCTTCCACTCTTAGCAGTCCCATCGAATCAAATCTGGGCCTTTTTATTTGCCTGCTGCAGAATAGTTCATCAAAAGAAAGGGGAGAGGAGGTGCTATGATTAAAAGACCACAGCAGCTCAAGGACGCAACCAAGATGTTAGATGCCTGATTTAACTACTGGCCACTAATTAAATGCAAGACAGTGGTATTAATGCAAAATGGGACGAGCAACACTACACTGGTTTTTTTTTTTTCTTCTGCACAGTGGACACACCTGATTTCCCCCACCCCCACCCGGCTGCGATTTCAGAGTGTTTGGGGCCAGATGAGCAAGCAAGCAGGACGCCGTTAATCAGCCTTTGCTCCTCCGTGTGTGCGCTGCATTCAGAGAGAATTCAGAACAACGGCTTCAGCTCAAAACTGGAGGACCAAGGTGCTGCTGGCTTCCGTTCAAGTGCTCTTGGATTCACGGCTGTTCTTTTAAACCCCAAGAGCTCACACTCATTCCTTCTTCTGTTAGAGCCTGAAGATGGGAAAGCCCCAAGAACGCCCTCTCTGGGATTCAGGAAACCACTAGAGATTAACAGAGTCGAAGGAAAAGACCCCGGGCTCCCTGACATTTCCCTCTGGGTGGCTCTCACTTTGGGGGTTTGAGGTTACTTACTCGGGTTCCTAATGCAAGCTGGCTGCCGGGAGAGCCATGATCGCAGGCAGTGGGGGAGGGAAGCTCGCCCCCAAATATCCCCCCAGGCAGGTCTTGGGGTTATTACAGAATTGTCTGTCCTAGAGAAGCGAACATGGGAAGACTGTCAGCTGCCGGGTCAGTTGGTCCAACAGCCCTAATGACAGAATAACAACCAGCAAAATAAGTAATCAGAAACACAACGGCTCGTCTCTAATGAAAACTTCCTGTGTGTCAGGCACTGTGCCGTGAGCAGTACAGGCACGTCTCACCCAGTTCTCACCCAATGTTCCCTCTGTGTAGTGGATGAGGACACCTGAAAGGGCTCACAGTCATTTGCCCACAGTCATTTGCACAGATAAGGCTGAAGCCAAGATTTAAAGCCTGGCAAGTGACACCAGAGCCCAGTCTTCCAAAGGCCACCCAGTTCTGCCCCTTCCCGACTTGGTGGAGGGCGCGGGGGAGGCAGCCCTGCCGGATGGGATGGCAGAGAGCCCGGGAAGAGGGGGAAAGGTGTGCTCGAAGGGCAGGGAAAGGCCGACAGAGATGCAGCTTGTTTATTTAGCAGAAGAATTCAGAGCACAGCCTTTGGAACCACACCTCCTGGGTTCAAACTCCAGCTCCAACTGTGTGCTGCTGGGGGTCCGTTTTCACTGCTGCTCTTCGCTCACCCTCTCTCGGGCACGGGGTCCTACACAGCAGTAACTGTCTGGAGAAATCAGGGTCATTCATCTGAATGTTTGAAAGACACTGTCAGCGAGGGACAGAGAGAGATGGAAAAACAAAGACAGAAAGAAATGCAAGCTCTGTAAGTTACTAGCCGGCGACCCTGGCCAAATGGCTTCATCACTCTGTTCCTCAGTTTCCTCATCTGTGAAATGAAGACAATAAGCCTGCTCACCCCAGTTAGAAGGGCTGATATGGTCAGCGGACTCGGAATAGTGTTTGGCACAGGATATGTGCTATATAGGTGTTAACTGGGTTTTATTTTTATTTAACAATTCTGGCAAGACATAGTCCCGGCTCAAGCACCCAGTCTGAAAAACACAAGGCTATGGAACAGAAGGTGTATGTCGACCAAAAACACGTGTAAGAATGTTCACAGCAGCCGAACGCACGGTGCCCAAAACGCAGAGGACACCCAAATGTTCAGCACTAGGAGGATGAGGAGAGTGGCTCATTAACACAATGAAACAATACGCAGCAATAAAGAAGAATTACCAGCTGACCAAAAAACTCAGACAGGAAAGACTACATACTGTATGTTTCCATTTATATGAAGCTACGGAAGAGGGAAAAATTAAACTCTGTTGGCAGAGGTGGACTAGTAGTCATTTAAGAGGGGTAGGTATGACCAGGAGAAGGTACAAGGGACCTACCCGCATGCTGGACATTCTGCATTCTCTTTAAAGAGTGGTTTCCTGAGTGTGCACGTGTCTGGCAGGGCCATTCAAGATGGCTGCACCCTTGCTCCCTGTCCATCCCCCTGATCGGCCAGTCCCTGCTTCACTTGCATGACTATCTAATCCTCTTAACTACAGGGCATCATCAGTAACTGCCTACATGCTCACCCCCTGCCCCAGCTGCTGGTTTCCCTGGTAACCGATGGGCCGTCTGACGTCAATTCTGCCCCCCTCATAAATGGTAGCCTCCTTCTGCCCTGAGTAGTGAAGGTCACTGCCATGTCCTGCTTGCCCTGTGCTGTCAATGGTGGGCTGTCGCTCCAGGAACTTATGCTTAAGCTCCCCCGTCCAGTTCACCAATGATGTCTCCGTGGCTGTCTCCGGGCTCCTCCTTCAGTCTAGAGGCCGGGCAACCAGGAGGCCCGCAGGTCTGCGGGGTGCAGCCCAACAGTACTTATGTACGAAGTCTCTGAGCTCTAATGGTTAAGATTTGGGTACTTTAATAAAACTCACACCTCAATTTTTAAAAATTAACAAAAAGCACTGAGTCAGTATGGTACGTGACGTGAGTTTTATGAACAAAGTTTTTTTTTCCCATTGTAGTAATTAATATTTAAGCACTGATACATTTAGCTTATATTTCATTAATCAGCACATCACACTGAATATTTGATAAATATTATTACTTAAGAAGAGACTAAATATATCTGTTTCAATAAAAATAGGGGAAAATATGGTTTAAAAAAAAAACTTGAAGGCAGTGTACGAATGCCTAAAATTTGGAAATCACTGGCCCCTACAGCAGCACACACCTTAGCTGTGGAGGGAAGTCAAAGGGGCCTTTATTCTAGTCCAGAGCCGGAAAAGCTACACCCAAAGACCAAACCCAGCCCACTGCCTGTTTTACGACAACCTGGGAACTAAGAATGGTTTTTACATTTTTAAATGGTTGAGGGAAATCGAAAGGGTACTGTTTCTTGACACGAGAACATTCTATGAAATTCAAATTTCAGTGCTCATAAGCAGGATGTTATTGGCACACAGCCTTGCTCACTCACTGACATCTCCTCTCTGGCTCTGTTCCTGCTACAACGGCAGAGACTAAAATATTTACTATGTGGCCATTTGCAGAAAAAGTGCGCTGATCCTGGCTCTGGTAAGATCATTTCCATCTTTGCCGCTGATGCTGCCCATTAAGTTACCTACTCTTCTCGTGTTTCCTCCCTTAGAAGCTGTCCTTGAATACCCACCACGATGAAGCTCCTTGGCTCCAAATTCTGACTTTATAAAGCCCACAGCACGTGTCTAAGCTCTGAGCTCTGAGCCAGTAACGACTCCAGCGTCATCAGAAGACCATGGGAAGATCCCAGACACAAAGACAACACCATCTCAAACCATCAACAGCACATATTAGGAGTAATTTCTTGCATCTACCCGGAACAGACGGTACAATTGGTCCATTTTTTCCTGGAGTGTTTACTCTGCCCTTAAAAACCAACCAACTGTAGAGTCTTTTTTATATTTTCTTTTCAAGTCATTAGTGTATCTTTAAAGTATAAACATTTAGGGCTGTTGTTGGAAAGGTACCAGTAGAAAAATAGTGGAGGTGCTAATTAGCTGATTAGAAAGTTTGACTGCCAAAGGGCAAGGGAAGATGAATCTTTCCACCTCTGAACTTTCAACAGGTTTATTTCCTCTACGTGGACTATCCTTCCTCCTCCCTCCACTGTAGTGCAATCTCCCCTGTGACACTGAAGGCACACTGAATATGAAATCCACATTAGAATAAGAATCACACCCAGCCTGCCACCTTATGCAAAACAGGCACTTGAGAAATACACGGAGGAAGGAAGAAACTTACAAGAGGATGTTCTATTCTCATCCAATAAATATTGAATTGCTCAAGATATGCTGAATGTATGCTCATCTCCTTAGATTTTTAAGTGGCTACTCCTCTATCTGTGAAGCAGTAACTATTTTTGACAGACAAGTTCAAAATCTACCAGGGTGAATGTGTACTTTTCGAAATAAGGTAAATACCTTGCATTTGTGAGCAATCTTTCTCGGAGAAAGTTGTTTAAGAAAAGGTGTGAGATTCCTACAGACTCTGGCTAATGTTAATCATTTATGAAATACTGTAGTTCAACAAATGGAGTCATTTCAGGCAGTAAATATACATTTCCTGTCAAAACACATCCAACAGAGAAGACTGCAATTTATTTGAGAATGAGTTGTAACTAACTTCAGTCCTGCCAATCGGCAGAACTCTCTCACGGCTTTTAATAGCCTTGGCTGTTTTCTTCACTTCTTGCCCCCAAACCACAGGGTATCCTATTTAACCCTCCCCAGAAATGGCTCTCAGGGTCTACATGTGGAGCATCCCTTCCTCCCATTCTAAATCTGTTGTATAGTGTAGCCTTCCCATCAATCACGTTTTCCAGAACCCAATCTATGTCTACACATAACTTGAAAGGGCATTCTGGATTGACAGACTATAAAGCCTTCTAATGCATTATGAACTCACTAAGGGTAGTTCTAACCTTACTTGTCACTGCATTACACCTGTATCATTTCATCTCACTGCATGAAACAATGGCATAAAATATAAAGGCTTGCTCTTTTACAAAAATTATGTCCAATGGTAGGCAGGCCAAGGCAGGTAGGTATCTCAGCTCCACACATCATCATCATCTCGAGTTACTTCCATTTTTCTCTTCTGCCGTCTGCCTTTCGTTCTCCAGGTCACCTCATAGTCCAAGGTGGCTGCTGGAACACCAACTATCACATCACATTCCAGGATTTAAGAGATCCAGAAAGAGCATGACTCTCAATTTTAGTAAGACTGCCCAGAAATACCACTCAACACGTCTACGTTTATCTCAGATGGCCAGAGAGGCTGTAAAACACAGTCCTGATTCTGTGCAACACATGCACGGCTAGAAATCAGGATTCCATTGTGAAGGAAGCAGGGGAGGTGTAGGCAACCAGCCCCTCTTCCACAACCCTGCATTGCACATGTCCACTTTGTATGGATGACCATCAACAATTAAATAAATGAAAGAAATGCAGATCCTCCAACATGGTGCCGGCATCACCTCGGGGAAGCTCCCAGAAGACTACATTCCCACATCCTGGAAGGCAACAATCGCCACTGCATGTATTTCTTCTCAGATTGGATATTTCTTCTCCGGTTGCTCAGTATTGCATCCTTTCTTATCATCATAACATAATAACAGATTTCCGACGTAAACAATACCTCTACTGCACTTATTAAGAGACTAAGATGTTCTATGGCTTAAATGCTTAGGTTTTAGCTTCTGTGGAATTTATTGATAAAACCAGAGGTGTTTCTGTCTCATTCAACGCACAAACAGAATCAGAGCCTTCCACCCCTGTGTGTCAGTGTGGGAAAGACTAGCAGTTCAGAGAAACAATGGCATTCACCTAGGACAGCATGAGAAGGCAGAAGCCCAAACTCTGAATTCAGCACCTCTGACGTTTCACTCCAATGCCCAGCCCTGTGGCAGATCACTATGACTTGGCAGAAGGAACGTGGCTTCTGGCAGAACTTGAGGAATAAGGACAATGCATCTTGACACACTGAGCTGCAGTTTTCAAAGGATTTCCACATAGTCGTCAGCAATTGGAAACTCCCACCAATGCTTTCATAGGGGGCAGACTGCTGTTGCTCCGAGTGAGTAAGAGACATCAGTCCTCGAGGTAACATTTGAGACTTAAAGGATGAGAAGGAGCCCACCAGAATAAGGCAAAAAAAAAAAAAATAGGAGATGTACACTCCAAGGCAAGGAGTGTCAAGTATGGAGCCACTGAAGAAGGACAGAGTTTAGTGCATCCTAGGGAAAAAGATGGGTGGCCAGTGTGGTTACAGGAAAGTAAGCAAGGGAGCAGGCTTCAGGTGACATCAGACAGAAAATCAAGACGCTGGCAACCATCATGTTAGACTCTCCTTCTAATATAACTTCTGCTTTTCCTACAACCACATGCATTTTCAACGTGATTATCTTACTTATCATCTGGCTGTCTCTGCCATCCCCATTCAACCTACTTCGAAAACTGTCTTTCTAGAGAAGAAAGAGAGGTATTGTTTCAATGGCAAAGTATGCCCAATTTTTAAATACACACAAAATTCTAGAATTGTAAGACACCATTTGCTTTAAAGGCAGGTTTTCCATAAACTTCCTTTAACCTCGATCTGTGTGTTTTTAAAAATAAGAGGTACACACAAATGCACAGCGCCCTGCTTCTTATTTATCAAGAGTGAATGTTCAAAATATCCCTCGGCAAGAACAGAATTCTCAATCCCTGTGAGAGTATTTACACCTAGTGGGCTCTCAGCTTCACTGGCTCCTTTGGCCTGTGACTTGCAAGGTCCACTGCTTCCAACCAGTTAGTGGAAAAGGAAAAAAAACATTTTTTTTTTAAATATCTTGGCATTCATCAGCCGACATTTTCAAGGGCAAGAGAACTGCAGGGCCCAAGGAGCTGTCTGAGGTGCTTAAGGTTAATGGCTGTATTTACATAGCCATCAATTCCCTTTACAAACAACTGCCCCGTAGAAATGCGCAGCTCCCACCAGGCAGCCCAGCCAGGCAGCGTAGACAGGAGTCTCTAAACAAGGGAAGAAAACGTCTGAGCCGTCTTAACAACAGCATCATGTTTTCATTCCATTATTCACCTCTTTATTTTCACTTAAAAGGAATGAGCCTCTTACGGAACAAAACAGACTATGCCTCCATCTCTGCATGAGTCACTTTCTAAAACATTGAGAGGGAAGTAAATAGTAGCTGTACTTCTAAGGTGATGCAGACCTCCCACCTGCCCTGTCCAGAATGAGAGCTGCTGAACACACATGGCTATTTTGATGTAAAGCTAAATTAATTAAAATTAAATAAAATTTAAAATTCCGATTCTTGGTCACGCTAGCTAGACTTCAGGTGCTCAACAGTCACATGGAGCTTAGTGGATGTGACCGCAGACGGCAGGGGTTTTAGAACATTTCCCTCATCACAGAAAGTTCTACTGGAAATCATAAGATTGTTCATCTATAATGTCCAGGGCCCGACCTGTTCTGGAGTTTCTAGATCTTAATTCCCAGAGAACATAAAGATGAAAAAGACTTTCTGCAGTCCCCACATTTTCCAGACACATTCTCAAGCAACTTGAGGCTGGAAAATGTACCCTCTGACCTGGCGATTCCATTTCTACTCCAGAAAAACACGCGCACATGGCTACAAACAGATATGTAACTATGAGAGGGCTTTCAATAGTAGACACTGGGTCTCAGTGTCAGATATGAATCTGTTTATGTTCTCATCATACTTTCTGTAATAAAAAAATGGGAAAAAAATATGCCCATCTATAGGGGAACTACTCATTAAAATGTGGTGCATTCACAATGGAATGTTAATGGCAGTTAAAGAAATGGACAAGGCAATGGTAGGTGAGCAATGTAAATTACTGAACTGGATGGACCATATGTTCCTCTTTAAGGGGAAACAATACACACACGATATATGTTTAGTAAACATACAAAAGTTAAAAGACATAAACAGAAGAGGTTAATATGTTTTGACGTTTCCACATTACACTTTTTAAATAAAGTTAAAGGCCAGATAGGCTTCCTACTTCTGATGCTCTGTGAGCGTTAATACATCAACCTCAAATGGTTAGACAGAGTGTACCAGGACATCATCAGTCCATTCTGTCTCTTCACATTTGGATATCTTTGAGACAGAACGCATATTAAACATCTTAAATATGTGCAGAAAAATATAAGCCCAATTCTTAACAGAGTTTGGGGAGGTAGGGAGAGAAATGAGCTAGAGAGATAGTGATCTGTAAATACTTTTTATGTCGCTCTAATTTTATTTTTACTTTTTTAGAACTTGTGTTTCCAGCGGGGCTTCCATAAAGTCGCTGTGACCCTGTATTTTGACATGTGTTATCCTTGTCCAGATGATGCAATGCTAGCAGGTGTAATAACACTGCCCAGCCACTGCCCAGCAGCAGAGAATGTGGTGTACATGCACCAGACTCTATAGTAAATCAAATGTCATGCTTTTTTTTTTCCATAAGTGGATATTTGTTCTTAAAAAAAAAAACAGGCAATTTTGTTATTTGGATGCTTCCGCTGTCTTCCACGTAAGCTATCTTCTGCCGCGCCCTCACCTGCCACTCAGCTGGGAAGCCTCATCTTCCAACTGTCCAGAGCTGAGTGCTGGAGGGGACAAAGGGCAGAGTGGCAGGCTGCCAGGGAGAAGAGCAGCAGCATTGTGACAGTTGGGCAGGGATGACCAAAGTAAAAACCTACCGAAAGGACAACAGTGACAGATGGATCCCCAGAAAATATTGGTACGAAACTAGTCATACGCAACCCACCACAGCGTTCCAGCAAGCACCGCAGCTCCACAAACCAGCTATGTAATTGAAACACAGCTCTGGAGACAGAGGAGGTTAAAAGCCTCTGACCCCGCCCATCCACTCCTCTTGGTTGATTTCAGTTCTACCCTTCCCGCAGCCTGTCTCTGAAAAATCTCACAAAGCCCCAATTTTTAAAACGAGCACAGAGTTTTTAAAAAACCAAACTCTTTACATTTGTCTTTTATTCAAACTTCAAACCGAAGAGACTTCAGTTTGCAAATTTCACTTTTTTTTTTTTTAACAGCGCCAAAGTCAAATCCACTGCAAGCTTTTCATTTAAGCCAACACAGGAGATAATTTATTCCTCCAGGAGGCAGGAGAACACAAGACAGGCATCTGTGTGAAAACTTTCCATACCCCCTCAAGTCCTATAACTCTGTCTACAACTCCATCTTCTGGTTCTGACTAAATCTTCAGTTATTCCCAGAATGGATGAAATCTTAAATCCACATCAGCTTTTAACATCTGCTGAGTCTTAACAATACAGAAACCAAAAGGAAATTCTTGTGTGTCACTTGCCAACAGGATTACAATTTACAGCAGACTCGAAAATATATGGACACAGGAGCCACCACATTTTTTCCCCTAGTCAATACAGACATCAGCCAGATGACAGAAGTAGGCAGCAGGCTGGTTACGTGCCAAGTGCAGCAAAACTTCAACATCCACTCAAACAACGGTTCGATTCTTAGTCTAAAAGCCCTCAACTACAGAAAATGCATCTTATGCTCTAAAAGAAACTGTGGGACAAAATCAACACCAGTTTCTCATCCATTAACACTCATCCAACCAACAGCAGCTGATTTGTATATTTGGCTCAGGGACTTTAAATCCGGGTTCGGAATCATTCTATGTAGTCGAGCTTATCAACGTATTACAAAATGAGAAACCCACCACACCTCACCGACACCGGCTTGTCTTACGAATATCTTTGTATTAAGAAATTTTAACTCCGAAAGGTGAACTGTAAAAAGAAGTGTCGAGCCGAGCATGGTCTGAGGCTTGGTAGCAGCACGGCTCTGTGGGAGCTTGTCAGAAATGCGTATCCTTGGGCTCGACCCCAGACTTCCGGAGCCAGAAGCTCTTAGTGGTGGTGAGGCCTGGGAATTTGGGTTTTAACAAAGCTCCCCCAGGTGATTCTTGGGCACTGGTCTAAGTGATAATATTAAGAATTGCAATGACACTAGAACTGGGGGACAAGCATACCATCATGATTGATAATATGAAATAATTTTTTTAGTCCAGAGATTGCAGAAGATAAAAGAAACTGCCATCAGTATGAATCCTGTGATCACCGCCCCTCGTCACTTACCTCGAAGGAAATGAAGGCAGTGAAACTCATATACGGATGCAGTCGACTGCTTGTAAGTTCATGTCTATTTGTGCTGCGGTTCAGAAACATTTGCACATCACACTGGAATCTGAGTTTACACTTGGGGATCCTGAGTCTTTTGTAAATATGAAGAGAGTCCATTCGGAATCAAAATGTCTTGAAGAGAGAAGAGTTTTCGAGGAATCTTTCCAGTCCTTTTTCTCAGGGTGATCTTAACGTTCAGACTTGAGGAGCATTTTTCCTTCCTGATTAGCACCTCCAGAGGACGATGAGTGTACTTTGGTCATGCCTACGTCAGGACAAGCAGACTCCCCGCTCCTACCAGGAACGCTGGAGCGCACTGCTCCGTCATGGAAGGGTGACCGACATGGTGGACCAGTATCAGCGGCAGAGCTGCCCATACTCTCTGCCCACTCTACTCCCCTACAAAGAACATGGGGCTCATGTGCTCCACACGTGGCCATTTTCCTTTTGCACAACACAAAAGCCCTGCAAATGAACTACAGACATCTGACGCAGGATCCCAGGAGGATGCCCTCACCTCCCACCTAGATAAAGGCTTATTTCTAGGCCTTTAGAATCAAATTAGAACACCCCGTCAGATAGCTATTTATGAGATGTTAATCTTGAGTATATTTAAATGTCTTCACATCTTGCTTCGGCTCATCACCTCAAACAGAGCTGCTTCCACCGTGAAATCACAATAATGAATAAACAGGGAGTGCTTTAAAGGACTCGGGAACCAAAAAATGATCAATTGTTAATTTTCTAAAGTGGACTAAATATGCTTCCTTTTGCAACACCTCCATTAAGCTGTGTTTTGGGTGGGGGAAAAGGCCCATGTCATCTGCTCACTGTCTCCGTAAAGTAAAAACACAGTCATCGCTCAGCTCTTCCTAAGGCTTATCTTGGTCACGATTATTTCCTTGTACTGTCTTAACCCGCCACCATCTGCACTGCCACCTCTAATGACTAACAAAATTGGCATGGCATTTTTAAAAAACAGGGGCTTCATGGCTATTAATCTCCAGAGGACTTGAGGCACACTAATATTAACAGCCAAAATGACCACACTATGTATTTATTGGCCTCGTATTATTTTGACATGATACCAATTTCTCAATGAGTGTTTGACCCACGTCTCAAACTCCTCAGTGTGGCAGAATGAGGACGTTCAGAACTTGTCTTGCAATAAACACGCTGATTACTTATCTCTTACCTCCCACCATATGTGGGCCAAACACAGGAGGAGTTCACTCAGTCTTTCCTGACATGAATGAATGGATGCTCTAGTAAGAGGTCCGGCTTTACGGCACGACCTGGGTTCAAATCATGGCCCTTTCACAAGCTATGTGCGTGGCTTCATGCCAACGTGCCTTACTTTTCTCATGCACAGAATGGAAATGACGACTGTAGCTACCTTGCAAGGTTTGGGGGAGGATTAAATGAGATAGTGCCTAAGAATGCTCAGTATGGTAAAATGATACAGCCTCTATGGAAAACAGTATGGTAGGTCCTCAAGAAATTAAAAACAGAATTACCAGATGACCTAGGCATGCCATTTGAGTATTTACCCAACATAATTGGAAGCAGAGCCTCAAACAGATATTTCTCCACCCATGTGCCCAGCACCATTATTCGCAATAGCCAAGAGGTGGAAGCTACCCAAGTGTCCATGGACGGAGGAAGGGATAAATCAAATGTGGTCTATGTGTACAATGGAATATTATCCAAATGTAAAAAGGAAGGAAATTCTGGCACATGCTGCAACATGGATGAACCCTGAAGACATCTCACCAACTGAAATGAGTCAGTCATAAAAGGAGAAATACTGGATGATTCCAGAGCAGTGAAATTTGCAAAGACAGAAAGCAGAACGGGAATTCCCAGGGGCTGGAGCGAGGGGAATGGTGACTTCTTGTTTAATGGAGACAGATTTCAGTTTTCCAAGACGAAAAGAGTTCTGTGGATGGATGGTGGTGATGGTTGCATGGCAGGGTGAATGGACTGAATCCCACTGAACTGTATACTTAAAAATGCTTAAGTAGGTAAATTTTATGTTATTTGTATTTTGCCACAATTTTTGTAAATGTTTAGTGCAGTAGCCAGCAACATCCTTATTCAACAGATAATAGCTATTCTTGCTATTTTAATTTTTTTGAAAGGTCAACAAAGCAAGTACTTAAACATTCGCTAAAGTAAAAATGGCAAATACCAACGGAAAATTCTAGTGAAAGAGACATTTGCTGTCTAATGTCCAAGTCCATTTAAATGTCTCCTTGCCCACCTCCGCTCACTCCTACCCCTATGTGGCCTTTTGGGGATGTTTAAATGTTAACCACTTAGTTCTCCAAATTTCCTCAGCTGCCCATCAGCCCCTAGACTCTGAGGTGGGTGGAAATTCAGCACACACGGAGAATGAGACTGGTACCAAGGGACAGACTCACAGCCATCCCCCGGTCTGCCTAACGGAACTCCGCACTCCTGAGCTGACCTGACGGTCTGCAAAGAGCAGGGCAGAGCACACAGAGGATAGGAGTTGTATCCTGGGAAGACTGGTCCCATGGTAACCAATTTTATGGCTCTTTTGATTTGTGTCGGTAGATGTGTGTTTATGTGCTTATGCGTGAAGGAATTAATCCAAAAATATAGATGAAGAAAGCTGTCTGTCTCTGATGTGAAGCCGGGTTGCATAACCAGTTCTGAAAGCAGAGAAAAGGTAACAGATGTTTACATTACAATCTGGCTGCTTCTGGAAGAGCTGTCAAGTGATTAAATAGTATCGAGATGGCAAGCGCGCAGGGCCCCAGTGATTTGCTGCCCCCACTGATACATGGAGAAAATTCACCCCAGTAATACTTTCTTGGGTCTGCCTCAATGAAACACTTCTTCATATAAAATATTTTTGGCTTTCAAGCTACTTAAAATCTTAAACTGGACACCAATTTTTTTTAAAAAGGTAGAACTCAAGGACTTATTTTCATCCTGATTTTATGAAACTTGCTGTCCTTGGCAAAGAGGGATGCATTAAGGTGAATTTTTAAATAGAATAACATACAGCCGTGAAAAAGAATGACATGTAGGTATTTTCACTGATTCAGCTTCTTTCCTAGAACGGCTTCAGAGCAGATCTGAGTCTAAAATGAATGCACAAACCATGGTCACTGCAGAGCTGGTCCCCACACTCTGGGAGGTTCACATGACCCCATGGATGTCAACCTCCTGCCCCGGCTGTGAGTTCACCAAAGGCCGTCCACTAGCCCTTTGCTGAGGAAATAAGACAAGACACAGATTATATGATGTATGAACCCATTTATCTAAAAGAATTTTGTCTAAAATGTTTGCATGTGGATAAAAGCAGAAGGAGGGAGTTGGAAATACATTTCTGAAATATGAAGAGGAATCGTCTCAGTGGCAGAATTGGGTTCATTTTTCTTTCCTTTCTGTACATGTCTATACTATTTAAATATGCTACCCCAAACAGGTATTATCTTTATAAATTTATTAAAAGGAAAAAGAGAGAGAGAAAGAACTCTGCAAAGCAGCAGCCAAGAGTGATTAAAAGAATCCTAGCTAATGCATTTAGTGACCTGGGTCCCCTGCCAGAAATAAGGACCTGGGGACACTGAGTAAGTCCTTTCAGGACTCTGGACCCAAAAAGTTGCACGAGAGCAGGGTTTCTCAACCTCAACACTACTGACATTTTGGGCGAGAGAGTTCTTTGTTGCAGCAGCTGTGCATTATAGGATGCGAAGTAGCTTTCCTGGCCTCTGTTCACTAAAGACCCATCTAATGACTCCAGACCCAGCAAAAATGACTCCAGACGTGGCCAAATGTCCCCTGGGAAACAAAACTGCTACTCTAGACGGTCTCAAAGTTTCTTCACGGCTGGAAATCTTCTTTGATTATTTAGGAACAGTACCTATAGTTTGAGATTTTAGGCCCAATGATTCACAAGGAAGTATCTTTGTTACAGCAAGGACACATCATTATTTTAATGATTCACTAAGCACAGGATGATATGAAAATGAATAAGATAAAGACATAAAGCAAGAATTTTCAGAGAAAACTTTAGCACACATGGCATAGATGCAAAACCTAAGACAATTCAAGCAGACACAGTGGTCATTTAAAAACTTGTGATAATAGTAGCTCAAGCTTTTGACAATTCCACTTTCAGTTAAGACAGCCAAAGTGCTGCAGAAATATTCAGCTGCTTTCTAGTTTGGAATGAACTTAACAGCACTAACAAAACCAACACAGATTATTTTTCTGCAATGTCATATTTTTATTTAAAAAGAATCTTAGTGTTTTCTCTTTACAGGAAACACAAAGACATCTTCACATCTTTCTAAAAGGGATATTTTACTCTTCTGCACTAGCAATACTACGAACAATCTCATAAAAGGAGACAAATTATCCATGTCTTTCTAAATACAGCGTCTTCATTTTATTTGACATTTTATTAACAAGAACTCCCTAATATCTGACACTATCATATCTCTGAATTAAAATTATTTGTGCTCATGCTAATGACTTGCTCCTGCAAGATCCTGACATCTTCTGGATTAAAAAGAATGACAAAACAGATTCAACATGGTTTTAAATTCATGACTCTTTGAAACTCAGTAGTTCCTCCATTTGGAGAAAGCCATTTGTTAACCCTATACCTGGTACACACTAAGTGTTCAACAAAGGTAGGACACTGTTGTCATTACTCATAACCATGCCAGAAAAATGGAGTTTTATTCCAAATTATTGATTTGATTTTGTAGCAACTAGAAAACAAAGTATGAAAGAAGAGATAGCAATAAATTAATATTCTGAGTTCTCAGACCTTAAATCATGCCTCAGCACCATTTTAACATCTCTATCTTTCCAGGTGCTCTATTTGGTCCAAGCTGAGTCACCCTAACCAGTTCTCATCCACCACCACCTCCCAGTTAAATGTGTCTCTTATAATGGCAGATGCTGTGACAGCTACCAGAAAGTGACCGAAGCTACCGGTGCACCCAGTTATCAAGTCCTTGAGCCAGGTTCAACCAGCGTAATGTTCCAACTAACTGAGCCTTGATGATGGAAGGAGTGGATGTAGTTCCCCTCTACGGAGACAGCT
Organism: Vicugna pacos; assembly: GCF_048564905.1. Taxonomy (NCBI): domain Eukaryota; kingdom Metazoa; phylum Chordata; class Mammalia; order Artiodactyla; family Camelidae; genus Vicugna; species Vicugna pacos. The sequence continues at coordinate 36,959,530 of NC_133003.1, forward strand.
GAGATGGGAGTCCTCGCACATCACAAAAGCCCTTCCTTGCAGGTCTTCACTGGAAAGGGCGGCGGGCTAGGAGTAAGGGCCCGGGAATTCTAAGCCCAGGGCTTTTTTACCATAATGGATGCAAGTCATTACACCTCCTAAACTTGATCTTCTGGAAAGCTGAACTCTGAGGTACCTTCCTGATTTAAAATTCTAAGAGTCTTTGAATCTGTCCTTAAACCAATTGCACAATTAAACTTAGGTTCAAAAAAAAAAAAAGCCCTCTTAACTGACTATGGAGGAACATGAATTTAACTTGAATAGCCACAGATATTTTTCAACAGATATTAAATAGATGGGAAGCCAACGATCACTCTACCTTGACAGAGCTGGGTTGTCAGCGTTCATAAACTGACTAGGCTATTATTATAAAACCCAACTCCAAATGCCCACTCAAGCCTATGTCTCTAAGTAAGGGCTGCCTTGGAAGGACGGGAGCTTTTTCTAATAATGTTTTCAAAGCCAATAGTAATGAAGTCATTAAGGTAGCCAAGATCATTTCACCAATCCTTTTGTGGACATCTTCCTACTGCCTGTCCCCTACCCTCAATCCTGAATCTTCTTAACAAATTAGGATAAAGTATACTATATGATCTCCCAATCATTTATGATTGGTTTCAGGACCTGTAGTTACATAGTTAATCCTAGCAGATTTGGATCCAACACCTGATGAAATGCACACATGCATGCAAGCAAATAAGTCCATCACCTAGATGCTCCATCTATCTTGAGGACCCCCCAAAAAAAAAATCAAAAGGCTAGTCCCTTTACTATGGTGTCTCTCCATATCTGTAAAGAAATAGAGCTACAATGCAGGGTGAAAAACTCCCAAACAGGAAAAAAAGCATAAGAGGGAAAATGTACTTATGCAAATTCTAAAGCAATCTATGAAACTGCAATCTGAGAATTTTATTATTAAGCTAAGCCTCTTAGTATAGAAATCCCCAAAACTCTCCAACTGGGCAGCTAATTGAGAGTTAGGAAGAGCCAAAGGACTTCCCTCTTTTTCTGATTCATCACAGGCAATATAGAAACCCTTGCTCGATATAATAATGTGACTTTTGTCAATGCGTGTTCAAATCAGATAGAGGATTGGCTGGTGATGATGTCACTCCCATGGGTTAATCTCCAGCAAATGCAGTTTTAATATCATATGCACCAACACATCATTTACATAACAAAGTATTATATTAAGTGTATCAATAAATGAGCTGTGCAGATAAAAGCCACTGTTAGAAAAAAGGCTATGTGCCACAGAAAAGGAGGTAGGGGGACAAAGCAAAGGATCTTTTTGTGTGTGCGTGTGACTAAAAGGAACTAGGTCATCAAACAATACACATCTCTAAAGAGAGCCAAAAATGAATATTGAAATTCAAGTGACCTAGAACATTCTACAACTAGAAACATGGAAAGGTTGCCTCCAATGAAAAATATTCAATAATCAAGTAGCGAGATTTGTAGGGTTTGTGTGTGTTTGGGGGAGAATTAAAAAAAAAATCGTCATTCAAAAATAAGTGAACTGGCAGCCACCACTTTTCTGGGAAGAGTAACTATCTTGTCTTCTAACAGGGGAAGCTGGCCAGGTCAAATCGTGACTTAAACCCTTATAAGAAACTTTAAAGTGTCAAAGGGCAGTTAAGATAATACAGAGAGAAGAGAGCAAAGTTATCCAAAGCAGAACAATGAGGAAGGTAACCTTGAAATCCAGCTTTTGGCTATGAGAATATTGATCAAGAAATGTCCACACAGATAAAGAAAGCTTTTTGCACAAATGAGCTAGGCCAACTCACACGGTCAGTTTGGGAGGACATAAGTCATCATTAGTCATAATGACTCTGAAAACTGCTCTCACACCGCCTTATTAAGATCTTTATTTCCAATCCAAAGGAAGTGTTGGGCTTACACACTAATTTATGACTACAAACTTAGCAGACATACGACTTGCTGTAAAACCCACAGTGAGCTGTTTAAGAATTCTTCAAGCCACATACCTGCTCTCAAATGACTGAGTGGAAAACACAGATTATACTGTGAAATTAATGTTCTTAAATTATTTTAGCCTTATTATTATTATTTTTTAATCTAAGCCTTGCCTGAACGGGGCTCAGACACACAGACAAACTGCCCCCACCTCACTACCCCTTAGAAAGTGGTCTCGAGGGGGCCAGCATGATCAGAAAACTAAGCCAGCAACCTGAACAAGTTTGGGTGTCTGGGTCTGCAAGTGGGACCTCCCGGTTGTTGCGGACAATCCCTAGACCACGGATATTACAGAAAAAAACAGACCAAGGCTTCGAACATGTCCATTTCCAAACACCACATCACATCACATCAACCTAGCCCATTTTGAAGGGACGGCCGTTGAAAAGTTAAAGGGGAAAAGAGTACAGGGATACAGACGCTTCGCTAAGGTGGGGGGCCTTAAACATGGGTAGGTTTTAGCGAGTAACCATGAACTTGTACATATACGTCTTGCTGAGGAGTTGATCCATAGCTTGGCTAAGGCTCTCAGAGGGCTCTGTGGAGCCCCCAAACGTTAAACGATACTGATTCAGGAGGAAAACGCACCAGTGGCACAGTGTCTGGCTTGCACTGCCTCCCTAGGTGCAGGATACCAGGCTTTCCACTTCCCATTCTCCCTGAGAATGAGCTCAAGGCTTAGGGTTAAAGATGCCTTTCCTTCCAGGAGCGGACTGACAGGGCAAAGGAGGCAAAGGGGGATGAAACTGAAAAAGAGAAGAAATGTAAACGCGCAGGTTTGGTGGACGAGTCCGAAGTACCTAATGCGGGAAGAGACGGAACTTCCAGACCCGCTCCAGTTCCCCACTGGCGCGGGAAGCTTTGCGCTGGCAGCTGAGAGATGCGCCCGGCGAACGCCGCGTCCTTCCAGCAAAAGCTCTACGCAAGCAGGGGTTCAGGTGTAGGCTAACCTGCTCCCTCCTGCAGACTTCTGTAAGTATCTCGGCTCAGACCGAAGGGATTATGCCCCAAGGTTGGCTTCTCCAAAAAAAAAAAAAAAAAGAGCGCACCGCGAATTCGCCCTCCCCCCCCCCATACCAACCCATCAAGTGGCTTCTTCCGCGTCCGCGGAGCACCACCAGAATCGCCGAATAGCAGACACGGAACCCCGAAGTTGGAAGCGGCCACTGTCCCTCCTCCCACACCCCTACTTCGCAGCGCCGCTTTCAACTTCGGGGTGCACCGCAACTACCACAGAGGAAGTCACCCCGCAAGCCAGAGCGCCAGGATGAGCGGGAATGCCCAGAGCTGAGTCGGCATCAGCCCGAGAGCCATCTGCGGGCCCGCAGGACAGACACTGAGAGGGTCCAAAGCCACCCCAACCCTTTCTTCCTGCCCCCTCCTTTCCCTTTCAACCCTCCTTACTCGACTGAAGCCGGCAGCTAAGTCGGACCTGCGCGTCCAGGACGCGGCACCGATCCCCGCACGCAGGCCAGAGGACACTCACCGTGCCGCCTTCCCGCTGACGCCCCGAAAGCGGCCTCCGCAGGCTCGCTGTGAAAGAAAGCTCCTAACTCTCTCCGAAGACAAGCCCGAAACTGCGGCGAGAGAACCAACGTCTGCGGAAGCAGCGGCTTCGACTCCACTCCTGGAGTCTGACGGCAGCCGCCCACGGGGTTCGCGCGCCCCGTCCAGGGCGGCGCGCAGCCAGCAGTGTGGAGCAGAGCCGGACCGGCGCGCTCACGGGGAGGGGCAGGGCCGCCGCGGGACGCGCTGATTGGCCAGGCCGGCCGCCGGCCCCGCCCCGCCCCGCCCGGTGGTCCACGTGGGCCCGCCCTCTCCCCCCCCCCTCTCCCCCCCCACCCCGCCCCGCACCCTTGCTTCTTTGGTCCCCGCTCTCCCACCGCCGCTGGACTCCCGGTGCCTCTCCCGAGCGCCTCTCTGTGGCCACCGCTCAGCAGGTGTTGGGGAAAGGTCTTTCTGAATAGCTGAGAGCCTCCTTGAGCTCTGCGTCAGGAAGAGGAATTTAGGGTTCGCCTCCCAAATGAAAACAATCCCCACGCGTGGTGTCTCCATACGAGGACCCAAAACAGTTTGCAAACAGGCTTCCTTAGACTGTCTCCCTAAGCGAAGCACGTGCATAACTAATCCGGCTTCTTATGTAACTTGCTCGCAAGGAAAAGGAGGGAAATCTGCACAGTTATTACCTGAATACTTTCTTATTATAAAAATTATGAAACTATAGCTAAGACTTCGACTCGCACCCCAAACCAAATCCTGTTCCTTCTCCCTTGCCCAGGTGAAGTAACACTAATAATCTGAGACACTTAAATAGTATTCATGTTACAGAGAATCCTTATCTGATCTCCATTTTCTGGACAAGAAAACTGAAGAACAGAGACATTAAGTAACTTAAGACCACATAGTTAACCGTTGGTAACTGTAATTTGAACCCTGGAAGTATGATTGCAGAATCCATGTTCTTTGATATTCAAAGTGTAATCCAGAAGAGACATCCCCTGAGAACTTGTTAAGAATGAAGATTTTCAGACCTCACCCGGAATCAGAATGTTCATTTTAACAAGAACCCCAGGTGGTTAGTATCTGCATAAAGTTTGAGAAGCATTGCCCTATATGCTTCTGCTGCTCACAGTCATTGGTTTGCCTTATCACCTTGTGGTCCTTTTCCTCTGCACTGACATCTTGCCCAGGTTGTACCCAAAATATATTTGCCTGGCTCTGAGGCTATGCTTGAACTACTGCAGGTCTCTCCGTCTGTTCCCCATGCCTTTGTCCTACGCACACCTACGTCATGCCATATTACTTGGTGTATCAGTTAACCTTTTCAATTCTTTGCTCTTTTCTTCTCCAAGTTGGGGCTCTGCAGCCAAAGACAGCCATATTACCAAGTTATCAGTCTAAGAGGGAATTCAAGCCTCTGAGACAGGGACCTGATGTCTGATGAGTCCCTCGGCCCTGAGATTCTATGAAGGGCAAGGCAGATCCAAAGAAAAGCTGAAACTACATGCCAGGAGATGCCACAGCTCCTGACAGCATTCATTCATTCACTTGATGAAACTGACAGCATACTGTGTCAGGCACTGTCACAGGTGCTGATATATACAGAAGGAACAGAAGTAAACATAACAGTAAAAATCCCTGCTCCCACAGAGCGTACCTGCTACTGGGGGGAGACAGACAATGACCTTGATTCGTAATGAAGTACAGAGTATGGTAGAAGGTGTGTCACAGGGAGAAATAAAGTGCAGGAAGGGTAACCAGCTCCGGGAGGTCGTGACTTTTTTAAAGGTAGTTGTTTTCACTGAGAAGGTAACATTTGAACAAAGACTTGGAAGAGCTGAGGGTGCAAGTCCTTTAGAAGAACTCTGTATCCATTCAGTCACCAAATATTTATTGATTGGGCACTGTGTGTCAAGCAGGCTTCTGGCATCAGTAGGTGTGTTTACTTAAGCCCTGCTGTTTTCCAAATGTCCAGGTTTCTCTGGACTGAAGTTTTCGTGTCCTTGTGGGGAAAAAAATGTAAGCAACTTTGAGTGGCTCAAACTACTATTTTATTTTCCCATTCTGGATGCTCAGGATTGTAGGGGTTTGTATCCCCCAAATTCATATATTAACATTCTGACCCCCAGTACCTTGAAAGTGTGACCTTATTTAGAGATATGGTATTTACAGAGGTCATCAACTTACAATGAGGTTATTAGGGTGGGCCCTAAACCAATGTGACTAGTGTCCTTATAAAAAGGGGAAATTTGGAGACAGACACAAACAGAAGGAAAACATCATGTGAAGATGAAGACAGAGATCGGGGCAATGCTATATGCCATCCTCTGGGATATGGTGATAAGGCAGATGTGGTACCTGCTGTCCTGACAGTGTACATCATTATGGAGAGAGCTGGACGATAAACAAATCAACAAATACATAAACAAGATCAATCCAGAGCAGCATGAGTGCTTAAAAGAAAATAAGGCTAGGCAATTTAAAGAATAGAGAGATGGGATTAATTTCAACTGGCTGCCCAGAAAAGGTCCCTGGGAGGGGGTGACATTTGAGCCATGACCTCCATGACAAAAGGCCACCCAAGCAAAGATCTAGCAAAAATTGTTCTGGGCAAAGATAACAATCACCCTTGTGAGAAAGCACCCCTGCCATTCCTTCCATAACACCCTTTCTCTCTTTGCCACCCATTTTCCGTCCTTTGAGGTTGCACAAAGTCAGTCAATGTCTTCTTCATTAAAATGGGGTCAAAGGATTAATCTTCTTATGTAAGAACCAGTCAAGGTCATGCCAGCAGGGTTCTGCCTACTTTGACATACCTCTGTCTTTATAGGTAGTGACATCATGTGACTTGGACATTGTGGTTATTTTCCACATTTGTATCACAGCCAGAACACTACCGGGCATGTCCTGGTGCTGAATCAATACGCTGATGACTGACTGTGCCTACGAAGACACATTCCGACTCCTCTAGGCCTGTTTATAAAATTCTCTTATTGTCAAGTGAAGCTTCAGTTTTAAAATTTTTGCTCTGCTCACCTGCTCGGAAGGAATTTTTACTTAGGAGACTAATGAGAGTAACAGTGAACGTTAATTGGGGCCTTAAGTGTGGTTCACTCCGCCAAGTGCTTACCAGGGGCTGTTATCCCCAGAACCCTCCAAGGTAAATTCTCTTATTTGTAACATCCGTTTCACAGATAAGAAAACTGGGGCTCAAAAAGGGCGAAGTAATAGGTCCAGGGCTGAAATCACTATTAAATAGCAGACTTGGGTCTCGAGCTGGTCTCTTTAAAACAGTGAGGCTTATGCTAGGGTGGCAGAGCAGAAAGCAAAAGGCATTTGTCTATTCCTTTGCATTTGTCTTTGAAATTTTCAAAGCAGTGTTTTCTTTCCTTTTCTTTCTTTCTTTTTTTTTTTAATTTACCCCAGCATCTCTAGCTTTCAAGTTCACTTTTCTAGCCAGATATTTGCTTTGCTTTCTCTTGCTTCAAACCAGGAACTGCAAGAACTTTGATAAATGAAACGACAGATACACTTTTTGTTTTTAGCCTGTCTGTTTTTCTGTATCCTCTGAGGAAATGTGAGTCAAGCTTCTTAGAGCTCAGCCTACTTTGACATACATCTGTAGCTCACACGCCTGACAGCTCCCCATCACAAAGGAGGTCCCTCCCTTCACTCAACTCATAGGGAAACTCGTGCCCCCTGCCAGACCAAATGCTGTGCGTAATGCGTGAGGCCAGCTCTGGTCCTCTTTGCAGGAAAATACTAATAGATTCTCCTGCCGGAGAGTGAACATCTGAAAATGGCTTCATCTGGTCTTTGTGAATTGCTTTCTGTTCTCGTGGCTTCCTCGCCGTCCTGGGCAGCGAGAAAGCCTGGGAACTTGCAGTGGTAAAAAGATGTGAGGTCTCTCTCCTTGGATCCCGGCTTCCCTTCACCTAGCTTAGGAAGTGGGCAGCCGTTTTCGCAGTTGAATGACTTCCTGTCTGGGATGGCTTGGTCAGGCTTGCTTTAAACTTCTGGAACTGAGACAAGGTGGCTGGCCGCTCACTTTGGGAGTCTCAGGTGGGTTTCTCTATCCTTCCCTTTGCTGACCACAAACTGCTTCAATAATTTATGCTCTGGAAAAGCACAGCACTTCAGGGCAAATTAGCATAAGAAGGATTTATGAAACCACAGTGGGGCATTTTCAGAGCTTACACAAGCAAGTGGGAGCAGAGAGAAATGTGAGCTAGTTTCCAAGTAGGACCAGCCTCAGGTAGAATCATCAAAGAAACAATAATCCTTTTGTTCCCTTTTCTTCCTCCCATCCCTTCCACCCATCATCTCCCAACAGGAGGTCACACTACCTCCAGCTATGCAGAAGACTGCTGCTGTCATCATTAATTCATTCTTGTGTTGGTTCTTTAAATCATATAAAATTTTTGTTTGTCAAAAGACACACTTACACATCCACATTCATAGCAGCATTACGACCACAGCCAAAAGGTAGACGCAGTCCAAGTGTTCATGAATGGATAAACCAAATGTGGTATAGACATACAATATAATATTATGCAGCCTTTAAAAGGAAGGAAATTCTTACATATGCTACAAGGATGAAACTTGAGGACATTATGCTAAGTAAAATAAGCCAGCCCCAAAAGACAAACACTGTATTTTATATGAGGTAACAAGAGTAGCCAAATTTGTATCAACAGAAAGTAGAATGGGGAGGAGGGATGGCAGCGTGGGCGGGGGGAGGTGGAGAGTTAGTGTTAAATGGGTACAGAGTTTCAGCTTTGCAAAATGAAGAGCTGGGAGATGCATGGTGGTGATGGCTGCATAGCAATGCAAATGTCCTTAATGTCACTGAACTCTACACCCTTAAAAATGGTGCACAGTAAATTTTACTTTATGTGTATTTAACCACAATTTTTCAAAATTTCAAAACTAATGGGAATTCTTCTAAATCAACCTAAACTGGAAATTTTTTAAAGCTTAAACTGTAAGATGTGGTTCAATTTGTATCACAACTTACCAGACTAAGACTAAATATACTTTCATGTAAACAAAAAAACTTAAAAATTTGTGTGTTTGCTCGACATTGTACTAGGCACTGGAGATGCAGTTGTAAAAGACATTCATAATCTGACCTCAAAAAAATTAACAAAAAATACCATGATGACCTGATAGACTCCTTTATTCAGTTCATACTTTCTTCCTTCAACATGTACTTATTGAGGACCTACTATGTGACCTACTCTGCTACCCACACAGATACGTTGTTGAACAAGATAGACAGACCCAGTCCTCACAGGGCTGTCAGCCTAGCAGGAAAGAAAGATAATAAGCAAGAAATTTGTTTCTCTAACTCATCTGCTCCATCAAAATTCACTGATTCTCACCTAAACTCTAACAAGTGACCTTATGAAGTCTTCTAATGACATCCAGGTATAAAGCTTATAACTGTGATCCCTCCCATATTTGTAACATATATGTGCAGTAACTTAAGAGACAATATATTAATCCAGTTTTTTCCCCAAATGTGGTTTGCATCCCAGAGATGGTTTGCAAAATGATTTTAGCTAAAACACAGAAGAATTATTCTAATAGTTGTAACTTATTTTAATGTATATTAGGGAAAAAAGTTAGACGATAATGTCAAATCGGTGGTTTTGTAGAACTTGCTACTTAGCATTAACTTAAAAGGCGATTCCAGTTGAAGAAAAATATAACACTAATTTAGGCACATGGCAAAATTGGGAAAGTAGGCCCAACAAAATCAGCAAGAGAAGTGACATCTGTGAAAACAGAAGTGATTATTGGCAGGAGTGCTTGACAGGTGACAGGCTGATGAAAATGATCTTCTGAGGAAATACAGGTTTTATAGTCTCCTTTATATCCCACCACGGGCTCAGCCTGGTTCCATTATTAATGTTCTCCTCCCCTCCTAACTCTGCAACTCTTAGAGGCAGCCACCCCACATCACACTGAGTGAGGACATATGCTAAGGATCTCCTCCTTCCCCGTTCACCAACTCAGCTTCCTCTGAAAAGACTCAATCTAGGGAAGGATGGTGGTGAAGAGTGGAGGACAGTCCAGTGTCTTCGGTGCTGGGGTTCTAAGCATGCTGAGTTTGTATCATGCAAATTGATACTGTAGCAAACTAACAGTGGAAAAAGTAATCACACTTCCAGTTCTGTTCATTCTCCCAGACTCCCAGCGCAGTTTTGGGCGAAGCAGAAAAAAATGAGTATTGGATTTGATTCCCACTTTTTTTCCCATCTGCCCTATTTCAATACATGCAACAAAAACCACATGCCAGTTGACTTTTATTTTTGGACTTGAGTTTTTTGCCACTACCCTGAAAGAACACTATTTAGTAAAAGGTCATGAATGTTAAAGTGGGATTTAAAAGGCTTCACTTGGACATCTGACATTTGGAATACCCTTGATCACGGACTTCCCCATCAGGGAAGCCAAATCTATCAGTAGACCTCAAATCCCATGGATTTCAAGAAAGTGCAGGGCTAGAAATTTGCCTGCCTGCCAAATATCCCCTTCTGAGGAAGCATGCTAGCCAGAACCCTTGATTGCAAGTGACAGAAACTCAACACAAACTGACATAGGCCAAAAGGGATAACTGTCTGTTTACATAGCTGAGATGCTCCGGAAGTGTAATTGGATACTGGTACTCACGGGAGGGCATGAATGTACACCTTCCCAATCTCTTGGCTTTTGTGGGTTTTTTTGTGTTTTTGTTTTTGGGTTTTTTGGGGGGGGCAGGGGTTAGGGTTTTTTGTTTATTTTGTTCTGTTTTTCGCATGGATTGGCCTCATTCTCTCTAACCAAAAGGAGGCTTCTCCAAAAAGGCAGGGAGGAAGCCCTTCAACAGCTCCATGCCTTATTTTTGCCAGACAAACGACCCTAAATGCAACAAGAATTCTTCTTTGGCTTCAAATTAAAGAAATCTGGTCCAGCTTGTTTCACAAGCCCGTCCCCATGCCCAGGTTGGCTGGGCAAAGGAGCTGGCGGTCCCACCATAATCACACAGTTATAAATTCCTCCAAAAGAAGGAGTGTTGGACCAACAAAACTAATGCCCAGGCAGGAGTCTGCCTTACCCAGGGCCCTCACTTGACAATAGCTACTTAGATTAGTTTGAGCTTCTAAACCAAGAACTGTCCATCTATCCAATACTTCTGACCTGTGTGGCCCCGCTGGGAAAATGGCACGGCGCAATCAGACTTTTCCCTGGGAATCTGAAAATGGGAGCCCAAGAGAGTGAGCCTTTAAGTGGTGCAGTTGAACTAAATGACACAACAGACAATATAAGCAATGGGCAACTGAAGTTATGAAGAAGCCAGCCTACAGAAACTGGAGAGCCAAGCGGAGAGAAACATTGCCTCTGAGACCACATCACCTCTGAAAGAGAAGTTCAGGGGGGTGCTTGACTCAGTTTACCGGGAGTTTCAGTGCCTGGAAATTTTGCGATGTGAGCAGGGTACCCAGGTAAGAAATGGCTGTAACACATCAAGTACTTTTACTCACCTTGTCTCATGTCTTCATCACAGCAACTCCATTGGCAGGTCTTTATTCTCTCCATTTTTACAGATGAAAATCTAAGGGTCACAGAACCTATCTGATCTTTCTTAATGTGATTTTTTTTTTCTAGCTAGAAAGTCTCCAGCTTAAGAATGTTTTTCCTCCTGCTCCAAGTTGCCTCAGAACCTTAAGTAGCAGAGAAAGGTCCGGGCTGGAGACATGGATTTGGAAATCACCTAATCAGACTCTTAGCGATATGCATTAAAGCCATGGAGGCAGTGAGGCTGCTAAGAGAAGGGTCACAGGAAGTAACCTTGAGAGCTCATCTGTGGGCACTCCCTCTGCTCGAGGTTCTGTACATTCTGTCCTCCAACAGAAAAAGGGAGACTGATGCAGAGTTTGGGAGGTAACAGTCGCCATGCTTCTAGGTGCCATAAGATGCAAGGGACTTCCAATCGTTTGCTTTCGAGGACTCAGTCATTTTTCTGCCATGTGTGTGTTGCACTATCCTCACATGGTGTCCACTCTGAAAAATTCAAGAAACTTTCCCTTTTACACATGAATTTCTAAACAAACCTTGCAAATCAGCACAGCCCTACAGGGCTAGGCTGCAAAGAATGAGGTAGACTGTCAAGGAGTGGGTGCCAGGTTATATATGGAGACTCCCCCCCCATCCCCGGCCAAGGCAACACTTCCACCCAGTCTTGATAAACAAGGCTCCCCACTGAGTTGATTCTGCCCCTGGTGAATTCAGAATATTCTAACATTTTAATAAGATTTTTTGAAAGCAACAAAAAATAAATTATGATTCATCATGTCAGCATTTTATTTTGTAAGGTTATTAGCACACGCTGACATAAATTTTAAGGAATAAACACACGTGCTGAGATGATTTTTAAAATATCCCCTTTGCTTCCTTTTACTTTATGATCCAGCATTCCATCCTCGCCCACAACAAATTCGAGCAGATAAACAATACGCTTACAACCCTAGGGGAAAATATACCAAAGCAAAACTCGGAGAACAAAGAGATGAAGCTATGGCTTGTGAGTTTCAAAATAGACCGCTGAAACCCAAGCCAGCCAGAGAGAAGTTTTGAAAGGGTTTCTGAACCTCAGAAGCCAGGCTCTTGAATATCAAAAAGCCACAGCATACCCTGAGCAATAGATTGGGGTGGGGGGGAGGACAGCCTCCCCTCTAGCTTTCAGGTGAGATACAGATTCCATAGGCTGGATGGAAGAGAAGACAGTCTGAAAAGAAGACACTCAGATGAGGGTGAGCATTACGAGAGAGACCACTGCCCCTGAGTGGTGTGAGGTCGACCAAGGAGTCTGACCGAGGATGCAAATGTGCAGCGCTTCTCAACCTGGCGCCGCTGACATTTTGATTGGATACTTCTCTGTCATAAGGGCTTGCGCTGGACACCGCAGGATGTTTAGCAAGATCCCTGCCCTCTACCTACTAGACGCTAGTAGTACCTCCACATTTTGATGCCAAAAATAACTCCAGACATTACCAAAACTCTACTGGGAGAGTGGGGAGAAACTGCTCCCAATTGAGAACCAGTGAGGTAGGGCAAGAGATAGAGAAAGAGATTCCACACACATACACAAGTATCTTTCTAATAAAAAAAAAAATTGTATGTTCTTTATAAAGAAAAGTTTAAGAATACAAAAAATCACCTCCCCCACAAAATTACCTATACTCTACCCAGTCCACAATCATTACTGTTAATGTTTGGTCTACACACAATTTTACACAAATATATTTCCCTATCACAAAAAAGTAGGGCCATATAATCCTGTTTTGTGGTCTGCAATCTCTTTTTACTTAACAAGATATCGTGAATTTTCATACAGGTATAGCATTCCTGAACATCCTTATAACACAATCTAATTAGCCAATCCTCTATTGCCGGACATTTAGGTTACTCCCAGTATTTCATCATCACTGGTAATGCTCTGATGAACATCCTTATATATTCATTTGATTGTTTTCTTAGGATAAATTCCTAAGGAATGTTCTTAATGGAGAAAACCAGTACTGGAGGGTTGTATCTATAATACTTCTTATTTCACTGGTTTAAGTTAGTTAGTTTGCTGATTTAAAATATGCCATCTTTTCCTCCAGTGCTTTTACCTTTCCACAGTGCCTTCCACTTTGCCAAGCGTACAAGGCAGCTACCAACTGTCTTTTTACTATCAAGAAAATCGGTGTTCACAGTAGTTGAATGACTTGCCCACAGCAACACAATTATTTACCAGCACACAGGCAACACCATCTCACTTGAGCCCTGGGTTTTTATTACTGCTCACATATATCCTGCCAACATTGAAATAATCCAGAGAAGAGTGGTATGTCCCCCATCTAGGGATGATGTGCAATTTTGTGAGCACTAGGATGTTAGGATAATTCTACGTTATGAGTTCTGTCTCTAAGTACAATTTTGTGTAAATTCCTAGAGGTCCCAAAATACAGTCAAGGCTATGAGACCTTGGCTGAGGGAATCGAATGCCTCTCATACAAAATTCCACAACCAGCCTGGTCTCCCAGTGCTGACTTAGAGGGATAATGTTTAAAGATGCTAATTCCAACATCTGCTTCCTTTTTATCCCTGAAGCCAAATTAGGTTGGTACAGTCTGTTTTTACTTCCAGTTACACTCTAACACAGATTTATGACCAATTAATTTCTTATCGAGGAAAAACAACCCCATCATAAGTATTTGAGATAATGACATTAAGTATTGTATATAGCTTTAACTCTGAACAGTTGGAATACAGAGTGCATCCAACATTCATTACTTCTTAATGCTTGCATTCTTTTTCATGTTTTGATTCACAAAAAAAAATGAGAATGCTACCCGCTGCTTAGCCATTTTTTAGGTTTAATGAGATTAAATAAATTCTGCGGGGGAAAAGAGTACAGCTTAATAATGTTTTAAGTGGTTTGTAGAAACATTCCTTCTACCATGGGCACAATTTTAAACCAAAGCCAACTTCTGCAGTGCCATTGAAGGCTAATGAATGCCTTAATAATATGCAGAGGAAAAAAGTGATGAGTCGATTAGATATAGAAATTTCTGAGACCTCTGAAATACAGTCAAGAAAACAACTCAGTTGTACTCAGAGACACAACTCCTAACGAAGAATTATCCTGCCACCTCGATGATCCATTTCACTGCCATTAACAATAAGCCATCTTCTTGGCAGCATATGTGGAAGTAACTGGTTCTCACTGATTTGAGGGTTAGCCCTCAAAACTCCAGATAAACCCTGAACCAGTTTCTCTTGGCTCTAAGACTACCTAGAAAATAAGCACAATTTGGAATGTCATATAATTTTCCCATTTTCTAGAACCTGGTGGATGCCAGCCTTTCTCCAGCTAATTAAAACTCTTTCACAAGTTTGTACTTTAAAAAAAAAAAAAGTATTCAACAGATTCATCTACAAATTTTCTTTTACTTCTCCTGGTTGCCTATCTAGTCCTTGGAATTGTTTTGTATGTGCCCACCCCCTACCTCACTCTCTCTCTCTTTCTCTCTCCCTATTAAGATGGTTACCTTCAAACATACTTGTGTCTTAATAGTTAGACACCCAACTGTGCAAATGTATATTACATAAACCTAAAATAAACTTAGTTTCTTACAGTCTGGCAGATTCTAAGGTGGTTGTTACTTGATCCTTGGAGTCCAGAGCAAAGGGATACGTTAGGTGTGACAGTGCCGGGGTAAAGAGAGCAAGTATCAAATAGCAGGTGAAGAGCCCCTTCGCCTCATCCTCTCTGGTTAAACCTCTTTGAGTTTGCCATCAGGCTCCAGGTCCACGTGATGACTTTTACCAGGCCTTGGCAATTCTACCTTTGTGAATTCTTTCTTCCATAAAAAACTATTAAATTTTTTAGTTCATGACTGCATTGATGTAAAGACAAATATAATCCAGGCTGGATTATAGTCACTTTCTTCCTTCTGGTTTTAAAAGAAATTAAGACATTGTCACGGGCTTCTGAAAGTATCGTGGACCCTAGGCTCTCAGCTTGCTGTGTTTAACGGAGAGGTTGGCCCTCGTTTTCTGCCAGGACTTTGAAGACACCGTCTCTGTGACCTACTTAACAGACAGAAAGCAGACAGCAGCTCCCAGGAAGGCAGGTTACTATCAAGTTAAAATCATGATCCTTGGATCCAATTTCCCGAACAGCCTGCTTCCCTTACAGTAAACCCAGCATCTTTATCCCTAAGCAGATGCAATTTCCAAATCACAGCTATGATGACAAGATAATAACAGAAAGAAATGAAGTATCCGGTGTTGAGTTAATTCCTAATCCATTTGTTACTCACTGCACTTCAGTGGCTGATGACACAGCAATCGGAAACCTCCTTAATAAACCTCACGTTCCTGTGTGTCAATACGTCAGCCTATAGCTGTGAAGGAGAGACATTTTTTCTATATGTTCTCAAAAAGATCACGTTTTTGCTCCCACGGTATCGAAGAGCAAAACTGGGGTTTGTCTTGCTTTCTCCTTATATGAAAACTGAGAGTTTTTGTTTTTGTTTTTTTGATATTCATACTGCCTTTCATTGGGCACCGGCTAAATATTTATAATACCGAAGGTTCTATTTAGGATTCTATTTGCTGAGCCGGCTTGCAGTCTGTGGCCACCTCACAGCCGGGCAGGAGAGAAGTGGACGATGTACAATCATGCAGGGAAGAGGACAAAGCTAGACAGCAGAAGCATTTTTAAGCCTAAGACAGCATTATTGATTTTCTGTTGGAGGTAAACACTTCATACCCGAATGTGGGACCAGCGCCACCTCAGATTTGCTTTTGCCTCTTCTTAATCTTCAGTTCTAATTTCAAGTTAATGCCAAATTTAAATCTCTAAGCCTCTGAATCTCTTTGCATCCCCTTGCCAGTTGGTTCTTTGACAGACGGGAAGAGTGCAGAGGTCCCGAAAAGGACAGGGGCAGCTGAGGATCTGCCCCTCAGCACCCTGAATATCAACCATAAAACTGATGAACTGTGGCAACTGAATTGTCCAAGTTCATTCCAAATTATGTCTTGGTAAAGTTCATCTTTGTTTTCAGTTATCATCCTGGAATCCTAACTGTCGAAGCTGAGGTACAGTTTCTCAGCTCCCTGACTCTTGTTTGTGTTCTTCTGGCTGTTAAGCCTGTGATGTGTGATGGCCCACATTACTGGATACCTAGGACCACAAATCCTCTCTTTAAAAAATAACAAACTCTTTTTATTTTTAAGGAATTAAATCTGAAAAGGTCTCTGAAAAAACTGCCCTGATTCAATGAGTCTCAATTTTGATGTGCTGCTGAGGATGGTGTTTTTAAGTATCTCCCCCTTAACTATTCATAACCCAGTTATACGTTCATGTTTATTTTATGTCTTTTTCTCCCTTCATCCTCTTATGACTATATAACATTTACCCTGACAAGTTTATAAAGAGTATTGAGGCTGATACTTGCCGGTCTTAGTAGAAATTAATCAAAATCCATCTGCTCCCTTCTCAGCCTGGACAATTTCATTAAGACTAAACCAGGGATTATAAGATTCTTACATCTTCTTTTTTTCCCAACACAGTTTAGTTGATTTAGAAACAATGATTAAAGCTGCTTACTTTGAGGAAGATTGTTTCCAATCTTCCCTTCTTCAAGGCAGAGCAAGATGAAAGCATCTTGATCCTGAAATATTTATATCTAAGACTGGAAATCTGTAACAGAGGCATGATGAATGCTTTCAACCAAAGACTTTTTATTTTAAACTCGTATTTCTTTATCTTTATACTTCACTTTCCTCACAAGCTGGAGGAAATAAGCACCAAATACACTCACGGCCCCCTACCCCAGGTAGATTTTCTATCTTTATTTAATTGTAAATCCAATGTGGCATAATAAAGAGACTCAAAGATAAAGATTATCTTTCTGACACTGACTATTTATAGGGATAAATATCCGTTATCCTTATGTGGCCTCAATATAACTGCCTTCAAAGGAATGCAGAACACAAATTAGAGGGAATGCATTTAAGCCTCCCGCAAGGAGACACCTTGATCTGGGATTCAAGAAATCGCAAGAATTAGAAGCGATTACTGGAGAGTAATTCTGGGTTTATCCAGCCTCACACAGGTGCTATAATTAACTAGTCTTACTTTTAAAAAAAATTAAAAATCTGGTTTCCATACTTTTCTCCCTCAAATGCCCTTTTCGTTGAGGTTAAAATGCTCAGATCTTAAGTATACAGTTGGCTGTGCTTTGATAAATGTATACACACATAGAATCGTCACTCCAGTCAAGATCTAGAACATTCCCTGCTCTTCATTTGCATGTGTGTCTTTTTCTTTTCTTTTTTTTTTTAATGAGAATGATTACAGCCCTCTGCATAGAGGAATGAACTCCGCTGTAAAATCCAAAGGGAATAAAATAAAACCAAAGACCCGTGAGCTGGTTCCCTATGGAGCCAAACGTTGTTTGAAACCTGTCCAGGTCCAGGGCCTTTTAACGACATAACAAAAAAGGGAACTGGTCTTGGCTGGCAGGGTTGGTGTCATGACCCAAACATCAGATTAGAAACACAACGATTCCCTGGGACTGGACGCTAAATCCCGGCAGACGGACACAGCCTTTCATCTTCTGAAATGGAGAAATTGAATGAAGCAGGGCCGATTCTGGGCCAGACTGGGATGAGATTCTTATTTTTTTTTTTTAAGTTCCTAACTGTTCTACATAGACTACTGAAACTTCAATTACCGCATACCTAGAAGCTGTCCTTCTGCCTTTCACATTTCCTCCTTCCTTCCGCATGAGTTCCCGTGTGGCAGGAAATCATTTATCCACCTAGATTCCCAGACCTCAGGACGCTGCCCCTCAGGGGCGCCTCCTTGTCCGGCAGGAGTCCCACTGCATGAAAGGAGAGCGACAAACACCCAGCCCTAGGAAGTCTGAAGGGAATGTAGGAGGGCAAGATGCTCCTCATTCAGGAATTGCTGCTCGGGGATCTACACACATAAACAAAGTACAAACGGAATGTGAAGTATAAGACACAGAATAGATCAACAACACGGTCCTGCTGTAGAGCACAGGGAACTATATTCAATACCTTGTAATAGTCTAGGATGAAAAAGAATATGAAAAGGAATATATATACATGTGTAACTCAATCACTATGCTGTACAGCAGAAACTAACACAACACTGCAATTCAACTATACTTCAATTTTTTAAAAAGCAGCTGAATTATGCGAAGTTGTTTCTGCTGGTTCTTTTTTTTTTTTTTTTTTAAATGAGGCCTTCTGTCCTGGCAAGTTTTATTGTCACCACTCTGTGGTACCAGACTATCCAAGTTCAGATTCTGGCTCTGTCACACATATGCTGCATGACTTTGAACGAATGACCTACGTTTCTGTGTTTCAATCTCTCCCTCTATAAAATACCTACCCTGGGTGTCTGAAAACTTTTCCTGTCAAGGGCCAGATACTAAGTCCTTTAAGCTTTGTGGGCTATGTGGTCCCTGTCACAAGTGCTCACCTCTGTCCCAGCAGCAACAGGTAAACAAATGGGCAAGGCTGTGTCCCAATAAAACTTTATTCATGGACTTGGAAATCTGAATCTCATATAATTTTCAGGAGTCGAGAAATATTCTTCTTCCTTTGATTTCTTTTTTGGGTTTCAACCACTTAAAAAATGTAAATGATATTCTTAGCTCACAGGCTGGACAAAAACAGGCAGCCAAATGTGATCTGTGGGGCTACAGTTTACCAGATCCTGATTTAGCTGTTACAGTTATTAGAATTTTAACACACATACAGCTCTTAGATACGTGCCTGGCATGCTGTAAGCACTACTTCCAGGTTATGATTTGTGATTATTACTAGTGTAATGTGATTAATCCAACAGAGAGTACACTCTCCAGGGGTCAGACATCAGTCCTGTTTCCCAGAAAGTTGACCTTATGGGCTTCGACTTTTGAGAAAAAGAGAGAGGTCCTGAGAGAAAATGATCTTAGTGTCTTCTTCCAACATCTAAGATATAGTGAACACTGTCTCCAGATAGGGGTCCAGTACACAGACTGCCCCACTGTATAGAGCCTATCATTTGGGGAATGATTTTTTTAAAGCCGTTGCTGTCCATTTTTGCACATTAAATCCCACAAAGAGATTTATTTACAACATTAAATCATTTCCTTGCTGCCTGGCTACATTGTTAACTATTAAAATATTCATCACACACTCTAAGAACCTAACGCCAAGTGTTTTATGACCTTTTAAAGGATGGCTTCTTTTTTTAAAAAAAAAAAATCACCTGCAAATGTGGATGTCACTTTCCAAGCGGGTCTGATGAAGAGCAGGCCCAGTGTCAAACATCAAGGAGATAAACATGAGATCATGGTCCTGGAAAGCACCGCCGGAGATGGGCCGATTAAGCAGAAATGTATGTGATGTGTAAAACTGTGGGTTGGGGAAGTGGGGATGGCAAGTGGGGAGGAGTTTGAAGCTAAAGATCTTTTGCTTCCTACTAGGAGAAACACTCTATTCTCTACAGAAATGATTCTCAAAAGGGGGCAACTGGGCCCCTAGGAGACCTTTGGCAATGTTTGCATGCATTCTTGGTGGTCTGGGATGAGCTGAGGGGTGGGAGGGGCTATGGCATCCAGTGGGTAGCGGCCAGGGAAGCTGTTAAACATCCTACAAGGCACAGCATACCCCACCACCACCCCAACAAAGAATTATCCAGTCCCCAGTGGTCAGTAATGCCAAGGTTAAGAAACCTAGTCCACAGGAAACACCCCAGCTGACCCTACCTCACATCTGACTTTATTTTGCTTTTATTTTGAATTGGCTATTACAGGCATGTGTCAAATGACTGAAGATAAACCCAGGAGAGCATCTCTCCTTATGTTTCTATTAAGGATCACAAGTCAGTTTGAACTCTCCATCCACCCACTTTCTCAAAGGCATCGTGACAGAAAAATTGCGAGATTGGTGTTCATTTAAATTACACAAATTAATTCAATTACCCTGAAGAAAACTGGTACCAGATCACCAGACTGCTGAGCAACTCATGCTAATTTGGTAATTCAATTTACTAAAGAGGTAATGTGACAAATGTTTAACAGCTAGTCAGCTGTAGCTAGCACCAAGCCATCCAAGGAAGTCTGTTCCTCCTGTGCGTCAATCTGGATCCAATCTGACTCCTTGTTCTTGACCAAAATGAATCTATTCAATTTCTTTAAGTAAATACAGCCCTTTTAGACCAACACAAGATAAGAGAAGAGCCGAAATTCAACTCTCATCCTTTTACAAAGAATCAAAATGCCAAATAGAGAGGGAGAACTGATTTAAAACAAACAAACAAACAAAAACGCTTCCAGATTGATTTAGGGGGCATGAAAGCCCTTCTGATGATCCTAACATAACTTAAAATTACAAGTACACTAATTAACATTGATTATTTAATACTGTTTTTAATTTTTGTAATATCAACTTGAAACTTTCCACAACAAAACTCTACTTAAGTAAACTGTACTTAGAGTGCTTTACAATTCTATTTAAATTCATCTATATTTGTGGAGTGCTTTGTAATTTATGAAGAGTATTCACATATATTAATTTCACTTGGGCCCTAAAATACGTCTAAGAAGAAGGGAGGACAGGTACTGTCATCCTTGATTTACAGATGAGAACACAGGTTTTTAGTTCAATCTATAGGCCCCTCTGGCTTAAGGGACCACTCGACTGAAGGCATCACATCTCACCAAGGTGGATCAGGAGAGTGCAGCACAGACAGACCTTTCTGATTTCCACCATTGAATAAACCACCCCTAAACTCAGTGACTTAAAAAAAAAAAAAAAAAACAAACCAAACACTGCATTATACCTCACAACTTAGTGGGACAGGACTTCAGGGGGAGCTTGACTGAGCAATTGTGCTCCGTGTGATGCTGCCTGGAGTCACAGGGGTTACTCTGATACTGGCCTGGTGGCTAGGTTTCAGGATCTGAGGCAGCTTCACCCCCAAACCTGAGAAGGAGCCCAGGCAGGGCTCAGCACCTGTGTGCTTGCTTATATTCTCTGCTGGTCGACCACTGTCTTTGATACTATCTGTACCCATTCCCGAGGCTTCAACCACCATTTCTACACCAGTGGCAACTATTCCCCCAAGTTCCAAAATTTCTGTGCCCACCAGGGTATCTCTACCTCACAGGCACCTCCAATTCAACACATCCAAAGTGGAACTCACCATCTTTCCTCCAAAACCTGCCTCTTTCTCTGCCTTCACTGTTGCAGCAAGTGACACAATCTCCTACCCTGTTTTCCAAATCTGCATTCTGAGTATCATCCCTGACCACATCCTCTCCATTTTTCTCAAATTGATAATCAAGGTCCACATATTCTAACTCCCAATCTGGGCCCACTTCCCTCCATCCTTACTGCCTCTATCCTAGTTTACAGACTTCCGTACTTCTCCCCTGTCTCCCCTTGTCTCCTGTCTTGCTTCCATACAATCCAGACTGACCTTTCTGAAATCCAAACACAATTATGTCACTCCCCATTTTAGTTGGGAGGCATGCCGTGAAGGACAACATTCAAACTCTTTAATGTGATTTACAAATTTTGTTCCTGTGTGATTCAATTTGAAGACACCAAATGCCCTCCTGCCCCAAAATATTTCTCTCACTGGCATTGCCAGTAAAAGGTCCCAATTATCCATCCTTTCCAGTCAAGGTATCTAGAGTGCCTGTTAATTACAAATGGTACCTAAGAGGAATAGCCCCAGTTAACATTGTATTAGCCATTAACTCCTTTACTGGGGTTCATGCATCAAAGTATCTCTGTGGCTATTCAATTCTTTGGGAATGGATCATAGGATAGATAAGTTGCAGGGAAAAAAAAGCAAGGGCTGTCAAAGTTAGTGCCTGGAGCCATTTCTACAAGCATCCGGAGAGGCTCTGTATTGTGAAATTACCCTGTATGCTATTTTTGGATGAAGAAATGAGACAGTGATCAATATTCATCAAAAAATAAAAGAGGTGTCCAGGATTGTAACAGTGGACAAAGCCACCTTAGAGCCCCAGATTTCAAAGTTATCTGGGGAATGATCTAACCATCTTCACTGAATAAGATTGGCATAGCTAGAGAATCAATCAAATCCCCAAAAAAAGTAAACTCCAACAATGACTTATACACATCGCTCACATATAAAATTTGCAGTATCAATCACTTCTGGAAATTAGGGACCCTTTAGGCAAGACTTAAAAAATTATTTCCATATATAGCTCAACTTCTGCATTCTAATAGTGTTTATTACTATGGTGTGACTTGACCTTTAATAGACTTTAACACTTAAAAAACTCAAGTTCTCTGTCTCCTCGTCCATCTTCCACTGACGTTTCACTTCTCCAAGTGTCTGTCCCGGTGCCAAGAAATGGGACACTGACATGTGGACACCACCGTCAAAAGACCCACACCCTCACTGTCCTACATGCCTGGGCTACTTGTTATTACTGCTGATGCTCCATCTTCGTATTTCTCCTGCTTTACTCATTTTTTCTGACATACTTGCCACATTTTCCATCTTCTTCTTTCCCCGCAGCCACTTAAGCCCCTACATCTCATCACTCAGCTCTCCAAAGCTCCCACGTCATTTGCCTACAAAATCTGAATTCCAGTGATGATAATGGCGATGATGATTAGTTAACATTTTTTCCATCACTTTGATGTTACGTTATCTTGAGCTATCTCCTGTAATCCTCGCAATACCACTACAGTGTCTAAGTACTATTAGCGTCTCTTTTACAGAACAGGCTCAAGGAACTCAAGTCATTTTGTGGAGTTCATACAACTAATTAATATTTTACAAAGATATTCTGATACCGCTACACCAGGAAATTTAACTGGTTAGAACCCAGTACACCAAACCACCTTTTTATACATGGAAATATTTATGAGTAAACTGACTATGTCAAGTATTTGCTTCAAAATAATTCGGAGGCAGAGGCGGGAGGATTTAGATAAGACAAGAGTGGTCATGAATTGATGATTATTGTAAGTGGGTCATGAGTACTTGGGCATTCACTGCACTACCCACTCTACTTTTGTGTATGTCTGAAACTTAACAAATTAAAAGGTGGGTTTTTTGTCTTTGTCTTTATACAACTGCAAACAACCCAAGCCCACTGATCAGGATAGCTATTCAATGTTTATAGGTAATTGCAAAATGTTCCATTATGCACCCAGGCTTACAGATACCAGATATCGGGATATGGGAAGGGCACTCCAGGTGTCAGTACAGATGTCTCATCTTTGTCACACAAGTTTATTTTTCCCCTAGACCTCTGTAATCTGCACTGCATCCTTGTCTCAGTGGAAGAAACAATTACCCAGGCATCGCGTCCAATGCATGGTGTTATCTTTTAATTAACCTGTGTAGCCTTTTTTTTACTTACCCTAGTTTGAGAAGTGACAGCCACTGGGGCTGTCTAAATCACGTTTGCCTCTGCTCCTTTACTGCGTCTATTCAATCAAAACAATAGTTCCCGGTGCCTGGCCCAGCTCTCCAGAGCTGGGGACACTTTCTACTCAGCCATGATCCTCGTCACAACATCAGTGTTGCAACTTGTCTTGCTAATAATAACCAGAGCGCTTAGAATCGTTTCAATATATGAAACACAGATGGATCCAATATCTTCTCTTCTCTCAGTGTTTTTTGTGTAAAAGCTATTCAGCAACTCTACTTAAAAACCCTTCAGCCAACTTATACTAGCCAGTCTGGTAAATGCATGTGGTAGGTGCCTGCTCAGGTATTTGCTGAAGGGTTAGAAGAAAAACACTGTATTTCTAGATGGAAATTTAACAGTATGTAATCGAATCTATAATGTGCGTGTCCTGAGATCTAGCAGTGCCATACCTAGGAATTTATCCTGAGGAAATAATTGCACAGCTGCAGAAAGATGTATGTGTAAGGATATTCAAGGCATGACATTTATTTTTGCCTTTAATAATATTAAGTAGCTAGAAAGAGTCACTGTTCAACAATATGAGATTAGCTTAATGAAATTAACTGCAGACATTAAAAATGTTGATAAAAGTATTTTTATAGTAATGCAGAGGTGTCCTTTAAATCCTGCTAGTAAACAGCAGGTGACCCAGAGATACGCAGAGCATGAATATGTATATGTTTGTAGCTTAGAATGAAAAGGTTTTATCTATAGACTTAATGTATGTGTGTGTGTGTGTACAATTTGTGTGTACGTGTCGAGGGAGTGTTGGTGTTGTGCCCACAGCCTAAGTAAGTCTGGATTGATAAGTACTATGGTTTCCTTTAAGTGGTTTTCCCATACCTGCATTTTTTTTCATCTATTTCTACAATGAACATTAGCAGCTCCATAAGAAGTAAGAAGGAGACGAAAGTAACACCTAAGACGTATTCTGTCTCAATGTGTTTCAAGAGTTCAGATGAAAGGAAAATGAAATAACCCAGAGAAGATGTAAAAAACCTTTGGGGAGCACTGTTTCAATAAAGAAAAGCCTTTCAGTGTTAATTATTGAACAGAAGTGATGGAAGAGAATGCGGAACGGAGCAGACAGGCAAGGGGAGAGGTTCCTTGCCACTGCTAACAGCACCCCAACCCAAGGCTGGGAGCTGTGAGTGGGGCGTGCCCCTCCCCGCAAAAGGACACGAACATGTTAGCACATCTTCTCTCCCTTTTGAGGGCCCGAGCTCTTTGGAGCTGCTACGATAAGCCAGGGGTTATTTGCTGACCCTTTAGCAAGCCCTCCAGGTAGGCGTTCCTATAGGGTGGTCGCGGGGGTTCGATGCCTTGTCTGAGGTCACAGAGCTGGGAGCCTCGAGCTGAGATGATGAACCCAGGTGTGCCCTTTAAGGCTCTGCTTCAGGGGCTCTTCATGACGGAGCGAAGAGGGACCCACAAAAGCCCAGAGAGAGCCACGGTCCCTGTTGTGCTAGTGACCAAGAGAGGACCTTGGTCGTGTCCGGACAGAACTCTCAAAGAGGAATGGGGTCAAGCTGACTGGGCAGGAGGCCACGCAAGGGCCTTTTTAGGAACCAGAAGTGAGCCTCCGTGACGGTAAATTATTCAGGCTAGCTGTTTACAATGAGCAGTCTCGCTGCAGGCCAGTATTAACTTCCCTTCCTATTACTATCAGATTAATTGCATTTTGTTGCTTTTTCTAAATACACTTCAAATCAGGAACCCTATAATTCAGCAGTTGGTCATTAAGTAACAACAGATCTGCCCCTGTGTCATTTAAAGCTCATCTACAAAATGAAACAAAAATCCAGGGCTGGGGTTTTTTGGGGGTTTTTTTTTAATGATAAACAGAGCATTAATAATAAGTAACTAGGATATTAGTTCTAAGTTGAAAGATGTCTAAGCTGAAAAAATTCTTCAGATAACAAAGGAAGTCCAGGGAAATAGACAAAAGAGGACTGAAGGGACCTGGGTAAATTTACATTTTAAATAATGGCTCTCTAGAATACATAAAAAATACGGTTGCAAAAACTGTCATCTCAAGATTATACAAACCATGAAATAGATAAGTATTGGGTCTGTTGGTGTGTTCATGCACAAAGATGAGAGAGACTTAAAGGGGAGTTAGTATTATTGGACAAATTGCAAATACTAAAATATTAAAAAGTCTTATCTTCTATGCGCTCCAGAGACAATATAGAAATATGCACACATATATATAAAGTAGTCTTCATTTATCATTGTTCCCCGTGATCACATGGCTTTATATGCAGCTGAAATCAAGCAACGTTCCACTGCTGATCAATAAAATACGGTTTACATCAAATGACCAGAGAGTTGTCAATTTTTAAAAATCCCAGCCTCTCTTGCGGATTGCTGACTTCAAAGACATGCATTAAGATTACTAAGCAAGTAATGATTGATTTATTACATAACTTTAAGAAATGTTTTCTTTGAAGTACAAATTAAAAGGTCACAGACACCCAGATTTTTCTTCAGGTTGATGGTTAAAAATGCAGAAGAGATCATTTTGCTGGCCGTGAAGGACACATGGAGGGGATTTGAAGCAACTCTCCTTTCTGGGCAAAATTTTAATGCAATGCTTAATATTCAACCGTAGATTAATGAGGCTGTTCTCTATTTTCAAACAATGGTGAACAATTAAGACCCAATCCTGAAAACAAATTGGCATCGCTGTTATTTTGTGACCGTATTAAAATGACCATCGCTGTAGCAACAGGACATTATTTAACAGGACAGAAAATAACCATTGACAATCAAGCAATTCAGCAGAGATATTTGAGGGAAAAAAAATGTCTGTGGCAGCTGCTGCTCCTAGAAATAAGCCTGACGTTTTAGGATGACAGCGGTTTGACCAGCTGAAACCTCGCCATGCTTTGTGCCATGTTCAGGAGTCACCCAAAATGCATGCCAGCGTGCTAACCCTTCCCCACAAAGCCAGGGGGTCGCGCAGCTTCTCAGTCCTGGTTTCAAAACACTCAGAGGAGAAGAGATGGGTGCCGATCTTTGAAGAGCTCAGACTTGCAAATGAATGGAATTAATTAGCCACAGGAGTATAAGAAAAACCATACAGCAAGGATGGGCAAAGTAATCTAGGTACAGAGATTAACTGGGGAAAACTGACCTTCCAATCTAACTCAAAATCCAACCCGAGACTGCCCTAAACACCCGTGTGTCCTAACTAATCAGGAGCTATATTGCTCAGCAAGCTTGTATCACATGAAAACAGAATAATCATCTCCTATTTTCCCAGTGCCTCATTATGGACAATGAGGGTGAAATCTCAGGGTCATTCTATAGGTGGTCAGTGAGAATGAACTATTTTTCACACCCAAGAGTCAGGTAACATCAGGTAACTTTTCTTAGGCTTCTGTGAATGGTAACTGTGTTCACCTCACTCCCTTCTCTGAGGAACATTCTGTCTAATTCTGCTTCTCATAGCCCCAGTCTTTGCTTCCTAAGCTGCAAAGTTATTTTGCTTGCTATTTCTTTAGGTAACTTCTATAACTTAGTCCTGCCCCCCAACACCCCCAAAAAAGAAAAGTCTATGGCCAAATTGATGGCATGAAATGAAAGGTTTAAAGAATAATTCATTATACTCTCAAGATCTTGGCATGCCAATCACTGAAAAGACTATTTTGAGCTGTCAATTCTAAAGCACATATTTTTTCATTGACTGACATGCCAAGTGCTTGATGGAATAATGAATTGTCCCCATTGACATCACCATTGCACACAATCCTTGGGCTCCGCGTAGCATTTCTCAGGGTGATGAATAACACTGCCACTCTTTCCGTGGTGGATAAAACTTGGAAAGTGAGGTCAGATGTGGGGACTTGCTGAAGAAGAGGGTGGGTGTTAGGGGTGGAGGGAAGAATAGGGTGCGGGGTCAGGGACGTGATAAGTATCGGCCACAATGGTGGTGAGTGTCCCACATGTCACAATTAAAAACAGACATAAGTCCACATTTTGAAACAATGGCAGCCAAATAGCACCTTCTGAGTAGTATTCTCGCTTGATAAGGGTTTTTTTTTTTCTGACTTAGAATCTATTTGTTGCTACCACATTCAATTCAGAAACTCAAAAATCCTCTGACTCAGAGACAAGCAAGACAAAAAAAAGGCACCCAGATCAAAACAGTGTGGCGCTGTCCTCAGCACGGGACCTATACATATTCCCAAATAACCCGCTGCCCCTAAGGTACCACCATCCATCCCTGCATCCCTAGGACAGGCTGAATCTAACGCTTTCTAGACAAGGAAACACATTCTGAAGGCCTGAAGACCCACCACGCAAACTTGTCAGGAGCCCTCGGCAACGATAAGGACCAGATGGACAGACGGCTGAACGCCGACAAAGGTCACCATCCACAGAGACGCTGATGCGCTAGGTATTTCCCGTTCATGTAAAGAGTTTTTCTCCTGAGCTTCAAAGACAGGCTTGGGCCTTCAGTGAGGCAAATCTCTAGTTTCTCTATCGTATTCGCAAATGATATGACCGATTGGTTAATATCCAAAATTTATAGACAGCTTATACAACTCAACATCAAAAACAACCAACCCAATTGAAAAATGGGTAGAAGACCTAAAAAGACATTTTTTGAAAGACATGCAGATGGCCAACAGGCGCATGAAAAGATGCTCAATATCGCTAATCATGAGGGAAATGCACATCAAAACCACAGTGAGGTATCACTTCACATCTGTCAGAATAGCAATCATCAGAAAGACCACAAATTACAAATGTTGACAAAGATGTGCAGAAAAGGGAACCCTCGTGCACTACTGGTGGGAATATTAGTTGGTAGAGCCACTATGGAAAGCAGTATGTAGGTTCCTCAAAAAACTAAAAATAGAACTACCATATGACCCAATAATTCCATGCCTGTGTACACATCCAAAGAAAATGATAACATTAATTCAAAAAGATATATGTACCCCAATGTTCATAGCAGCATTATTTGTAATAGCCAAGATACAGAAGCAAACTATGTATCAATCAACAGATGAATGGATAAAGACGATGCAGTATACACAATGGAATACTACTCAGCCATAAAAAAGAATGAAATTTTGCCATGTACAAAGACATGAATGGATTTGAAGGGTCTTATGCCAAGTGAAGAGTCAACAAAGATAAATACCATATGGTATCACCTATTTGTAGAATCTAAAAATAAACTAGTGAATATAATAAAAAAAGAAACAGACTCATGGATATACAGAAAGACTAGTGGTTACCAGTGGGGAGAGGGAAGCAGGGAGGAGGGGCAAGATGGAAGGGATTAAGAGGTACACACCACTATATATAAAATAAATAAGCTTCAAGGGTATATATTATACAGCACAGAGAAGATAGCCAGTATTTTAGAATACCTATGAAAGGAGTCCAATCTTTAAAAATTGTTGTACACCTGAAACTTATATAATATTATAAATCAACCATACCTCAATAAGAAAAGAAGGCAGGCTTGGATCTTCACTGCGACAAATCTCTGGTTTCCAGGCAGGGGCCTTCTCAACCGCGTGCTGGTGAGCAATAAGCATCATTAATAACACCTGCCCCAAGAGTGCCCCTGCCCCTCTCCCAAGCAGCAATTAATTTTATATCTTCAAAGAAACAAACACTCACAGCTTTGGTTGCCCACCCCCACCCCCCGCAGTCATCTTCGTACATGTAATTTGAAAACTCTGAGCTATGCCAGCATGTCTTGAAGTCTCAGCCCATCCCTAAACGCTGCAGCCACTGGATGAATCCCTCCTCCCCGCAGGATTAAGGATGCCCACATTTTGTAGAAGACTTTCAGGTGAGGCCCAGAAGAACCCCACCCCTCCCATCAGAGCCGCCCCCTGGTTACCTCACGCAACTGAACTGCGGGCTTACCTCTGTGTATGAACCACAGTCACGGACTTAATGAGCAGAAGCAACCTTGAGACATGGGTCTGAACACCTGGCGCGGCAGCTGAGGACGCTGAGGTCGGGAGAGGCGGGCTAGCACTCAGGCCACTGAGGCTGGCCAGGGGCATAGGTGATACTGATGAACCCACTCAGTGGGAAGCAAAGTTCAAGTCCCACAGCCCGGAGCTTCTGCAAGTTTTGTCCGGGGTAAATCTGCTCTCCCTAAGGCTCTCCACCTCTTAGACGGTCAGCCCACCGCTGGATCAAGCACTCCAGGGTTGCAGACCTCTGTGTCCACTGTTCTCAGGGTATTTTGGGTGAAAGCTGTCATCAAACAAAGGCTTCTCTGGTGCTCACGGGCCTGGCTTCCTTGGGTCTGTGTCTTCTTCTTCCTCCGCCGCCGTCTCTTCTTTCATCTCTCAGCGCCTCTCCCTGCTTTCAGAGGCCTGTGTGCCAGACACTCGGGGCGTTATCTTACATTTGCCTGGGAATAACTTTCCCCAACCTCTCTACGACCCAGGCTCCGGCGTCTCTCTCGGTTATAAGCTGCTCCTCCCCTTCCGGGCCCCACCTTATATACCCTCACCTGTGTGATTATCTGATTAAGATCAGTCTCCTCTATTCCTCACTACTGTTTGCCCAGCAAAAAGCCTTGCAGGTAGAACGACCAAATAAATCCCCACCATCACCTTCAGGTGGATTCCCTTAATAGCTCCCATTAGCGGATGAGAAAACTGAGGCTCCTGAGTGTCAGTGTTCTGCCTGCAACTTTCACTGCCCACCACACCATGCCTCATCACGGCTCTGCAAAGCGTCTCATTTCTCGTAAGACTGCAAGCGCTCCATTTGCCCAACATCATTGCCCTGCAGAAGACCCTCAGTGGGTCTCAGGAAGCCTGAGTGGGTGAAGGAGACGTTATCCACAGGTTCCGTGGGTCCTTTTCCAAGGGACAGCCCAGCAGAGGAAGTCCAAAATCTGCTATGTCTCACTGCTGTGGGTGATCACTCAGACCAGGAAGCTGTTCACTACCGATCAGCTGATCCAGAATTTTCTGCAGGATTCCTGGCCGCTGGGAGCAGTTTCCTTCCACCAAGAAAGTAGACTTTTTAAAATTTAATTGTATTTTTTAATTGAAAGGAAGACTTTTTTAAATTGAAGTATAGTCAGTTTACAATGCTGTGTTAATTTCTGGTGCACAGCATGCTATTTCAGTCATACATATACATACATACATTTGTTTTCATGTTCTTTTTCACTACAGGTTACTACAAGGTATTGCTATATAGTAAAAACCTGCTGTTTATCTATTTTATATACAGCAGTTAGTATCTGCAAATCCCAAACTCCTAGTTTAGCCCTTCCCACCCTCCTTTACTCCCTGGTAACCTTAAGTTTGTTTTCTGTTGAAAGCAAGACTTTCAAATGCTAATACTGGGAGAAGGCGGAAGAAGAAGAGGAAAAAGAAGAACTAAAGAAGGAAAAGCAAAAAGACCACATAAGAGCAGAACATGAGCTCTTCCCCAGCAGCTGGCCCTCCTTGCTAGTCTAAATGCAAAGCTGTAAAGAATGGGCGCCCTTTTCTGCGTATTACTTTTATCCCCTCGTCCCCCAGATTGATTGCTTGCGCCAGGTAGCAGCCATCATAAAACTCTTTTTCAATAGGCTATTTGAATTGCAAAAGCAAGACCATCCAAGAACATACAATCTAGTAAAAAAGTAAATATGCTAGTATTGCAAGGCAATTTCTGAAAGGCAGCTGATTTGCTTAGAGACACCTGGCAGGCAGAACTGAAATCCCATCTCTGTTCCATGCCTCAGTTTGGGGATGGCACTGGGACACGCTCCCCTATCACGTCTCACTTTTAATTTCACAGAAAAGCGGATGTATTGACATCCTTGTCAACTGGAGGAGGAAAAAGCCCTGGTCCCATTTTCACCAGGTGAATCATAAACGTTTCTTAAAGCATCTTGTGCAAATTCTCTTCCTGGAAGTTACTGAATATCCCTCTGCATTTCTGAAAAATGAGGCGTAGACAAAGATATTTCTCCGGAGAATTTACATTTTCTATCAGCGTAGAATAGCTCTTCCTGTGAGTCGGAGCTTCCTTGTTTTCCTCCCCATCTTCTGCCGGCCTTAGCAGCTGGAAGGGTTGCTGTGGCATGGGGCGGACTTGGTTTCCATTTTCCTCCACCTCGGCCTCCTTATTTTAGCCAGCTTTGAACTGTGAATCCCGGCCTCTCCCGGCTTCCCTTTGGCCTGTTCAACGTGTGTCTGGTGTCTTCCTCCTTCCACTCTCATCATCAGCTTTATTTACATATCTCTTCCACTTGAAGGACAGGTTTCCTTCTGGGCCTTGTAACCGTCACCTTTGACTCCATCCCCTACCTGCTGATTCCTCATCCAATGGCCTCATGTCAAACTGGCCTGATTTCTCTGCCACCTTTATTTAACCCTGTGCCCAGCTTGGATTTCCACCTAAGACCATAGGTACTTCTACAGATTTGTGTTCTTGCAGTTTACATGACAGATTTTTCTGGAAACTACCATTACTTTTTACCTCCTGTTGTCCTGCTGATTGAGAGACCTCGACTCGAGAGGCAATAACATGTTAGGGTAGCGGGATGGCATTAAACCTGGAGGACGTACTCCAGCCCCTCCCCCTCCATGGTGCAGTGCGGGGACAATCACACCTGGAGTGCTGGCAGGACTGCGTTAGGTAGGTTTTTTCAGACAGGGAGGAAGAGGTAATCCAATGCACGACCTGAAAGCACAGGTGGCCCCGTGGATAACTGAAGAGTAGCTCCTAACTGAATTTGGTCCAAAATAAGCACCAGTAGCTCAGATCTGGTGTCTCGGTACAAGGAGCTTTGGCATTCTCTTTGCATCTCACATCCAAATGTCCCTGCTGAAGGGATCTGCATGGGTATTTTTCTTTACCCTTTATCTTACAACCTCCTGATTGGATAGAATGTGCTTCAGCTATTGATCCTTGGTCCAATCTACTGTAATCAGGTAGCACAGTTGATTTAACTCACAAATAAGGTGCAGCCAGCCAGAGCAACTTCATGCCCAAAGCACTGCCTGGTAGCCATTCATTCCCCAGAAGGGAGATACTGCCGCGGCCAGCACTTCAGGGCAGGCTGCCTGGAGGGGCATTAGTGCACCAGTAGTCACGTTCCCTGAGAAAAAGATCCAGTGGCCCAAAGAATTCGGAAACAGTGCATACTACCTCTTTCTGTTTAGAGATGCACAATGCGCATCAGTGTATCAAAGGTGTGGAGAAACCCTGCAAGAAACAATGCTACTCACTTGAGGCAGCATTTCCCTAATAAACCATCTTCTATGTAACATCTTAATTACACCCCACTGGGTGGGAGGGACTTTGACGAGCGCTGACTTAGACCCCATGACCCATCTAGTGCCATCAGCTGTATCACTCTCTTCTAGAGCAGGAGGTCCCAGCACCTGTGCCTCGAACACTTGGGGACATTGGACCAAATAGAGTCAGCTGACACTACCCCTAGAGATCCTGACTAACTTGGCCTGGGGAGAGGGCTGGAGATCAGGATTTAACTGCTCCCCGGGTGCTAGAGTTTCCAATGATAATAGTTCAATGTGTCACAGTTTAATAGCAGCGTTTACTGAATATATGCTATGTGCCAGGCCCTCAACGTGTGACTTTATTTTCTTATTTTATCCTTATAGACAGGGCCACCAGTTCACAAGAAAATGGAAACTTCAGGAGGCTAAGCAAGAAGCCCACAATGGTGCAGTTTCTGTGCGACAAGGCTGAGAAGCCAGGGCCTTCTGATTTCCATCGCTGAATTGTTGGGTCTACAAGACATGCTTCCCTCAGGAATGCTTTTCTCTTGGTCTAGAATTACCTACGACTGGTAGGCAGTCAACAAACCACTGAGGAATGTGCAAGTGCCATGAAGGCTCCCCAAGGCCCCTCTCAGCAAAAACATCCCAAAATTCTGCTCATCGTTGTGAAAAACAAGTGACGGCAAATATCTGGAGGACTGCACTGGAGGTCAGATCCAGGTAAAGACTCAATATTAACACCCCTTTGTTTGTCCTGAAAAGCCCTCCTTAATTAACACTGCACCATTTGGGGACACCTAGACCTCAGTGAACTCCTCTGCTTATGGTTTTCTCAAACTATACGATAAACTAAGTGATAACAGCAATTGCATATGCAATCTCACCTATAAAGCCAAAATAAGAAAGAATTTAGCTCCCAAAAAGGACCGAGGGGCTAGATAGTGGGCTATCTATAGATTCCACAATAGAGCTCTTTTCCCAGGAAAATTCCTTTGCACGTCGGTGAGAATGCATGCCACTGAACAGCTTCTGTCACTAAGTCATCTTCCCAGGGCCAAATGCTCTTCATACAAGACGATCAGGAGATATTACACTGGATTCAGGAACTGGCTGCAGCTAAGTAATTCCACTTATATCTGAAAACTATCCATAATAATATTTCCACTTTTCTTCAAATCAGAAATGAAAAACAATTAAATCACACAAAGAAGCAAAAGCCTTACTCCTGGCACTCAGATGTCTGGAATCTACGTTACAGCCGGGCTTCAGGGCTCAGAGGCCCGTTTGGAAGGGCTTGACTGCCACCTCGTGGTCAAAATGTGCATTACCGTCGAAAGCGAGGGCCCCCACATAGACTGCCCCTGTCTAAGCCACTCTCCCCATGACAAGAGTGCTTCTGACATCCTTTGCCATGCCCCAATAAGCTAACCAGAGGAGGACGGTACTGAAGTGTCTGGCAGGAGCCCTTGGTTGGGAATAGGTTATTTTAAACGACTCCAAGGCAATCAGTCATACCTGAGCTGATTTGCTTACATGCTCCTGGTTTTGAAAAAGCGAGTATTTTTCAAATTCTCTTCAATGACTATATTTCAGAGAAAACTACATCGTAACTAGAAGAAAGGGCGTAAATCCAGGAATATTCTATCTTCTTTCCCCCTCAATTTCTCTCTTCTCTTTCCTTCGTTCCTACATTACCTTCCCAGTTTAAATTCCTTCACAAAGAAAGCCCTTTATCCAGTCCACCTGTACTTACTAGCTGTGTGGCTTTGGACAAGTTCCTTAACCTCTCTGCTCTCTGTTTAAATATCCCAAAGAGTGATTTTTTACATTTTTAAAAGAGTGGGCATTGCTGGGGGCAACCAACAAATAATAAAATGAGACAGAGCACACACATGGCGCACAAAGCCCACTCCAGCCTTCTGTCATATGAAGTGCACAGTGTCATCCATCAGCAGGTTTTGAAACATACAAAATCAGAATCAAATGAAGCCTTTGGATCGAACTTTCAGTTGGCAGGCAGCGGAAGAGAGAGGACCAAGCTGAATGGCCCCAGCTGGACCCCGTTGTGGATGTTGCCGTGGGTCTCCGAGATTCCTCCCCCCACCCCGCAACCGTCCTGATTGCTGGGGATGTTGGCTGCTGACGGATCCCAGCCCAGCTCTTCTCCAGGAACTGCCTTCAGCTGAAGGGAGCTGCCCTGCCCGGGGCGACACCCCTCCAAGGGGACGGCTGGTTCTCAGTGACTCTTTGCCATAAGGATCTCTTGTCTTATTTTTCACAGTGACTCTGCAGCTCCCCTACAGAGGCCTCCTCTGCTACCTTTCTCTCTCCACCCCAGTCTGGGCCCCTTACTTCCTCCAAGGTGTTAAACATTACCATCTTCCCTCATAAAACACCTGCATACGAGTCTCTATCCTAGCATGTTTCCCACGACCTAAGACATTCCTCCAGGGTCTATTCCCAGCATAACAGCAAGAGTTAGCCTATTCAAAGGAAGTCAGGTCATTCCTTGTTTGAGATCCCTTCAATGACTCCCATCTCATCACAATCAAAGAATGAGAGCCTTGCCATCTGCACTTTAGTCCCACTACCTCTTTGACCTTATCTCCTACTCCTGTGCCCATCGATTACTCCAGCTGCAGTGGCTTCCTTGCTGTTCTTCCAACATACCAGGCACCCTAATGCCTCAGGACCTTAGCACATACTACCTCCCTGGAATGCTCTTTGCCCAGTTATATGCATTGCTTCCTCCCTCAGCTGCTTTCAATCCTGACTGAGATGTGACCTCAGTGAGGACTGCCCTGACCCTCTACCCAAATGGGTCAGACTCCACCTCACCCCAGAGTTCCACATCCCTTCTTCCTGCTTTGGTTTTCTCCATCCAACATATCAATATATGGCACACAGTATGTTACTTGTTTATGTTGTTTAACATCTGTCTCCTCTACCTTCAAAACGCAGGGTCCAAGAGGGCAAGGACTTTCTTCTGCTCTTTCCACTGCTGTGTGCCCAGAATCTGGAGTATAATGGTACACAGTAACCCGTCAATCAGTGTTGACTCAGTGAGTGTGTGAATAAATGGAGGGCTATGGATGTGGTACTG
Organism: Vicugna pacos; assembly: GCF_048564905.1. Lineage (NCBI taxonomy): Eukaryota > Metazoa > Chordata > Mammalia > Artiodactyla > Camelidae > Vicugna > Vicugna pacos. The sequence goes on from NC_133003.1 coordinate 36,995,415, forward strand.
GAAGCCCTGTAATCTTTAAGGAAGTCCCTTACATAGCATCTGACTTTCCTCACATTAAAAAATGGGAACAACTTTTATGTCGCTTTTGTATGGATTGAGCAACATCACACTTGTGAAAGCACCCTATAACAAACCGCTAAATAACTGTATTCAACAGTGAGCCACTCAATTTTTATCACTTAGAGCTACCAGACTGCCCCTGAAAAAGTAAGCATATGACATTCAGACACAGAAAATCCCAAAAATAGTCCAGTATTCAAATAAGAAGATATAAAAAGATTTATTCCAAAGCCACACCCAAAAATGTACAATGAAAGGTATCTCTTTCAAAGACTGAATAAAAAGAGCAATCTTTACATTCTAAATTTATAATACTTTGAAGACCTTTTGCTCCCATAAAAAAATCTGATAAAAATGAATTCCATTAAGTGTCTACCATATTCTCTTGTTGCTACAAAACGTATTCTCTCTTTAAATGCAAAATATGCAAATGTATTTTATGATGAAATTGTTCTCAATGTCTGAAATTCTCGATCATCTCCAGAACCACACTGCCACATGCTTCTTAAAATGAGGTAAGAAGATAAACGTTGAAACTTCCTTTTTCAGACGTTTACGTCTCTCTGACTGAAAGGGCAACATGGGCTAGACAATTCCTTTCACAGGAACTATCTTCTCAGAGGTGACTCCATACTCTGGACAGAGAACAGCAGTAACACTGCCCCCTTCAAAATTCATACGTTCTAAGTCTTTCTAAACAATTTTAAGATCGCAAATCAAAGCTATTGCTACAGTGATTCACTATTATTCCCTTTACAGATATTTAATAAATATTCCTGAACTCTAGAAGACTGTCTATAATCCTTTAAAGCAGGAGTCAGCTATCTGTAAAGGTCTAGATAATAAATATTTTATGTTTCTCGGGTCACTTCTCTGTTGCATTATTTTTCCCACAACTCTAAAACATTTAAAAAAAAAACTTAGCTCTGCTGTGCTTTGTTAAACCCTCTACTTAAAAAAAATATAAGTCATTAGTCTCTGTATTAGACTACTCAAGTGTTAAGAAAATGTAAACTTCACATTCTGCAGTAAAACCAAGCCATAGTTTCTGAACACTAAACTGAGAAGTTCATAAACAGGGAGAAACGAATCCCATTCAAAGAGTGGGACTGCATTTCAGATACGCTTTTTAATTAACGGCACTCTTATAGCTTCTCATTCATTCTGAATTGGATAATTCACATGTCTCTACTCCCCCCCTTTTTTTTTTTTGGTCTTAACTTTTTTTTAATAGGGAAAAAATTTCCTTCTTGTGATTAATCTAAAGTTTGCAAAAATCAAAGACTGGAATAGTTCCATGCTAAAACATGTCAATGCAGACACACTGGAATCTGCAGTTACAAATACGTGCACAATGAAACCACTGTTTGATATAAGAATCCCCTCCATGACTGAGAAGGAACCGGCGGAAAGCAGCCAGAAGGTATAAAAACAGTCCTACAGAACATTCTCATTTGTTTTTTTACCATATGTGGTTGTTACATTTGGGGAAGAAAACATGATCTGCATATGAAACATGTGAATGTGAATTAACGTGACACACACTGTATTCAGGTTCCTGACGCACATCACCTAGTACTCACTAAAAAGATACAGCAGAGAATTCAGTGGGAGTTAGTTTGGACTCTGACGGAGGAAAGCAGACCTGTATAGAACACCGATCCACAACACGGCCCTAGAGCTTGGCACTGAGAACCACAATCGTGTGTGTTGCATGTTTTCCTTTTTTTACCACAAACAGTGCTATGAACAAATCACAGCAAATAAGTAAGTTGTCGTGAATTTACCCAAATACGTTGGAAGCCCCTAGAATTACCATCCCATGGTATTCAATAAAAACATTTGCAAATTCTAAAGCTAAGACGGTTGCAAACTTTGGTATCCCTAAGAAGGCTCACCTACACATGTGAGCCCAAGCCCAATTTCTGAACTGTAAGAAGTTCTCAGTGCAAAAATAGTATCTTGATAAACAGCAATAACACAAAAATCACATGAAACAGCTAAAGACTATAAAACACGTAAGTAATATCCTGAAGGCATGGTTTGGTATTTAAAAAAGGGTAATTAGGGACTAGGAAGTAACAGGCTGCTTTACTGACTTAACTGTGAGGTGAGCCTGGATGGGGGACTGTGCAAACACTCCCTTTTTTCAAAAAGCTTCAACACATTTACAGCTCATCACGTCTTTTCTTAAACGGCCACTTTGGGTGCTGTAGGACATGGTCTGCAGCCTGCAGGACAAGGTCCATAAATTCTTCTACATCGAAAGAGTAGTTGGTAAACTTTGGATGCTCCCCTAGAGTTGGGTGGTGGCCCTGCAAAAACAGAGCAAAAGACAAATTTGGAAGCCATTGAGCACATGGTTTTCTAAACCAGAAGAAAATTATTTTACTTTGGCCAAAGCAACTATTTTAATTTATGCTCTACACCCAAGTTTGACAAATTTTTTTCAATCAAGGGCCAGATAATATGTATTTTCAGCTCTAGGGACCACATAGTCTTCACCAAAACTATCTAAACCTGCCGCTGAAGTGCACAAGCAGCTATCAACAACACGCCAACAGAGAAGCAGGACTGTGTCCCAATAAAACTTTATTTATAAAAACAAGTGGTGGGCCACATTTGGCCCACAGGTCTATAGTTAACCGATCCCTCCTCTAAGTAACTTACTAGTTCTCTCTAGGCCCAAATTTCAAAAAGTTGTCTTCTCAACATGAAGACAATAATTAATTTCCCCTTTCCCTCAGTTTGCAAACATAAAATACAAGTCATGATTCCAAACGAGAACAGTTTACCTTTGGATTGAAGTTCAGTGTTAGTTTGTCATATTAGACACTTCAAACCAATTTAAATGCAACACAAGGTGAGTCTGGTCATTGAACTTTACCTTATCTTGAGGAAAGACTTTATTCTGCCTTCGCCAAGTGATATAATGGACGCCTCGCAGCCTGGCCAGGTCCAAGTAACAACGCTCATCTTCACAATTGTACCTAGAGACACAAGGACTTTTGCCTGGGATTTGTGGCCAATCAACCACTCTTTGGGGGGGAAAATGCATGTCTCAAATATGTTCTTGCAAAAGGTTTTATAAACAGTAAACAAAACCAAGAGACTATTTTTAAAATATTCCCATAACTAGATTACCTTAGCTTTCAAAAAGCAGAATAGATCAAGAAATGGAGGGAACTTCCTTACTAGGCCTAGAACTGGACATTATCCCTTAACACCCCCGTGTCTATACATGTGAATGTGGCCTTGTGGTAGGTAACCCAGCGTCCAAAGCAGGGACTGATCCCAGGTCCGCTGAACTCCAAGGCCTGAGATTTCTCAGTTACACTTCTTTCCTTCCCTCCTTCCTTCCTTCCCTGGGAGAAATGAAAAACTGAAATAGAATCCACAACAATCTGGCTATTTCTCCAACATACATATTTTTTAAACATATCTTCAGGGTGTTGGAAGTTCATGAGAACTTTTTTCTAAATTTCCCATTTAAATGCCAAGTCAGGGTCATTTTTAAAGTGCAACCATAAAATCAAGATATTTAGATGCAAGGGAAGGGGATCAGGTAACAGTAACTGCTATTAGTATGCAGAGTAGAATTATTAAGGGAGAGAAGGCCATGTCTGCATAATCAACCAATGAGGTAAAGGAACACTCTGGAAAAATTACTTTCACCTCGAGGCCTCAGCTTCCCTGTGTATGCGGCGGTGAGCTCTAGACAAAGTGGTCAGTTTACAGTTTGGAGCTGTGTTCTTCATGAGATATAGAGGTACTCAAACTCTCCTTTTTTTAAATTGTAGCAGAAAACACAGGACATAAAATTTACCATCGGAACCATTTTCACATGTACAGATCGGCAGTAAGTACATTCTCATGGTTGTGTAACCAGAACACGTTCTGCTTGCAAAACAGAAACTCTAACCAGGCTACACGCTAAGTCCTCAGCGTCTCCTCCCTGCAGTTCCTGGCAACGCCATTCAACTTCTTTCTATGAATCTGATGACTCCAGGGGCCTCATGGAAGTGAAGTCACAGAATTCGTGCTTTGAGAGGAGTTTATTTCACTTAACATAATGTCCTCCAGATTCATCCCTGTCACAGCATGTGATGAGACTTCTTTCTTTTTTAACACTGAATAATATTCCATTGGTGTGTGTGTGTGTGTGTGTGTGTGTGTGTGTGTGTGTATGAATATATATATATGTATATATATATATACATCTGTCCATTCAACAGTCAACGGACAAGTGGATTGCTTCCACCTCTTGGCTACTACGAATAATACTGCCATGAACATGGGTGAACAGCACACAGGGTCCCTTTTAACACAATAATTACACTGACTGCAGAGAGACGCTTGCAGCATGAGAGGCACGTAGGAATGCACTCAGAGGAAGGAAACCACAGATTTGCATCTCCCGCATCATGCTGAGATCGGGGAGGAAGGGGACATTTGCTTGCCTGTGCGGTAGCAGGCTGCAAACTTCACATTTTTAGTTTTAGGTCCTTTTTTCTTTCTAGATGCCTATATGATGTGACTTCTTTGTCATGATTAACTATTACACCTTTGGACGCTCTGAATGAGAGCCTCAGTGTGCATCAAAAGCATCATCCGCTGCTTCAAAGTAAAATTGTCCCCAAACACTTACAGTTCAAACACAGCAGCCCAGTCTGGAAGGAAAAGTAAATGGGTAAGACCAGCCCCATGCATTCCAATAAATATGTCTGTGTTATGCGTGATCCTTAGCTGGTCTAAAAACCCAAGCTCCCTGTGAATATAAAGAACAAAAGAAAGAAGGAGAGAAGAGTGTAAGTATTAAGTTGAGGAAGCTCATGACTCAAGGTAACAAAGTTTATACAAGTGTCTTTGCCAACTTAAATCACATTCCACCATGGTTTTTTTTTTTCCTTCCAATTTCAAGCTTACTCCAGTAATTAACAACGTTACTACTTAATAACATTTTTTCTAAGTTAAGCTCACCTTTTTTTAACTTACATGTTCTTATTTTAAAAGGAAAATTTTATACCTGTCTTCAGTGGAAAAAAGTGACATACGATGTAAACAAAAGTATAAAAATAGACATAACCACACTGAAAAGCATGATTCCAATCTAGGTACGTAACAGTGTGAGGCAAAGCTCTGAGCCTGAGGCTTGCTCTCTCTTGATGAAAAGGTGAAATAAAGCAAGCTTTAAAGAGATGTTATGGTATATTAGCACCAAATTGTAAACTCTTTCTTTAAGATCATACAAGATTTTTTTTTAAATAAAATAAACTCTTCCCCGCATGATTTGAGTTATTCAACTGCCATCTGGCTACCCCTAAAATTATCTCGGATGCCAGGAGGGCATTTTCCTGCCTCTGCAACAGATGAATCCACAATTTTATGCACATTGGGACTGTCAAGTGGTCTCTGAATTCAACATTAAAAGATGTGCAAACTCTGGACCAAAAATCAGTGCCAAAAAAGTTCACTGACAAGTGAGGCTTAGAAGACAGACTGGAGTGAGGATAACATCCTGAACAAACATAATGGAATTAATCTCCCAGTCTCGCTCACCCAAAGGGAAAAAAAAAATAAATGACCAAGAGCAGTTTGCATGTAAGAAGGGAAAACAAATTCCCTCTTAGTCAGCGTCTTCTCTTTAAAGAGCTTCCTCTCACAGCAGGATGGAAACTCCACACCCCACACAGAGAAAGGAAGACAAAGGCACCACGTGGGCGTCGTGGGTGTCGCATGAGTCTCTCCCCTAGTTTCTCCAGGAATTTTAACCCAGGGAGGGGCGGATGAGCGTTCGTCCAGGTGACCACACCCCTGCAGGTACCATCCATGGGAAATGCCTGAAGATCAGGACTCACAAACCTCCATGCTGTTATGTCACTACTGTGCCCCCTAGACTGGCAAGGTCCTAAACTTTACTGTCATTCTCCCCTCATGTGGGAAATCCCTATGGATCCTTAAAAGCCAGTCCATGACAGAGCCTCAGGTGCCCTCCCGGGTTCTCTGAGCCTGACGCCCAGCCCTCTTCTTGCCTCCACTGCAGGTGGTCACCATGGCGCAGTCTGACCTGTCAAACAGGAATGGCTTCAGCTACCTCACAAGACTCTCAGAAGAAGGAGATGAGACAAAGCAAGTAGAGCATGACAGTGAGTCTCCATAACAGGAGTTATTCTTGTAACTGTCATTCATTTGCATTCAGGGTCTGAGGTTCTCAGGACAGGAGCCGTGCGGCGTCCCAAACTGCACTGGGGCCGTGAAGCCTGGGGACAGGCTCAGGGTGGGTACCAGATATGCCTGGTCACACGAATGAACAAATGCACGATGAATGAAGAGCAGAACTCCCATGCTGACCAGCAGGCTGGAACCCAGCTATGTTAGGCACCCTTACGCAGGTAAATGTATACCTTTCTTCTCAACACAGAAAAAAAGTGTTCCTCGTGTTAAATTTGGAAAACAAGACTATGCTTGTGGGTAGGCGAAGGAGAGAAGGAAAAGTTTTCATTTTCCTTTTGCACTTTTCTACAGCGCGTGACGTTTTTCAACCAGGAACATGACCTACCTTTACAGCATCACTGTTTGGTGTCAACAGGGGTTACCCGGACAGTAACCAACAGGCAGATTCTGTCTTTCTATGCTTTCTTTTTGTGTCAGAATTTTAAAAGAGACGCAAATATTTGGTAAGATTTTTTGAAACCTCATATTATTCTATGAACCTCAAATTATTCCCGTATAAATAATCTTAGGTCAGAAGTTTAAACCTGGAAACTAGCAGGGCAAATGAGGCCTACATTTTTTTTTTAATTCGGAATTAGTTGCTGACATTTAAAAATTCAGAAATTTTGACAGAGAAGGACAAATATCACATGATATCACTTACATGTGCAATCTTAAAACGTAATACAACGAACTTATTTACACAACAGAAATCGACTCACAGACACAGAAAACAAACTTATGGTTATCAAAGAACAAAAGGAGGTGAGGGATAAATTAGGAGTCTGGGATTAACAGAAACACATTACTATATATAAAATAGATAATCAACAAGGCCCCACAGGGAACTCTACTCAATGTCTCATAATAACCTATAATGAAAAAGAATCTGAAAAAGAATATATATATACACACACACACACACATTTCCCACTGAATCACTTTGCTGTACACACAAAACTAACACATTGTAAATTAACTATATTTCAATAAAAATTTTTTAATTCAGAAATTTCGAGTGAAAATCAAGATTCATGACTTCTTTTAAAAAACGGGATGGTGTCACAAGCTGGAGCGCTCCTGCCCCCTGCGCCTGGGGCCCTCACCTGCCCATTTCTCTTCACTCACTGATGGTGCCTGCCTGTCCCTTCCAAGCCTACAAATGCCAACAGCTCCTACTCGAACAGTCCTTCCTAACCCCCAGTAACTCATCCAAGCAGAAGAGGACACTGTCTGCCCAAGAATGGGTTATTACTTACTTATACTTGTAATCGACAATCTGGACCTCAAATGTAGATACTGTTTTCAGTGCGTTTACAAGCTGGGGAAAAAAATCAGAAACATTTAGAATTTCTTTTCCATCCTTCTCTTCTGTTTTACTTACCTTTGAGAACTCAAATTTCTTATTTTTCACATAAAATGCTTTTCAAGCCTTAAATATCATTTAAGTCTATTGTTTTAACCCTTAACTGACTTCAATTACAGGCTCCACCCCCTGCATTTTAGGGCAGACATTTCCCCCCCCCAAAAATTGCCCTGGGTGGTTACGAGGTTGAAAGGAGAAAAGTCACGGAGCAAAGTGCTCAGCACAGAGGCACACTGACGGTCAGCTCCTGTAACCACCACGTGCCACTTAGTCTCTCAAATTTCATCAGATACTCATTGGGCATCTACTTTGTTCCAGAATTTTCTTCCTATCCATTATCTCATTTCAGACAAACCTGAGTGCTTTGGAAGCTCATCCACTGAAAATACTAAGTTCTTGGCAGAAAGCTATTTTCAACATTTCTACACAGAGAAAAATCATTCTTTTAGCAAACAGAAAGCAACTAAGCACGATGAATCAATCACCAAAACATCACCATGGCTCTCTATGCCCCTCGCGATTAAGTCATCTTAAGCCAACACTGGGGATCACTGTTCCTCAAAAATTTTTACATGTAGATTCCATTGCTGTGTGGCACACGTGGCATATGCTGGACACAGCTATGGTAAGGGAGGCATCACTGACTGTGCATTTAAATTGTGCTGGCATTTCTAAGTGCTTCAGGTGTACGCCACTTAATACTCATAAAAATCATACCACAGAAGTACCATTATTATCCGCGTTTTATAGATGATATAATGAACGCTCAGAGAAGTTCCGTAACGTTCCCAGGATCTCCTGCCTAGCAAATGGCAGAGCCAAAATTAAATCTAGGTCATCTGATCCCAGAACTTGTGTTCTTAGCCAGTGCACTCCACTCTCCTGCTTATAAAAAGAAACATGCAGTGGCCAAAATCCAATCTCCTCCTTGTTACATATGCACACACACACAGTCATAAAATGAAAGTTTCTCTCACTAGACGGTCGCTGGACTACTACAGAGACACTGCTTATATCAAGGAGTTGAGGAGTGAGGACAGATGATGAGAATTCCATTTTCCAGGGGAGAATTAATCAGACGGCACGAGAGCCGCTCTTGTAATCAGATGGGCCCATAGAAGAGGAATTATGTGTCTCTGAGGGTCCTGCGGGAAGTGTACTTTTTTTTCACAATTTCTAGTTATACAAGAGAGCTGGCCATGTCCGTTCTGGCACGATTATTCCAACCCTGAGGTTGGGCAGGACTGCATGCATCATCATTTAATGAGGGCATCTGGGTTTTGTTATCTATGCACGAGTCAAGGGAAGGGAAAAGGTGATTTCTTCTCTGTCTGATAGCTGCCCTTCCAAGTGATGCCAATCCTGGGAGAAAAGCAGCCAGCTGGGCACTCTTCGGCTCAGAGTTGGAGCCAGAATTCCCAAACTCCACCTTTGGCTAAGAGCATCTGGGCAATCTGTGGGACCAGATCCGAAAAGGCCAATGGCTGCAGTGCAGCACTCCCTGGTGCCACCTTTCTATTGGACCTCTTTCCAGCAGCTGATGCTGTCCCTTCACCTGCCCCTTCCCAGTGGATCCAAAACCAAGGTGGCTCAGCCTCCTCTAAGGTCTGGCTGTGTTAGAGCAGGGGAGCGCTCTGCCAAAGAAGTAGGCTCAGACCCTGACTTCCTGCGCTGACCCGTCATTACTCTGCACACTGGCTGGGCAGCCTTGGCCATGTGTTTTAACCTCTGAGCCTCAGTGTCCTTGTCTAGAACAGAGAATGAAATACCTCAGGTACAGGTTTGCTGGGGGAGCTGGAGGACATGTATGGGGAGCACACAGCAATATACCTGGCACATAAGTATACTCAACACACGTTACCTCTGCCAACAGGGACTACTGATCTGCCTCCCATCCGTCTACTCCAACACTGCATCACTTGATACGTTTTTATTTCCTGGTCTTTAAAACACACATGCATACACTGCTCATTTCTTCCACCCACATAGCTTACGATCAATCAATGCCTCACGACACCGCATGTTCATGCCCTCCCTAATCCATGTGTCTCCAGAAGAGATGCTAATCACACAATTCTGATCACCCTGTTAGGTGCCCAGATTAACATTCTACCTCTCAAAGCCTGTCCCCCACCTCCCTCTTACTATAAGTTTCCCCATCTCAATGCCACTGAACTGCTCTAGCCAATTGCCTGGGAGTCCACACTTTATTCTCAGCACCCCTCTTGGCCTTCCCTGATGCCCTGACTGTACATCCCGCAGTAAGTACCCCAGGCTCCACGTTAGACCTTGAACCCATTTGTTCTGTCATCCCTACCATCATCGCCTTCATCTACATTCCTACTGGGGCCACACGCTCTTAATCAATCTGCCTGCTCCTGCTCTTGCAGTCACAGTGATTTAAAAATAACTAAGTCAGGTCATGTCTCTCCCTGTGAATTTGTTTTCTATTTGCTGCTAGGATAAATTAGGACAAACTTAGCACCTAAAAACAGCACAATTTATCCCCTAACGGTTCTGTGGGATAGAAGTCAGACACAGGGAGAGAGGTCTCACTGGGATGAAATCAAGACGTAGGCAGGGCTCTACTCCTGGAGTCTCTAGGGGAGAATCGTGGCCTTTCCCAGCTTCCAGAAGCCATCCATCCACATTAGAATGCGTCTTACTATGTCAAGGACATCTTCCAGTCATGCTGCTGGAGAGGCCTTCCATGGTGATCTTATTGAGGTTAAGTATAATTTATGAATTGATACTGTTGAAATGAGTCAGAGAGCCTAAGAAGGGAACAGCTTCTAAGACACATATGTAAAGGATGGACACTTTTCCAACTGAATCTGCTGCTGGATACCACAGGATGGCCAAGCTCCATCAACCATCTCCAAAAGATACTCTCCCACTTTTTTCTGTGGCTAGTTTGTCCAGAGACAGAATGTCTGGCCATCCATGGCAGCAAAGGCAGGACTCAGAGACAGTTTTTGTCTCTGTTTCCACTATGAGTTGGTGCGCATGAACATTTACAGGAAGGTAAAGCTCCTCTGGCAATGGATGGTTTGATGATTTCCAGGAGAAATTCAACAAATGAACTGGGCAGAGCTATTAAACTTTTCTAAAAGCAAATAATATGAAGTCAAAGTGGAAAAAAGAAATCACATCAGGCACAGAAAGTTAAATTCAATATATGATATTAAAAATGCATACCAAAAACTAACCTCATTTTGGTTTAGTATTTTCCGGTATTCTGTGCTCCGTGCAAGAATGGTGACTCGAACTTTTCCATCCTGTGAAAAGGCAAAATAATACTGTAAAGGCTTGGACAGACAAATGAACATCTGAACCTAAAATGTGATTTTTCACAAAGAAATGAAACTCAGTAAGTTTCATCTTTATGGGACTCATTTTTTCAGCCTGATTCCTTCACAGGTCTCCCAGGGAATGAAAATGTCCCCACTTCAGGCACAGAAGGCAAAACCTGTTCATTACGCTACTCTTGCCTGGCTGGGTGGGTAGATTTGGGGCAGAGGCTGTGTGGGGCTAGGTCGGGGTCTGGAGGAGGATGAGGAGATACAGAGAAAGGAAAAGGAAAAGAAAGGAGACACATTCTTCCGCCACCTCTTGGTTTATCTTTCCTAGTTTGTTGAACTCTGATTTCAGATCACTCTCGGTAAGAAAACGTTAACCCAGAAAACACAGTCTGCTGATTATCTCCCTTTTCTGCAAAGCTGGTACTGATGTTTACTAGGGGTGAAAAGTCAAGCCCACCTCAGAACCCACAATCTATTCATTACCTTGGGTCCCTCTTGGGTGATGTTCAGTCTGTGTAGTACATGCTGGGAAAATGCTCTAAACAATCCCGTGTTTTGACAGCCAGATATCTAAAATTAAAAAAAGTTTTTCATATTATAATGAATAATTTCTGTATTACTATTTAAGACGCTCTCAAATTATATATAAATGTTATCTTAAAGTCCATCAAATATAAATTCTATGAATATGAATGTTAACAACAGATGACATGCTCACCAGAGGAGTATTATAGAACAGCCCATATCTCATCCGGGGGAGTAAGGAAAAAATAGCTTCTTTAAAACATACCTAAGAATGAAGAGATTTTAAAAGGTAAGAGAATACAACTTGCACACTTCACATCAAAACAGCACTTATAATTACAGGAAAAAATTTTAAACTAATCTCTATTTTGCATTAAACTATTTTGAATAGCAAATTATTTCACTCAAGTGAGATTCATATTTTTGGAAAAGCTACAGGAAAAAGTTTTAAAAGCTACATGGTTAATAAGAACGATGATTCCAGTTATAAGAAAAGAAACGAAGAAGTCAGAAATCAATGGTAATAGCTCACGGAAACCCAGATTAAACATTTATTTGGTGACTGAGGCATCTGTAATGACAGTTATTTACAGACATTTCGGTGAAGTTTCCAGTACCCTTTTGGAATCGTAAGTTTTCAAATGTATAACATCATAATCAGTAAACACTTTCCACGTGTCGGAGAACAGGTCACCGTATCCGTAGGTGCTCTGAAAGTGGAAATAAAGTAAATTAGGGAATTAACAGGATAAATGTGGCTTTTCAAAAATGCAACAAAATACCCGAATTAGCTTGTTAGTGTTAAGAAATAATGATCCCAAACAAGCTCATAAAACCCTCAGAAGAAAAATGGGTTTTCATCTTGGGCCTGAGCAAGTCCCTAAGCTGACATAAAAGAAATCAGAAGTAATCATCACAATTATAATCTTAGTCTACTGAAAGTGTTATGTCTCTTTGTATTCTCATGTCTTTGAAATTGCAGTTGTGGAGTTTTTCTTCCTGTGAATTTTCTATCCAATTCACAGCTACACACAACACATATATTCTCCACCTTTTGCACACATTCTGAGATACTCAGGGAGCAAAATCCATCAAGGGAGACAGAATATGCTTTGGGGAAGAAATTTCAGAGCAAGAAAGTGCCCTGAAAGTTTTAACGTTAAAAATATAATGAATGTAGGGGGGAGGGTGTAGCTCAATTGGTAGAGCACATGCTTAGCATGCATGAGGTCTTGGGTTCAATCCCCAGTACCACCATTAAGTAAATAAATAAATAAACCTAATTACCTCCCCCCTCAAAAAATTAAAAAAAAAATATAACAAATGTAACTCTAGGAAAGGATCTTCCTAGGGATGACTGAATAACACATGGTAATTCTCAATTAACGTTAATAATAACAGTAACAATAATGCTAATACTGCTACTAACAATAGAATCTTGCATACTTCCTACAGCCCAAGCACTGTTCCAAGAACTTGACATTATTAACACATTAAATCACCCCACAAAGTTAATGAGCGAGGGAATAGTGTTACCCCCATTTTACAGATGAGGAAACAGAGACACAAATTTAATTTGCCTAAACTGTAGAGCTGGTGCATCTGCAGCGCTGGGATTAAATCCAGTCTGTCTGATTCCAGACCCCATGCTTGTAACCTCTATAAAGCAGCTGCCTCTCGATGGGAACTAGTTCTCTCTGGTACATTTACCAAATGCATTTCATTTTTGAAGAGTAGAAATTAATTACGTGCTCCATCAGCTAAAGGAAGGAAGTTGATTTATTCCGAAATGGTAAAACTTAGATTGAAAAATTCAGCCCAAAGAAATAGGAAATATGTATTATAGGGTTACATTCAAGGTCTACAGTTGGTTGTACATTATGTTCATGTCTTTTTATCTGCACAGCATTCTTTTTGTCATATTTTGAAAATTTTATGTTGCACATATTAGAGCTATTTCAAAGTTATTGAGAACTGTTAGATGTGGTGATAAAAAATAAAAATTCTTTCCTTCCATGTTTCTCCAGGGCTGTTCTAATAACGGCCCTTCTCAACATCATTAAAAATTCAAAATGTCCCTGTTTTGGCTCAATAATAAATAAAGGGCAATTAAAAGAAGTGATTCTAGACAGTTTCCTGAGATAAAATACTTCAGATAAAATAAGATACCTTTGAAAAGAAAATTTAATAATAAAACATAGTAACCCTGACTGGTCCCTTTTCAGAAAAATCATACATTAGTCAGTAATAAGCACCTCTAGAAGCTTCTTTTCCATATCCCTCAAATTCAAATTATCTGCCACAGGGAAAGGAGGGGCTTTTCTAGTCTCATATATGTTGAAGAATAGTTGGATATTCTTAAGGTGACATAGAATTTCCCTAGTGTATGTCTCAGACCTCTGACTTAGAAATTCCACTTGTAAGGATCTGCTCTACAGAAATGCCAAGATGGCTGTGTGAAGACATATGTACATGAAAGGGACGTTCACAGCAGCAGTTCAGTAAAGAGCAAAGAATTGGAAACAAACTAAGTGTGATCAGGGTGGGGACAGAGATAAACGCATGTGCTAAGGCATCCATCAAACATCCGTTACATCCATCAAACAGAAGAGCACGGAACCACTAAAAAAACTGGAACCCTAACTGAGCTGACTTGGAAGGATGTCCGTGATATAATGTTAAGTTAGCAATACGAGAGAACATATTTTCTGTAAGGGGATAAACATATCCTTATGCAAATTTTATATACTTAATATATAAACATACATATATATCCTTACACAAATCCTTATATAAATCTTGTATATGGATATATTTACATTATTAAAATAAAGTCTTGCAAAGGAATGTCACACATGTTAACTGCAGTTACCTTAGCGGGAAGTGGAATTGGAGAAGACGAAGAGGGAGACTTTTTTTCAATTTTACACACTTCTGTGTTGTTTGAACTCATTATAACCAGGTCTTGCTCATGTAATTACAAATAATAATAATAAAGCTACACTACTTCTCAGCACAAGGAAACGAGGCAAGCCTGCAGTAAGTGCCCTTGTGTTCCCTGTGTAAGAGCAGGGCTGCCGGCGCGTTCAGCTAAATCCATCCTGCCCGTCCGTATTGAGGTCAGCGAGCACTGACATCACGTGCCCAGTAAGCTGAGTAACTGGGGAGCCTTAAAGGTGGTCATGCATCCTAGTCACCCCACCCCAGCCAGCACAGAGAAGGGGAGGGTGGCAGAAGCTGGCTCAGTGTAACTCAGTCCACTAGAGAAAGACACAGAAAAGCATGCAACAAGATACAAGGGAACTTCTGGTAAACTTTCCGTCAGTGAGTGCTGCAGGGAACTACAGGAAGGTGATACGGCCCTGCGGTTTCAGGGCCCAGGTCTGGGGAAAGACTGCCTGGATGGGAACCCTGGACTCCACCCCGCGCTGACTGAGTCATCTTAGAAGCAAGGACTGCCAACCGCACAGAGCTTCAGCTTCCTCATCTGTAAAATAAACTAATAAAAACCCTAGTCCACAGAGGGTTGTGAGGATTAAATGAGGTAACACTGGATGTAATTAAAAAAAAAAAAGGCGCAGCAACCTCGAGTTAATCATTCAGGGCCACCGAGAGCCACTGCACGTGACCTGGAAGCCACAATCTTCTGCAGAAAGAGGAAAAGAAAGGAACTGCAGATCCCTGTGCTCACAGAAACATTTCCAAGAAATGCAACTGCAGGGGCAGCAAAACTGGACGACAGGAGGGGAACGAAAGTACAAAGAAGGAAATCAAGAGCAAGGCGTAACATGCCAGGAAGGTTAGAACCAAGTCTTGTCAGACTTCAAATCGAACTGCAGGCCTAGGGAGCCGTGATGACGAAAGCCTCCCCACACAGCTCAGCTGCCAGCCTCCCATCAGAAAAAATCGTCAGCAAAACCAGTTTCCCTTCTGCCCGAGAGTCTGACCTTCAGTTAACGGTCTGGCTTGGCTCTCTGGTAACAAGATGGCGTGTTTCACCTATGTTCTGGGTAGCAATGCTTATGATTTTAAAGGACACCTGATGGGTGTCCATCTGGATTGGAAAAGAGAACAATGACTCGTGTAACTGGCTGTGCCTCTTGAGGGGATCCTGGGGGCTTGGCCAACACATTTGTTCAAGAAGATATTGGCCTCTGAGGGACCTGTACCTGCCCCAGGTGGATCCCGTCTCCTTGCACCTGAGCTGTGTGGGCTGCCTCAACTCCCCTGGAAGCGATGCCTAATGCCGCCCTGCCAGCAAGCGGGGGTTACCCTGCAACATCTTTCCGAACAGATTCAGGACAAGAGGGGGGCCTGAGAACATCCTGTGCATTGGAATGTCTGGCTGAACCTGAGATGACCTCGTGGTGGGTGTTTCCACCTCCCAGGTTACTCTCTGGTGTACACTCTACACCACGTGTTCTCCTTACCACTGTCATTGTCACAGTGAATATTCAGAGCACACCTGCTGTGGGCCAGGCACTGTGACTGTTTGTACACAATATGGTTCATTTTCAAAATGACACCGAAGTAGGTACTATAGTGATTCCATTTCACAGGTGAGAGTATGGGGGCAGCCCTTGGGTTACCAGGGCCGGTGGAGGGGCCAGCTCTGAGAAGAAGCAGGGGAAAGGCAAGCAAAGATAGACTTTTAAGTCTGTCTCAGAGGAACTCTGAGCTCCACCTGCCCAAAGAGGGAAAGAAATCTTCCACACGCTCTCATTCTAAAATTCAAAGGTATTTACACACACATGCGCCCGCCCACATGTATATGCACGTGTAAATTCATCCACACAGACCCACTCACGCCCACCTGCACACTCGTGGATGCATGTGTGTACATGTGTATATTTAAATGTGTGCATCTTAGAAAATACCATCACACGAGATCAGAGTCACACATGTACTGAGCGAGACAAAGACAGCGTAAAGCAGAGAACCCCGTTCTCACTTACGGTGTCCCACATCACGACGTACACATCTGTGCTGAATGAGTTATTAACGTGCTGAGTAATATACAGATTGATGAAGTCACAGAAGTGGTGATACATGTTAACACCTAGTATTGGAAAAAAGAAATCTATGTTAATTAACCCCAAAGAATAAATGATTATGCAATTTTTATTTTACCCCATCTACTTACAGTATGGTACACTTCTAGCTGAAATAAATGGGGGTGGGAAAGAAGAGCTTTTCCAAACATGAAATCGTCAATATACAAGTAGTCCTCAGTTTATAGATTGATTATGTTCAAAAATTCACTTTAAAATTGATTATTTGGAAATCAGGAATGCATTTTCCCACATACACTAAGAAACAAATGATCATTAAGTTCTCAGAAAAAAATTACATAAGCCTATTTAACTCAATATGGGATAGAACTATAGAACCATGAAGACTAATTACTATTTTTATGATCATTTATTTTTTAAATCAATTAAGTGGCACCTGTTCATCACAGAAGTATTGGCAATGAGGCAACTGTTCACATCTTGGTATTTTTCATTCTTGTCTCTTTTTTTCCCCCTATTTAATCACTACTTAATATTGTTTCTTGGGAAAATATTAACCAACTATCATTTAAAAAGGCTGAATGTCTCATGTTCTAAATAAAAGGGAATGAACTTTGGAGTCAGAAGTTGAATCATGAGCAATGCTCTCAAGTAAGTCTGTAAATCTTGAAGCTTTAGCTTCTGCGCTAAATAGGAAATCAACATACTTAGGTATCGGTAATGTATTTAAAAGTACCCCGCCCAGTGCCTGGCACAAAGTGGAAGCCTAATGAAGGCTGGCTGGACCCTGCAGGCGGAGGAAAGGGGAGTGCTGTGCCGCTTTCTGTAAGATCCTAAGCCTGGCACTCAAGAGAACCTGAACATTTTCTCAGTCCCTCTCTCTTTCTCTCTCCTTCCCTCCCTCTCTCTCTTCCAGGTTGAATACTGGACCCAGTATTCAACCTGGAAATGTGCAACTCTAAATGAGATAAAATCTCAAGAACTGACATTTAAAATATGCACTTTAAAGAAGGGAAAATGTTGTGGTGGAGGATATAGCTTAGTTGTAGAGCGTGAGTTTGGAGTGCACGAGGTCCTGTGTTCAGCCCTCCGTGGCTCCATTAAGGGAAAAAAAAATAATAAAATAAAATAAAATAAAATAAAATAAAATAAAATAAAAAAACAAACATGCAAATATTTATTTAAAAAAGAAGGGAAAATGCTGATCAAAGAAAAACAGTGACTCTCAAAAGAAGAAATCATAAAATACTGACTTCATTCCCATAGCAAAGAGTAACACTGCATGCCAGAAAATAAAAGTTAAAAAGTACTCCATTTATGGCGGTCAGGTCATTACGCTGTACACCTTCAACTTACACAGGGGTAGATATGAATTACATCTCAATAAAGACCAGAAAAAGGAAAAAAAATATGCCATTCATTTTAGACTGCAATCTTAGACAAATCTTTCAAGTGACTTTTTTTTTTTTCCCCAGAAAAATCTTGACAAAGAAACTATTTTCAAATAAACAAGAAAACAAAGTCCTACGATAGCACATGCCCTTTTCCCAGGTCAGCACACAGCACACAGCACACATCAGCTCTCTCATGAATCATCCAGCAAGTCCGTAACATTTATTAAAGGATGCTGAATGCACAAAATAGCCCTTGGTGCTGAGACGGTTTATAAATGAGGGAGAAAACACAGGCTCCAGCCTCAAAAAATGTGCCCCAAATGAATCCTGTTCTGTGGAATGCTCTTTCTCTCAAGCTAAGAGCTCATATGAAAAGGAACACAGATGACAGCAGAAGTGGGAAGAAAAAGGGAGAGTTATAAATACAGAGAAGGAAGGACACACATCCACATACTTTACTGCATAGGTAACTCCATAAATGTAACCGTTCACACATGTTCAGCCCTCTTTCAGGCAGATCAGTGTTTTCTTTGCCCCTTTTAAATTTGCATGCTTTAAAAATGAGTCAGGACCTTAAACACAGCATTTTACCTGCTCTCATTCCCAAACCTCAATTTGCCTGATTTCTGAACCTCATACTTTGTAATGTAAGAATTATGACTTCAGAAGGCAGAGCACATTAAAAATACAATCAATAAATTGGAGGAATTCTGAAATATTCGTGACAGAGGGTTCTCCATATTTCACCACGAGCCTGGCCTCTCATGAACTTCGGTATGGTGTGGCACAGAAATTGTCACCTCTGATAGTGAGAGAGAATGTCATCGGTTTGTTTCTCCCCTCCAGGGCCACGAGCTCACAGAGTGAAAGCTGTGTTTGCATGTGCAGAGTGAGACGTTATAACCATAAACAGGAAAGTAATTTTAACTTTTTTTTCAAGAATATATGGCAAGGTTTACTTCCCAAAGAATTTTAAGTTAACTTTAGTCATGGAGATGGTATCAGAAAGTTTGCCAGAAGAGGTCATGGCCCCTCCTTCCCCACTTACACATATACGTGGATTTAATTTTTAAAAAGTTCTACTGAAGCACAAGCTAAATCAAGCAATTAGAGAAACCAGACAGGGCAAATTTAGTTACAAAAGGTGCACCGATGCTTTCTTCTCTCATCTTTCGATTTTGATTGAGACATCTGATATAAATGTGATGATTTCTTCCAAAATGCCGAAAATATAAAATAGTGGGCAAATTAGTTCACTTCTTCAGAGCAGCAAGCAAAAGGCAAATCTACTGTTTAATGTCACACTGTGCTTCCAGAGTTGTAGGACATTTATCAAAAACATGAACAAAGTCACACTGACCAATAAATAAAAAACACACAAATTAACTTCTCACCTGCATCTAATTTCATGAAGTAGGTTGGCTTTTCAATAACAATGTCACACTTAGCATCTTCTACAGGTCTGAAGTTGAGCTGAGTGTAGCTCTGTAGCTCAGCAAACCTGGAATGAAGAATTCGGAGCTGCTTTCAAAGCGATCCTCCTGAACTTCCCACTGCAACACTGTAACTTAGGATCTGTTCCTTAAGGGGATCTTACTTCCAGAAAACGTCTCTTATAAAGACATGTGGAACTTTTCTTACTAACGCTTCTATAACTTGATTTCGATTTTAATATTGAGTCAAGAGACAAAAATGGGCTTACATTTTTTGCCTCATGTGCAAGACCAACCGGGAACTTGCCTGACAAAGAAGAAATTTACATAGAGAGTTGACTAAAACAAAATCTACCAGTAAAGTGGGAAGACTCAGAAAGGTTTCTTAGAGTCTGAAGAAGCTCAGAAGTAACACTGACCCAGAGAATCTTCTTAAATTCTGAGAAAGATGGCAACCAAGAATTACTGAGTGTCTTGGAAAGACAGCAGATGACTATCCTTCCCAGAGGAAAGGGAAGTCTTTTTCTCAGAAAACAACTTCGGGTGGAGAGTAAGGCTCACGTGGTAGAGCGCATGCTTAGCATGCAGGAGGTCCTGGGTTCAATCCCCAGTACCTCCTCTGAAAATAAAGAAAGAAACCTAATCCCCGCCCCCCCCAAAAAAAAAACCTGAAAAAAAGAAAACAACTTAGGAAGCCACCTGGTGCAATTTTCTTCCATACAAAAGAAGACAAGCACAAGGCAACGTGAAGATCACCTGTACCTGTTCATCTCTGAGAACAGATCTGAAGGTAAGATAAATATCAAAAGATCCTTTTAAAATGTGCATAATGCTGAAGTATTTATTGTAGTGCTTTCAAAAATATGTCCACCAACTCTTCAATACTTCTCCCTTCAAGAGGTGGAGATGAATTCCCTCCCCTGGAGTGGGGGCTGGACTTAGTGATTCACTGCCAATGAGCAGAACACGGCAGAAGTGAGGGTGTCACTTCCTAGATTAGGGGATACAGAGACCGCAGCCTCCATCTCGGGACATGTGTGCACTCTCTCTCTCTCCCTCCCTCTCTCTCTCTCTTCCTCTCTCTCTCTCTTTCTCCATCTCTCTCTCTCTCTCTCCTTCTCTCGCTCTCTCTTAGACACGCATTTTGGGGAAGCCGGCTGCCAAGCTGTCAGCAGCACTAAGCAGAGGCCCATATGGTAAAGAAATGATACGACTGGCCAACAGCCAGAGCAGAAAACCTGAAGATGACAAAAACACGAATGAGCTTAGGAAGCGGATTCTCCAGACCCAGCTGGGCCCAGTGATGGCTACAGGCCTTGTCAACAGCTTCACTGCAATTTCCTGAGAGACCCTGAGCCAGAACAACTCAGCTAAGCTGCCCCTAAATCCTGGCTGTCAGGAACTTCAGGAGCTAAAAAATGCTTATTGTTTCGAGCTGCTACATGAGTAATTTATTATACAGCAACAAACAATTAATACAAACATACCATAGGGAATTATCATGATGTCAAAAAGTATTAGGAAGCAAATACCAAATATTTGACTTTTGATCTCAGATATCGAAGTGTACTAGGAATCAAAATGTCCACTAGAATACAGCAACTCCTACTGCTAAAGTTTAAGTCAAGAAAGATCTTGCATTACAGACTGTAAGATGGCGCACAAATGTAACGTAGACTGTCATTCTGAATGGCCCGGTTAGTATGAGTGTCTGACCTCAGAAATGAACACTCAGACATAAATGTAAGAACATTTTTTTGGAACTGTCTCCTAAAGCAAAGGAAATAAAAGCAAAAATAAACAAATAGGACCTAATTAAACTTCAAAGCTGTTGCACAGCAAAGAAAACTATCAACAAAACAAAAAGGCAATCCACAGATTGGGAAAATATATTTTCAAATGATATGAATGATAAGAGGTTAATATCCAAAATATATACACAGTTCATACAACTCAACATCAAAAAAACAAACAACCTGATTAAAAAAATGGGCGAAAGACCTGAAAAGACATTTTTCCAGAGAAGACAAGCAGATGATCAACAGGCACATGAAAAGATGCTCAACAATGCTAATCAACAGAAAAATGCAAATCAAAACCACAATGAGATACCACTTCACACCTGTCAGAAAAGAACACAAGCAACAAATGCTGTCAAGGATGCAGAGAAAAGGGAACCCTCATACACCGTTGGTGGGCATGTAAATGGTGCAGCCACCATGGAAAACAGTACAGAGGTTTCTCAAAAAACTAGAACTAGCACATGACCCAGCCACTTCACTTTCGGGTATATATCCGAAAAACAATGAAAACACTAATTCAAAAAGATACATGCACCCCAATATTCACAGCAGCATTATTTATGATTGCCAACATATGGAAGTAACTGAAGTATCCATCAACAGAAGAATGGATAAAGAAGATGCGATGTACAGATATATACGTGTATGTATATATCATATGCTATCTAAATATACACAATGGAATACTACTTAGCCATGAAAAGAATGAAATTTTGCCATCTGTAACAACGTGGATGGACTTGGAGAGCATTATGCTAAATGAAATAAGTCAGAAAGAGAAAGACAAATACTGTATGATATAATACTGTATTATATGTGAATCTAAAAA
The DNA here is from genome assembly GCF_048564905.1 of Vicugna pacos. Lineage (NCBI taxonomy): Eukaryota > Metazoa > Chordata > Mammalia > Artiodactyla > Camelidae > Vicugna > Vicugna pacos. The sequence continues at coordinate 37,017,351 of NC_133003.1, forward strand.
ATAAAACAAACTAGTGAATATAACAAAAAAGAAACAGACCCACAGATATAGAGAACAAACTAGCGGTTTCCAGTGGGGAGAGGGAAGGGGAAGGGGCAAAATATAGGTGGGGGTTTAAGAAGTACAAACTATTAGATATAAAATAAATAAGCTACAAGGACATATTGTACAACACAGGGAATATAGCCAGTATTTTATAATAACTATGAATGTGAATGTGTAAAATTTGTGAATCACTATGTTATACACCTGAAACTTATAAAATACCGTATATTAACTATACCTCAATAAAAAGGAAAAAAAAAAAAAACAGGAGTGTTCTATGTGACTATAAAGGGGAACATGACAGCTCCTAGGATTACAGAACAGTTCTGAATCCTGATTATGATAGTGGTTACATATACCTAAATATATGATAAAAATTTTATAGAACTATCCCTCCAAAAAAAACAATGCAAATAAGAATTAATAAAATTCAAATGTGTTTAGTTAATAACATTGTACCAATGTCAGTTTCCTGGGTTTGATCACTGTGCTATGGTTATGTAAGATGTTACCATTAGAGGAATCTAGGGTAAAGGTACGATGAAAATTTCTTGAACTATTTTTAAACTTCATGCACCATTTTTAAACTGTTCCTACACTTCTACAAATCTCAAATTATTTTAAAATACAAAGCTTTTTAAAGTAACTTAAGTCCCTAATTTCTAGCAATGGTAAATTTCTTGATAGAACTAGTTTAATAATAAAATATTTTAAATCAAAATGTGTTACCCAATTTTATACAAAGTTCAAGAAGTTTATCAAAGGTGCTTAAAATCAGGATAGTGTTTGCCTTTGGAAAGAAGGGTGGTGCTGTGACTGGTAGGGAGTCTGGTAGAGCTAATGAAGGTCTATTTCTGACTCAGATAAAAATTATTCAAGTGAGTTCACTTTTTCATAATCCAAACTGTATTAGATTTCTCTATATGCTTGTTATGTACTTTAATAAATGTGTATTTTTTAAACACATGCAGCAATTATGAGAACTTAATAAAAATTCATCTTGAAATTTTTTCCTTTCATTAGTAAACAGTAAGCACTAGATTATACTTTCTAATATTTTACACAGACATACATAACTCAGATACAACTGATGATTCACTCTGGAGCCACCATTCCCCAGAAGCTCGTGCCAAATTATCTACAAATGAAATATTTTCCATTTGAGAGTCCCTACCAAAATCTGCAAGAACCTAAAATAAAGGCAAATATTTCAGAAATACAGTTAAAAAAAAAAATCTTACCAAGACTGCAGAGGGCTTTTGCGCTGACCTTCAGACATCAACATATGAATGTCAAGTTTACAGTGTCCTCCGATTTCCCCACTCTGGAAAAAATCTTCCTTAAATCTGGTGGAAAACAAAAAATTAAGTTCAGAAATTTTTTTTCATGACTCAAGCACATAAGTTGTCACTGAAGGAGTTTACCAATTTCCTAAATCAGTTTTTCATTAGAAGGTAACTGTTTATAATAGACTACTTCAAAAATATACAGAAGTAGCAGAATGGTACAAGGAATCTGATGTACCCATAACCTAGTTTCATAATGATCAACTGGTTAACAGCCAATGTGGCCAATGTGGATCCCACCCATTACCCAACCTCATCACCACAATATTAGGAGGCAAATCAAGGCATATCTCTGGACCTGAAAATATTTCCGTTTCCACTAGATTTTAACATCAATCACTGAAGTACCTGTCGTGGTTTCTCTTGATGTTTCTTAAATCAAGGTAGAGATTGGTTGCTCTGCAGTACTGAAGGTAACGGGAACACACAAGACTTGAGTCACTCTGAAATAAGGTTGAGAAGAAAGAAAAAATAACTTTGTGTATTAACACTTTGAGGACACATCCGGACTTGCAAGACATCATGTTGACAGCATGCTCTCTTCGGGTTCCAACCACACAATGTGATGAAGGCTTCCCAGTGACTGCTTCTGCTGAAGGATTCTTCTCTCCAGCAGACCTTGGCCAAGCATACTTTTGCCAATTTACACACTTTCAAGTTACTTTAAAGAGCCAAGAGGGGCATTTGTGGTTCATTTCATCGTCTTGGAAAACAAACAAACAGCATTCAGAACTCTCGCTAGCCCCACAGCCATGAGAAAAAGCACCTTCCAAAGAGGAGACAAAGCAAACGAGGAAGAATGCGCACATAAAAGACATTAATATGCAAGACAGGACAATTTTCCAATTTGAGTAAGTACTTTCTCCAAATCTTAACACTTGTGGGAGTCTCTCTCAACAGTAACACGAGAGGGTTGAGAAACACTCTCCGTACACTTCCTAAATCACTGACGTAAAGGATGTCTAGGACTAACGTACGAACGTCAGCGGCTGCTGTAAAGGACGTCAAGAACTGACATAAAGGACATCTAGTACCGTCGTAAAGGACGCCTGGGACTGACGTAACGGACGACCCAAACTGACGTAACGTAAGACTGCGATTGACGTAAATGACGTCAGCCGCTAACGTAAAGGACGTCTGGGACTGACATAACGGGCCGGGACTGACGTAAAAGACGATCGGGACTGGCGTAAAGGATGTCCAGGACTGGCGTAAAGGACGTCAAGGACTGACGTAAAGTGTTTCTAAATCACTGATGTAAAAGAGTTGAGTCAACCAGCGGAGCTTGTCTCTACTTCCACCAATCTGGGTTATGGTAAGAGAGGGATAGCCTCAGAAACCTTTACCTGCTCTGGACTGTATTTATAAATTTAAGTGCCATTTTGTTGTTTTTCCCATAACACCCGGTGACCCTTCATGGCCATTAATCTTGAGCCACGTGGTGTCTGGGAATCTGCAGTTGGTAAGGGGATCACAGTCTGATAGCACGAAACATACCAAAGCAGATCTTGGCCAGGAAAGCATTCTACAAACCACTTTGGAAGAGATGTGCAAGGTGGTGTTATGGCTTTTCCCTGCCCTTTCATTAGACTCCAGTCAAACTATAAAGCAACGTCTTTTAAAGACACTCGCAGCAGTGCAGGTTAATGCCATGCCTCCCACCTTCCGGTTCAGCTGCCTGGCTAGAATCACTTAAAGTTCTACTATGTGACACCCCCCCCCCCCAAAAAGCGCTATAGAACACAAAGTCAGTTTTTAAGTGCAAGCAAATTAAAGTCTTTTTTTTCTTTCTTTCTTTTTTTTTTTTGTTTCCTAGATTGCCTGGAGATGACAGAGACCCCTGACATGTCAGCCGCTTGGGCGAGGTTTAGGAACACCGGGTTAGAGAGGCATGGACCTTAATCATAAATGCTTACAACTCTCTAGACCTTTAAAACGATCACTGAGCCCTTTGCTGGGAGCCCAGCCCTACACGGAGTATTTTTTAATCCAGAATCTCATTTCAGCTTTACCACAAGCTGTAAAACAGACATGGCTGTAAAGCAAGAGAAATTGAAACACCAAAATGTTGGGTTCCCTGTCCACTAATCAAGATTTGAACCCGGTAGTCTGGAGCCTGCTCTCCTACTTACTCCTCCAAAACTGCTTCCTGTCAATGTGTTTGCCTTACCCACTGAGAGCAATGTGGTATGGCTGAAAGCACACAGGAAAAAAAATCTGCATTTTCATTCTGGTGTATAATTCTACTTAGTAGCTGTGTGGTCTTGGAGAGGTTGCTTAACTTCTCTGAGGAGTCCGTTTTCCTCTTCTTTCCATTATATGTGCTCTGCGTATCTGCTACACTGTGAGAATCAGAGCAGCTAACATATAGAAAAGCTTTTTGCAAACTGTGAAGGGCTAAACAGACACAGAGCAGCACAGTGGGGGGTGTATCATCTGTCTGAAACTACTTTCGAGGGAATTTATAAGATGTAACTTATCAACTTATCTTCTTTAGCATATGCTGGGGGAAACATTCTAAACCTAGAAACAGTTTAACTGCCTCAAAATATGACCATCTGATATAAGTGTGAAAATAAGGACATGGCTTCCAACTGAAACAGAACAACTTGGTTTTGGAAGTTAAATAAAATACCAGGCTAGTAAATGTTTGAGAGTGAGGGATTCCTTTCATAGTGCCAGTATCTTGTTTTTACATTACAACCTAACCACCGTGGGTATTTTAAGTAAACATGTTCATTTGTGAAGGGGCTAAACACCCACCGTTTCCTCGGGTTGGCAGAGCACATGAAGTTCCTCCAGCCGCTCTCCAGCGTATCCAAAGTCAGCTTGCCTCCAGAATATGTCCTGGGCTGATTCAAGAGTGTCTGTCCTATTTGCAAACAAAAAATTCTGTGACATTTATCTTTTTACTTTTTCTGGACCTTGAATTTTCTTTCTAAAGATTAAGTTGCTAGAAGTCTGTCATGACTTTAATTTTTCGAAGTAAACTATCATAATTTTCAAAAACCTATTCCTCACTACCTGAACTTACCAAAATAACTGATTTACAGGTTTATTCCCCTATAATAAAAATACGCAATGGAAATGTATAAAGTTAGGATCATCTGGAACTGAAGACGATGATCTGCTAATTACTGTATTTTCTTTACCCATTTACCCTGCATGTATTGGAAATATTGATTATATTTAACTCTCTTCTCTGGAATCAAGGGGAAACCATCCATTTATCTTCTTAGCATATGTTGGGGGAAAATGTTTTCTGTTTTCTCCCTCTGGCAGAGGAAATCAGAGATATTCCTGTCCCAGTGGGAGATAGTCAAGTTGAACTTATGTCTGGGTAAGCTAATTTAGTAGCTAAAGGAATTACTATCTAATACCAAAAGAGTCATCAGCATACACTGCAGAGAAAGGAGACTAAGTACGGGGGAGGAGGTATTCCATCTGGAAACTTACCATCCCATGTCGACGTAGGTGCAAACAGGGTAACCAAACCTAAACTCTGGTTTGCAGGATTTCTCATAACCCCAGCAGTAGTTTAAGTTTTCTAAGTGTTTCTGGAACATAAGAAGTGTATGTTTAGGTGGTCTACTTTCTTCCAACATTTAGAGAGGACTGTTAGATTTTTCCATGAAGAAAACACATATTCCTAGAACTTCCACTTTTACGTATTACACTATGTACTCATGTAACAGAAATAAGTAAGTTCTAAGAGAAGCAGTCTCCAGGTTCTTAATGACAACTGTCCTTAATCACCACTGCCCCTCACCATGTGTGTCCCCCAAACAAAAGCCTGAGCTTTCCCTAGACTACCACTGGCCACTTGAATTGGAATTTCTTGAAGTGCTTTAATGAAACCAGTGAGTAAATTGATTCTATAATCAGTCACTAGTGTCATAAAAATGGGAATTTCTACCACCTAAAGTATCACAGCTAAATTGACTGGATCAGCAACTTTACTCATCAATCCAGATCAGCTGAGACCGCAGAAGATGCCACAGCTCAGCAGCCCTTGGGGGACACACAGCTGCTGCTGGCCAGGTTGCTCAGAACGCTGTTCTGCAAGGCCCCAGGGGCCAAGCCAGTCGGATTCCCAGCTCTGTTCCTCCGCATGCTTCCTGTGCCAGCACTATGGGAAAGGAAAAGTCTCCCAACCCCCAGCTTTGATCTCTGAGGCCTCGTGAGATGTCTTAATGGGCTCCAACTTGAAACCTTTCCAACAACTCTAAAACAAGAGGAAAGCCGCAGTAACACTCTTAATTATGTGGAGACATACGCAGAGGTGTTATTACCGAAATCAAGTGCTAAGAGACCCTCTTAAGTGCAGTTTAAGAAAGAAGAGGTGTGAAATTCTTTAGTTACTTATAACTGCTTATTCTTCTCTGCATCAAATCTAACTTACTTCACTGACAGAGTATACACATACTGTAGGCTGTCTATTTATTTTACTAGTGATTTCAATTTTAAATCTCACTCTTGGGAGCAGGACATAATTCTAAGCAAAGCTGAGTCACTTGGAAGTATTAGATGAAATACAAACATTGATGGACCCACAGTTAAAACCAAGAGCTAGAAGTCTACTTTCACGTTTGAGTTATAAAACAGAACTAGTCATCCGGCCTTAACTGCATCCTTTGAAAAATATACAAGAAGGGTAGAAGTAGTATTTACCTTATAAGGACAATGCGAGTCTTTCCCACAGACCGTGGCAATGTGCCTGTTATTGTGCAAAAAGAAGGGCATGTGCTCTTCAGGCAGGCGGAGGCTGGCATAGTTAAAGAGAGGTGAGCCTGGAATGCCATCGGCCTGGGAAGGAGCCTTGTCTTGGCCACTCAGCGGGACCTTATGAAGCAGCACTCCAAAGACCAGCAGCATTAACATAGCAACCGCCAAACCTAAGGGTCAAGTGGAAAACATCCTCATTAAGACATAGCCTTTAAATGTCAGAGGGGCCAAGGGCTAAGCACAATCACAACGAACTTTGCTACTTCACTGCATAATGGTCCTGTAGTCAACAGACATTGACTGTGCACCCCTTCTATGCCAGGCATGGCGTTAGGAGCGGGGAGACAGGTGTAAACAAAACAGGAGAGACCCCTGTCCTCATGGAGCTTCCCACCTAGCGCAATAGACAAGTAATCAGATGAATAAACGACTTCAGATGATGACAAGGGCTGTGAATCAAATAAACCAGGGGCCGGCAAAACCTTTTCTGGAAAGGGCCAAGTAGTAAAATTTTTTTGGCTTCGTAGGCCAACAATCTCTGTGGCAACAACTCAACAGAGCCTTTGTCAGGAAAGCAGCCATAGCTATGCTAGAGGAATGCAGTGGCTGCATCCTAGGAAAACTTTATTGACAAAGATGGGGGGGGCAGACATTGATAGGATACCTGAATAAGTAAAGTAATAGACAGACAACACAGTGTGCCGGTTAAGCATATGGACTTTGAAATGAGACCACCGAAGACTGAACCTCGCTGCAGCTTCCTAAACTCTATGACCTAGAGCAAGTTATTTTACCTTTCTGTGCCTCAGCCTTTCCATCTGTAAAATGGAAGTCAGAAGAAACTTTCCTCATAGGGCTGTTGTGAGTTAAATATTGGTAAGGTGTCCAGATGTACCTGGCACATTAAATGCTATGTTCAATGTTCATTAAATAAAACTTTAAAGCCATGTGGGAGGGGGTGCGGGGTGCTACGTAACGTTAGACCTAAGGTCTGCATGATGAGGAGCAAGGAAGACATGCCAGGGAGAGGGAAGAAAGGAAGTGCAATGGTTTCAAGCAAGTGTGTACCTGTTGAATCAAAACTAACAATCACGACAGCTTGTGAGACTATACCATGGGCCAGGTACTCTGCTAAGTACAAGACGCAGCAAGGAACATGCAGTCAGAACCCAAACTCTGAGCCCTTGTGAAGCTTACCTTCTAGTGGGTATAATAACAGTCTATGACAGTAACAACTAAGGCTAAGAAAACACCAGGAGTGAAATCCAGGGAGTCTGCCTCCAAGGCTGTGCCCTTAAACACTCCCAGCCCTGCCTTAGTATCATGAACGGAGGTAATGGTCACAAGCCTTACTGCATTTCTATCTATTTCTAACTCACCCCAGGAGGATTAAATCTCTTAGACCAGATTTTGCTTATATTTCATAGATACTAATTATGCCATTTGGGGTTCACTTTAGTGGTTTCTTTGCTCTATTTTTTTTAAAGTGCTTTTTTGAGCAGATGAGAGAGCCCTAGTTCACATTAGCTGCTCCCCATTAGGGTCTGCTGTCACTGGGACACACTGGAAAACCTAACATTCAGTATCAACGTTCATTGACTCTGGGCAATGAAGATGGGACCCTTTACTATATTCAATCAGGCTTCAAGTTCCGAGGCCAAGGGAATCATAACTGAACAGTGGGGAGACCAGGAAGAAACCCCTTTCCCCTCTGGAGTAAATAAAGTGGTTCTTTCAGGTGGCTCTGAAGAGAATATTGTTACCTGTTGTAAAGGTGATCTCAATTAATATTTTTATTTGGGACTTTGACCCAATGGTGAGTTGATAGCAATTTCACAAAATTTAAAAATACATACTAATAGAAACAGTGACTCCACCTATAATGAAAATATTTACCTCCTTAATCCTCAGAACCTCCCCAGAAGCTGTTGTTATGTTTCAGGCCTCCAAAACCTGTCAGAAATGAAACATATTACCTTAAAAGGACGCCAAGGTAGACTTTCACATCCAGGTGATATTTTGAATTAAAGGACATATTAAGAGAGAAGATAAATTTAATGAGATAACCTGTAAGCAGGGAGCTTGGCATTTAGTGAGATAAGCCCTAAGCAGAAGGCCTGGCTCACTTACCCTTTCTTTGGCTTAAGGCTGCAGGTACCACACTCAACACAGTAACTTAATAGACCAGAGTTTAACAGGGAACAGGAAGGAGATGGTCCACTTTATACAGGCACCAGCTGGTACAGGCCAACAGGACACTCAGCAGATAAAACATTCCTGGGAGCAATCTGCCTGGTTCTCACCCTAGTAATCGGACTCATTGAATCACACAGCTCCGCAGGCCTTACTACAACCCAAGCCTTCAGGTCCACCCAGCAGAATGGCCGGTCCTTTGGCGCATCCCTCCCATTAGTAAGGTCATTGCTATGACCAAGTTCTGATCTTTGGTTATCCAAGTCCACTGCCCTCGGCTGAGGTCTAACCATAACTAAACCCACTGATCCATGGAGACGGAATAACGCTTAGGTCAAAGGGAAAATCTAAAGACTCAGATCAGAAACCTGGCTTTTGCAGAGGGCACGTATCCACTTGTATAAACTAGAAGGCGGTGACTGCTGGTGCATGAAACCACAACCCCAGGGCCTGGCAGAGAGCCTTTCGGGTGTAGAGTCCTCTTGGAAAGACAGCCCCCAGGGATGGGCGGGCGCACTTCTCCAGCGGATGGAAGCTTTCACGGCTGAGCTACTTTTTCCTTCAGCACAAAACAGCTGGCTCCCTCCGCTTCCCTTGACTGGATTGCCACAGGCCTAAGAAGGGGAAGGAAAAAGGAAAAAGCCTGAAAGATGATGAGAGGTGAAACCTCGGCTGATAGGGCCACAGTGGGAGAGATGGGGCGACGCTCAGTGACAGAGCTTGGGAAAGTTTAAAGAAGGTGGTGGACAGATGAAAAGTTAAACGCATCTGAGACCCTTCTAAACGACTCGCCCCAACTAGTGCTATAAGTCTCACGGTCGGTACAAGGCAGGGGGTGAATAAGGGCCTGGCTGCCTGAGATGCCCAGGTGAGGTCCACCAGCTGTCCGCTAGAACGTCAGCGGAACCAGGGCGGCAGGGTCAGCGGCGAGCGCCTTTCCGCGGCCACGCTGCCGCGCTGGGGTTCCGGGCGCGGAGATCCCCGGGGTCCGCCCGCCACCCTGCACCGCACCCCCTCCCGGCGCCAGGGTCGCCCGCGCTCCTGGGAGGGGTCTGGAGAGCCGCTCCGCCCCGGCCTGGGAAACCCGGTCAAGGTGGCGCAGGCTGGGGACCCCGCATCCCGCCCCGCGCCCCGCCGGCGCCCGGGAGTCCTGCGCGCCTCTGCAGGCACCGTGAAGGGGCCGGGCGCCCGCGGCCAGGGGCGGCTTCCGCACGCCCGCCTCCTCGGCCCGCCGCGATGGGAAGGCGCAGGCGGACCGGTGGAGAGGCGCCAGCACGCCGGGAAGCCACGCTGGGAGCGGGCAGAAGCGCCCGCCGCGCCCGGCCCAGAGAGGCGCGCAGCCCGGCCGCGGCAGAGACGGGGCCGCGGGTGAAGGCTCCGCGGGGCGCGGGGCGAGTCCCACCTGGAGCCGGGGGAGCCGGGCTACGGAGGAGGCGGCAGCTGCTCGGGAGGAGGGAGTCGTCATAACCGGCGACTGCCGCTCACCGGAAACCTCCGGCGTCGGAGCCGGGCCAGGGGGCGCCCGGGAGCCGCCGGGACACCTAGGCCAGCCAGCGCGGGGAGGCGGGCCCCCGCCCGCACAGGGGCGGCCGGGTCAGCAGCCGGGGCGAGGCCGGCCGGGCGGCGCGCGGGGCCCGCGGGGACGCGGCGGGAGGGGCACCCTCTGCTGTTCCCTGCGCTCTTCCGCTGGCACCGGAGCCTCTGAGCCAGCGACCCCGGCAGAGCCAGAGGGAGGAGCGGGACTTCAGAGGCTGGACTGTCCGCCTTGGGAGAAAGCGATAAGGCCCTTAAAGGACACTGGGACAGGCTGGGTGGAAAGCCCAACTCACCTTCTTCATTCTGACTGAGGCAGATTTTTACGGTTTTCTTAATTAGGGCAGAAGTTGCCGCCCTAACTTTCATTACGTGGGACCCGAACGTCCTTGGCTGCACTTACTAGTGGTGCGGGTTCTTTGGAGTCCTTGCACATTATATTGCAGCATTCTTCCCTCTCTCCGTAACTGTCCGAAAACGAACGAAGCTCAAACGCTACTTTGTGGAGTTTGATTTTTATCTTTTATTATCTATAATTATTTGAATTATAATTGCTTATTTTTACTATCTTATCAGAATTATTTGAACGCCTATCTCCCACTTCTACTCTTGGCATTCTCGGTTCATACTGTATGCTGTATGGTACAGAGCATTGGAGAGGGAGCATTAAATACTGATTCAACTTGAACTGATGAAATGCAAGTTGGTATCATCAAAATAAACTTATGTTCAGACACATAAATCACCAGTATTAAGTACTATGATCATTAGAAGACACAACAGTTTGTTTCCAAAGGCTACATGCTTTTAAAATACTTTAAGATACTGTTATGAGAATTGTTACAAGTTCCATTAGTAACCTGCTAAATTAGGAATGTTATCTGGACTTTTTTTTTTTCAAATAATAACAATGCAAAAACACATGGTATTTGACATGTGCCAGGCATTATTCTAAAGCATTTTCTAGTATTAACTCGTTTATGTAAAAGACTGCCTCTAAAGGAACTAGTGCTCTATTATTTCATACTTTGCCCACCCTTTGCCAATAAGGACAGGAATTTTTAAAAGTGCTTTCTCAGCTTACTTGCCACCAACCTATTTTTGTCATGTACAGGAAATGTAGCTTTCCTGTTAGTTGATTCACAATGAATTGTAGTCATTTAATAATTTGCAAAAGCTGGTTTGCCACTGCTTGATATGCAAGGAAGATATACACATATATTAAAAAAAAAACAAGAGAACAATATATGAGAATGGCTTCTAAAAATAGTCTGATCTCATTGCAAGGGCATACAAACCAATCCAATTGTTGTGAGGTGCACATGGTACTATTTTTAAATGGCTAAATACTAAGTTGTGGTCATTCAGACTCAGAGGAGACAAGATGTGATCGGGCTTTAAGAACATAAGATTGACTCCTAGAGTACTGTAACAGCCATTCTTAACATAGAATCTCCCTCCCAAGATACCAATGTTAAAATTTAGTTTTAAGCTTTCTTCAGATTGCCGTTAAAATAAACTCAAACGTCTATTAACGGGAGACTGATGAAATAACTATGATATAGTCACACAATGTAGAGCTATGCAGGTGCGAAAAAAAAAAGGATCGAGAAATATCTCTGTATACTGCAGGATATATTATAGAGTGGAAAAAACACAGTTGAAAAATGTGTAATATGCTATCCTTTATCGAGGAAAGGGAACATATGTATGTATTTTGTATATAAATTGTTATTTACAAGTAGAATAACAACATTAAAATGATTACCTATAGGGATAAGGAGGGAATACAGGTATAGGGGACAAAGAAGATAACTTCTCTGAATATACATTATACAGATGTGACTTTAGAATCATGTAAATATTTTACATTATAAAACAAAATTAAACTAAAAAAAGAGTAATCCTTGAAAATTGAAAGTAAAATGAAACTAAAGGAATCTAAGTGCTATCCAGTTGTGACATATATAACACAACAGAAGAACTATCCCACGTGATTTTGAAACAGAATTTGTGCATCCTGGTGGGACGTACCTTCACTACTAAAAGAATTACAAGAAATCATGAACTGTTTTCAGAAGCCAAATTATTGGTGGCAATGTTGGTTCGAATAAACCAAACAGGAGTAATTAAGATGGTATCTTTGAAGCTGAAATTTTTGACATGCAATATGGGTGTAAGACCGGTGAAGTTATATAAAAATCCTATAGTTACAAATTTGAAATAGAGGTAACAGTATGAAGTAACAATATATTTCATCCTTTAAAAAAAAAAAACAAAAACCTCCTCCATCATCCACTGAAGAGACCTAGAAACAACCAACCGTATAGCAAGAAGCATTCCTCGAGCCCAGACTGTGATCTCTGCAAACCATTTTCACTTTTAAGGAAATGAGTTCCATAGAAAAATGGATAATTTGGGATACTCACAGAAAAATGATCATAGATATGGGACAGGAAATGTACAAGAAGAATCTAAAAGATCTTACCTGAGGAAGCAAGGAAGCAACCAAAGACTATAAGAGTCATATCAAAAGGACTCAGGAACCAATTTGAGAAGGCTCAAAGAATAAAGCATCAACAGGGTAACATCAATAGATTCTAGCACAAATGTAATTAAATATTATATTCTAAAAGATCTAACTGACCAAATACGCAAGTTAAAAACCTCGTTCATTTTTGATGACAGAAAGGAACCAACTCTAATTGTGAAAACTGGTTAAAAAAAAAAAAAGGGAAAAGAATCAAGCATATTTATCCTGTCTTTCCTACCTAAATTATGATGCAAGTAACCAAATAGTTGATGAGGTAAAGTTACTTTTAACAGAAACATTTCAGACTTAGATAATCAAGTCGTATGTCTGAAATTTGCTTCAAAATAGTCAGTTGAGAGGAGACACAAATGAAGTATAAATGTAACAAAATGGACCAGAAACACTGTTAAAGAGCAAACCTAAATAAGTATATGGGGATTCATTATCTGCTGTCTTTTATGTAAACTTCACATTGTATAATCATAATTGTATCACTGCATTACAAATTTGCCACTCATATACTGGGCATTTTGGATAGCTCACAGTGTTAAAATGCTGAACTATCAGCAGAATATAGCTTATTGGTTCTCTGATATATCCAACTGCTTAAACCATTATTCACAAAGGTATTAAAGTTTAAGCAAAGCAAATTTTGACTAAATTTGATCTTATGCTACAGTTGATCTACATGCTAAAGGTTTTACAGAAAAACAGCAAGAGGAACAGCATTGTATACTTATTGGTTCAGAAATGGACTCTGGAGCCAAACTGCACAAATTAGAATCTCAACTTTGCCACTTATTTGCCATATGACCTTGAGCAATTACTTAAAACTTCTTCATTTTAAACATGGAGATGATAATGGTATCAACTTTAAAAGGCTGATCTGAAGATAAAGTGCAGATATATAATACCTTTTCCAAAATCCTTGGGACCATATGTGTTCCCGATTTTTTTTTAATAGCGTAAGATATGCATACCATTTTAACCTACCACCCTCAATGTACTCTGGGTCAGCACCCCATAATCTCACACAAAATGCAACAAAATATATGAATACTCACACTATAATAGCCCCATGTCAGTAAAGGTCAGGCTTTACCAACAAAGCAGATTTGACAACAAACTTAGAAAGTTCTTTTTTGGTTTTCAGAGCTTTCTAGATTTCAGAACTGTGGATAAGTGATTATGATCCTATGTAAGTGAATTCTTAAACAATACCAAAGTAAACACTGTGTCTCCTATTATCACCTATGACCTCAGATTTTTAAAGACAATATGTACTTGTAAAACTTAAGATTGTAATTTCAAAAGAAACAAATGAGCATGGCATTGTATAAAAATGAAAGGAACACCTCAGCCATGCTCTGCCCATCACTACCTGAAAAAGAAGAGTTTAAAGTTGAGCAAACAGAAAAACCTCCCATCAGTCCTTTCTTAGTATTATTGGAGGACTGAAAATGAAGTTTAACTTATCTGGGAGTAGGTCGGTATGGGGAAGAAATTCTGGACAGCACTAAGAGTAAATTCTCTGTATCACAATTTTGGATTACTGAAGCATTGTGAAGTTTTGTTTGTTTTGAGAAAAAGTATGTAAGTATTAAGATACATTTGATTTCTATTCTATCTTGTTAAAGGATCTTGATTTGCTAAAAGTTAAATGATATGTTGGAAAGGCAATGGCTTAAAAGTACTTTGGAGGATCAAAGTTGCAGGGTTCAGTAGTAGTAGTAATATGAACTCAGGGTAACTTATGAATGGAGGATAACTTATTTTATCTGTTACCATTTGAGTACAAAAATGTTTTTTAAGATTTTTAGACGAATATCCTAATACTGTTTAAGACTTTAAAAAGACACAGATCAGCCCTATAGTAACTACACCAGTTAGTTACAAGAAGTAAATTCTTAGAATTATGTTCTCCAAAAATATATTGTTACTAGAAAAACTATACTTAATACTAGTAAAACTCTTAGTAATATAACTCAGAAAATTTGGGCTTATCCTCATTTTCGTAAAGTATGAATTCCAAAGTTATACAAGTCATATTATCTTCCAAAAACAAAACTATCTTCACTCATTGGTACTGACCACTCTAAATTATGTTAAAAAGGAAATACATTATTACTATTTCAAAATCTTTATTCAAATCAGATCCATGCTTATTATTTACATTAGCTTTCATTTAGAATTAAAATATAGTATCAATCTGTAGTTTAAATCATACTTTTAGCCCTTTACAAAATATGAAATTAAAGTTGTTATAGTTTAAAGCTGAATAGAACTGGGGAAATTAGACTAAGTGAAAATGAAAAATTATGATACATTAATACATACATGTATATATATATATATACTAGGCAAATGAACAAGATATAATACCTACAGTCATTTTCTATTTTTTCTTGTGGCTATTTTCTAAATATTATAAATCACATACTTTTAATAAGCATTTAAATAAAATTTTCAATTAATAAATGCCAATTGAAGGATCACAGAAAAAAATTTCCTAAACTTGTCTTCTCATTTACTTAACTACATGTTTTCCTAGGTCAGAAATTATCCGTATTTAGAATATCTTAAATCACAACAGATACATTTGATACATCCCCATATGCTAAACACAGTACACCTGGAAGCTGTCCCAAAAAAAGAGGTAAAGAAAAAGAAAGAAATGGTAGTCTCTATTTAGCTTCCCAAGAGTTGGAAGGATGCCCATAGCCTGTGCTTAGTTGTCTATATAAGTCAACAATGTTTACACCTCTTTTACCCTTTTTTTATATTTTTGACATTGTTATGATTTGTATTATATTTCTATTTTCTTTCAAGAATGGAGACATCTGGCTGCAAACTATATTCTTATTCATTAAAACATAAATATTATTTTACTAGAATATAGATAAGTAAGTTTTAATGACAAGCAGCATAATACAGCAACCAATGTTCAACAGGTATTCTGCTACTTAGTGGAGTTTTTCAAGAAACTAAATTCAGGACACCTTCTCAACTTACAAAATATATTGAGAAATCTAAGTGTTTAGTAAGATCAGTATGAACATCAGGTATTAATTTGTGGGTAAAGAATAACATGGTAATATACAGTCAGAGATTTATATAGCTGCTTGTCATTTTTAAATTAAATAAACTGAAAACACTTTAACATTTTAAATTGAGTTGATTTCATTGTTAATAAAGATTAAGAAAAGAGAATGTTTGATAATATAAAATTGAAAGGTAAAGGAGTTTTATTTCAATCTTTTCTACACAATGGGTTTTTCTTCTCACTAATGGATCTATTCCAAGAACAATTTCATTAATTCCTAACTTTCTAATTTCAAATGCTTGACAGAATTTGCAACTTAAGTTTCCTATGTTCCCTAATTCTGTACATTTCTTATTGCTACCATTCTTGTCATTTTTTGTCAGCCCTGGAATATTAAAAAAAAAAATCAAGCTGACAAAAAGATATTATATTGCTTTTTTCCACTAAAATACAGAAAATTAATTTTATGAATTTGGCTCACACTGAAAGAATATTTATTACTGCTACAAATCAGAGATCCAATGACAGAAATGCTGTCTTGAATACAAAAAGAACAAAAATGAGGTCACTTGAATTGCCCTGAAAAGCATCCCAAAATCTTCAACCTGGCTTACTTATAGCTATACTCTGAAGTTCTAATGTTTAAAATTTGAGTAAAAATTAAGCGAGAGTTTTTATTTGCAAGTAAAGGCAACTAAATGACTTTCAGTAATAAAATGTATCAAAATATTTCACAAGTCTAAAACACAGCCTGGTTGATCCTGAACAAAATAACATTTTGAAGAAGGCAGAGTTGTTTTTTTAACAGCTATTCCATACTATTTTTGAATTTAAATGTTCAAGAAAAAAAATTAAATGATAAATTATAGAGAAGTGCAAAATGTCAAATTTCTATAATTTCTCTACTTTGTTATGAATATTCCATAATATCAAACTTCTTAATGTGCCAAAAATAAGGCTTTACAAAATATGAACAATTTTTTTAAAGAAAATTTTTAGTAATTTTATTACTTTTGACTCATTTTACATAGTAGTAAAACAATACCTCTTCAAAACCACTTAAATGGTAATGATATCATCACAAAATCACTGTAAGTAAATGTTTCCACTATCCAATCATGCCTAGATAACTGAATAGCTACAGCTTTCCCCAAATAGTTACCAAAATGTTTACAGACTTAATTGTGAAATCTGGGTGAAATAAATTTTGAGGCCACAAAAATTTTAAAGTTTAAATAATTTACTCTTCAAACTTCAGAGATTGTCAATGTGATTTCTACTTTAAAAGGAAAAAAAATAGTTCAAAGTTTAATAACCGCAGGTTTAATCATTTTTTTACTTGAACACGTAATGTCCATTTTCATGAACAGTAAGTAGGTATACTGAAGATCTAAGTGTGAAAGACTTCAAAGTGTCAGTATGTTAATCTCACTCTGAATGTTCTCAATATATACAAACACATAAATTATAGATACAACAAGCAGTTATATATCTACATTACAATATATGAACACCATTCTCCTTTCCTGACATATGGATATGAGGAAAAAGTAATAAATCTCTGTGCTATTTTAGGCAAAAAAAAAAAAAGGCATTTTAAAAAATAAATCTTTAAAGAATAGTTTCAAAAATAAAGTTCAAATATTGCACAAAATAATTTAACTGCAAAAATTACTATGTACTATAAAACAATTTTTTTCATTTGTTGAACTCTATATTAAATTCCACTTTCTAATTCTATAAAAGAATTTATTGGAAGTTTCCATTTAGCTGTTAAATGTTTACATTCACTTTGATGGGAATGTAATTTTCAGAAGTTAACTGAGCCTTTGTCTTAAAAGCTCATCTATTTGAGTCTTATACATATTTTTTACATCTTCAAGATCTAATCGAAGTTCTTCTGCCTCTTCCGCTTTCTCTCCATACATCTGCAGAATAGTGTTGTATCTTTGATCCAAATCCTATAAAACATATTTGTTTACAATTTTTTAAATAATTGTAAAGAAAATCTTTAATATTATATTTATATTATCATAAATGAGCCACCAGTAAACATAACAATCTAAATAAAAGTATGTAGTCATCCCTCATAAAAGTTAAACTCATACTTCAGTCTGTTGGAATAGACAGCAAGTAAAAGGATAAAAAACACGCTAAGCCAGATGGCAATCAACTTAACATATCTCTTCACTAAATCTACAATTTTCCCTACATATAGCTTAATCTGTCTTTTCTCCCATTAATTTCAGCAAGTTTGATGAAATTTCAATCTCTTTGATTCACTGTAGTTTGAGTATTACCTCATATTTACCCTACAAGAAAAGTCAAAGGAAAATATATCCTTATATGTGGCTTAACAGTGATTCCAAATGCCAAATATGCTAACTGGGATGATACATATAACACCAATCAATAAAATACTACTAAGATCATGCAAAAGTTCAAGATTATTAATGAGACTTGGCTGAACAAAATCTAGTTATTTTCCTATACTGGGCCTAACCATGACTGTGAAAATTACTGCCAATGTGTGATGTTGAGAAACAGGATAAGATTCATCTGTAAAGTTCTTTATTAAAATATTAATACTCTTTAATTATCAAAGAAGTCACTAACACATACACATGTATTTTATGTAAACTAAAATAAGAGATTTAATGTAACTGGACTGAAATATTTTAGACTCATCCTTAAGTGAAGAACACTTACTCTTAGCTGAGTTCGAAGTCTGGGTATCTCCTTCACTTTCTCTTCAAGTTCATCATTTTGATTTGTTAGTTTAACTAGCTCTTCAGCCATTATCGAGCGTGTTTTTTCTAGACTGCCAATTTCTAGCTGAGAAACATGACCATAAAGTAATTAAATCAAAATATATCTTGTTTAATAATCCCACTAATGTAAACATATTAAATGTGCTATTTTTTTAAGAAATAGATATGTCACCATGTAATAGTAAGCTGGCTTTTTCTTAAGTAAAAGGGAATAGTGGCCAAAAAAGGGTTTCCACTTTCCCCAGAGGTTCACCATTTATAGGGTTTACTATGAGAGAGAACTAAAGAAAATCTAATCATCTGTTTGAAACATGCAACTTTTTTTTCCCTCTAATTTAAGGAAATAGCGTATACTTCAGTTATTCTAAATTACTACAAAAAGCCCAGAGAAATACAAACAAACTTTAATGTAGCACCCACTATGTCGGTCACATTGGAAGAATCTATCATCAGCTACCAAAGAAGCTCACGTGTGCCCTCGTGCACAGCACTGGGCTACACAAACATATTAGGTATTAAGGTCATTCTGATCCATTTTCTTCCAATTCAAGGACATCTTCTTTAATAGAGTAATATTTTCAACTCACTAAAATCATTTAATAAGAATAGAAAAGTTCCACTTTTGAGTGTATCAACTTTAACAATGAGAATAGGTAAAACATTCTAACATTTTTCAATGCATTAAGTTTTTAAAGAGCAAGATAAGACAGGAAGATGCTCCCTCCTCCCCACTCATGATGTTTCCTTTCATGTATAGGATGCTATAGTTCAAACCTCTCTCATCACCTTTAGTCCTTCCTCATAGTGGCAGCTGGAACAACTCACCTAGGTGGTAAATCTGGGAAGAATAAAGTGGGTGTGCTCAGCCCACCAACTTCTTTTTTTTCATGTTTGGAAAAAGCTGCCTGCAAAGAGCTCTCCGCTCCTAGATGCCTACGAGTCTTACCCAGGCAGGTGACAGCACCTTGAGAGCCCTGCTCCAGCCCAGCGTTTCCTGTAACAGTCTCCCTAATGCTGGCACTCAGTTAGCAGGCTCATTTGGCTTTCACCATTGGCAAAGTTCTCCAACTAGCCTTTACCATTAATGTATGTGATTTATTTGGGGCTTCACATGCCACTGTTTCATTTTATTTCTCAATCTGCTCAGAATTCAGGTGGAAATGAAAGGTGCTAATTATTGGACCTCAAAATTTCATTTACTTTTAAAGTATGTTTAATTTTTTTTTTTAATGGAGGTACTGAGGATTGAGTCCAGGACCTCGCACATGCTAAGAAGCATGTGCTCCACCACTGAACTATACCCACCACCCCCCATTTATCTTTTATAATACCTGTAAATGAGTAATTTCTCCTTCCTTTAGCTTTAGCTGAGACTGTAGATTTTCAATAATGCTTGATCCCGCTCCCATCCTTACAGCATCATAAAGATTGCTTCCATTTGCTGATACAGACATTGGTCCAAATGAGTGATCATGAGGCTCATCCTATGTTAATTAAAGAAAGCACATACAGGAGTAGTCACTTATTACAGACTGTGTTTCATTATAAGGGTCAAACAAAACAGTCTGGTCAACTCTTATTTTAAAATGACTTTCTCAAAAGCAGAAATCGTCTGTGTTTCCTCAGTGCAATAGCCTGATCTTACAAATGTGCAGATGAACGGCCTACAGAAGGGCAAGGTCACGGTGACATCCCAACTACTATGCGCATGCTCCCTCTACCATTGTCCAGGGTATGAAGTAAACACGTGTGAGAAATAAAACATCACCTGAGACAGAAAAGACGTCTGTAGCCCTGCCATATCAACTCCACTTATTGAACTTGACCGTGACATTGTGGGAGTGCTAGAAACAGAAAATGGCTTCCGT
Source organism: Vicugna pacos (assembly GCF_048564905.1). Classification (NCBI taxonomy): domain Eukaryota; kingdom Metazoa; phylum Chordata; class Mammalia; order Artiodactyla; family Camelidae; genus Vicugna; species Vicugna pacos. The sequence goes on from NC_133003.1 coordinate 37,037,408, forward strand.
TCCTTAAGGAGTGGAAGAAAAAAAAATTCAGTTCAGATTGAAGAGTAAAATGATAATTTATTTACAAGTAAGACACTTTTCTAGGATTAGCGACAACAAAAATTCATTCTAATTGCCTCAAAATGTTACAGATATGATTTCTGAAGTCATAGCAAAGGCACAATATTTAGTAAGTTGAAAGAGTAGATAAACTTGGTCAAATCATTTATTTATAATTATCCATTTATATAATACAACAACATAATTTGGTTTATTTTTAATGGAATGAAAAAGTTTTTGTAGAAACAATTGTATGAACTAACTGCTTCATATTATATAACATACCACCAATGAAACCTACTTCTTTAGAATTAAGATTACCAATGATATTTGCAAACCATAAAGCTTCGGCTTATCTATTTTATTTTTACTGTGTTTTTTAAAACAAATAAATTCAAAAGGTAATTTCAATGTACATATAGGTGGTTTTACTATATTATGCTAACTACCGACTATACTCCAATCCTTTGGACTCACTTTAGAAAAATTATCTTCATTGACCAGAAAGAAAGTGAACAAACCAGTTTCACTCCCTATGGGCCAAATGAGGTGCATTAGCGTCAGTGAGAGTCCACAAAATTAACTTAAAAGGGGGCAAGAGGTTCTGTAATTCATATCCTAGAAATCACAGATCTCTTTGGATAAACTCAAATTACTCTGGATCTACTCTGAGCAGGACACTGACTGTGCTACTAGAATCCATCACTCTATTGATTTTAGACATAAGAAATGGTATTTACAAAGAACAGCTGAAATTACAAAATAATGATGAATCACAACAGCTGCTAATTGGTTACAACAAAAAGAAAACAAGATGAAAATCAAAATTCAGTACCTTTTCTTTTATTGCTTCTTGAGTGAAAATTGCTTTCTTCCTTTCTTGTTCAACTTTCATTTTCTCCATTTCTAACTGACTATTCAACAGCATCTGACGGAGACAGATACAGTTAGATAATTCCCATGATACTAAGTCATCATCATAAGTCAATCTCAAAGTCAGGAACATAAGGGGGAGGGTACAGGTCAGTGGTAGAGCATGTGCTTAACACGCACAAGGTCCTGGGTTCAATCCCCAGTGCTCCGGTAAAAATAAACAAACAGACAAACAAACCTAATTATTTCTCCCCATCCGCCCAAAAGAACAACACACAAAAGAAAAGAAAGTGGGGGAAAAAACCCAGTTCAAAGTCAGGCAGGAACATAAGGCATATACTCCTATTTGTTTTACTGCTAAAGACCAAGTTCCAAAAGCAGCAACATCACCCATTTCATCTTGTCATCTCCTTAGTTCGCTACCATCCCCAACCATTCTCTAATGGAAGCCCTAAGAGTTGAGCAAACACAAACAGAAATACCTTTTCTTTCCTTGTCTCTTCAAGTGTTCTTACATATTCATCTTTCAGGTTTTCTAATTCTACTTGGTACCTATTAAGCCAGAGGGAATTAAACACAACAAAAAATAAGATGGCACAGACTATTAAAAATTAACTGCTTTATTAACTTTTATATACTTTTATAACTTCTATATATTTAGTAGTCATTTTTACAACCAGCTTGATTTTCCAACTGTATTTTCCAGATGACACGGGTTTTATTCAGAAGATGAACTACTACTCTCGTGCACTTTATTTGTTGGAGCTCTGGGTTAAGATTTCACTTAAAAAGAGGCTTTCTAAAAAGAATTTTGAATACCACCATTCTATAATATATTCAGATTCTGTAGAAGCTTATTAGGGAGTTCTATGAAAATGTCTGCAAAAGGCAAAAGTTCATATATTTTACTTCATAAATCATTTTTACTCGCTACTGTGTTTTTAAAGTAAAATTTCCAAAGAAAAACTCAGAGGACAAAAACACTAATCATAGCCCTAATGTAACTTCAGATAGATGGCTTTTATAGCTTGTGGTTTCTGAAGAACTCAAGACATTTATTTAAAAAGAAGGGAACAACCCATCAAGCCTTGTAATATAAAAGTAACTCCAGTGAGTGGTCTTCAAACTAGTTTGTGGTCACAGACTCTAAAAAAATCTTATTAAAGTGATGAAGCCTTTCCCTGGAAAACGCAAGTACATTCAGAACATGCCAAAGAATTGCAAGAGCCTACGCAAGGTTCAATGAATCCCAGTCCTATTTTGCTGTAAGATCCTAGTATTAGTGACTCTGACTTTAAACACTAAAAGTACGTATTTTTTAGATCTCAGTACTATGAAGCTAAAACCAAAACGTATTTTTTAAGTGCTTTAAAAATGCGATGAAACTACCAACAATACTACTCAAGAAAAGTACTCACCTATTATTTTCATCCTCTAGTCTTCTCAGCCTACTTTTCTCTGATTCTAGCTGGGCCTGAAATCTACTGTTTTCCTGTCTTAAGAGAGAATTCTGTGACTCCATGGAAGACATCTGAATTTTGTTGGCAAGGAGTTCTTCTGTAGTTGCACGTTCTCTCTCAACGGCTGCTGCTAACAGAGTCTGGGATTCACCTGGTTGTAGGATACAGAAGAAAAAATTACACATACATGTATTTGAGAGGCCAAAATACCACGTAGATTCTGACTTCAAACTTTTAATGACGCAAGTAGCCACACTTAAAACTTGTAACTACTAATTGTACAGAGACAAAAAAACCCTAATTTATGCCTGCTTTTTCATTTTTTTCACCAAAATATGTTAATTTGAAAGTGGAGTCATGTATCAAAAGAGAAGTGAATCAGCAGACAGTGCTGGATCAACTGGATATTCAAAGGAAAACAAAAATGAACCTCAAACTAACTTTCACACCATATATGAAAATTAACTCAAAATGGATCATAAACTTAAGTGTAAAACAAAATATAATGAGGGGAGGGGCAAAATTAGTGAGAGGATTATGAGGTACAAAGCTGTCAAGTACAAAATAGATAAGTTACAAGGATGTAACGTACAGCACAGGGAACATAGCCAATACTTTACCGTAACTTTATATGGAGTATAATCTATCAAAACATCAAATTTCCATGTTGTACACTTGAAACTAATATATTATTTTTTTAAAAAACTGTAAAACTTTTAGGAAAAAAACGGAAGAAATCTTTAGGATCTAGGGATAGGCAAAGAATACTTAGGTTTGACACAGAAAGCATGAGCCATAAAAAGAAAAACTGATCAAATGGACTTCTTCAAAATTTAAAATTTTTGCTCTATGTGAAAAAGATGAAAAGACAAGCCACAGACTTGGCGGAAATAAATGCAAATCACATTATCTAAAACTAGCACCTAGAACACATAAAGACATCTCAAAACTCAACAGTGAAAATACCAACAATTGACTTAGAAAACAGGCAAAAGACGTAATATAAACATTTCACCAAAGAGGATGTTCAAATGAAAAAAAAAAGCACAAAGAATAATGTTCCCCAACATTCATGAGGAAAATGTGAATTAAAATCATAATGAGATATCATTACATACCTGTCTGAATGACTAAAATAAAAAACAGGGACAATACTAAAAGAAAATGCCAGCAAGAATATAGAGAAACTGGATTAGTCTCACACATGCGACCACTTGGGAGAACAGTTTGGCATGTTCTTAAAAAACTCAACACACAACTATCCATACAACCCAGCAACTGCACACCTGGGCATTTATCCCAAGAAATGAAAATTTAAGTTCACACATCTGTACAGACAAAATCTAGATCCAGCTCAGACATCCTTTGTCAGGTAGGTTAACAAGATGTGTTACATACATGGAAAAACACTCAATGATAAGAACTAAATCTTTGATACACACAAGAACTTGGATGAATCTCCAGGGAATTACACTGAGCCAAAAAAAAAAAAAAAAGTCAATCCCCTAAACGTCCTGTATTCTACAATTCTATTTATATACCATTTTGAAGTTCCACAATTCTAGAAATGGAGGATAGATGAGTGGCTGCCAGAGATGTGGGACAGGAAGGGAGGGCTGTAAGGGTGGTAACTGTGGTTATAAAAGAGCAAAATGAGGGACCTTTGCGGTGTTGGAACTATTCAGTATCTTGACTGTAGTGATGGATACATTAACATACACACGTGGTAAAACTGTATAAAACTTTATGCACACATAGACACATACAGACACACACAGATGTATGCACACACAGAAGTACCAGTAAAACTGGGGAAATCTGAATAAAATCAGTAGTTTGTTTAAAAGTCAATAACTTGGTTGTCATATTCTACTATAATTTTGCAAAATATTAATATTTGGATATTGGGGAAAGTGTGCAAGGGACCATTCTGTATTATTTACTATATATTATAACTGTATGTAAGTTTACAATTATCTCAATTGAAAATTTCAATTAAAAAAAAAAGACTACTGGATAAGATTCGGAGATTCAACCAAGGCAAGAATTCTCACATTTTTCCCCCACCAAAGTAGAACTAATAATATCTCTATTTAATATTTTATATTATTCTATACTGTACCTATGCTCTTATTTATAGCATTATACGTTTGTCCTGTGGCTTTGCATGCATTCCAGCACAATATGACATATCTGAGGGTATGTAGGCTCCAGCTTAAAAAAACCACAAAAATAATGGCTTCTAGCTTTCATTTACTGCTAAATAAACATTCGTTTCAGAAGGTGTCATTTTTGGATATCTCATATTTCATAACAAATGGGTCTCAAAAAGTTGTCCCAGATAAATGATAGACCTAACATTCATACCTACAAATTAAACAATACGAAGGTTCATCTGTTCAGTTTTGTTTTTTTTTAAGCAAATGGATCTATTTTCAGACAAAAGCTTACATGGAACTTAAAAAAAAAAAAAAAAAGATAGACAAAGGAGGCACTTTCATTAAAGCAGCCCAGAGGGAGCCCAGCATCTTACCTACCGAGCTTCCGTCTCATCATGACAGCCAGCACTGAGATATCTAAGGGAGACACAGAACACTGTCTGAAAGCCACTAACCTAGTTCACCCCGCATGATTTACAGGGAGTAGCCCAGAGAAAGTAAGTGATTTGCTCCAGACTGCTTGGCTGGATGATTCAAAACAAAACATAAAAATCCAGAGTCCATATCTCCTGACACTCTTTCAGGTCTGCTTTCATCACTACACCATGATGTCTCACAAATTATAGTTAATTTTAGACACATAATGGACACAGGCATTTTTTATGATTTGCTACTTTCTGGGCTATCTAATATATATACATACAACCTGTCAGTGCTTGAATAAATATCTTGGAAGAATAATTTTCTTTAGAAGTAGAATATGGCATCTTAAGACTCCACAGTATCTGTCTACAAGAATTTGATCTTGAACCACCTTAGATCTATCTCTGCTCTTGGAGTTCTATCACTGACTAGAATCATATCTGGTCTCTACCTCCTACACTACTGCGGACAAGCTAGAAAGAGGTCAGATTTAGCAATGGACAAGAAAATAATTAAGTACAACAGTCTGTAAAAATGAATGAAAGAATGACATGAGAGTATTTTAGATGGTACCTGAAGCATCGTGTAAGGAATGGTTTGAAAGAGACGATTAAGATACTAGAAAATAAAAGTAAAAGAAGAGAAGAGGTAAAAGATCTACAAGTTAGACACATAATAAAACCATTAGATCAAGTGAATTTCAATTTCATACCATTACTCTAATTCTACAAACAAGATGGAAGGGCTTCCGCGCTGAGCTTAAGAACTAAAGCAGTTACCAAGTCTATCAGAAAGATTCTTCTCTAACTTCTCCCACGACGACGTCTGGGACCCTAGAGTTGCTTGCAAATTTTCTATCTGTCGAAGCAATGGTCTTGTTGTTGAAGAAACACTTTGACTTAATTCTTGGTTTCTATTCTCTGCTTCCTGGAGTCTCTGGATCATGACATTAAGTCATTACTATTGACAGCAATAAAAACACTAAAAACACTAGCAAACAACTTTATGAGAGATTTCTGGAAAAAATTATTTCCCCAAGGAAGAACTGTTTTTTGTTAAATTATTTTCTAACTATTCAATCTTTCAGTTACAGTTATGTTGCATAACAGAATAAATAAGACCTTCTTTATAAAGCATTTCTAAGATAAAGAGCTTTTGATTACCTGCAGGTAACAGAGTATCATCCAAACCTCCCAGTAGTTGCCTCCTCATCCAAATATCTCTAACTATTTATAAAAACAGAAAGATCACTCTAACTTGCATTTTCTCTCCCTTTTTCTGTATATGTTCACTGACTGAAAATTAATGGGGTGGTGGTATAAAAACTGGGCATTGCTTATCAGCCCCACAGTAACCAAAGTCTGATAATAATTAATAAACCACCCATGAAAAAATAATACTGAGTATATATCTATTATGATAAAATTATTTTCTGTAAAACAAAATTAGGGCTTTTCTTATACATTTTTAAGGTACCTACTCTGATTTTATTCATAAAAGCCACAAAATACAGCAAATATGTATGGTAGTTATCTTCTCAATTCCATGAACATTACCCCACTGAGTCACCTTTTATTTCTAGGAAAACACATCTCAGATTTGTGTTTAGGAAAACCATGACAAGTACCTGCTGGAGTTCACTGATCTCATGGCGTAAATAATCCTCTTTTCTGGCAGCTGCTTGTTCTGCACGCTGCAGTGCCAGCCTAAGGTCCCCCACCTGTATGAGAACCAACACACTATCATAAACAGCATCAAAACATTAGCTATAACTTCCTGTTAACTATGTATTTTGTGTTGTGTTGACTTATTGTTCATGTGTAATAATCTATACTATCCAATGAGCTTTTATGTATGATTATCACACATCCCATTCACGCAATTCCGAAACCATATGTGCTCAATATGAACTTAGGAAAGCACTATTGGGCAAAAAAAGGACCAGCCACTGTCATACAATATAGGAGGAGAGTCAATGCATTCATAAACGTTTGCAGTATAAGACAGAATGTGGTAGGAGCTGTATGAGCTATAAAAACTAGCTGCTGTATTCATACACAGCTGCACACATTGTAAACTGCTATAGCCTTTCTGGAAAGCACTATGGCAACACGTTTAAAGAATCATCAAACTTTTTATAGTCTTTCACCTGATCATCCCAGACCTGAGAATTTACCCTATGGGAGGAGATTGGTAATCTTCTCTACACTGTTAGCTAGACTAGCAAAAACAAACCAAACCAGAAATATTAGCAGTATCTACTATCTATTAGCGGTAATCTACTTTTGCAAAGTTGATACAACATGAATATACCTAGTAAAAATTATGATGAACATAAAAACATGTAGAAATGTACAATTTAACCTTAGATGAAAAAACTATAAAATATATGATATTAATTATTAAAAACATACACGGAGATAAGGACAAGAAGGTCACACACAAAGCCAACAGTACTTGTAAAAGGTGATGAATGTAGCCCCACACACCCTCTATCGCCCTTTCCCCCTATTGTATCTATCCAAGTGAGACACTGGCAGAAACACAAGGGGTATGTAGACCATGGTGTGATTTATGACAGCAAAGTACTGGAAACAACCCAAATATCCATCAATGAGAACTGAATAAATGGTATAATCACACAATGGAATACTATAAAACTATAAAACAGAATTTTTTAAAGCTCTATGTTCTATCATGGAGCGATCACCAGGATGTTTTATTAAGTAAATAAAGCAAGCAGTAAAAAAGTATAAATAGTAAACTATATTTTATGTAAGAAGGATGAGAGAGATACAAGTAAATATGTGTAGAAGTTTGGTTTTCCTCCTTCATTTGAGATCCATGGATGCCCACAGATGTTATGAATGAGCTTAGGAGTTAGTTACACAGATTCTCCTGAAATTATATGCAGTGTTTAGTATTTATCTGCATATGTGCATTTCTATGGTAAGAAGGTCCTTAGTTTTCATAATATTCTCAAATAAGCCTGAAATTCACAAGAAAATAAGCAATACTGGTATAATGTAAACAGCCCTTCAACAGTTAAAAACACACACAACTGATTAGTTTGGCAAAATCCAGTACCCTTAGAAAAGTGCCCAACAGCACCATAAAGGAAATGTAACGCATGTGCCACTACATAAGGTTTTATTCAAACTAACTAATGGATACTTTATTTTGCAGAAGCACAAAGACTGTAAAGACAAATTTAGCACCCACTGCTTACCTGAATCGCTAATGTTTCTTGCTGCTGACGGGCGTCTTCTTGGGCCTTCTCTAGGGCTGCAGAAAGTTCCTCTTTAGCCCTCATTTCACGACTCAGAGCAGCTTCCTGGGCCTCACTGTCCTTTGCAGCGTTGGCTTTGTGGAGATCAGTAAGTTCTCTTAAAAATATTAAATAGATAATTTTTTATTTAACATAATGTATAGTTAATTACATGACCAAATTAATAGAGTTGTCATGGAGATTTCCATGAAATCTATAGAACGAGGAAGAGGCAACACATAATGAACGCTGACTACAGGGAGGACCCTCTGCTGAACCTGCTTTCACCAGTCACAAGCTCATGTAGAGCAGAGTTTATAAATGTTATTAGTGGTTAGATAATATAAAAAGGGTTTCTTCAACACCCTGCTCTGATAATTGGTTGTAAATGAATTGCATATTTGTTCATTTCCTTACTTGTATGCACTATCAAGGGCAGCCTGAACACTTCGGTTCTTTTCTTCAAGTTCATTCATGTCTACTTGAAGTCGGCCAAGATCTTTCTCTTGGCGTTCTACCACAGAATTTAGTTTCTTAATATTTTCTCTGTGTTGTTTCTCGACCTCTTCTTTGCCATCAAGGACCTATATTTTGAAAACAGACAAAGGTATTTTTCAATTTAAAAACACCACAGTAAATAACTGTATTCCAGGAATCTCAAGTGTTGTAACTATGAAGGAAAGTCTTAACATTCACTATTAAATTGCTTGAAAAATTCTTCCCAAATGATATACCTCAATAAATCATTCCAAGTGTTTTACAAACCATGGCCAACCATTCATATTGGAAGTAATAACAATATATATATGTATAGAAGAGATAATAGTCACCTGTTTTAAATGTTGTAACTCTTCTTCTAGCTCTTTAACTTTTTTGTTTAGCTTTGCAATAATATTTTCATTTTCTTTGTCTTTAGCTCTTAATTTCTTAATGATGTTAGAATTGTGCAGCTGCTGTTTGGAAAGTTTTTCTCCTGGCAAAGGCAAAAAAGTATAATTTCAAATAATAATGATTCTTTAAGATGTGAATAGAATGTTTTACCTAATCAGTGACATAAAATGATAGAATATTTTTAAAATCACAATGCTCTGACAGTCTATGTTAAACTGAATTGGACAGGAATCATCAATGGATGCTAAAATTACTAGGTAGAAGGATGGTGGGAAACAGGATATTTACAGTCTTGAAGAATCACTCCCACATTTACTTTCAAATGGTTTGGCAAAAGGGCAGTATATGCCCAAACAGAGAGATAAGGAGGAGGTGTAGCTGGATGTTAATAGTTGATGAATCTAGGTGATGAAGTAATCAGTTATTCATTGTAGTGTGCTTTCAGCTTTGAGACTTTCAGCTTTTCAGCCCTGAGTTTGAAAACACTTTTGGGGGATACAGAAGCACTATGTGAATACATTCATATGAAATCATTCTATTTTCTCTATAAAGAAGTTCAGTCAGCAGAAGAAAAATCAGCTCGCCCCCTGACTAAATTACTAAATTCTAAAATAGTGACATTTGATGTTAATATTTTTAATAATTTTTAAAAATTATGAAACCATGAAATTTCCCCTCAATCTGTAATGTAACAAAAGATAAGTGCTGACTGCCAAGAGGTCTTGAAATATAATTATGTGTTTTATCAACTCTTCCTTCATTCTTTTATTTTAGCATTAGACTATATTTCATAATTATCTATCTATATTTCCCTCTCGTTAAACTGTAAGTTCCTAAAGGACAGGGAGTATGTTGTACTTATTACTGTATCAAACACAATATCTGACATATTAACTGTTAAATATTAGCTGAATAAGTAAAACAGAAAAATTGAGTAAAATTAACATTTTCAAATGAAGTGATTGTTTCCAACTGTTCTCAAACACTTACTCTGGAAATTCACTTATGTGCAGTGATTTCAGTACATAAATGTTCACCCCAATCTTATTTATAATATTACCATTTAATTTTTTTAATACTAACATTTTAGAAATAAATGTCTAACACTAGGAAAAGAGAAAACAAGTTATAGTATATCCATATAATGGACTTTACTACAACCAGTAATAATGGCATCAAAGCATTTAATGGCACAGGGAAATGTAAAACAGAGAAGACTGAAAATCAGATATATGATCTTAATTATGTTTAAAAATTCATTAAAAAGGGACTGTAAGAAATTAACAGCTCCTTGTAAAACTGGATTATGATCTATTTTTGCTTCATATACTTTCTATAACTTAAAATTTTCTACAAGCAGCAAGCACTATTCTTATAAGTAAAATGACTTTAATTAAGAAAAAAGAAAAATTCATATAATCATCTTTTCCCAAACTACCTTCTTTCCTATGACATTACATTGAAAACTTAATTCAGTCTCCAATGGCAATGTTTTATCTCATGAAGAATCTTAAATTTCCATAATCCTGCTAATTATAAAACTTTTCACATACAAAGTGCTTAATAACTGAAGAATTACAACACGAATATAAGAAAAAAATTCACTATCAAATGCCAGAACAATACAATGAAACCTTCAGTACCCAAGCCAGAGATTCAGATACTATATAAACTCCAGAATTATAACCATCAAATATCCTGGTTTATATGAGAGCTCTAAAACCTGTTACAAGCTTTCTTAGGGAAGCACAAAATTCTATTTCTCAGGGAGTTATTTTTTTTTATCTTCCTAGAAACAAAAAGCTACAGACATAAATCTCTATCTCTCTACATCTTGCTCCTCATTCTTCCATAAATTGCCTATCATTTCTGAGGTTTAAGTCCAAATCTCTCTTGCTTCCAACATTCTTTTACTAGGAAGCAGCAGCTAGTTATGTGGCAAGTACCTTTCTTGTTCTTACAGTATCTTTCATAACCAGCTAAATACGCACCTTCTTCCATTAACCCTCGGATCTGCTCATCTTTCTCTTTCAAAAGGTCTGCAGTTTCACTACTATTTAATCTAGTAGCAAGTTCTTCTTTTATACTTTTGATTTCCTAATTAAAAAAGAAAGAATGTGAATATCATAAAGAATTACTTTCATTCTGGCCATATTTTTAATTTTTTTCCATATCCTAATAATCACATTCTTGATAAAAACTGTTAAGTTTTGTTGTGCTAGGTTCTGAGTTTATCACCTTGGTTAATTAAGAGTAAGTAAACAGCTTTGAAAATCACATAGACAACCTAAATCCAGATATAAACAGGTTTTAATATGGAAATGTAAAAGAGAGTAAGTTAACTTTCAATACCCTTCTTGAGTATCCCTACGCACATTTTCTACAGGTTAAGCATTCTTTTTGCAACATTCAAACAGTACATGTCTCCATTTTTCACTGTATTTCTTTTCTTCATCTGAAACTCACTGCACTTACTATTATGTTATGAAATGAGAGGAAAAATGTGATTTTTTATAAGGTTCAATTGACTTTAATAAATCAGAGATTCATCAGAAACATGTTCAGATATTCTATACTTTTAAATTACAGTGAAGTATATGGTGATATGAAAAGTGTTCTATGATTTAAAATTTGGGTTTTATGATGCTCTGCAACTAAAGAATAGCTAAAATCAACTAACATTTATTAGGTACTTAAAGCATGCTTTGTATCCATTCTCATTTAATCCTCATAACAATCCTATGAGGGAAGAACTGATTAATCAACTTCACAAATAAGAAAATTAAGACTGAGTAAACTCTGAAGGTCAGAGAGCTATCAAGTGGTAGAGCTGTAACTTGAACTCAGGCCTGTGAATCCCTAAAGCCCATGCACTGAACCATCTATAACATTGCTATCCATTTCCAGCTGTCAAAATTCCATCCATCAAGGTCCAATAAGAGTGTCATGTCTTCCATGAAACCTTCCTCAATTCCCCTGATCAGAATTCACGCTCTATGATACCATTTCAAATTGCTTATTCATCTTTATTTATAATTTATTTCTTTCTGCCCACTACTATAAATTTATTGATATTATCTGTCTTCCAACAGTAGAAAAGCAAACTCTTCACTTAAGGTAATTAAATTCACCTTTGAATTGCCTGTGGCTTCTAAGCTGTGGGTTCACACATGGCAGAACACACAAAATGTGTTAAACCTTAGGACCCAAGTTTTTTCCATCTATAGTTAGTGGTTTGGATCTGTTTCAGATCTATAATTTAAAGTGCACTACAGAAAACAAACATTACTTAAAATCTACTTTCTGAGCTGTATTCAGATGGAACACAGTAGGAACAAGAAGAGGTAAGCTGGTTAGATACTCTCAGGTTACTGTTAGTGTCTAAAATGATACTAAGTAAAGTTGCTAATTAAAGCAACCAAGCAGCTAGAAGTACATCATTTCTTTCTTTTCTGTAAGAGCATACAAGAAAAACTGTAAATAGTAAAACTGACATTGGTCAAGAAGGGAAACAACCTCCGAAGGGCAAATACTGAGAAATGTTTTTTACTAATAGCTGGGATACAAGCAATAATAACTAATCTTATTTGGTTACTAATTTCTGAAATAGCCAACTGTTCCAAATTATAAGAATTGGAACAATGGTTTCCAATCAGAAGCAGTTTGGCTCCCAGGGGGATAGTTAGCAATGTCTTGCAGATTTTCAATAATCACAACTGAGGAGGGATTGGGATGGGGATTAGACAGGGGAGGGTGATATTGGCATCTCGTAGGTAGTGGCCTGGGATGCTGATAAATACCCTACAATGCACGGACAGTCCCATACAACATGAAATTACCCATCCCAAAACGTCAACAGTGCTGAAGTTGAGAAATCTTACATTAGAATAAATCAACACTTTATTCTAATATACATCACTAATTGCTAGAAAGTATTATTTGAAAATTACTTTGACTTGAAAGAGTATGTTTGAAGTGGAAGGGAAAGTAACAAATGAGAGTAATGATAATTCTTAAAATTTATTTAGTGTCATCTAGATTTAAGTGTTATTTATTTTGATGTAATTATCATTTACAAAAATTATTCTAAAGATCCCTGCTATATATTTAGCAAGGACTTATCACATAAATTATACAAATATTTGCTTATTTTTTTTTAGTATCAAAAATCTGTAATTCTAAAGGTACTAAAAAAAATCTAAAATTTAAGTGTTAATATATTATGTATGGTATCCTTTTAATCTTACTTTTTTCCAATACCAAAATAGTAATGCATTCCTCAAAAACCTATGTACGTACAGAGTTTAATTAATATTATTTTAAATTTCCATTACCTTTTTAGCGGCATCTCTCTCTTTGCAGGCTAGCTGAGCTTTCTTTTCTGCTTCTGCAATTCTTTGAGTAAACTCATCTTTCAAGGAAGAAATGCTGCTGCTTTCTTCTTTCACTCTGAACATTTCACTAAATTTAAAATAATACTGACACTGAAAATTCTTGTTTATATATCCCAAAGTAAACAAGATGAGTTCAGTTTGGAATGTAAAATAACATTGTCTCTAACATATATCTGACTAAAATAGATTAATTTTAGGCCCATTAACTTTTAAGAGAAAAATTACCTGCTTAATTTATTTTTCTACAGCTCAAAGAAAAGCCACTAGAAGTTGAAAATGTCACCAATATTTGATGTGTAAAAATAAGAAAAAGGTAAAGAAAATTTTCATGTTTGAATCCTATTGCCACATTTTACTAATCAATTCCTTAAACCAATACTCAGTATTTTTTAAACTATAATCTCACAGGTTTCTTTAAATATATATTTTAAATCTCTAATACTAAAAGATTATTAATAATAAAGGGAAAGAGGTTTTTTGTTTTTGTTTTGTTTTGCAAAGGTATATCCCAAAGGTAATAGAGTAAGATAATTTGAAGAGAAAAGTGACCTCTAAAGGTAGAACTAAAATGCTATTCAATTTTCAATCACTATAAACAAGTTAAATTATAAAACATTTTAATTTTTAAAACTTTCCTAAATAATAACCAAGTGTATGGTCACTACAAAACATGTAAAATTATTCACATCTGGAAAATACTTACTCTTTCAGATTATCATAAGCTTCTTCAAGAAGTGCTTTTTCCTTACTTAGCGATAATAACTGAGCTTCCCTTTTATCCAATTTCTCATTCAGAAATTCAACTGTCTGGATGAGGAGAAAAGTCCAACACTTAACTTTAAAAGACCATTTTTACATGCAGGTGATAAGTTGGAAAGATAGACTAATTATTATAATATATAAAGCAGCATTATCTCATAAAGAGGAACACAGTGGACACAGAACAACAAGAACTCATACACAGTGGGTAGGAAATATAAATTAGTACGGCCACACAGCTGGTAGCTTAGTAAAACGCTTGGGAAAACAATTAACGAGTATCTAGCTGGAGATCTACATATCCTTTCCTACCCTTTTGTGTATAGATCTCCATTTTTAGGCACACCTCACAAGTGAAAACTCCTGCATGAGTGTATAAGAACATTTCCAGCAGTCTGTAACAGCAAAATGTGGGAAAAGAGGACATGTCCCCCAAAAGAGGGAGATTAGATGCAATCCAAAAAGGTCAAAGGAGGAAGCTTCAAAAAGTCTAGTAATGTTCTATATCTTAGCCGGCCAGTGTGCACGTGTTTGTTTCTCCAAAGTATTCTTCAACCCAAACATGTAACTTTTTTTAGCATGACATGATGCTTTAAAAAAATAAAAGTAATTTTAGAAAATCTATTGGCATTTAATTTTAAAATCCCCAGAATATGTCAGTATAAAGCTAAACAAAAAGGAATGGTTAGAGTATCTTATTCCTTAGGTTCCACTGAGGCAGCAATACACCTGTGTATAAGGGGAGGAATGGTGCCTTTCACAGCAAAAAATAAAATGTCTTAACCTGATTTATGTCTAGGTTAGTTTAGAAATCACTTACCTTCTAAAAATGGTTCCAAAATATTAATAATAAATGGTGTTGGTTTCTAGGAATTCAAATTGCTATTATAGCTAGAGCATGGCATTCTGTTTGTGAATAATATTAAACCTAGGTAACAGAATCTGGCTTTTTTTTTTACATTGAATAATTCAATCCATAGCACTTACAGGACATTTCTTCAAGATATCCTGTATCTCAGAGGAGTCTACTAAAGATGCCAGATCCAACTCTATTTCTATAGCTAAAAATTATAGGAAAAACCAAAAATGTGACTTAATGCTAAGATGTTATACCACTTCCCCTTTATATGTATTAGGTAGAAGCAATCTGTCATTCCTCGGACATTTCCCTCTCCTGTTCATTTAAGATAGTTATCAATAGGAAATATCAAAACCAACATAAAAGGGAAAACAAACTGAAGTAATTAATAACAAAAGAAAAGCATCAATAATCTGAGACCCAATTTTTCATGTAAGATTTACTGCAGATAATGTGAATATGCAAAAATTTTTTGACATAAGAAAAACCATATACTATTTAGACTTGTTTAAGCACTTCTATCTGCAAAGGAGTTGAAGATATCTGTTAACATAATAAAGTCCCTTTACAAACTAACAAATTAATGAGCACAGGAAAAGGGAATTTTAAGGTGATAAGGACTCAATAGTAAAGGCCTAAGATGGAAACTTTTTTATGCTTAGTTACACTGAAATATCAACTTATGATACCATAGATGCCTTGGAGAAATTTCAAATATTTTAGAATACCAATCATTCTTTAGTTTTAAGGTCCTCATACCACACTAAATGGTGTCTTTTTTAATCAGGACAAATCAACAGGTCACTAATAATCACTGAATATTAAAAACTAATGATTTAATCTCAGAGAAGCATATCAAAAAATCCCCTTCCACTTCCTAGAGTTACCTTGCACATATCTTCCTTCTCAGAAAGTGCTTCTGGCTGACTGTCAGCAGCTTCACCCTGCTCACCAACCATATCTAAGACAGCATGTCCTTCATTTACTGGTGTAGAAGAAACCAAGATATCAGGCTGTTCACAGTTAACGGGAGTTGCACTCCGTCCACTTTCTTCCAATTCTGTTTCCTCGGTGGGCATAATTAATGTTTCATTTATTTCTTCTTCAGGCTTTCCTTCAACAGATTCAACTGTTTTAGTCTTCGGAGTTGAAGGATTAACTATAATCGGTACTGAAGCATAACCCTTGCCTGACAATTCATCATCTGAATTGATTTCGCTTACACTACGGCTGTCTAATGACTGTACACTAAACGAGTCTATCCTTTCAAAAGCATCAGATGAGCAGCAACTCTCAGTAAGTTTTGGGAAATCATCTAGACGATTATACTCAGGACATGCAGATGCTGAGAGAAGCTGAAAAGATGTCTGCATCAAGTGCAGACTTGATTTTGAATCTGCAGTCTCTTGTCTCGAACTTGCCGAGCTCTCACTGATTACACTTTCATGATCTAAAACTTCAATATCACTGGTGGTAGAAGTACCTGATGAGAAGGTACTAGCAGGAGGAGAAGGTGTATTGCTCTGCCTGTCTTCATGTTTTTGTTCCTTAGGTTCCAAAGCCATGTCCTTTGCTTCAGCTGTGAGAGGCTGAGTAGACATGTTAGATACATTTTCCCTGGTTGTTTTCACATTAATTACACTTTCAGATACTTTCAAACATACAGTTGACACCTTTGGATCAAGTTCTTTATTAACAGTTTCTTCATGCTTGCCTTCAGTTTCAGGTGACAGAGCGTCTCCGGCCAGAGTCTCCCCCGACACAGGCAGAGGAGAGTCTTTTACTTTTGACTCAGTTGTTTCAGCTGTTCTCGACTGTCCAGTGTGCAAGGACTCCTGTAAGGTGCTTTTCACTTCTTCTTCTGGTCGCTGTGATTTAGCTGGTGGTTTTGATACCACTGGACTCTTCTGAATGGTCTGGACATCCGCTGAAGAAAGAAAGGCACTGAAGAAATTTTCAGATTCATCTACCACGGTTCTCCGAACTGGTTTTGTAATTGCTTTAGGAGAGGTTACCGGCTGACTTTGAGGTTCAGTATTTGATTTTAATCCCCAGGTAGAAGAATCCCATCCTCCACTGACAGGGGGACTTATTCCTTTGACAAAAAAAAAAAAAAAAAAAAAAATATATATATATATATATATATATATATATATATTTATACACACACATACATAAAAAGAAAAATTATATATATATAAATATTGCATTTATATTACAATCATTATAAATCAATAGAAATTTTTTTTAAATCTATAGAATACAAACTGTAATTTGTACCTGTTGAACTCCTTGCTTACTACATAATTAATTAGTTCATGGGTTAACTTTGGGCCTTATAGAGAAAACTTGTGTGGATCTGCCAAGAGTAACTAGGAACAAAGATGAAAGACTGGACTGGGCCTGGCCTACCAGAAGCGACTATGTTACTCCTTCCTACAACAAAGTAATAAAGCAATGGTGTATGTTAATAATCCATGCTAAGTCCAACGTACATATGCTGCATCTCACAGTGATAGGCAGTATCTTCATTTACAGGTCATGTGCAGTCATGGCAAATAGAATCTACCTTCTATTCAGTTAGTTCTTTATTAATTTTATTCTTATAATGCAATGATAAAACATAGTTATGAGCTAAACAGACAGCAAAACTCAAAAACTGAACCCAAAATACTGGTGACAAACGTCCTTTTCCAAAGATCAAAGTAAACCTATGGGAACAATAACTTCTTAAGAACAAATTCATTTTCATCTACTTAATGCAAGCTCATTCTCCAAGTCCCACTCTCCAAACCCACTCTTTGAGAAAGCTTTGTTCTCTTGCAAAATTCCAATTTATGTCAGCAATGAGTAGAAGGTCATATGAATTTCAGAAATGTGCATTTTTTTAGAGTTATCACCTTTTGATAAAGACGGTAGTTTACACTATGTATTTTTGAAAACACTAAGGAGAAAATAACTATCTTCTGGGCAAAAAAGGTAATTATATCATAGAAATATATGTTACTACAAAATTTCATGATAAACAAAAAATGGTGTATTTGCTAAAATATTTAAAGCATTTCTTTTTAAGTCTGCTGATTAGTTTAATTAAGTCATCTTAATGAAGGATATAAGTCAAATTTGAATCCTGGACAAAGTTTCATATAAATAGCAGGATTATGCGATACTCACTTATATTATTTCATTGTGAAGACTGTCAACTTTGAGTGATGGCAACACAAAATGCAGGTGATCAATAAACATTTATAGCATTTCACTAAAATCTGAGTCTATTCTGAATAACCTATTTTTAAAAAATGACTTATCGAGCAGCATTCAAGCCCCAGGTTTCATAAAAGAAGTATCCTTATATTTACAACTTATATCGTCTTCTTTGAAGTTTAGTAATTCAAAATGTGGGGTAACCTGAAAAAAGGAAGTTGAGCTACTCCAACAAGGTCCTATAACATTTCGAGAAAGTAACAGGATTGTGCCATACACACGAGCCAAAATATCTCAAAGAGGTACCTCAAATTTAGGCCCTGACTTTTCAACAATGTAAAATTAAATAGAGAAATCAGGAAGGAATAGTCAAGAATAACTTACTCTTTTTCCCAGAGGTCCATGCCCCCAAACTCGGCCAATCTTAACCCCACACACCAAAATGCTAAATTGTTCCTTTGGTTTACAGTCAAAAGCAACTAAAGATCCCTGAAAGATGAAGCCCAAGGGCTCTGACAAGGAGAGACAGAGATGTAAGAACCAGAGAGCGATGCAACCCGAAATCGCGGGCCGGGTCTCCACGGATGCTTTCCCTGCGGAGGCCGGCCCCGGCCCGAGGAGTGGCCCAGAGGAAGAGACTGAGCTGTCTCAGCCTGTGGTCCTCTGCTGTGCAAGACAGCAGGGATCACCCTAACTCGAGCAGCTGCTGTCAGGACAGAAAACCACAGAAGAGCACAGTGGGTACTTCCAAACACCAAATGCTCTCAAAGCGTTCTCCCTGTCTCTGTCGACTGATTCGGATGTGGGCTGCAAACAGCGTCCAGAGCCACGCAGCCGGTCCAGGTTCGGGGAGGCTGTGCTCAGGGCCAAGGGGGGGGGGGGAGGAGGGGCGTGGGGCTACGACTTACGACCACCGAACCAGGTCCCTGTGATCCTCGCAGCCGGCGCACAGGTAACGAGGGACCCGGAGCCGAGTGTTCCCGCAGGAAAGCGGCAAAGATCAACTGAGAGACAACAACAGCAGCGTTTGGGGACGGGCCGGGGGCAGTGACTTGTTCGGCAGTCAGCTGCTCAGCGAGGAAGGGGCCCGGTCCCCCCCGTCACCTGTTGGCGGCCTCAGGACCTATGCCCGCGGGAGCGCGGGGACGCCGCCGCTCGCGCCCTTACCCGGCTCTCCGTACGGAATGGTCTCGGCCCAGGCGCTCGGCTCCTCTTCCTGGATGTCCAGGACCCTGTCGATAGACTTCTGGGCCTGCGACAGGGCCTGCTTGGCGAAGC
This sequence comes from Vicugna pacos, assembly GCF_048564905.1. Classification (NCBI taxonomy): domain Eukaryota; kingdom Metazoa; phylum Chordata; class Mammalia; order Artiodactyla; family Camelidae; genus Vicugna; species Vicugna pacos. Next base: position 37,057,015 of record NC_133003.1, read on the forward strand.
TGGAGAGCTGGGAGGCGTTGAACCAGCTCATCGCCCCTCCTCAGCCGCCGGTGGCGGCGGCGGCGGCACCGAGCGGGAAGGCTGAGGTCCAGGCCGACGGTCGCAGGCCCGGGGAAGGGTGCGTGGAAAGCCTCGCCCCCTCTCCACGCGGCGGGCTCTGTCAGCAGGGGGCCATGCCCCGCACCCCGACGGTCTCCCGCGAGCCGGGGCTCTGCCCCTCAGCGATTCCCTCACAGCTGAGACGAAAGGTTCCGACTGCGCAGGCGCTGGCTGCTTCCACGTACACAACCCGCAAGTCCGGGAGCCCGGAGTTCCGCCGACAGACGGAAGAACGCGAGAAACGTTGACGTCACATCCGGGGCTCCGGGCGCGCCACTAGCTACCGAGGAACGCGGAACGCTGCCTATTGATACCGATTCCAGGCGGAGTGCGGGAATTCTCGGCCACCGGAGAAACTCAGTGGCCACCAGCAGGGGCATTTTCCCCCAGAAGAAATATGCGAGTTTTCTTGTGGGTTCCTTCCTGGAAAAATAGCTCTCGTATTTAGAGCGAGCGCCTCGCCAACAATAACTGCAAAGGGAAGTTTGGGTCTCGCCTTTCTCTTACTTGGCGCCTTGTCTCAAGTATTTTATCAGTTCTGTGTCAGTTTGGCCTGAAGGAGGAACTCCGGGTTTGGGTTTGTCTAAAAATACTGGGCATCGTATAAAAGACCTGATCCAGCCTATCTAATGGAAGCAAGTAAAAAGCCGTCTTCCACAAAGAGTAACACGTTAGAACAAGCATACAAAAGGCACAATCTCCCCCTCGTGATACAGGTCCACTCTCGGCCCCAGTCAAAACAAACCTGGAAAGTGTTACTACTCTTAATGTGCACTGTGCATATTTAAAATACAACGTTTTTTGCAGGCGCTCTTCAAATTGGTGGCCTTCCTAATTTAGTCAGCAGCTGTCTGGTTTGGCCCCCATAATGTTAAAGATAAAATTCTACCAACATTTAAAAGCCATATTTCATACAAAAGTCCAGCTTTCCAGCTGATTTTGAAAAATACGGATACCAGCATGCAACAGTCAGCTGTAGTAGTTGCCCCTCTTGACAAGTAATTTTCACTCCAGTGTGCTACAGACCCCACTAATTACATCCTCTTACACCTTCCCTGCTGTGGTTATTTACCTTACCTGTTTGTCCCCTAAATTTGAGTACTTTACCTCACTGCAAGGCACCATGCCATAAAGGAATTGTGATTTTTTAAAACCAGATTTAAACTCTGCCCTTCAGAAGTTATGATCTTCCAATACTTCTGTAAAAATCTGCAAGTTGAAACTCTCACAATTTAGTAATCTATACAAGTAGTACTAAATAACTCGGATAACTTCAAAGAGCTTAGCTAAGGAGCCTGAGGAGGAGGTCAGGTTAGGGTTGCAATCCCTCCCTGTTCCAAGCTTGAGGTAAATGACCTAAACTTTCTAAAACTATTCAGCTCTCAGAGTTATGATCACTTTCTCACAAGGCAACTTTGAGAATTATTGTAGCACCTGTAAACTGAACCTGTTACTTTTAAGGAAAGCATATAAATTTATCCAATATGATTTTATAATGAAACATAAAATTATTTGTCAATAAAAGCCAGAAAGAATAAAAACCCAGTGACATGTAATCACAAAGCTTTTAAACAGAAAACTGCCACCCAAGTCAAAAACAGAGTAAGAACATGTACTACATGTTCCCACACTAAGATACTAAAACTCATTTTCAGTACTTACGCTTAATTTTAAGCCTTAATCTTTTCAGGAGGGAGAAAAAAAAGCATTTTTAACAGTGGAATGTATATATACCACTAATATATGTACTGATAGAATTTAATTTTGCTCCAACATAATAATGTAATGAAATGGATTGGAATGGAATGGATTTCACTACATTATGTTAGAGCAAAATTAAATCAAGTCAGTAGATATTTATTGTGGTAAAAGTATTAAATCAGGTACTATAAAATTTTTGTATTAGGAATTCTGCAACACATATCAAAATTATTTCTACATTACTATAGAACTACCTGCTATCCTTAAAAATACTTCAAAAAATTCCAGTGAGAAAAGTAGACAATATATGATTTTATTAATAAATAGTGCGAAAGCATCAGTGATAACTGTTTAAACATTAAATTCTTTTAAACATCCATGTCTTGGCTTTAATGTTGTGCATATTGGTCTCTATGGCACTGCAAGTAAACACATGAAAATATTTCCCATTTCCATGCATAGGTATTCAGCTATAACACCATTTACAAATTATTATGGACAAGGTAACTTTTGCAATAATTAATATTCATTTGGACAGCCACAATTAAATGACTATTAAATCAAGCAAGAAGTAGCCTATGTTCAATATGCTCTAGATGTCAGGTTGTAATAGTTAATGTTATTTAAAACTTAATTTTCTTATTTTCTTAAAAGGGACATCTTGTGTATATGTGGGTGCGCAAGTGAAAACTGAAGAATGCATTCTTTGACTGTAACAAAAGTCACACACAACAGTGTTTGCCTCCTCCTCTATAAGAAGCAATCCATTTGCTGATAATCCTTCTCCCTCCAGGCACCATTTTCCATATTAATGAAAATGCTTACAAGCACCAACCCCAAAATTCTGTCTTCAAGGGAAAGTTATAAAGTTAAAAAAGAGTGACTCATTATATATATATTAAAAAAAAAGTCAAATTCCAGCAACACTAATGCTAAAAATGACATCAAGTAGATTTCTTAGCATCCAGGAAATATATTTCCATGAGTTTTCTATTGTGTGCAGGTTTATTTTCCTTAAGAAGTGAAATGCAACTTGAAGAGCACGGTCTGTGGTGTGGTGACATCAGCAACTGCCAGCTCTTGCCCGTCAACGAGTCCCAGCTCTAAAACAGACAAGCGCAGTTAACCCAAGCAGACAATGTCCAACAATGGGTAACAATGCACACATGCACAAACTGCAGACCACCAGGATCTGGATAAGCATCAAAATCCAGTTCCCTTTAATCAAGGTTAATATTCTTTAAATCAAGGTAATATTTGATTTCTTAGAGATTTTTTAAATATTTCACTAAAAGCAATTAACTCAATATTTCCAAAGATAGAAGTAATTATGATGATATCACCATTTAAAGTAACTAAGAACAAATTTAGAGGAAGCAGTTATTATTTTTACAAACAAAACAAAACAAAACCCCAAAACCCAAAAAACAACAAAAGCAATTGATTAGCATTAATAAACATACTCATTTAAAATACCTTTTAATGTCTTGGAGAGATTTGGCCTTGTTCGTTCTTCAATAGAGGTTACTGACTAGAAAATGACAATGTAAATAAAGCACATTAAGTGAAATTAAACTTTTAATATAATTTTGTGGAAAAAAATAAAAACCAAACACTGATCACCTGTAAGTAAAGTGTTCTATTTTTTCCCTCTAATGTGGCTGTGATTGCTGGAGACTTCATTTGCCTAAATTATGAGGGGGAAAAAAAAATCAGAGATCACTCTTTTAAAAATAATTATATTTAAAATATCACAAAAATTGTTTCTACCACATAATAGAAGTCCCAAACACTTACAGAGAAGCACTATTGGTTAGATAATCCAAAACTTCCTGCAGTTTAGCTGACGGAGAAAACTGAATGTTCTGAGGAAGCTGGCTACAAGCCGGGCAGTTTTCCTAGATATAAAATGAAACACAAATCACTGTGGCACATGCACCAATAATAGTCTCTTCACAATGATGAACTGAAAATTAAGTTGCTTTATAATCATGCATTATTTCCTATGAACAAATTTTTACACTTTATTTAAAACCTGCTTTTCCTAAGAGGCCATTCTCCTAAATTATTTTGCTATATAGTATGTATTTCAGGCTATACTACAAAAAATATATAGTAAGTAGGGTTCTGGAAGTTAGAAAATACTTAGAAAAGGTGTGGGCAATTTTCCAACCAGTAATTAGTATTTAAAAATCAAAGTATGCATGATCAAAAAAAGTTCTCATTAGTATACTACTACTAACCTTTCTCTCTGCTTCAAATGTATACGTGTACAGTCCATCTACATCATTGAATACCAAGTAATTATTAAGGGGAATATATGCACTGTAATGAAAAAATGTTCATTTTTATATAACTGAGACAGATCAAAACATAGATTTACATACACATGAAAAATGAAACCCATTACCTTGTAGCTATTTTAAAAACCTCAGTGGCACACACAGCTGAAGAGGAGAGAAAATAAAGGTGCTTTAACTCAAAATTAGACATTTAAAACTATGTTTTTTTAAAAAGTCATTATAAATCAGAAGAGAAAATTTACAAGGCTATTGATTACAAAATAGACAAAAAGACATATACACACTCATTTTTAAAAACTGAGAAAATAATAAATTTCATATTTGTTTTCTATAATCCAAGTGACAGAGTGATAGTACATGTTTTTCTTCCTCTTCTTCACATTAATGAGCAGCCTGTTACACTGATTAAAAAGAAACGTACTAAAATCTCCCCTTACTGCAGAGCACTTTATCTATGATATAAGGCAAAATATATACAAGGTCCAATAGCCTGTTTTGTGTTTTTTTCAGGCAGCTTAATTATACCACCCACTCAAGAAGATAATCAAATTCTCCAGAACATCAGTTTTCTGAGATCAAGTAGCTGCAAAAATGTCAATTTAGATATCAAATCAATAAACAAGATTATACTGTACAGCACAGGGAAATATATACAAGATCTTATGGTAGCTCACAGAGAAAAAAATGTGACAATGAATATATATATGTTCATGTATAATTGAAAAATTGGGCTCTACACTGGAATTTGACACAACATTGTAAAATTATTATAAATCAATAAATGTTAAAAAAATGAAAAAATAATAAAAAAAAATCAAAAATCCAAAGGAAAGAAAACAAAATAAGTAGTAGTCATTTTTGCTCACCTGCAATGACTGCATTAGTGGAAGCTACTGCAGGAATGATTCGTTTTACTACCCCTGTAAAAATATATTGAATAAAATATGGTCATTTCTTTTAAAAAGTATTTTTAATTAGACAATATGATTATTAAATATCATTTTCCATAACTTGATTTTTCAAGCTTTCAGGTCAGAAAACAGACTTAAGTTTAACCATGAAGCAATCTTCCTTCATATTCACATCATTTTGTAGCATGTTCAGAATCTTAAACAACTTACAGCAGGAAAGAAAAGTAAACTCTTCACACTAAGTTTCATATAATAATGAGACAATAATACGTGAATAACAGTTAGTGATTAGAGTGTTTATTTTATTTCAGGAACAGTATGAAGATTAAATAAAATATTACTGAATTTTTATAACATCATATGTTAGTCTTATTACTCTGATTTTAAAGATAAGGAAAAAGAGGTTGAGAAAATTAAATATCATCCACAACTATACACCTCATAAGTGATAGGGGTAGTATATGAACTCAGATCTGCCCAAAAGTGCATCATCTTAACTGACACCTCGTACCATGCTGCATACACTCAGTAAGGTTGGGGGATAGTATATGAACCCAGACATGCCCTAAAGTGCGTCATCTTAACTGACACCTCATACTATGCTATACTCAGGAAGCTTGGAGTAAAGCATGGAGAATTAACAGTTACCTAATTTTTCCTCAAATAATAGTGTCAAGCCATTCCATTCACAAAAATTTAAAACAAACAGAAAAACTGCTCTCATCATCTTTGTCTCACCCAACAGCTTGGACTACACACAGTATTAAACATAGCTCTCTGTTTCTTCCCTACTTTTTTCATATCAGTATCCACAGATCAGGAACAAACAAAGCCTCACCTTAAACCATTAAGTTCAAAATCAATATTCCATAACTATATTTGTATGGTTCATCTTAGAAAACAAAAATGTAGCAAAAAGGAGCCAGATTATTTTAGACTGTGAGAGAGCATGGAAAGATGTGTTCCCAAAACTTCAGGTGTAGGCAGGTTTTTAAAACTTCAGAAAAAAGGCCAATATCTAAGAAGATGTGAAAAGAAGACAGTTAAGCAGTTTGGAAGGCTATTTTAAAAAGTTAATTCTGACCATTTGTTTATGTACAATTTCAGAGAGGAGGAAACAGGGAGGCGCTAGCCTCATGACGATTAAACTGGGGGCTCTCCAGTGACCAGTAAGTCAGTATGTACTGAAAGGAGGAACAGGCAGTCACAGTGAGACAGTGAGGAGTTAAAGAGACACTGTCTAATAAAAGAACTGACAAAATGATGAAGACTCCCCCCATCCCCCACCCCTCAAAAAACCTGGACTTCGCTTCCAATCTGGCTTCTGTACTCCTTGCCAAGGCTCTCAATCATCAGGCTGAGAAGTACACACCAAGGCTTCCAAGCCTTCCCAAAAGGTATGGAAGGATCAGTGAGATGATGTATTGAGATGAGTTTATAGTTTCTGAGCAGGACAAACTGAATTTATTTGTTAATTCAAACAATTAGCAAGTAAATGTGTACTATATGCCAGACGTTGCTCTAGGTGTTGTACAGAGGAGCAGTAAAGAAAAAAAAAAAAAAAGAAATTATCTCCTCATACAGAGCTTCCATTTTGGTGGGGGAGATAACACTCAAGTCAACACACAGGAAAATTTCAGATACTGAGGAGTTCTATGAAGAAAGTAAAACAAGGTATGTGTTAAGATGACAGTGATGGAGGACTCCATTACACAGGACGGTCAAGAAAGACACCCTTGGGTAAAGGGAGTGGGAAGGGATAAATTGGGAATTCGAAATCTGCACCCCTTGGGGAGTGATGGAAATGTTAGCTATCTTGATTGTGGTGGTGGTTTCACTGGTGTATACGTCTTCAAAATTCATTAAATTGTACATCTGAAATATGTGTAGTTTACTGTATAGGAATTATACCACAATAAAGGTGAGAGAGAGAGAGAGAAAGACAGGAAGAGAGAAAGACAGACTCCCACCCTTGGGAAGTGATAATTTGAGCTGAAATCTAAACCATGAGAAAGACCCAGCCATGCAATCACCTGGGAAAAGAGCAATTCTGTAAACAGTAAGGGCAAAGGCCGCAGAACAGGGATGAACCAGTGTGAAAAACAAGGCTACCATGAGTTCTGAGCAATTATAAAAAGGTAAAATAGGAAATGGCTTAGAAGTCATTTTCAGTTGAATGATGAGGAAAACTGGTTAAGCTGATGCTGGAAGGATAAGCACCAACCTTGAGGGGATCCAAGGAAGGGCGTTCCAGGCGTTAAGGATCAGAAGCATTACAGCTCTAAGGTGGGACTGTCCTAGGTGTGTTCAGGGAACACACAGCAGGTCAGAATACAGAAAGTACAGGGAGCAAAAAGGAGTATATAAGAATGGAATTTTCAAATAACGTTACCAGAACATCAGTAAACATAGGGAGATAGTCACTTGTTCACCAAGACAAGCCACAGCACTACCTCATTTAGTTACTGTGACTAGCTTGGCATGTGATCATCAAAACAACAGATGATATGAAGCTGAAAAGAATACATACGTTGGCAGGCATAAAAGAATAAACTTATACAGAGAGAGAACAGATAGTTGAATTTAAGAATAAATTTATAAAGACCTATACTTGAGTATTAAAAAAAAAAAAACTAGTAACCCCCCAAACTGCCAAATCTTTAATAGGGAGACTGTCTTTTAGCAGACAGTAACCTGAAACAATCAGAAGTATAGCATCAATGTAAACAACAAACAATAAAAAACCTTGATCTCCTCTAAGACTGCGTCAATGATGAGAAGTGCATTATAAGACCCATCCTGGAATGCTGCATTCTCACCCAGATAGTTAAGAGAAGTATGGATAACTAAAATATGGTGAGCAAAAAGCAACATAATAGGGACTTGAGTCACGAAACATGTCAAAGGGTTAAAGGAACTAAACAAGGTTGGTGGCAGTGATAACAACTTGGAGGTTTCAATATGCTAAGGGATATTATTTAAAAGGGAATTAAGTTTATATATGGCAGACCTTGGGACAATTCTCAGACCAAACTAAAGATGGAGATTTCTGCTCAACATATAGAATTCTTAACAATACTGTCCAAATGTGAAATAGATTACCCCAGGAGGGGATAAATTGCTCTTCAGCAAAAGATAAAGTGAATGGTTTGACCTGGATGACTTAGGGACTCTTTCAATACTAGATAAGATTCAATGATTTTATTAAATTCTTCCTAGTTAAGCAGTAGTATGGATTCTGTTGAACTCAGTTCTCTCCTACCAAATTTGGGGCACCAGTAAACTATTACTTCCATGGTACCTTTACTAAGTCTTAAAGGGATAGTACTGTCTGAAATTACTTATCAATTATTTCCTCCAAAGCATCCCACCCCCTGAAAAAGGGATCATCCTAAGATCATAATTCACAACAATTCACTAACTTACCTTGAGTGAGTCTATACGTAACACCCCTAATATTATACTGTGATGCTCTCTCTAGGGATTTTTGGAAAATCCACTGAATATGATCAGGATCATCTCCATCTAATGGAACACCTTCTGTTGGGGCGGGGGAAGTGGGAAGGAAAGGAAGACAGAAACATGTAAACATTAATCAATTTATTTTAATGTAATTATCCCAATAAATAAACCCACAGACATATATTTTACATAACTCTGGATTACGAAATCAGGTTTATTACCTCCAAAAGGCTGTTCCTTAGGCCACTGCAATATCCTCACATACTCAATACAGTGTTCTGGTAGCCTGGGCATAGATGCAATGGTGCACATGGGAAAATTAACCTAAAACCACAGTTTACCTTTTTTAGTGGATTTTAAGCAATAAATTATTTAAAATGTAACTTCTAGTTATGATCTAGTTTGTAACAGTTTCTTATAATTCATTGTAGCTTTCCACTTATAGAAACAGTTTATACCATTAATAATGCTTCTGAAACTGAGAGCATCTGAGTCACTTCACTTAGGTTGATCTGCTTAAAAAAATAGGTTTGCCCAAATTGACAAAGTATATAAATTTAAGCTTTGTTAGACCATGAGAATCAAAGTGCTGAATAAATTCTCAGATATGAGTACTTTTTGATGTTTACCTAATATTTAAATCTGAAGCTATAAAATAAACCAAAACAAAAGCAAATTCAGAGAATTTAATCAATTCCAAGCAAATATTCATAAAATAATTTATACGTATAAATCAAAATTGCACATGCCCTTTAGTGGGGGAGGGTATAGCTCAAGTGGTAGACATATGCTTAGCATGCACAAGGTCTCAGGTTCAATCCCCAGCACTTCCTCTAAAGATAAACAATAAAACATAATTACCTCCCTCCTGCCAAAAAGAAAAAAAAATCCCACGCGCCCTTTAAAGTAGGTATATAGATAAAACAGCCCTACTTTGGAAATGTCATTCTCATCCCTGGTACCTTTATCTCCCTGAAACCACACATGAAAAAACCAAGAAAACAGACTATAGCCCTACCCCAATATATAACTTTGTAACTGCTCCCTTGATTCCTACTTTCCAAATAAAAAATTAATATAAATGAATTATGAAAACAGAACAGTATCAAAATGATGATATTCAGTCTGTATCTTTCCTCAGAGCAAAATTTCTTATTTTATTATCTTTCTTCTTAGCATACTTTTAAAAATATGGTTACTTCTAATTAAAAATTCTAAATACTGACTAGTCTTAATAATTCAACCCTAATTCCACCCCAAAATACTATAAAACAGATGTAGGTGCTTTTGTGATTACCTGTGGTGGGTATAGTTCCAGTGTGCACTCAATACAAGCAGTCATTCCAGGCAGAATGACCCGGGCATTTCCTTTAAAACCTTCTGTCCCCCCGTCTATCAAAGGGACAATGGAGCTTGGATCTAATACACCATCTTCATAATTTAGAAGAGATATCTAGGAAAATTATTTGAAGGATTTATAAGGAGAGGGGGATAAGGATTTGAAAAAAGGAGAATGCTATCAAGTAATTCTATAGGTCAATTATATTACTGAGTAGTAATGTATGAAATCAAGGGATTACATTATTAGAAATCTATGTCCTCACCTGAAAATTAATGACTGGTAGTAAATAATGAACTACATCTATTACTGAAAATTAAGTAACTGATTTTTCAAAAATGTGATATGCAAGTCTCGTTTTCAATACATTTAAGAGCAGCAGTTAGAACTTCAGAGAACCGTAACAACACTGAATCTTTACCAGCATGCCATTTATCCATCTTCTGGCTATGATAGAGTCCAGTCCACATACAATTATATGAAATTCTATGAGAAAAAAATGCAAGTTTAGTTTTTAAAAATGCTGCTGCACAAAATAATTCACAATTCCTAAGAAACATAGCAAAAAAACACATTTTTCATTATAACACAGACACACACAGCTTCTAATCCTTGAGTAATCTTTACTCAAGAAAGCATATAAAAAGGCAGCTAACGGTGACAACTAAGAATTAGAACAGTGGCATTCTGTTTTCAATCAGACAACAGTTGACAACCTTCCTGAAAAGCCAACCCCAAGAAATGAAAGCAAATGAAGAAACAGCTTTCAAATAGCTAGCAATATTCAAAGAGACGGCAACTAAGGAATAGTAAGAATTTAGTGAGAATTAATTTCAAGTGGAAAACTTACGTCGGTAGAAAGTGTCGTTAAAATCCTGAATCTTGTTGAAATGTCTGACTGTAAGTAAAGGAACTTAAGCTGCTAAGTTTTTAACTTGTAAAGTGAATTTAACAATGCCAAATTATAAATGTCTATTCAAAACAAGACATAAGTCATCAATATTCAAAGCAGTGGAATTCAAGGAATCTGGCAAAATGAACACAACTCTATCTCCTAAAAAACCTTTTTCCCAAACAGTCCTCCCCTAACTACTTAGAGTAGTTTTTCCTCATCTCCAAACCTCCATATCATTAAAACTGTGTCTCTGTTATACTTTCTACTCTACTTCAGTTTTTATATAAAACCATAAGCCCTGGGAAAGCAGAATTTGTGTCTTTAACCACCAGTAGCAGAGAGACAATAACGTTTGTTTAGTGATGAGAACATTATAGCTCCCTTATAGAAAGATGATTTTAGGAGTTACTGCACAAACTGACACATTGTACAACTTAAATTTATACGATGCTATACATCAGACATAGTCAATTAAAAAAAGGTCACTGCAAAGCTAATTTTAAAAAACACAGATGTTTCCAATAGCTTTGTCAGGCACTAATGATTTGTCATTGGGCTTTTTCAGAATAATTCTTTCACTCTCATTTACCTCAGTTTTCCAAGTCTCTCTTTTTTTTACCCAACCCACACCCTATCAGCAATCTTCGCCAGCCTGAAGGCTGCCAAGGCAACCCCAGTCAAAACTGGCTATGGATGTGAATCATAGTACTTAACATTTTAACAGAATTATGTATGCTAAAAAATTTTTAATCTTTCTAATTGAGCAATTTTGTTTAGTAACATAAATTATACTTTTCTAAAACTACAATGTATCGTCCATTACATATTTTAAAAAGTAAAATGGAGAAACAGTAGGCAATATATAATATGCTTGCCCTAATATTTTTTATCCTGGCGTACAAATAAAGCTATGAAAAACACATTCAGTTCTAGCCCCCACCCACTCAAGACTTCTATTCCTTTTGAAGGCCAGGCAAACAAGAGGCATAAGCTACAGCTAGAAAAGGGAGGTCAAAAGCGAACGAGAGCAAACACTGGAGGAAAAGCTGCAGGAACCCAGGCGCCAGACCAAAAAATCGCATCTCCTGGATTTCTACAAATACCCAAAGTTTTCCAGATCTAAACAATAGGGATAGACAAAGAGTGTGCATACTACCTTTTTTCCTCTTTTCTTTCTCCCTATAGGGACCTGAAGTTGCATTTTTAACATTTTATTTTTGCAAACATGCTACAGAGGGGGTCCCATAAGTCACCCAGCTTCCTCAAAGGATATATACTACACAACTATAGTACAATATCAAACCACAAATGTTACATGGGTATAATGTGTGTGTAAAGCTGTCATTAAACACATGGAGATCTGTGCAACCACCACAATAAAGACATACAACTATTTCATCACGACAAAGATCTCCCTCCTGCTACCCTCTACAGTCACACCTAGCCCCTCCACCATGCCTCATATGTGGCAATCACTGATCTGTTCTCCATCTTCACAATTTTGCCATTTGAAGGTTATATAAATGCAATCATACAATATATGACCTTTTGAGATTGGCATTTTTCATTCAGCATGGAGCCCTTGATTTCCATCCAAGTTGTATTTTATTAGTTAGCTCTTTTTTAATGCTCAGTATTATTCCATGGTGTGGCTATAACACAGTTTAACAATTCACCTACTGACGGATGTTTGGGTTGTTTCCAGCTTTGGGCTACTACAAATAAAGGTGCTATAAACATTCAAACATTCAAGAGTAAGTTTCTATGCATAGTATTCACTTCTCTGAGGTAAACACCCAGGAATGAAATTGTTGAGTAGTATGGAAAGTATATATTAGATTTTTAAGAAACAGCCAAACTATTTTCCAGATGGCTATACCACGTTACATTTCCTACCAGCAATGTACGAGTAATCCAGTTTTTCTGTATCTTTGCCAACATTTCTTACTATTTTTTATTTCAGCTATCCTAATAGGTGTATTGTAATATCTTACTGTGATCATAATTTGGATTTCGCTTTAAAACTAATGATGTTGAACATCTTTTCATGTGCTTTTTGCTATCTTCTTTAGTGAAATATCCCTTCGTATTTTTTGTCCATTTCCTAATTGCATTGTTGTTTTTTACTGTTGAGTTTTGGAAGTTCTATATATGTTCTTGATATAAGTCCTTTGTCACATACCTACTTCATAAGCATTTCCCAGTCTGTGGCTTGTTTTTTTATCTGCTTAACAAGGTCCTTCACAGAGTATAATTTTAAAGTTCTGATGAAGTTCAACTTATCATTTTTTTTCTTTTATGGATCATGCTTTTGATGTGGTCTAGGGACTCTTCAATCGAGCTCTACGCCCCAAAGATTTTTCTCCCATGTTGTCTCCCAAAATTTAACAGTTTTACATTTTATCATTAAACCTGTCTGTTTTGAGTTAATTTTTGTAATTTTAAGGACTGAATTTTTTTGCCTAGCTCCAATACAATTTATTAAAGAGATTATCCTTCCTCTATTTGTTTTTGCACCTCTGTCAAGTATAAATTGGCCATACTTGTATGTAGCTATTTCTGGTTTCTCTCTTCTATTCTGCCGATCTGTGTCTGTCTCTCTGGCAATATGACACAGTCTTGATTATTGTAGCCATATAATTAGTCTTGAAACTGGAAAGTGATTCCTCCCATTTTATTCCTTCTTAGTATAATTTTTGGTGTTCCTTAGCCTTTCTGTATCAATTTTAGAATAATCCTGTCTATAGTAACAAAAAAATTCACAGGGATTTTGATAGAAATTGCATTAAACTTTTATATAAATTTGGGGAAAACTGACATCTTTACTATGTTGAATTATCTAGTTATTGAACACGTAATATCTTTCCATTATTTAGATCTTCTTTGAGTTCTTCCATCAGCATTTTGCAGTATTCAGCATTTAAGTCCCATATTTATTTTGTTAGAATTAACACGTAAGTGTTTCTCCTTCTTTTTGAGCAGTTATAAATAGCATTATATTTTAAATTTCAGTTTCCATGTACTCACTGCTAGTATATGGAAATACAAATAATTTTTTATGTTAATTTTTGTATCTTGTGGTATTTCCAACATAGTAAATTTCACTTCCTGAGTTTCTATAATACTAAAAGTTCCCTGGATCTAAAGATATGGGAATGAACAAAGCGTGACTACTCCTTTTTAAAAACGTATTTCTTGTAAAAGTGAATTTACTCTGACACACCTTCCATTTGGCTAATAACATATCGACTCTTTATTCTGCCTGCTTGGTCAGGAGACACAAAAAGTAATGGGATCCATTCTATGAACTAAGTCTAGTAGAGGAGATGCGCAACTGAAACGTAAACTAAGGGCAATAATGCAAAATAAATGATGGTACCAGCCACAGAAGCTTAATTTAAAAATTAGGGGGAGGGAAATTATATAACCTTAAAAAGAAAAGATTGGAAGGACATAAAGCAAAGTATTACCAGCAGATAACTCAGTAATAAGCTTACTGCTGATTTTTTTCTTTTTGCTTATCTATATTCTCTATGTTAACTAAACATCTCTTTCACAGTAATTTTGTAAGAAGCTTCAAAAAGTTAAATATTAAGTAAATTATTTGTCAAAAGGATACGGAACTACATTGCAATTAGGAACTCTGTCATTTAGAAATTCTGCAGCAACTTCAGCCTTAGGTCTTCCAACATCTTTAGGCCTACAGGAAAAATTATATTTAAATTATCATTTATGATATAAATCTAGATGATCTACATAATATACTTTCAAACATAAAAATATTCATGGTGAGTCTATTTAGAGGATTTTTAGAAGGAATAGTTTTACCTGAACATTTTTGATGAATAATTAGTCATTCAATACTAAATGTCAACCCTTGCTGATGTTTCAAATTAAGTATTTTTAAGTATTGGTAAGCCTAGGTATTTCTTAGGTGAAAATATGAACAGTGCTCTTTTTATTTTTTAAAAGTTTAAGCATAACAACAGCCTGTTTCCTGGCCACTTCTCACTGTTGTGTTACCCAGTGCAAAAACATTATCCCAGGTCAGAGACTTCCAAGCGTTTGCCCTGAACCCCAGAACCTCAAGGTGTTACTATGCAGGTCTTGAGTCAAATAAACATGAGAGTCTAGGGATGCAAGAACCTTCATTTATTCCCCTTCTTTCCATGTGTGCTGATTAAGTAGTAATTCTGTGTCTCATTAGAAGCCATAACCACGTTTTTGAAGGAGTATGTCACCAATATATATTTTTATTACCAATATTTTCAAGAAGGTAAAAATTAAAAACCTCAAAGTCACTCCAATGTAATAACCATAGCTACAGAGGAAAGGACTTGAATTCTCTCTCCTGATCTCAGTACAAGTGGTGTTTTCTTTCCAAATATTTCCTCACTGTCCTTACAGACATAAATCATTCCCTCATGTATACATAGTAAGTGCTTCATTACTACCTTTTCACAACATATTTTGGTTATATACATAGATCTAGTATACCTACTGCACTATGAACAATTGGAAGTTACTATATTCTTATCTCTTTGTATTCTTTCCTGTCTAAGCATGTAGTTAACATTTCAAAAATGAAAAATTTTAAAAATCAATGTGCTTAAGAAAAATCGTATTTTATTCAAAATTTGAATTTTAAAGGAACATGCTTTAACAGATCAATTTCCTTCTCGCCAATAAAGCAGTATGTTTTTTTGATTCAAAACTTGTGACAAGAGTTTTATTCCGACTTGGTCCTAACTTGCAACAGAAAAGGCTCTAGCACAAATCATGGAACTTGATTTCAGTACTGCACTCAACTACTCTGACAGCGCTATCAGGTATATAAAGGAGATAAAACAGAATTTCAAGAATCTTTCAGGTTGTGCGTTATATGTGCTTTCAGAGTAGATCCCAAATAAAAGAACTCCTAGATGGTTTCTGTGGAAACCAGTCTGGAATTAGGGGATCAGACTGCTCCATTTGAAAACTGCACTTTGAATAAAATGGCCTTTCACACACATCATCCTTGCAGGACACCTTGGCCTATTTACTTAACCTGGAAAACACGTATCAACCCTGGACTTTGCTCTGAGATTAAATGGGGGCAATAAAATGAGCTTAGGAAGTACTTAACACATCCTAAGCACTCCACAAATGTGAACTCTCATTAGGATCTTCAATCATTATTTTAGCCTCAAATTAAAGGGCATGGCCTATTATTAATAACCAATGAATTCAGTGGTGCTTTTTTAGAGTAGTCATATGCTAAAAATTCGTCAAATTGGAAAGGGCCCAACCTATCCTTCCATTTCTTTAAGACCTTCCACAGAGACATAGTAGAGGTTTTATTCCTATCCAAAAATTTGATTGCAATCTGTTCTGCTAACCTAGCCTCATCCTGCATGCCTAGGACTATTTGAGCACTTTCTATCAGTACTCTAATTACCAGAGAGAGAGAGAAAAGTCCTAATCCCATCATATTTATAATTCTTTGATTAACAAATAGACACTTTAACCTAAGCCACTCAAACCCCTAAACACTGCATAGTGAAATTAATGTACTTTTCCTCAGATTCACACATATGGCCTACTTCCAGTTTTTAAAGTCATTTCTAACAAGATGCTTTCTGTATTTCATGTATTTCTAAGGTAATTATCCCTCTTTGTTTCATTTCAATTGCTCCTGGGTTTTCTCTCCTTAGCTCACTATTTTCTTTCCCCTTCTACAAAAAGCTCAAACTCCGTCACAACTTCATTCCCCTAGAGTCACCATTCAAATCTTGGCTCCTGAGTCCCCACCAATATATCTCACTAGGGCCTAATACAGAGTTACTGTTCTCTTATAAAATTAACAGGAGGAAATGAGTGGCACTCAGTGGCTTCAGGGCACAATCAACCTCAAATCCCATACACCTTTTGGAAATTTCTTTAAAACCAACAAAAACATATATTTGCTTACAAAACTACTTTCACCAGGATATACAAAATTCACCTGCAAAATTTTGCCTAAGATGGGAGTGGTAGTTATCTTCTTAGTAAAGTACGTGTTATCCTCTCAGTAGTTTTTTTAAATTATTAAACTGCAATGTACTCAAGTTCAAATGATTACCACAATTTTAAAATAAGATATTAAAACTTACCTAAATAAAAACTGCCTATTTAGATTGGAAACATCTATGGTGTCCATGTCTATAACATGAATCTGTCTAAAACCAGACAGTGCCTGTGGGAATAAAAAACAATCCAATCAAGAAGGAATTTCCTTACACTTGAAATTAAAAAAAATTTTTTTTCATTAGTCTTAAATCTACAAATTCTCAATAATAAACAATAAATTCTAAATAATGGTATTCTATGGTATTCTAAAAGGTATATAAAATTCAGGGTTCTTATAAAGGTCAAAAAAGTGTAATTACTCAGTTTTAAGTAGTCTACAACCAAAAGAGAATACTTAAAATTTCTATAGTTGTTTTACAATCCCTTAAATATGTCTGTAAAGTTTGTTGCTTTGCTCTTGCTGCTGCTAAATATTTTAATTTTACTAGTCGTACTAATTATCCTTACTTGCTATTCTTTTTCCAATATTGTTCAAAGTAATTTCTTTAAGCTTGATCTTAGTCTTCATAACATTAAGCATGCTGCCATTCAGAAGTAACTATGATAAGACATATACTGTTATAAGCACACACACATATAAACATATATACTGCACATGTAAAAAAGACAGACCTTAAAAGTATTGATTCAAGAGCAAGCACTTAAAAAGCTAGAGAAAAGCAAAAAACTCTGTGTTATGATAATGTCATGCATTTTTCCAGTACAACCACTGTTCAAATTTACCAGCAAAAGGAAAAGATTAAGAAAAAAAAAGCAAGCCTCAATAATCAATTATGTTTTTCTGGTCTTGGTCAGTTTATTGAAGTAATCAAATTAATCATTTGGCAATAATTTCCCCATTTTTCTTCTCTTCTTTACAGCAAGAGATTTTCAAAAGAGTTGTTCATACTTGGTTTCTCAAATTCCTCTCCTGCACTTGCTCTAAAAAACTTTCACTCCCACCACTCCACCAAAAACTGCACCTGCTAAGCTCACCAGTGACCTCCACACTGCTACCTCCAGTCTCTCTGATCTTATCCATCTCAAGTATTTGGCAGGATGTGGATCAATTCCTCTCCTTAAAACGTGCTTCACCTGGTCACCCCACTTATGAGAATTTGAATACTTTTAAAAAATTGGTTTCCCATTCACCACACTCATGAGTTTTCCTCCTACTCTACTGGCCAGAATTGGGAGTATCCGCGTGCTTCTTAGTTCTATTTAGTTCTGGTGACCTCAGATAACCCCATAAGATAAAGCATCATCTAACAGAAATCTCGAACTTAACAGTTTCCAAAACCAAAGCCAATCATCCTTGCTCACCAGCACCACCAAATCTATTCTTCTCCCAGTCCTGCTCATTTCAGTGAATACCAACTCCATCTTTCCAGTTGCGCATGGCAAAAACCTTGTGTCATCCTTGACTCCTC
The DNA here is from genome assembly GCF_048564905.1 of Vicugna pacos. Taxonomy (NCBI): domain Eukaryota; kingdom Metazoa; phylum Chordata; class Mammalia; order Artiodactyla; family Camelidae; genus Vicugna; species Vicugna pacos. Next base: position 37,075,242 of record NC_133003.1, read on the forward strand.
TCCTTCTCTCATGTCCCACACCAATCCATCGGCAAATCCTGTTGACTTGATCTTTGAAACATATCCATAATCCAACTGCCTCTCTCCACCTCCAATATCACCACCCTATTCTAAGTCACCATCACCTCTTACCTAGATGACTGCAGCAATCTTCAAACCAGCCTCTCAGCTTTCTCCCCCGTTCTTCCTTTAGTCTTTTCTCAATACGTCAGCCACAGTGATCCAGGTTAAAGTTAGATCAAGTCAACTCACCTGCTTAAAGCTCTCCTATGACTTCCTGACTTGGAGTAAAATGCAAAGTTCTTAGAGTAGCCACTACAGTCTTCTGTGATACTCACTCCAAGCCCCTCCACTTCCTGCTGTCTCTGATACCCTCCTAGAAAACGACCCCCTTACCCACTTCTGCTTTAGCTGTACTGACCTCCTTGCAGTCCTGGAAGGTAACAGTCATACTCCCACTTCACAGTTTTTGCCATCTGATTTTCCCTCTGCCTAGAATGTTCTTGCTCACCTTTCTGCTCAAATAGCACCTTCCTGTGAACCCTTTCCCTTCCTGCCAGGCTACTACCTTCTATCTTTTCTTTCTCCGTATCATTTATTATCATCTCACATACTATGTATTTCACTTATCTTTTTCCTTCCACTAAAACATAAGCCCTACAAACACCTGCTGTCTTGTTCAATGCAGTATCTTTAGCATCTAAAACAGTACTTGGCAAAACAAAAAAACAAAACAAAACAAAAAGACAATACCTGGCATATGGAGGATGAGGCTCGATAAATATATGTTAAATTAATAATATTAATGTCATATTCTTTTTTTTTTTAGAGATTCAATCCATTTAAAAAACATGTATGTGTATCTCTTATGTACTTATGTCTGAAACAAGCAAAGTAACAAGTGGTAAGGTTGAAAATCCTTAGTTTTCTTTCGTGTAAGAGGTTATTACAACGCAATAAACAAATAACAAGGCCACTCCTAAGGTTGCTTGATGACTATTCCTCAGATCTAATCTCCAATTACTTTACATTTAAAATTGGTATCTATTACATTTGCAAATAAGAGCTCTGAAATAAAAAAAGTTATTCATTTAGGTGATTTGTGCATACAATGCCTACCAAAACCACTGCCCAACCTTCATAAATCCTTTGATTCTCACACTGCCAGGGTATTTATGTCTGCTAAAGTACTGTCATTTTGTTACCTTATCGCAGAGCATATCATACACAATGCTGTTTATTTTGTGTGAGACTTGTCTTCCCAATGATACTTCAGATTCATTGCGGACATAGACCATGATGACTTGCAATCCCCACAGAACCCAGCCTAGTACTAAGTACCATGAGTGTATTAAGTTTTTGCACTTACACAAGGAGTGATGTTACTATCAAAATTAATGTGGTGGTTTTGCTTATATTTAAACTTCAGTCCTAAGGCTGACTTTTTAGAAGTCCTTCACCTGTTACCTATTTCATTTTCTAAGGAGCCTACTCTAACATTTCTACTTTTCCACATACTAATGAGAAGGCCAGCATATAACAGCTCTAAATCAATCCTTCCCCTATCCATTTTTGTTAAATAAATTAACAAAGTCTAATAAAAAGCTACTCTGTAGTTATCAGAAGCCAATGAAACTAATTAGTTAAATCACAAATTATGGACTTCTAACCAGCATATGAGATTAGCTTCACTAAACAGTACCCTCTCTTGAGATGATATTCATTTAAAACAGACTGATTCAAAAAAAAAAGGAAGAAAAAAGTTCAGCTCTCCCAAATTTTATGGGTCTACTGCCACACGGTCATCAAAACTAACTACATGATTAGATCATGTAATGACCTAATGGTTAAGTGAAAAAAACAAAACAAAACAGAACACTTGACTAAGAATCAAAGACTTGGACTAGATTCCAGGCACATCACCATAATCCAGAAAAACTTGGCATTTAGCATCCCTGAACCTGGGTCTCCCTCTACATAAAAACGAGACAAACTCCAATCCACCTAACAGGGTTATTTTGAAGAACAACAACAACAAAAATAAATTCTTTGATATTACATGTTAAATATGAATTACCAGTTTTGTTATTTACTTCACTGAATTAATGAGCACTTTGCAAGAGGAAGCACAAAGATTTGCTCGATAAAAAGCAACGAGGAAAAGAGAAGTAACAATTTCTATCAATGATTTTATAGCTGAGGACTTTAGGGTTTAAAAGGTTAAGTTACATCATCATTTTAATTACTGTCTGGAATTTGAGCTGATAAACTTATCTAACAAAGGCTCGGGAGAAAAGCTTAACAATCATAATAAAGAAATTTCCAAGTATGACAGAAAAGGAAAACCATTTAATTATCATAAAGGAGAAAAAACACATTTCACATATATACATATATGTATTACCAGATTTTTCAGGAGCTCACATCCTAAGCCGCCAGCTCCAATGACTAGAACTTTACACGTATCTAACAAAAACTGGAGAGACTGTAAAGAATGAAAAGGTGTATTAAAATCTGGTTGCTAAAACTATAAGTACCATCAATAAAGCAACAAGCCATAAAATAGTTTCTGGTATTTCCATGAAAAATGCAACTGAGGACAAAGTGCAGGCTCTGTGTTTAATAAGTTATTTTAAATTTATCAGGAAGGTAGAATCAGAAATTCTATAACCCTAATGATTTCAGAGTTTCAATTTTAACGTTTCTAAACTGACTTTACTGAATGAAATTAAAAGGCTATCGCTAACAAGAAAAACTATGCTTTGCCAAAAATTATTTTCTTTTAACTTTGAAAGGGATGGAAGGCATCAAAATCAGTTATTTAACTGACTCCTTAAAAACAGAAAAGTGAAAAAATCATAAGAACCGAGGATCAAGCACTACACAGGTGTTTAAAGGTCTTTACAGAAAAACAGGGAAGTAAGAACAGTAATAGCTGCTTTTGAATACAGTGAGGGAAGTTTCAAAAGCATGAAATGATAGGAAGAAAGAACGGATAAAACTCTTAGAAAAGTGCCTATCAGCAGAAATACAATTTGAAGCAATCACTTAACGGAAGTATCTTAAATTACCAGACCCCCCCCCCAAAAACAAAAATCAGAAACACAAGAAAATATGGTGGCTTAACCAAAGAAATGCAGAATACTGTCAATTCTGTCCAAGAGTAAAGGAAAAATGTGTTATTCAGAAAAAGCAGAGTCAAACCCAAGAGACTGCACCTTAATTTTAGGAGCAGCATGGTATTTCTATTTCAAAACAGCATCTCTTCGTAAGCACAAAAGGACATAAAAATTTACTGAAAAGAAGTATTTTCTATCTTGTAATAAAAAGCAAGCTGTATATAATTGAACATTTGATTTAAGTCAGACACTACCAGTCCCAAATTCTATTCCACTATTATACAGCATCACATAATTTTTAACATGCAATTAACTATATTCAATTCTAAGTAAAGATGCTTATTTCAACTAAATTTCAAAATTTAAACAAGCACATATATATTCCTATGAAAATTAAATTTCTCAGAGAAGGACTAAAAAGGTGAATGTGTCTCAAAAGTAATTTTAAACTGGAATTTTAACTGAAGTATATAACTTAGAATTTTCAATGAGGTTTTTGAAGTTATGTTACTCCTGAAAAATTTCAACATACTACATGAGAAATGTGAAAATAACGACTCAAGTATCAGTCATTCAAGTAAGATCAGCCGCAAATATTCAATTCAGTATTTCAAGATAACTTATACAATTATATTAGTATTTTCATTATAAGAGCAATTTTAAAGGAAGCATTTTATTCTTTTTGAACATAAAACTATTAGAGGAGTTATTTAAAAATAAACGTTTCTCACTTCAGTGCTCGGTTCGAAATCGGGGTGTGTGAAGGGTCCAGATCGCTCGAGGAACTTCTTTACATGGTTCCAGCGACCTTCCCAGTCTCCAGTGTCCCCACACCCACCATCAACAGCCATTCTGCACAGAACACAGTAAATTCAGCTGCAAAGATCAGTATGAAAAAGCCACACCTACAACTAGTATGGTTTTCCCAAATGAAAACGTAACCACACCAGACTCACTCAAATAAAAAGGGAAGTATTCGATGTGGTTATGCGTATGCTTTCAATTTCTTTTCTTGCTATTATATAGTTTATTTAAAGTTAACAACTGCATATAATCAGCCAACATGTTTCTGGGTTCCTAAAACAACCTAAGATCAAACTTGGGATATTGGTCAAGTGGTGAGAAACTGGAATTCTAAACATTTGGAATTTCCTAAGGATCAATGCAAACTGCACCAATCTGTTCCATTAACACACTGAGATCAGGAAATATCAGCTACAAGAAAAAACAAAAACAGGAAAATCCTCCACTTTCAGAATCATGATGCTTGAAATCTAACATAACTCATGTGTCCTCTCCAAGTCTGAAAGGTGCAATTTGAAGATTATTTTTGATGAGAGGAACTTTCATACGTTTTTCTCTGAAAGGTCCTAATTTTCAAAAAGGAATCTCTTAGGACTATGAGATGGTTTTTGTTGCCACAAAACACAAGAAAAAGGTCAGGTTATATTATGCCACAGATAGGCATTACCATCTAGAAACCTTTCAGAAAAGAAAATTGAGTAATGTGGGAGTCCTGTAACAAAATACATGTATTTTTTTACTCACTGCAAGAGTCATCTTTGGTTGTGATTATTTTTACTTTTCAAATATTTCCTATAATCCCACAATTTCTACCTTCAAACCTGTTAGTAATATTCAATTTTTACAAACGGGACCAATTATTGCCTAGCAGTATTTAATGTCACAGTTGGGTCTGGTACCACACTTAATACCATTGTGACCTTGAATAGATTACTTTACAGCCATAAACCTCATCTGTAGGCTGACTTCCAAAAAGTCAGAACGAGGATAAAGAGATAATCCACACAGAGGCCTTATTACAATACTTGGCATATAGCAAACATTTAAACTTCAGCTACCATTTTAAGTAAAAGTGGAAAGTAAATGAAAAGTGGGAAGGAATGTGAAATGGAACGTGTCGTTCCAGAACTCGTGCAATTAAAATTCAACTTTCTCAGGGAGATACCTAAAAACTCCAAGACACTGCTGCTGGGAACTGGCACAGAATTACTAACCACGCCCACTGTAAGAAGAGTACTTTCTTCCCCTCGTGTAAGGAAGAAAAATTATGTGGTGCTGCTAAGGTTGGAAAACACTTCGTTTAAACCTCTCTCACCAGTACAAAACTAAGCATCTGATAAAAAAAAAAATAGGGTGTGTGATAAATGAGGAAAATAAGCTGTTTGGAATCATCACTCTTCTTTAAGAGCCAATGATTTTGCAAAAATGACTGCAGTGCTTAGTACAACACCTGACATAAAGTTCTCATTAAAAGTTTGCAATTAATACTACTGTCTCAGTGTTTATGAAAGGCCAAAACGGTCTAGTGTCCGTTTCATGTGTTTCAGTAAGATTCCCTTTTCACAAGATCGCGGCTCTGACAATTTGGGTAGGAGGAAGAGAGGGGAGCAAGGGTCCTCCGGCAAGACTTTTGGGTCAAGCACCCGGCTGGCCGGCGCGGGATCTGTGCGCGGCACCCGGGCCCGGCGCCCGCCCGAGACCGAGACCAGGAGGGCCCGCCGGGCCCCTGGGGCTGCGGGCGGGGGTCAGGGGATGAGGCCGCGCGGCCTGCGCTCCGGGTGCCCCCCTCCCAGCCCCCCGGGCCCGCTGCGGCTGGTCCCCTAGGCCTGGGGTGGGGGGAGGCGGGGGTCCCCGGAGAGGGCCCCGGCCTCCCGGCAGCACTAACTTCTCAGCCAGCAGCTCCTCTATTCTCCTTCTTTTCTTCTCCCTAAAAGAAAGAGAGAATAAAAGAAGGGTCAGCATCACGCTACACACTGGGCGCCGCGAGGGGATGGGGGGCGAGGGGACGGGGCGGGGGGGTTGAGGGGACCCCGGGTGGAGGCGGTGACCGCCCACCGCCGCGCTCTCTCACAACCCAGCCCGGCCCGGGGCGCCTGCACAACCCGGGTACTTACGGCTCCTCGCCATCCGCCATATTGTTCTCCGCCTCTTCCCAGGCGCCCCCACGGCGGGCGGGCGGAGCGAAGGGGCGGGGCGGGGCCGGATGGGAGGAGGCGGGGCTGGCTGAGAGAAGGCGGGGCCGGCGAGAAGGGGCGGGGCCGGCGAGGCTGAGTTTGCTGAGACTCCCATGGGTTTAAAGATTTCTTTGTAATTAAAATCTTGATTAACTACACTTAGTCAGAGAAATCTTACCCAGTGTATAAAGCCGTTATGTTGCTTGAAAATATAGGCGTAAAACATAATTTGTTTATACAAGTTATGTATATACAAAGCATCTAATCACTTAAAGATAAATGTTGATAAAATTTTAGACTATTTTTTTTCAGAGTCAGAGGTTGATAGGTAGCTACGTAGGCACACAGATGGATGTGTATGGTGTGTGTGTGTGCGCGTGCGTGTGATTTTGTGTCTGGATTTTGGATACAGAAAAATAACCATGTTCAAAATATATATATGTATATACACATATATCCTTTCTTGGAGTGGGAGAAAAATGAGATTTAGAGTCAGAAAGAACAGTTTAAATTCTTAACTCTCTACCTATGAGACCTTGGGCATTTCTGCGTCTTCATTTGTAAACTGAGAATAATACTGTTCACCTTGCAAGACTGGAATTAAATGAAATCCTCAGTGCTTCTCAAAATATAGTCCCTGATTAGCCACATCAGCACCATTAGGGAACTTGTTACAAATGCAAATTTTCGGGCCCCACCCTCAACCTTCTGCAAAGCCCTGGATGATTCTGTACAAAATAAAGCTGACAACCCCTGAAATGGAATACTTAAAGCCTGATGGGCACTCAGTAAATGCAGCTGCTATTAATAAATTATGATATTTAGTCTTCTGTTTGTCCTTTATTATCCCTCAATCAGGTTCAATTCAATAGCATTCATTGAGCAGAAAGTCAGTGCCAGGCAGTACATGGAGGGATAGAGTTCACAGTCCACAGTTCACAGTCAGTAGCAGGAGACACCAGCCTCTCTCCAGGTCACATGTTTCAAAATCAACCCAGAATCCTCTTTCTCTTGCCCAGATCACTCTGCAGATGGCAACTACTAAGGTTAAACCCTTCTTTTACAAAGCAGGCTCATGTGAACTGGGTCCCCAGCAATGCTACTTTTAGGAGACCTTTCCATTAGTGGCAGTGAGTACCACAACCCCCTCAGAGGGTAAAAATCAACGGACATCTTGGAGATCACATAGTCCAAACCCACCTGTTTCACGAGGAGGAAACTGAGGCCCAGAAACAGGAAGCTGCTGGCCCCAGAAGAGGTCTGCAAAGGCATCTGGCCCTGCCTCTGCGTGCCTTGGGACTAACACTCCGACTCACTGTGGTACTATTTCGATAGATGATACCAGGCACTCCCACTGGCTCAGACTGACAGATAAGAAATGGCCACCTGTCCTTCCCAGTAATAAAAGTAACAGAGACATGCAAGCAAAACCCACAACAGATTTATTTCATTTCAAGTGGAATATATTACAGAATCTTAGACTCCGCTGTGGTTTTTTGTACAGACAGATAAATACGCCGGATGGCCCTATCCTGAAGCACAGATTTGGACAGAAGAGTCCCAGGAAGGCCTCCACGTTAAATATGATCCCGCAGAGTGAACAGTGACCAAGAGCTGTTCCTAAAAGCATTTCAAACAGAGACTGAGATAAAGGATTGCATATGTGTTCATTTTTATTTAACATGATTTTATAACAAAGGTAAAAACCTGTCGTGGGAAAAAAAAAAACAAAAAACTTCTTCCTTAGTCCCAGAGAGCAAAGCGTGGTTAATATTTTAGGAGACAGGAGGAAAGGGATCATGCTGTATACAGCTATATTCAGCTTTTTTCACATCTATTTTTAAACCTCTTTGGTGGTTTAAGCAAATCAATTTTAAAATACTGAACAAATGTTTACTGGATAACAACTGCCTGTGATCAATGAGTAATCATGTGATTACTAACACACACGACAGCTTATGGTCATGCAGTCCTGAGCAACTGGAAGGAAGAAGTCCTAATGCTCACTGGTCTCTCCAACAGGTGTGGGGGTCATCCTGGGGCTACACTGTTCTTGACCAAGATCATTTACTTAGCCTGCCCACAATGCTGCTTCTTGAAATCCTTAAGCCCCAGGGGATTCTTCCACACTCTCTGACTTCCTGTAACTGAGCACCAAGGCCTGGCAACATCTCTGCCTAGTACTCCTCTTGCTGTCTTGTATTTATGTTAGTGTTTCCATTGCATTGCAAGGTCCTTGAAGGCACAGTAGGGCTGCATTCTTTCACCTTTTTCACCTGGAAAGGACTCAAAATACCTGTTGGCATCATATTGAAATTTTTCAACTTTTTTTTTTTTTTTTGCTATCAAGTCTACCCAGATACAACCACAGCAATAAAACTGCAACAAGATAAAGGAAGGTCAGTCAGTGTTTATTATAATACCAGAGAAAACTCAGGTTTAAGCACTATTAAGACCACACAGATCGGAGTGGGAAGGGATAAATTGGGAGTTCGAGATTTGCAGATACTAACTACTATATATAAAATGGACAAACAACAAGTTTCTACTGTATAGCATAGGGAACTACATTTAATTTCTTGTAGTAACCTATAATGCAAAAGAATATGAAAATGGATATAGTATGTATATGTATGGCTGAAACATTATGCTGACACCAGAAATTGACACAACATTGTAAACGGACTAAATTTCAATAAAAAAATAAAAAAGAAAGAAAATGTGAGCGCTCAGGAACATTTTCACATTTTAAACTTCATTCAAAAAAACATCACCTAGGCTATATCTTAGCACTGATTCGATTCAATCACCACACTTTTCTAAACACCGGTGGCAGGAATTATTGCCTAGAGTCATTGAAATTTCCTTACCTGCCTTCTGGATCATCAAGGGAAATCAAATCATGTCTTCTAGACTTTGCATTAGGTATATTTAATTGCTGTCCGATATTTTGAAAATTGGTGGTCCAAGGGGAGTGAATTTAGTTTTTTAAAAATAGCACCGCTTGCAGGTTTAGAGGCTTTGTTATCTTAGACACAAACACCTTAGAATTCTGCATACCACACAGTTAACCACACTATTAACCAAAATACTTTATTCTCATGCATTTTGATAAACGGAGCTTTACTCTATAAACCAACCCCTTAACAGAATATAGGATGACTCTTTGGAACCCCTAAAAGGAAATTTACAACTAATACATCTCTTGGCAGTTCCTTGGGCTGGGATGCAAAGCTATCACATCATCTATTAAAATACTGTGCTCCCTTAGAGTTGACTGCAGATATTAGGATAAAACTAAGAAAGCTTTTTTTTGTAGTGGAATCCATGTTTCCGCCCAGAAAATACTGAGTGCAGAACAATCAGTAGATTATTGGTTGCTTTCAAATGTAAACAACGTGCCCAGCTCAGGACTGAACTGACCAGAGTGCCCACTTAATCAGAATGGCACAGTAGTTGGATAAATTTGCCCCCAGAGAATAGGGATAGAGAACAAATAAAAGAAATGAAAGAACAAAGCAGCCCTTCCGTTCTAAATGTCTTTCTTTCCTATTTTGCCAAACTGATTTCACTCCTAGTGACTCATGGTGAAACAAACATGCGAATTCCTTTCAGATGTGCAAAGGTTAGTAAATACTTAATTTTCAAAACCACCTCATCCACCAGTAACACTAGGTTGCATTCCACACCATTTCACTTAGATTGGTATCTGAAGAGCTGCAAAAATTATCCCTAAGGCCCAGAACACATTCCTAGGTTAGATACTCAAAAGGGGTATTTTAAAGGAGGCTGTTTATATTCAGACCGCCAGCGAAGGCATTGCCACCTCGCTTCAGACAGGGGATTTCCGCTGGTTTCTTTCTTTCTTTCTTTCATCTCGGTTTCACACACTGTCCCTGGCTCTGTCGTGGGGCCCCAGTTATCCCGTAACCAACCACTTAGAACCAATCAAAAAGTAAAGAACAGAAAAAGGGCCCGCCCGCTTCCAACTTCCTTTGCTTCGCTGCCCGCCAACCGCAGAGCCGACCGAGCCAGAGCGGCTGTCATCTTTCACCCAGCTCAGCTGATCGGTTGCCGCGGCCGCCGCCGCCAGATTCCAGAAGCAAAGAACAAGAAGCTGGGAAGCGAGACATGGACGTGACCATCGCTCCGCTCCGCGCCTGGGACGATTTCTTCCCGGGCTCTGACCGCTTTGCCCGGCCGGACTTCAGGGACATTTCCAAATGGAACAATCGCGTGGTGAGCAACCTGCTCTATTATCAGACCAACTACCTGGTGGTGGCTGCCATGATGATTTCCGTTGTGGGGTAAGTAGGGTCCCCGCCACCCCGGGTACCGATCGGGGTCAGCACGGAGGGGGCTCTGGGTGCAAGATCCGAGGATGCGGAAACGCATCTTCCACGCCCAGCGCCTGCCCTCGTAACTGCAAGCGGCCAAACCAGTGGAAACTTGTTCGCAGGGCGAGGCCGCAGCAATCTGGGGGTCCCCTTTTCCTTCCTAAGCCTCGGAATGAGGCATGTTGGCGGAGCCCTCGGGGGCGAGGAAATGTTGCCAACGTCGGGCAAGAAAAAAATGACTCCCCCCTCCCCCGTGTTCGGATTAGACTCTTGCTAAGGGTGATATTTGTCTCAGTCTTTTAAAAATAAGAAGAAACAGGAAAGTCGTGTAACCTTATCCAGGGGCTGGCTGGGGCGGACGCCGCCCTGGAAGGCTTGGGGCGACAGGGTGTGGATCAGGACTCTGTCTTCTGGGGTGTTAGTGAAAAAAGGACATCAGAGAGGCGACACGCTTTATAGGTTTCTCCTCCTAGTATTTGCCACATTGTACAGGAAAGCTGAGCTTGGGAGCCAAAGGGTGGGTGTAGCCTGGTGGCGCATCTCCCAGTGGGGGAGTGAAGTCCGCCCTGATCTAGAAACGGTGTCCGTTTGGCTTTTTCTTCCAAGAGTTGTCCGGCGTGGTGACTTTATCTTCACACCTCATCTTAAAATTAAGTGTCCTGTGTTATATAGGATTTCACACATGCACACACATCTGCTCTGCTGGAAACCAATTTTTCTTGTAGTTCACCCTTTAAGAAATGCTTTGCTATCTTTTGTGAGACAGCGTGGTGATACACTAGATCATGCTGATCGCAAGACCTTTAAAGAAAAAGCCACCCTCAGACTCTAAAAAGGAACTCACTTGCTTTTAAAGAAGTGCCCGACATTTCTATTTGAAAGCAGACACAGAGGGGAAAAGCAAGCTGGCCTGGGAGAAACGAAAAATCTACACTTGGAAGGTGTAGGAAAGGGCAGATAGGGTGGTCTCTGAGGTTGGTTTGCTGTTCTTTGGCTTACTGAGTCACTTCCCTTGCCAAGTTTGGGCACACCAAGATCAATCAGACATGAACCCTGGCCCAAGGGCACATGACAGTTGTTGAGAAGCTATGGGACCAAATACCCAGAATAGAGGAAAGAGAGAGTTCACAGTTGCTGGGTGTGGTTCAGGGTCGTTGCCCCAACGCAGAAGTCGACTCTTGCTTGTGGGATTTGGTAGACAATTACACAGATTCTCCTGATGTGTTGCTTAAGGGATTTCAAACTCAGAATGGCTTGGTGTGTGGAGGGCATGGGCTCTGAATTGTACGGCAGCCAAGTTAACGTTAGTTGGAGTAGGACAGGCCCGAAGCGGCTGCCTTCTGAACCTTCCCCTAGCTTTCTGCTTACGGCTTATTTTCCTCTGATCAATAAAAAGTTTCTTTAAAATGAAATCAGTGGTAAATAGGATTGCATCTGTTGTTTTTGCTTTTGCTTTTGCTTTTGCTTTGTAAAGAAGTCAGCAAAAGGCATCTTATCTGGTGATCTAGCTATGGGATTTTTTTTTTTTTAGGTACCCTACAAAACTTAGATGTGGGATGAGATTTGACACAGATCCATCCAATATACAGAAAAAAAAAAGTTGCTTTTCAAAGAGATGTAGTGCCCAGATCAGGCGCAAGCTCGGGCAGCCATGCTGCCTTGATGGAATTCATTCTCCCCTGTGGAAGCGAGGGGGGGTGGGCAGTCCCTGACTAAATATAGCTGCCTCATTAGTGTCCTAGCCCACTAACTCAGGCAGTTTCCCCATTTCCCTCTGCAAACAGACGTTGACTGGTGGTGAAATTTTTGAAGGTAAAAGTGAAAGGTAGCCATTTCATTTTTAATGAATCTTATTTTACAAAACTTAAAAAAAGGTTCAGACTAGTTAAGTTGTTTTGAAAATTGTGTGGCAAGTGTTAGATTTCCTTTGTACCCCAGTAAAATCTGGCATAGGATCTTCAACTGTTTTCTGTACGTTGACAAATGCAGCCTGTAGTTCTTTCCACGAATTGCTCTTTTCTTTCTTTATAATCCAGTCATAATAAAAAAACTAACATTTATTCAGTGCTCTGTGTGCCAGATGCTTTGCTAAGGAATTTACCTGCATTCCCTCATACAACCCAATGAGATGAGATACTAAGATTATTGTAGTATTATTATTATTATTATTATTATTATTATTAATGTTATCATTATTATTAAACTGGAGGCTCAGAGAGGTTAAATGAGCTTCTCAAAGTCACAGACCCAGGCTTGTGCTCTTAACTACTATGCCATCTCCCTATGAATCATGAGGTTTAGAATTACAGTATCTTAAAGCTGGAAGAAACCAGGTATATTCAGGGTCAGAGAGCTGAGATGATTCTGGAATGTTTCTCATTCTAAAGAGAACTCTCCTCTTTTGGTGATGTCAATAGATGGGAGTGTCGTCGGAACAGTGCTGGAGGCTGTTCGTCTGGGTCCTCTACTGGCATCTGATAGTTTCTCATGATACCTTGGCAGAGTGTGTGTGAAAATATGGCCAGGGTGTTTCCCGGGGAAGGACTGTGTTTGAAGGGTCTTCCTCAATGGGGGCCTGCCGCCCGCTGCTGGACAGAAGGGGCCCACCAGGGTATTGTTGGAGCGGCTCCAGCCTCAACTATGAATGCACCTCCTTAGGTGAGGATAGAGAGCGCTTGCCCTTGAAGACTGCAGGCAGGGAAGGGGAGGACCAGGTGGGTATCACCTAGCTCCAGAACACCCAAAAGGGCAGCCTAGGCCGAGATGGAGATTAAGGGGGATTAGGAGAGAGAGATCTGTGTGCGAGGGTCTGATCAGGCAGGGCTGGTAATCCACGGTTAGAAGTTTGTTCTTCATCCCAAAATCATGGTTCCCCAGGTTATGACTTCCACTGAGTAGCTCTACTCTGCCCCTTAGATTAACTCTAAGTCTCTTAGTTAATAGCCCTTGCTGGGGACAGTCACCGTATCTTATGGCTCTTCATTAGTATAAGGTAGTGGTTAAGAGTTTAGGCACCAGAACTTGGTTAATTCAATTTTGAATCCCAACCACCAGTCACTAGGCGTGTGACCTCAGGCAGGTCACTAGAACCACGCTGTGGGGCAGCTTCCCCATCTGTAAAATCAGACTAGTTCCAGTACCCGCAGGGTAGGGCTTTTGTGAGGCTTATCTGAGTTAATATGGGCCAGTTTCTTAGAAGTATCCGGCTCCTACTTTTTGCTTCACAAAATTTATTTTGGAGTTTCCACTATTATTTTTATCATTAGTGTTATCATAGACTTACTGAGAAACATAGACAGCATCTTTGTCCCAGCAGCTCCAGCCACACAGACACCAGTCCCCAACCTACTCACCTGCTGCTGCTTCTCCTACGAGACTGAGCTTTGGTACCTTCTCTCTGAGGAGCATCCTCCCTTGCCCCCCACTCCCCACAGCTGTGCTTGTTATCCTGCCCGGTGCTTACCCAACAGGCTTTTAAGTTGTCTGTTCACTCGTCTCCACTCTGACCGATAGACTCCTTGAGGCCAGAGTCAGTCAGTTTTTTTTGTGACTTTCCCCCCATTTTCTTGGTGTTGTGGTCAGCGTTATTTTTATTCTGTGTATCCCTGAGGCCTACTACATAGCATATGCTTAGCTGGTCAGTGCAGAGAGTCAATAAATGAACGGAAGGTTTCAACATGATCACGGGAGCAACTTTAAGCCCATTTAACCAAATGAATTATTTTGAAGTACACATAGCAGCATGCCAGCACATAGCAGTAACATGCCCCTGGAGTGAGTGATCCTAAGTGGGTCGTTGCTGACAGTGCTTGCCACATATTGGTTAGGACGACTATGGTGTAAAAATTCACTTTTAAAAGGTTTGTAATTCAAACACTTGGCCACCTCACATTACCCTTGCAAATTTGGTGAAATACCCTTTTGCAAAGTTTTTCCAACTGGATGCTGTTGGCATCTCGGGCCGTGGAATTCTTTGTTGTAGGGGGCTGTCCTGTGTGTTGCAGGCTGTGGAGCACCATCTCTGCTCCCTACTCATGGAACGCCGGTAGCGCACCCCTCTTCAGTTGTGACAGTTAAAAATGTCCCCAGACATTACCAGATATCCCCTGGGGATCAAAATCACCCCCGGTTGAGAACCACTGCTCTTTTGCCAAGAAGATCACGATGATCCCTCAATGTCATCCTTACGAAATGCACATTGCTTTACAACAAGTTACAAGAACAGAGTTCTTGGCAATGACAGAGCAAAGTAGTTTGACGTTAACTCCTGGCTCCTGACTTTTCAAACACAAGAATGGAGTGGACTTGAAACTTTACACAGCTTTGATCGTTATCCTTAATTTGATGTGCAATTTTTTAAAATTAAATTTGATATGCTATCATTCTTTTTTCACTCTGTCTGGAAGACTCAACTGGTTCCACAGACTTAGTCTTTTTATTTTTTGATAGACTTCTGGCCTTCGCTTTTATTGGCTTAGTTCACTGGCTCAGGAGTCCCACTGCTATAGAAGAGGAATTAAATGACTTCAGTAATATGAAACATACTAAGGCCTTGCAAATGATAACACTCAAATGTTAGCTGCTATTTTATTATTGTATTAAATCCTAGGTTGCAGGCATATTTAAAATTCTCACAATTTGTGTATTCTCTTAAGCAGAAGCATTAGACGATGGTTATATTTAGTAATTTTGTCATAATTGCAACTTGTGTTTCTTATAAACCTTTGCTTCCTTGAAGACATGAGTGTCCTTTTGAAATCAGGCATCACTTTAGAAGAGACTGAAGGACTTAAAAAAGCATGAATAACAAGCTGAGGAATGTGTGTCTGGCTGAACATGACTTTGCGTCCTTTAAATCGAGAAGGGAACAGTGTCTGAGATAGAAGAGGACGTCACTTATCCTCTCCATCCTTGATATGAGACATCTGCGCACTAGAGATTCTTTTTACATCACATACAGCAGTAGATGTTTCTGACTCTATTTTCAAAGTGAAAAGAAACGGCAACACCTAATTGCACTTGCAGTTTAAGTCCCAAGCATGTGATAACATTCTAGTTGTGGGCAGGAATTTCCGTGTGCTTAAGAGAATCCCAAAAGATTTGAGGTGGACAAATCTGTCCAAAGTGTGGACCACAGAACTGTAGCATCCTTTACCCTGGGAGCTTGTTCAAAGTGCAGGATCTCCGACTCCATCTCAGACCT
Source organism: Vicugna pacos (assembly GCF_048564905.1). Taxonomy (NCBI): domain Eukaryota; kingdom Metazoa; phylum Chordata; class Mammalia; order Artiodactyla; family Camelidae; genus Vicugna; species Vicugna pacos. Next base: position 37,090,879 of record NC_133003.1, read on the forward strand.
ATTGGATCAGAGTCTGCATTTTAACACAACCCCTAGATGAGACACAGGCACATTGAAATTTAAGAAGCCTTGATTGGATCTGGTTCAAAGGAAACAAACACTAAGAAAATTTAAATAAATTGACCTGTATGCCCAGATGTTACCTTTGGGGAGTCTACATGGCTGGGTCCAGGCATTTGTATTTTTTTTCACCTTCACTCTCAAATGATTCTGATACACACCCCCAAGTTGAAGCTGAGATGTACTAATCCCATCAAACTCCCCAGTTTTCACAAATGTAAAGGCCTGAGGTCCCATGGCTAACTGGAACCAAAGCCCCTAACAGTAGCTTGTTTTATTGATATGAAGTGACACACTCTGTCCATTAATTCATAGCAAATATTCTAAAGCTCCTAATTAACCAAATGCAACAGAATACCCGACTGACAACATTTGTATTCTTATGCTTGTCTCTCACAAATTCCTCCCTGCCATCACAACTCATATTTTCTGATGTGACCTCAGAAGCGCTGGGTTCTAATCCCCAATGCCTCCATCAAAAATAAATAAATAAACCTAATTACCTCCCCCCCGAAAACAACTGAACCCCCCCCCAAAACAACAACAACCAATGCTACAAGGAAGAAAAACCAAGTTTCCAGTTGGTAGAGGAAGAAAAGAATCAGGAAGCCCTCGGGTGCTCTGGATGAGAATGTATTAAAACAGCTGCAGATGGAAGTAATTGCAGTCTGTTTATGCTGAAACCCAGTGGAAATGTTTTTGAGATTAATCAGCTTCAACAGCAACTCCACACTGGTACTCTTATTTCTGTCGCTTCATTTGTTCACAAAGGGTATGAAGCACTTACCAGTTCTCAGGCGCTGGGCTGGGAGACACAGTAAGACAGCTGTGATTCCTGCCTTCATCATATTTAGAGTCTAGAGAGGCAAGAAGACGATGCATAATTTTTTTACAAGCATAGCAAGTGTCCAGAAATACACACCTGTATCAGTACACATCGTTTTCAACCTGACTTACCTGAGCTCCCCTGTACGTTATGATTCCAAATTCCAAAACTCTAAGGTGTTGAAAATGAGGGAGGCATTAACTGTGTAGAGAGAGCTATTAAATTTAACCATCCTCAAATACAGCTCAGATGCCATCTACTCAGTTGGGCAAATATTTACTGAGCACCTGCTGTATGCCAGATACTGTCGATGCTCTGAGGACACCAGCCGGAGTCCAAGTTCATGCAGCCTCCCCAAGTACTTCCGGAGTTCACCCCTCCTTGCCCTCCCTTGCACTTTCATTTGCTCTTGAGGCAGTGCGCCACGTGGTGTGCTGGTGCATGACCTTCCCTGGTGGGTTATGTGCTGCTTCTGAGTATGGAACTTTAAGAGGTCCATCCACATTCAATAAAATGTTAAGCTCAAAATTCTTCATCTAATAAGAATTATCTTTTTTTCACATCATCTTCTGACACAATGTATGTAACCTTGTTCTTCTCGGCTTCTCCCCACATGCTTTTATTTGTTTAATGTTTCCGGCCACTGCCAGCCTGGTGTAGTTTCTACCCCCTTTCTCTATGTAAGGATTTACAGTGATTCTGGGTAAATGTGCAAATAAATAAGCATATTTTGGACTCCTTCTTGCCCTTTTCTTGGAGGGCAAAAGCTTTCAATCAGCTTATTAGAGGCTGAGAGCTCTGTACAGGAAACGCAATTCTAAAAGATGAGCAGGACCTGCCCACTTAATATCAGACGGAGCAGCCTATTGGAAATTTCTTGTTTTCCTTTTGGACAAATTAATCACTCAGCTTCAGAGTTTCAGAATACTTACTTACAACACTCTCCCCTGTCTCGTGTAATGAGCTTGGCTTCTTGTTCCAGGGAACCCTTTCGTGCCCAAGATCTTAAGCAAAACTGGCGGGCTGCCTCTCCATTCTGCAGGCATTTCCCATAAATAGGATTTCCTGGCCTTCTCTACCAGGGAGCATTCGCAAATGGAGGTACCTGGAAGGCAGAAAGCCCATCTGAAGTGGAAAACTGGGGCTTTGGTTCCTACCTCTACTAAACTGCTTTGTATCCCATCTGGGAAGTCCTCCTTGTCTCCAGGAAACAAAAGGGGATGCAGACATCGGGTGTTGGTGGGAGGTAAATAGACAGGAACTGCTTGTCGGGAGGCTCATTAGCATTTGTCCAAACCCGTCCTCTCTCCACAGCACTGTAAGAACTTACCATGTGACAATTTAATTAACTCTACCAAAAGCGTTCAGAAAGAACCGCTTGTAAACAAGTATCTTCCCACTTGAGTTCTAAAAGCGTTACTGTGAGAGTAACCAAGCGCTCCTAATTGTTGAAGGCAGTGGTGAGTCTGCGTGGGGGTCCAGTACACCATCCTCTCTACCTTTGTGTATTTTAGAAATTTGCCCTAATCAAAAGGCTTAAAAGGATGTATTGTAATTTAACCAGTCCTTGTAAAGTGACTGTTTGGAGCTCTGTGGCTCTGGGAGGTGTGAGACGTATGGCTTCTCACCCTGGTCCAACCTGTTGTTTATTAAAAATGAAACAATTAGCTTGATAAATACAAAAGAAAGCATGGAGGTTCATCAAATATATCTTATACAATGGATACTTTTTAACATGCCAAGTGCTGCCAAGACAGTGGACCATTTGGATGTGTTCAGTTTAATGGAGCCAATACACTGAGTCCAGTACGATACTCAGTTCCCAGCGAGCGTGCAGTAAATACTATGAGCGTTCCTGATTTAATTGGTTAGGAAAAGCTCAAGGTTAAGTTACTCTGACCTTCCTGTGACAAGAGACAGGCCCCTGCCCCACCTTAACTGCCTTTGATCTTTAGCCCCAGGAGACACTGATCACGTTTACTCGGAAGTGATTTGCACAGGTACGTTTATACTTTACAGTCAGAAATAGTTCTTGTCAGGAAGGAAGCCGTGTTGGGAAACCGAAACCACCACTGAAGACTCTTGGGTTATCTGAGGAATCAGAGCAGGAGGGGCCCATATAGACAGGCCTGCAGGAGCAGGTGTCCCCCTCTGTCCCAGCCAATCTCCCTCCCCCCACCCCACCACCACCCCGGGCCAGCACTAGTGACAAAACTTCCAGAGTCCTCCTTCCAGCAAGTCCAAGTGCCCTTTGATCTCATCCGATCATCTCTTATATGTGCATCGGTTTTCCCTACTTTTGATTTTTCATTCATTCCTTTCATCACAGCTCTGTGAAGTTGCCAAGCCAGGGACTATTTCTCCAGTAATATTTAGTGGACAATGAGAATAAAGTGATTTGTTCAAGATCAATTTCACGGCACTTATTTCGTGGCCACAGAAAGTCGCTGAGCTTACTTGAAGTAACATGAAAATGTGCCAGAAATTTACTTACCTTTTTTTCTTTCTTTCAACAAATGTTACTGAATTCCTACACTGTGCCAGGCGCCGTGCCAAGTGCTGCGGAGAAAATGTCGCGGTCCCTGTCCTCATAGAGCTTAATCTCTAGTAGGAAACAGAGACAATCATCCAAAAGTCATTCCAATAGATGTCAAACTGCCACTGGGGTGATGGCTCTGAAGAAGAGGCAGATGGAGCTGTGACATGGTCAGAGAGACTGAGAAAAAGCTGATTACGCTGAGACTTGAAGGAGGCAGGTGTGAGTCAGGCAGAGAGAAAGGCTTGTGCACTGGTCTGTGATGGCTGGGGGCAGGCTGAGTTCTAGAGACACTGAGAAACGCCAGGGGATGCTGTGCAGAATCAGGAGGAGGTGGTATGAGAAAGCTGGCAGGCAGAGATGCTGTCGCCCTCAGGGATCCCACATACTGGTGATTAAAATGTCCCTTCCTCCTGGCAGATGCAGCTTAAGCCAAATTGCAGGCTTGGCAGGTGAAGTGTGGCCTGGATTTCCAGTCCCCTTGTCCCCAGTACAAAGTACACAACTATATGCAGTGGCCCTGGCTGCAGAGGCAGGAGGAGGGCTAGACCCTGGGGGAGGAGGGGCTTGTAGAATGAGTAAAGAATTCTGTCCTTAGTCTAAGTAATGAGAAGCAGGAAGATGGATGGGTGGAGTCATGTTTGCAGTGATCACTCTGGTGGTTTAAGGACCACAGAAAAACATCACCAACTTAGAGAAGTCTGTTATGAGTAAACCGTTCCCTCCCTTTCTTGGTGAATCAGACTTCCTCAGGAACCAACCTGCAAAAAGAGCTTTTGGGGTTAGAAACTTGGAACTCAGTGCAAAGCTGCTTCCACTGCTCAGGAAATGTTCCACTGCCTCTTTGGTTCTTGCTGGCATTACAGCGTGCCCAGCATTACAGTGTGCTGGGCGTTACCAAGTGAGCACTTGAGTTGATCTGGGGATCTCTGTTTTGGTAAACTTTTATCACCAATGCTGCAGTTGGTGGCCTTGTGACAAATTGATTAACTTCTCCATTCTTTCCCTTGCTTATATAGAATGAGGTGTATTTTCAAGATCCATCTTAGCTCTAAAATCTGCAGTTGGCCAAGATTTTTTTTCCTTTTAGCGATTTGTGCTGAAACCATAGCTGTAACTAGCTGAGTCACGTGGGCAGCTTTAGGCCATGCCCACACCCACTCATAGCCACCGTCCTTTAGGGAGAAATGGAAATGCTAAGGGATTTCCCAGAATGATCCTGAGTTGCTGACCCGAACTGGAAGAGAAGGGTTCTCTAATGGTTGAGGCAGGGAATCCCTAAAACTGGTTCACCACACAGAATGGGTTATATTGTGAACTGCTGTCAATTACATCTGCTGGCACCATTTTTTTTTCTCCTCTGGCTCCTTTTGAATATGTTTCTTCACTTCTCTGGGCCTCAGTTTATTCATCTGGGTAATGGGACTGGACCAATTCATCTTTGAAGACTCTGCCGCAGGATTCTGTGATAGAATTCCAAGCCTCTTTCCAGCTGTCAGTGATGCCACTAGAATTTTAAAATATTTCTCTATCCTTCTACTTATTAATTAGATAGGATACATACGTATGTAGGTATGTATTTTTTGACTCCCAAGAGGAAAAAAACATAATGTTTTTGATTTGTAAAGCTAGGTCCTCCTTCTATCAAAGACTGAAAATCTCTCTCTCGCTCTCCTTCCTCTTCCTTCTCCCCCTCCTTCCCTCTCTCCTCTTTCCTTCTCCCTTCCCTCTACCATCCTGCTTCCCTTTGTCTCATTCACCGACTACGAAAAATGAGATGGCATCCATCAGGCCCAAGGCCAGCTGTCCATGTGAAGGCGGGGGGGGGGGGGGTGGCTTATTTGTGACAGTTTGGTCCTCGTGGCCCTTGGGCTTCGTTGCAACTGACCTGACTGAGAACCCAACTGTTGAGTAAAAGCTTTACTCATCTCAAACAAGAACTGGTTCCCCAACTCCTGCCCTCCCTGGAAAATGAAATTAACCCCTGGAGGATGGTCTGTGTGTTTAATTTTGCTCCAAGGGCAGGCAGGGGACGGGGCATTGGACTGGTGTGCATTTTACCCTTTCTTAGAATGGAATCGCCCTTAAGCAGAGGGAGGAAGAAAACCATTTCTGCTCCGGGTAACTTTGTTCATATTTTTTCCAGCTTGGAACTTTGGTTACTTTCTAATTATAGACTGCGGCTGGGCGTGTTGTAAGCGAAAACCAGTTCTCACAGGCTCTTTGCTCTGTTCTTTTCCCTTGAACATGAGCAACAGGAACAGGTGAAAAGCAAATTTGGAATTAGCTTGAGTCAGGCCTGAAGTTTTCATTGTTCTTTGTCCTGGACTTTATATAGACATTCAGCCTAGATGTCTACTTCAGCTTGTCCTGAGGAAAAGAGAAGAAGCCTGGCTCGCATTTTATTATACGCTCCACCTCGTGAATGATTATTTTAATAGGTATTCTAGGAAGCACTAAGTCAGAGACCTTTGACACTTTGCGGCCAACTAACCATCTCCTATTGCAGCTTTAGGAGTCTCCCTAAACTTGAACCCTCTGCGTTACTTCTTCGAGTTATTGTTACTTTTGTCAACATCAACGCTATGTGAAAGGGTTAGTTTCTTTCGCACAACGTTCCCCAATTTCTTTTGTTTATCTTTATATATCAGTTTTTTATTTTCAAGTAATACACGGCTATTGAAAAAAAATAGGAAAATAGAAATAAGCAAATGGGAATAAACCACTCATGATCCTACTACCAGCAGAACTTCCCTAGTCTTTTGGCATAATTTCTCTCAGAATCTTTTTGGTGCTAGAAATGAAATGCATTAATCTGTGAGAGATTCTCAGCCTCTCCACTCAGCCTCCCACCACCTGCTAAAGAGGATTTTGTTTTTGGCCCTGTCCAACCCTTCCCTTCCCCAGGCCTATATGGAAATTTTTATCTTTCCCAAACCAATTCTGGGGTTAAATCTGGAGACAGGGTGTAACCCAGATGAAACTGTAAAAACGAAAAGAAGAAAAAAAAAAAAAGAAACAAGAGACTAAGTAGACCTAGACAATAAAAGAACTGAGGGAGGAGGAAGACAGACAGGCTAGCAGGTGAGCTGGGTGTTGGGAAAGCTTGGTGAGGGAGGGTGGTGTAGACTGGTCACAAGAGGATCTGGAGAATGGGCAGGAAACCAAGGGTCTGGTGGGAGAAGGAGCAGCTTGGCTGTGGCGTATGAACTGAAATTGCACAAATGCTCTTCTAATAACCTTTAATGAAAAAGAATATGAAAACGAATATATGCATGTGTATATGTATGACTGGGACGTTATACTGTACATCAGAAACTTACACATTGTAACTGACTATACTTCAACAAAAAAATAATAAAAAGAAATAAAAGAAATTGCATTAATGTTACTGGAGAGACGATGCAAGGAAAGACTGGACTGTTGCAGTTGGCCTGTCCCAAGCCTGGGCTGTGGGGCTGGGGAGAAGTTGCCTTTATATTTCATTTTGTATATGTTCATTTTATTTCTGATTACAAAGTCATTTGCTAATTGTAAAAATTTCTACTTCTGAGTTATATAACATAGATGATGAATCTACTTAGGAATTATTATAGTTGCTTTACTCAGTCAATAGATTGTTAATGTCTTCCCAAATTATTTAGTATACGTTGGCTTTTTAATTTTTGTTTTGTTTTGTTTTTTGGGGGGGAGGTAATTAGGTTTATTTATTTACTTTAGTGTAGGTACTGGGGATTGAACCCAGGACCTCATGCATGCTAAGCACATGCTCTACCAGAGAGCTGTGCCCTTCCCCCTACTTTGACTTTTTGAAAATAGTTGTATATGTCACCATGTAGTAAATTGCTGGCCATATACGACGTTTCTACAAGTTTTTAATCATAAGTATCACTCATGAGAATACTGTTACGATACAGTCTTTGCATTTTTATTCATTTCCTTAAACTATTCTGAAGAGGAGAGTTTTGCCCTGCAGGGTATAGGTATTGGCAAGAGTTTTGAATGAAATAAGCAACTTATTATTTTCAGGTTTAATTATAGGTTATGTGCTACTACTTTTACCACTGTTTAATTCCACGCATTTTAGTAGAAATTTTTAAACTTTTTCAAAGGAGTTTGACATTACTTATGTCCCTGATTTCACCCATTGAGATATGCAATACTTTCACTCCTATTTGAAACGATTTAAAATAGCTTTTGTTTCAGGAGGCAGGATCAGAGCTAAAATTTGCAAGGATTTTTTAAATGCATCTTAGTTATCCTAAATGTGAATCCCAGCATGAGTATGAATCCTTCACCTGTTCTGTTTCAGAGAAAGGAATTTCTTGGCATCACCTTTCATTATCCCATCTTCCAAATCAATCATGTTGATATTCAGAATGTGCTGAAAAAACACTGACCCTCTTTGTCCTTCCCAAGGAAAATGCTCATTAGCCTCTATGAGGGCAAAACATTAGTAATTCATCATAGCTGCTGACCACAAACGCCTTAAGGATTTAGCACACACGGGGGTTTGGGGGTGGGGACGGGCAGGACTGCAGTGCCCAGTCACCCTCACTTATGAAACACTTGATCTCAGTTTCCTCCTCATAATGTGTTTGCCCCCTTATCAACAGTAGTGTCACCTCTGGCTCCAGTAACAATGAAACCGGAGGTTCTGTGCTTGGAAATCTCAGTTGATAAACCCATCTCCTAATGATACTCTGGGCCTTTTAAAGAATTCTAATGGCCTCCCTATGCCAAGAGTCATAAACTCAAATGCCTCCATGGGCTGGGCAAATTATGTAAGAGAGCATGGCAGAGCAGCTGTTAGAAAAATAAAAATAATTATTAACGGTAGCTCACTGGGGCCTCTGTGTCAGAGATGCTGAAGATGGTGGTGGGGGCCCAGGCCAAGGGGAGAGCATTATTCTATCTGAATGAGAAGGCACTCCAGCCAGCGGCTGACATAGCAGAGTGCGCCTAATTGTGTTAAATTTTCTTATTTCCAGGTGAAGCAAAGAATCCCAAGTTTGATGAATTTTTTTAAACACACTGGGATTCAAGTAAAAAATTTTTTTTAATTTTATTTATTTTTTAATTTTGGGGGGGTAATTAGGTTGGTTGGTTTGTTTGTTTAATTCATTTTTAGAGGAGGTACTGGGATTGAACCCAGGACTTCATGCATGCACTCTACCACTTGAGATAAACACTCCCCCTTGTTTTTTAAATTACTGTACAGTCAAACAACAGATGTGCCTGGAGACTGGATCTGGCCCATGAAGCCCACTGAGTGACTGGGACTCTACATTCATCTCTCATGGCAGCTTCTAGGAGGATTTAAATAAGCCCTTAGAGCTCAGAAAATACAATCTAATGTGTCTTAGAGCCCAGGATGTATAAAAGCTAAACACAGCCCATCCAGAAGAGGGGCTCTAGCCTTTTAAAATGATGGACTTTACAGGACGGACTGGTGAGTCTGGTGGGAGTCACACTTGCCCTGATGTGAATACTTCGCTCCACCATTTTCTAACCTCTGAGTGCTTAAGTTTGTGCCTTTGAGAAGTGAGTGAATAGCATCTGCCTCATCAAGTTATGAGGATTAAATGAGACGGTTCAGATAAAGGGCTTAGTAAGTTCTTTGTTGCCACCCCTCCTCCTCTGCCTCATTTTCCTCCTCCTGACCTAGGCGCCCTCTTTTTTCGTATCCCAGGTTCCTGAGCCCCTTCAACATGATCCTTGGAGGCATCGTGGTGGTGCTGGTGTTCACGGGCTTCGTGTGGGCAGCCCACAATAAGGACATCCTGCGCCGGATGAAGAAGCAGTACCCCACGGCGTTCGTCATGGTGGTCATGCTGGCCAGCTACTTCCTCATATCCATGTTTGGGGGAGTCATGGTCTTTGTGTTTGGCATCACTTTTCCTTTGCTGTGTAAGTGACCCTGAGTCTTCCTTTCCTTCTATCATATAAAGCATCGGATCGATCGTTCGGTGAGAATTACCTAACCTGTTTCTGAGGTGTGTTGGCAGGTCTGCAAAATCAGACCTGAAGTATCAGAATTTTCTGAAACAGCAGATCAAGGCCTAATGGCCTATTAATTGCACGCATATGTCTTGGGCGCCTCCTCTGTGCCACTCTCCTGGGGACATAACAGTAAACAAAACAAATAAGGACCCCAAGTCATAAAGCAGGAAGGTGACAAAACCTGCACTGGACCCCATGTGTGTCCGTTATCAGAGTGGGTTCTCAACTCTTAAGTGCTGGTCATACTGTCCCGCCGCAGACATGAATGTATTTCATCTGGAAATAAGCTGTTTACTCTCTACTTACCTAGAAGATCATAATTAGTGTTGGAAGTTCCCTTAAGTCTATAGGAAGAGTTGGCCCAGAATATAGAGACCAAGGACTTCAGTTCTGGTGATGAGAACTAGGACATTCTCTATACTTGACACGCATTGCTTACTGAGATTCCCGAACACGTGAAGCCTGAAACAGAGAACAGATAAAATCCCGGTCTCATCAGCAGAAATCTGATTAAAATTACAGTGTATTACATGACAGGAACATCCCCTTAACTTTTAATAGCATTTTCACGTGTGCATTTATTCCATTAAATAAAATCAGTTGCCTGTTTAGGGTTTTGTTGGGTTAAGCCCAGAATATTTATGTATAAATCCCATACCTTATTGCATAAAATATTTGAATCAGCAAATTCAGACTCTTTTGAGACACTCCTCAGGTTCTCCTTATGTGCTAGAGACATAGTATTTCAATGATGCTGCTTAAACACAGAGCTTATAAAAACACAGGCCAGGGTAAGGAAATGTATCATAGGTGGAGAGCCAAGGGTCCAGGTTTGTATTCCTAGCCCTGCTGGAAAGCAGCCATGTGATTTGGACCAGTTATCCTGTAAGGGCTGTAGTTCACGCATCTATAAAATAAGGAAATTAGACAAGATCAGTAATTCCCAAACTTTGCTGAATGTGAGAATCATCCAGGATGATTTTTAAAAATGTAAATGTCCCAGCCGCAGCCTTTGGGGATCTCTTGATTCTGTGGGTCGAGTGTAGTGCCCAGAGAACCTGTATTTTTAGAAAGCCCGTTAGATGTTTTTAATGACCACTCTAGACTGGGAGCCTCCAGACAGAATGCACATCAGTGCTTCTCACAAATGAGGGTCCAGAAATCCCCTACATCAGAATCATCCACAGTGATTACTGAAATATAACATTCTGGAGCCCCACCTCAGTCTCAGCAGTCTAAATTTTGGTTGGTGGACACTGGAAATTTGCTCATTTAACAGGCTCTCCAGGTGACTTGCGTGTACACAGAAGCGTGCAGATCGCTGGTGTAGATCACTCAGGGTGTCTATCTAAACTGCAGACTCTCAGGCCCTTCCATTTAAGGTTCTGATTCAGCAGGTCCTGGAGAGGGGCCGGGGAATCCGATTCTTTACCATAAACAAACTCAAGTAATTCTTAATGATCAGGCAAATTTGGGGGAACACCAGGTTGCACAAGGACCATCTAGAAATTTCTGTCCAACACTCTGGAGAACTGCTCCGTAGGAGGCACTTCTACGGGGACTTCACCTGCATGCCTTCTGCAGGGAACAAAATACAGTTAATCCCTGACCTGTGCAGGGGTTCTTTTCTGGAAAATTTAAATGTTAAGTCGATTTTTACGTAGGTTGGAATCACGTTAATACGCTTTGAATTTCAGGGCATTTAAGTAGCATCCGGAAGGTAAGGATGTCAATATGGGAAGGAAAGGGTGTGGCTGCCAGGTTATGGTCCTTCCTGCAGAATCCACCCCTTTCCCTCACACAGGAAGAAAACTTCATGACTTGACAAAGGGCTTTGTACAAAGTCCGAGGAGCCAGGCGGGGACTTGGATCGATTAGAGGACCAGCCTGGACTGTAGCTAACGGAGGCAGCTTTTACTAAAAGTGAGGAGGGAGGGAGAGAACCGCTGCTCAGTTGCTAACCCTGTTTGACTTCCCTGTAGTGATGTTTATCCACGCGTCGCTGAGACTCCGGAACCTCAAGAACAAACTGGAGAATAAAATGGAGGGAATCGGTCTGAAGAGGACGCCCATGGGCATCGTCCTGGATGCCCTAGAACAGCAGGAGGAAAACATCAGCAAATTCACCGACTACATCAGTAAAGTGAAGGAGTAAATTTAGAGCTGACCCAGTGATGGGAAGGCAACAGAAATCGAGTTGCAGTTTGCCCTTGTCCAGACCTACTTTCCGTTTGTGTTTTTTGAAACAGGAGGTGCACGCACCACATCCGACTCTCTGGGGCAGCATGCAGGTGGGGGCCACGCTGCCAACATCTCTGATGTTACAGCAGGAAGCCCTCAGAAACCAAAAGAAACCGCCCTCCTGTTATGTCTGAAGTTTCAAGTGTGTATATGAAAGCTTGATAGGAAAAGGATCAGACCTATTTCTTAAGGGGAGTAAAAAAAAAAAAAATCAATGAATCACGGACTGGATGGCAACAATACGGTTATCTTGTAGGAAAACAAAATAACTGTAAAGTATCCAGGCAAGATGAGGAAAGGAAAAGACTCTTCAAGTACGTGATGTCATGCATTAGCCTGTTTTAATCCCCCCAGCATCTTCCTCCAAAAATATTCCCTAGCATTATAATATGTAGGGCATAAATTAGCTTAGTTTTTATCATGATTCTTTTAAATTCAAAGATGATCTCTATCACTTTGCTCCTGTTTGATGTGCAGTGGAAGTTGAATAAACCAGTTGTTTATATTTTGTTTACAGGTACAAAGATAGCTGTTGAGGAGACGGTTTTGTCAACTTTTTGTAAATTTTTGAAATGCTAGTAATGTGTGTTTGTGTGTTCACTAGCAGGCATTTGTTGCGAACTAAGTATCTTTCAGGAGGTTACAGCTTTTGTGACATGTATTTTTCTTGATAGTCTTGTTTAAAAAAATAGACAAAAAACCAAAATAAAAGTTGAGTTCTGTTTCTATTGCACAGATTTTGTTGTTCTAATGATAAAAGGTGTCCAAGATAATGTTGCTCCCCCCCCTTTTTTTTTTCACTGTTTAGTTTTTTAACTGGAACATTTAGAAAGAAGCAAATGAATGTGCGTTTTTATTAATTCCCTAGTGGGCACAAGGAAGGCAGTCACAGCTGATCTTTTAAAATCTGAAAAGCATCTTTAGATGACCAAGCATAAAGACTTTTAAAAATGGGAATGAAAATGGGAATGATCACCGGCTTCTGCAGTTCATACAAATTTTAAATAGCACTTGGCACAACTATGTGTTTTTATAGACAGACATTAGAATTCAGGTAGCATGAGTTTGTATTTTCTGTTATTTTCTTCCTTTGACTTCCCATGTATTTAGGAATAGATTATACAAAATGTCTTGCTTGCCAATTGAGTGATTTCATAGATGAATAGAAAATATTTAGGCTTCCCTAGCACTGAATTATGAAGACAGTTGGAACAGTACTTACTGAAGAGACTCTGTGTCCTGGAATTAGAAGCAATGCCTGTGCTGCTCCTGGTTTTTCTTGCATTTTCATTTCTCAGCCAACCTGCAGCGTTCATCTCTAGCACAGTGACATCACATGGTCTAGAACATGTACCCTTCCCCACATATGAAGAATAAAATTTATCAAAGTTTTTTTTGAGGGGTGAGACTTTATTTACTGTACGTCTCTATTAAATGTCTGAGAAACTCAGTGACAACCTTATAAACAATAAGGATGTTCTGTGCAGCCCGAAACACTCGGCTTGTGTTTCAAATACTGTTTGATAAAACGTTCTTACTTTATTAATTTCCAGCCAGAATAAAATTGAATTCTAATGGGATCCTTTTTTTAAACCTGACAAGGGTTTATACATATTTTAGACTCATTTTCTACGTGGTGAATTCTGCAGACTAACCGCAATAAATTGGAGAAAGTGACAAGGCACATTAAAAATATATACTCATTATAATTACTAATGGCTCAGGGTCAATTCTGGAAGGATTATAATAGAAAATCTAGCATGGAAATGCTATAAATGATTTCATTTTAAAAACAAGGTAAAATTTTCAACTAAGATTTTTAGGCTGGGAGTGGATGAATAGAAAAGCATAATGTGAGTGACTTCACTTGTCACTTGACAAAACCTGTGTTTTGAGGTGGTAAATATGAACCTGAATCATCTTTTCTTTTCGCACATCTAAGATTAAAGTCTTCTTTGAGGACTATTAATGCTTTTTGAAATTCCTGACTTATCTATCAGTACTTTGCTGAGTAAGCAAATGCATAGGGTTTTCTAGAACTTCAAGTACTAATATACAGTAAGCTTTTAAACACGTTTCGAGTCCTTTGTCCCATCAGAATTCAGGCTCAGAAATGTAGAATATGACAGATACTTAAGACATTTTATTTATCGCAGCCCTTTTAAAACTGGCTTTGTATCCAAGGATGTTTTATAGAAGTAGTCACGTAGGGGAACACCAAACTCAGTCTCTGGCTATCTAAAATTACTTACTTGATTGAAGACTATTAACTATTTAAATTTGGATACTTTTGTACCCACTGAATTATCTTTAAAAAATAGAAGCACCATACTTCTTCCCCATGGCCTGCCCTTCCAAATAACGTTATTAAGTTTGTCCCCATTAAATCCATTCTCTCCTAGCCTGCTTTGCCTGTGATGTACCACCTTTGATTATATAAAAGAAGGAAGGCAGGTAGGTGCCAATTATTTGCTCAGGTATGGAAGAAAGAAAAGGCAACAAAGTGTGATTTCCTGACTTCTAGGGCTCATGCCACTTCTGTACAAAATTTCAGATTCTCTGCACCCAGTGACTAGCTCGGGTAATTAAAGGCCCTGGGAACTCGGAAGGTAGAAAGGACACCGGGGCTGGAGTTGTCTGGAAGACTTCGGTGGAGTCTCTCAGGGCATTCTCTAGGAGAGTTAATGAGAGCAAAAGCATGAGGATGTTTTATTAAAAATAGTACAGAGAATTCACGGCAAATAAGACTGAGTTACTAAATGGAGACCAGGCAATGGAGGGCCTTCAATGATAGGATAAGGAACTTAGATTTAATCCTATAGCAAGTTTCCTTTAGAAGATTTTTTGAGAAGAATAAGATCACGATCATTACAGATTAAACTTTTAAAAAATAGATGTACTCAGCTAAAAGCAAAAGCTTCTCAATAAATACATTACTCATAAATTTTGGTTGGTTTTTTTTTTCAACAAAACTAGCATGCTATCACCCATTGTCTCTGTATGTATGGAAACAGGGATGCTTTCATGTATCTGCAGGGTTTGTTTTCCCCCTTGCTTTTTCTGGAAACACTGTTTTCGCCACATCCTGTGACTTAAGTGTCCTGCTCTTCACAGTTACCGCTATCAGAAATGTATTTCCCGACACAGCAGGGGAATGGCCAAAACAGAAAGCTCGGCCTGGCTGGAAACTGGAAATTGCAACTGATTCTCCAGAGAAGAGTTAATGAACCATTTTTCCATTTCAAAGCATCCGAAGGGCCTGGAGTTCAAATCACCCTTCACATTTACACAGTGACACATGTTTTGCTCCCTTTAAGATCCTGTGTGATCAATTACAGCAGAGTAGATGGAAGGAGAAAACATGGGAATACAATAGTTAACACTTCTATAGTATTTATTGTTATTTATCAGAAGAAAGTAATAGTAAAGCCAATGTTGATGAAGAAAAAAAAATTATTTTTTTACCTTCTACTGGAAGACCCTCAAGTTCACCTAAGTCACTCAAACTGATGGGAAGTAGAAAATGTTGCCCTGAAGACTGGTATGTTTTTCTCCTTCCCCCTGCATTTTCAGCCCCTATTTTGTCAGGGGCCAAGCACTCTGCCTTTTACAAAATACTCCTGTCAGATGTTAGCATTGTTCCCAGTTCCACCACCTGGATCCAGAAGTATGCTGCTCAAATAGTCTCCAGGCTCTAGTCCGAGAGTCATTTAATTAAATCACTTCCTTGTTCTTCGAGATTATTCTGTTGCCTCTCATGCCAGTTCTTTTGGCAGTGGCACCTGCGATTTAAGCATTGGGGAAAAAAAGGAGAAAAATTAATCCTAGATATTCAAGCGTTTTACAGCAAAAATGACAAAATGTACATGCCTCAAAGGGTATAAAATGGATTAGAAATTCTAGCCAGAGAGCTGCCCCCTAAACCATGATAAAACAACACTAATAACCACAGCCACCATGAATTGGGCGTTTACGGATGACAGGGACAGCCATGGGCTCTGAGCACATGATGAAGCTTATTATACAAACCAGAGGGCAGGTGCTGGCGTCTGCCTGGTTCAAAGCCGGGTACTAGCTCTTACTGGCTGCATGGTGTTGGGCATCAATTTTTCTCAGCTATGAAGCAACTGTAACGGTATCTTATTCACAACGCTCCCATAAGGATTAAGTAATACAAGTTACTAATCAGTGTTGACACTTTTTCTTCCCTAATATTTATGCCCTTTATTTTATTTAGCTTATTTCACTGGTTGGGATCTTCAGTATAATCTTTTTTTTAACACTTACTTTTGAAGCATTTTATCATTTCATCTTCCAAACACCTTGTAAAGAGGAAACACTCTCAGAAAGAGTAAGCAACCTGCTTCAGGTCACAGCGCTAGGAACTGGCAGAGCAGGATGTGAACCCAGATCTGCCTGATTTCAGTACTCATGCCTCAACCACCAAATAAATACCACCGTTAAGAATATAGATGATCTTTTAAAACTGGTCTTTCCTCTTTGAAGCACATCCCTAATATGATACTCACTAAATTTTAAAATAAAATATTTGAGGAAACCCCAAGAGCAAAAAATAACAAAAGAGTAGCGTAAGTCTGACTGCAAATCAACTTTGAGCTGTGTTGAATGGGAACAACTTAAAAATAAGGCAAGTTCTTTACGAGTTTAAAGCGGTGTTGTATCTTAGGAGGATGACTCATCCATCAAGGATGTACTTTCAGAGAATGCTGACAAAGTCCAAAGGACACTCAGAGTTTGTATAATAAGGACCCATAATGTCTCTCCTTCTATTGCCCATGCCCAGTGTTAATGTGATGAACCATTCTGGCCATCCGCTAGGAGCCCCCTTTAGCCAGTTCTCTGACTATAACTTTTGGCTAAAAAGGTTTCTCAACATCCTGCCCATTGAAGAGAAACTTTGATGCATTGCTGCTGCCTGCATAAGCTTCAAACAAGAGGGTCTTCCCTGTGATTCTCTCTCCCCACCTAGTGCCAAACTTTCAGGAGGGCAGGGGGCCGTGACTGTAATCTGCTAGGGCTCACCCACGGGAAACATCAGCAGTGGAAGAACCCTAATCAGCCAACTATATAATGCCAGTTATTTAAAATAACTGCAATGCTGCAAAAACAGTCAAAACTGTGTTCTTTGTATTGTTGAGTGGAAAAAAACATTTTTACAGTATGTTATTCCTGATGTATGTTTGTATACATGGAAGGGTTCCAAATTAATAAAAATACTTTAAAAAGCAAAACATGGCAATGACCCAACATAGTAAAGCTAGAGGTACAATGATGCATTTAAAACATGACCAAAATGGCAGTTCAGATCACTGGGAAAAACAACAAGAGTCACTAAATGATCACTGGCTGGCTATTTGGCAAAGAAACAGAAGAAAAGCGGGCTTCTTGTTTTCTACTAATTTCAAAATCAAATCCTTTACTTCATCTATAACACATAATATTTTTTTAAAAAGCAAAAACTATAAAAGCAGCAAGAAAGATAGACAAATATTTTTTAAAAGCTTCAAAAAAGCCATTTGTAAGCAGACATAAAAGAGAAACCATAAAGGAAAAGACAGCTAGATTTGATGTTATAAAAACACAAAACTTAACAAACAAGAATCAACTTGCAGTATTGTTAGGGTGCCCTGTTCCCCCTTCGCTTGTTGGTCAAAATTCGTTTTTTTTTTAAAGGGGGTGTGTGTATAGCATTACACGGTGCACAAATACACCTACACTCACACAGACTGGGAGTGATGGGGCAGGATGGGAAAATCCACTCCAGCACGGGTTGTTTAATTCGGCACACTCGAGTTCAGCTCCTGCTCTGGGTCAACACCTCAATGGATGTCCAGGATAGAGATGAGGAAGACCTGCCTTGAGGATCTCAGAATCCACTAGGAGACCTACACTGTGTCCCTAAGGGCTGTCAACTTGAGACACAAGGTGGGAGATGCCGGAACAGAGGCACAAATGAGGGGTAATGGAAATTTACAGAAGAGTATTCACTACGGATGGTTTGGTGCCTTTTGTGATAAGGAGCCATATTGGAGCCATTTAAAAAGATATGTATATATTGGCTATGTTAAAAAAAAATAGTTATTTTGTTTGATTGGCACCAGTGGTTGCCTATGACAGAAATGCAGTTGGCCTCAGGGAATCAAACACTTGCTGCAGACGAGATTTTTATCTCAGTGAAAAGTACAAATACTCATCTGGGATGGTAGGCAGTGAGCGGACCACGAAACTTTTAAAGAGGAAAGGAAATCACACATTTACTGGGGATGGATCAACCTGCACAAACCTAATGTGTTTATCTTGGGCTGGCATCACATTGACTCAGAGTTTCTATCAACTCACAGGGAAATGAATCAGCGATCCCCTAATAAATTGTTTGCTGGATAAGACAAAGACTTTTAAAACATAGCTAAAAACAATAAAAGCAACAAAACAAACTACAAAATTCTACAGGAGTCAACTAAGTAATGTAAATGAGTGAAAAAGGCCAGGTATTAGGCAGTAGGGCATGGTGGAGACAGGAAAAATGGACGGTCCATTATCTATCCTAAGGGAGGAGCCAACACACTGACCCCACTGATTTGTGCTACGCAAATGCCAGCTGAATCTGATGTTTCAAGTGCCGCCAGGTATCTGGATGTTATTATGTGAAATTTTATAACTTGTACAATAATACTCAAGCCACACAAAATAGGCCTGCAGATCGAGGGCTTATAATGCACTAGTTTTCAATATCTGGTCCACAGTACACCTCTCTCTTACACTGAATTAAATGTGCAGCTTCTTGGAGGAGGGAGCTTTTGAGCCAAGTAAGTATACAGACTTTCCTTCATACTTTGCCAGAAACCTCATTTCAGGGATCCCAAGCCAGAAGCATGGGAGGTGGAGAGAATAAACATTAAAATAAAAAAGTAAAAATTTAAAATAGAAACTGACTACTTAATAAGCTATGCTCTAGAAAATACAGAAGTATGATTTCCAAGTCCATGAGAGGAAAAAGAAAAAAAAAGAACCTTTTTTCCTTTGTAAGTTTTCTAAGAATAAATAATTTCTAAGGCTGTTTATGGACATTCAATGTTTTAGGTAGGAGCATGAGTTAAAAAAAAATTACAAGATTTCCAAATTGGGTTTTAATTTTAACTTCATGTTTGAAAATCCAGGGATTTGGAGAGCATCTCTGTCCTCCAAAACACAAGTGGGGGGAAAAAATCTCAATAAATCTTTAGTTTTACTTCCCTAAAGTGATGGTTGACTGGCTAAAAGTAGCCCTTTCTGATGGGATCTTGTGATATCACCACGGATGGTGTTCACAGTATTTTACGAGTCTAAGACGTGCATTTTTTTTTATGTTTCCATGGTCCCAAATCAGAAAGTATCCTACAGTCAACAAGGTTTTACAACAGCCGGCTGCAGGTGTGTGCATGAACACATTGTAGCTTTTCACATTGTTAAGACTTTTTGTTGAGCTCGGTGTCCTGTTGGACCTACACACGTGCAGACGTACTGTCATTTAAAATACCCTCTAAAGAACAACAGAGCAAATGTGACAGAATGTGATGGGTGTTTAAAGATCCTCCGTACTCTTTTGAACTTCCGCACGTCTCAAATGATTTCAAAATAAAAATGATTTTAAAAATGCCTTTTAAAAGATTACACTCTGATTCGGCATTAAAGCAGACATTCATTATGTATGCAGCGAGGCGCCAAGACATAGCAATAGGGAGCAAACTGACATTAGTGCAGTGACATTTTTGTCAGCGCGACGATGCATTTTCACATTTTCCTTGCAGAGCATTTTACAGGACCACGCAGATGAAGTTGTGTAACATTCTGTATGTGAGATACATGCAAAGAGGTGCCTATTGCAGGCCAAGCCAGGCAACTGACAGCAGGAGAAAACACCAGCCCCTTGGAATAGATCAAAGACATTTCAAAGCAGAGGCTGACATGCAAGACCACCATCCACAACCCATGTCAGAGTTTATCCGCAGCCTGTTATTCTTTCTTAGGGGACGTTAAAAACAAAATACAAAACTGATAGCGCTTTAGAGCTGACTGAAAATAGAAAATGTAGTACTACCTAGGGTGTGTCATTTTGGTCATTATCATCATGAATTTATTTTAATGTCTTTTGCTCTAGAATCTGGACTCAAAGCAGGTGTTCTCAGTTAACTAAAAAGCAGTGTCTTGACCATGAAAACTCTAAAACCAACACTGTAAGCTCCATGAGTTTAAGACTATACCTGTCTTGTTCACCGCTGTATCCCTGACCCTCTGATAGTGCCCGACACGTGGCAACACTACACAAGTGTTTATTGCAGTGATAAGTAAGTGGATGGATGAAAAGCAGCAGATCCCAGGGAAAGCAGATTTGCTCAGTAGAACATTCCCCCAGGAGGCAGGGTCTTGGGTCAGATGACCACTTAAACTTCATTCTCTCTTCTATGCTGAATCCACATGCAGTCTTTAAGGCAGATTTTTGAAAGACGGCTTTTTATTCCTTTCAGACTCATGTTATTTTCTGACTCTGCATTTGCTTTGGTGACAGGTTACTGAGTGAGAGCGCTAGCTTCTTTCAAAACAACACCCCGATCCACCCCCTACAGAGGTCTGACTGCTGGGAGAGGAGCAGGTGCAGAAGGTCTTGATGTTGTGCCCAAGGGCGGGCAAAGAACCCTCGCCTGATTTCATGTGACCTCTAGAGCTCTCACCCTGGTCCCTGCCCCAGGGAGAATCAGAGTCCCTTTAAATCACAGTTGAAAGGGCTGGAAGTCATCTTCGATGTAGAAGGATGGAATATTGTCAATTCTGTATTACTAGGAGATGGGAAAATGGGACATCCATATGTATACATGTGAATAAGTAAGTTATATTATTTTAGAATATAAAGCTCTTAAAAGCAGAAAAACAAGCTTACATAGGAATGTGTTTAAAACATCTTGAAAAAACTATGACTCTATATGATGAAATAATGTACTCTTTTGCCAACGTAATACCTTGGCTAAATTCCACACTAGATTTAAAAATAACACAGTTAATTATCAACCGTGGCCTCCAGACACACACCTTTCAGCCTCTATCAATGCCGTCACAGTGATGACCATACAAAAATGCATTTGTATAATTTAAGCTGCAAGGAATACAAGATGTTCCTCTAACAGCAGCAGTAATTGCGAATCACAGGAAATATGAAAATGAAATAGTGAATTACGGCTCCGTTCATTCCTGGAGATGCAAACCTGTGGTTCATTATTTGTCCGCCCACCTTAAAAAAAGAGTCTGATTGCCATGGCAGGTAGTCTCCATCCATCTGCTGCAAAAGAACCAGCTGTTTTGAAAGCACAATGGGAGCCCTTGCCCACAAACAACTAGCCCCCTTGGACCTCATGCTTATTTACTTCTGCAGCAGGCTCCCTGGGGATCTCTGCTGGTCTGCTCTGTGTGGATGGGGTGAGTGAAAGCTTGATCCAGGACTCAGAACTGAACATCAACGTCAGCTCTACCTCTTCCAAGCTGTTCCTCCTGCATATGTTATTTCACGTCTCTAATCCTCAGTTTCCTTCTTATTTAACAGTGAGAATAATAACACCTACCTTACAGGGTTAGGTATATAACACTATATAATCCGCGATAATTCATAGTGAATCTGGTCCATCATCAGCGCTCAATACACGTTAGCTGTTAGTATCACTGTTACGGAAGTTAGAAAGACATGCCTTTGGGGATGACCAGCAATTTAGATCTATGGTAATGCTGGTGGGTTTTCCTCAGTTAGTCACAATTAGAATCTCCCAGTTAGGAGCTGTCAATTGTGCTGTGTGTTCACCATGTCTCCTTCCTCCTACTTACAGGTTTCAGGTAGGCGACGTTGCTGTGACGAATGTCGTTCAAGAGCTGATCTCTGGGGGTGATTTCCACCAACGGGGGTGGCCTGTTTCTCGGCACCGGTTTGAGCGTTTTGATCACGTCTTTGAGGTTGGTTTTCTCGGGTGGTTCTCTGGCTTCTGGCATCCGGGATTTGCGCTGGATCCTCTTCAGCTTCACCATTCGGAAGGAGTCGGGGTCCGTCCTGTACTGCGGAGCCTGCGATGGCTTTTTCGCCACTTCATTTCGCCGACTGAAGGGGACCGCTTGGGGGTTGGGAGGTCGAGGAGGAGGAGGAGGAGGAGGCTGGAGGAACTCCTGCATCCGAGAGTCGGGCATTGGTCCTCCCAGCCTCTCCCACATCCCAGGTGGCAGCCCCAGCCCTTTCTCCAACATGGCTATTAACCTCCTCTGCTCTTTGAGTTGCTGCTGTTTTTGCTCTTCTTGTCTTTTCTGCCTTTGTTTATCCTGATTCCTGGTGAGCAGATTGGTTACCACCATTCTGGGACCTGGAAGCTCAAAATGGTAGCCCATCTTCAAGAGAGTGTTATTTGCCTTCAAGAGCCTGGATATTTCCATTTCAGCATGGTGGCCCAACATGTGCCTTTGATTGTGAAACCGAAGTTCGGTTAGTGTCTCATTGAACTGGAGACACCGCATGATGGCCACGATGCCCTTGCCTGTGATGAAATTGGACTCAATGTTGAGAGTGGTAATGCTCCTATTTTCACGCAACATGTTGGCCAAGGCGAATGCTACGCTCTCATCCGCACCCACGTTCGCTAAGCTGAAGGTTTTGATGTGTTTGTTTTTCTTCATCGCGTTGACAAAGTCCAGTAACATTTCCCTGGGGATGTTTTCAATGTTGTTCAGGTTGAGTTCCTTCATGTCAGGGTCATTTTGTCTCACTCGCCTCAAGCTCCCATCCAGGTCCGTTTGGTTTCCTGAAGGCCTTGCACTTACCTTCAAAAAACTGGTATCTAGAGCTAATTTCTTGGGATCTAATTTTGATATCTTTTTCTCAGTTTTTTCTTGGGGTTCGGGTCTGTCTTTCTGTTCTTCAAACGCTTTATTAGTCACCTGTTGGCAGCTGTTCTCGCCATTTGTGATTTGCTCCTTCACTTCGCCTTCCTCTTCTCTTTTGGTTTTCTCGTCACTCTCTGTGCTGTTGTCTTCTCCCTCATCTTCTTCATCTCCATCATCTTCATCATCATCATCATTTGTTTCTTCAGCATCATTGCTGTCCTTTGATTTTCTTCTAAGTGCAGCAATTTCATTATTAAGCTTTTCTTTTAAATACTGGGACACATTTTTATTGCCTTTGTCTATTTTTTCACGTACCTCTTCAGTATTTTCCTAAAAGAGACGTTTAGGAGGGTTAGAATACATAGCCACGAACAAATATGAAGTAGAGCAGTATCTATGGGAGATTATAAAAAGATTTAGGACTAAATGAAAAAAAGTAAGCAAGTAAGCTGCATTTATAGTATTCCATTTGTATCTATGTGTATTTATACACATACATATATACACACACACATAAGTTAATAAATGTATAGGAAACAAAGACTATTGTAATGTTTACTAAATTAGTAGTTACCTCTGAGGATGAGAAGTAACCATTAAGATAACTGATGAACGGAAGAAATGGGGGGATTTCCACTTTTTACATCATATAATTCTAGACTGTTTTTGAGGGTTTTTTTTTAAACAAAGTATACATATTAGTTTTGCAAACAAATACAATCAAAATAAAGTTTTATAGGCACACACATGCACAAATGCACAAGTTTTTGGCTGTGTTCATCTCATCCCATGTATTAAAATGAAACCTAGTTAATTTTGTTTTCAGACCTATTGTTTTTGAAGCTGGTGTTCAATTCCAGAAACAGTTAAAAATTGTTTTGAAAACCTTATGCACTTATCTATCCATTCATTGAAATCTTTGTTTTGTATACAGCTGAAAAGGCATCTTTGTATTCAACAGCTCTGGGTTACACAATAATTTCCTTATTGCCCTAACCAAAATTTGCATGCCTAATATGTTTGCCAATCTAATATAATGTGTACAACAAGTTTCCCTGAAAATATTGTGGGGAAAATGAGAGCAGTTTGATATTTTGGAATATGCCCAAACTCTTGACTTTGATTTTGTCTGCTCAGCTCTGTGAAAACTGCCCTGGATTATCTAGGAACAGGCTTACCGGTCCAGTTCCTTTGGAAGGAAAGTGTCTAGGAGGCAGTGCCAGCTACAAAAAGGGACAAGATGATCAGAGATTCAGAAACAACTACTTAGTCTGGGAGGGAAAATAAAAGTCTTTTATCAATGTTTATTAGGGTTTGCACATCACTTTCCTATAAAGTTTGTGTACCTCATAGGTGTCATTCTGAAAGCTGGTATAGTAGTTTGACAAACAGGCTCATCCAAGCAAGAACTTGATCTTGGGGAGGGCAAAATGGGTGAAGGGGATCAACTATATGGTGGCAGATGGAAACTAAATTTTTGGTGGTGAGCATGCTGTTGGGTATATAGAAGTAGAAATATAATGTACACATGAAACTTACACAGTGTTATAAACCAATGTTATCTCAATAAAAAAAGATAAACTTAAAATTAAAAAATATGAACTTGATTTTTACTGCTATGCACATTACAGGTTGGAAATGACAGTTGACAGACACCTTAACTACCTACAGCCCTCACCACTGCATTTCTCATCTGTCTCAGTAGGGGGAGCCAACCATCAAGCTGTTTCAAGTATTCTGAAGGAAGAAAAAGTGTTCAAAGTACCCTTTTTCTTTTTTACTCTGAAGTTGGTGTTCATACAGAATTGGCTTTTAATCTAGTTGTAAAATGTCTGAAAATTGTACCTGACACTCTAAACTGATCAAGCCAGCAACTTATTTTCTTGAGTGCAATACATGTTTAAACCCTCCTGACCATGAAACCAGTTTACAGCTTTCCTTAAATTACAGCCAGCATGATAGTAATGTGGCAAGAATGTTATCTGTATCAGGAGGCGTAACTAAAAGAGACTTTACCTGCCGGGATCTCTGTCTTCTTTTTGCTAAGTCATTTTTAAGTGAAACATTAAAAAATTATGCTAATGCACAAGTTCATAGATTGAACCACAATTCTAGTTTTCATGTTAAGAAACGTAATTAAAGAAAGCACTATCTTTAAAACACCTTAATTCATCAATTTCAAAATTCATCACTGTTAGCCAACGCACTGTGGTAATGAGGGATTTTTTTTTCAGTTCTTTCACTTGGGTTTCATTGCAGGGTGTGTGGCTGGACTTCAGGGGACTGTGACACTTTTGAGACTGTATGTGAAATATTGCATATCTTGGCATGTACCCGAAGGAGAGGACACAAAGTTTGCTTCAGCCTCTTAAGGGGTCCTGTGAGCCAAAAAAAAAACATGTAGGACAAATGTTTCTGGGTTATGAGTTAATTCATTAAGCATCATGTCTACAGAGTACAGGCTTTCCTGCACCACAACCGCCATAGCAATTTTTAAAAGAGATATTTAAAAGAAAGGACCACTTTTTCCTCCCAATTATACCAATATAAGTGTTTTAGAAAGTTTCCATCTGCCATAATCTAAAAATAGCAAAAAAAAAAAAAAAGACAAAACACAGGAGTCTTGAGAAATGACAGTTACAACATGGACAGGTGCCAGCCCAGCCCAGGCAGGCATTTCTCCGTCGTACACAAATCCCCGGTTACCTCGGATGGCACAAAGGTGACAGGAACACGTTCGTCTTCCAGCATGCGTCTGGACGCCTTTTGCCAATACATATAATCAACAAGAGATTTATGGTCAAAGTTTCCTGTTGGTGGCTTGTCAGTCTGATCCTTCTGAATCATTCCCACGGGAAGCCTGGGGTCAGGGGCCATGACTTCCATTTCTGATTGTAGTTCTTTGAGCTCTTCTGGGGACAAGTTGGCCAAGATTTCATCTTCATCAATCTCCCCGTCAAAGAGTTCTTCTTGATCTGAATTCCTGCTATGTTCTGACATGATTGTTTTTCTATATTTTTGTCTTGCTAGAAAAGGAGAAATCAAGAAGATATATATATATTTTTAAAACTCTCAAGACGTTTCCCCCACTTAACAGGTGTCCCAGGTCAACACCACCTTGAGCGATTTTTTTTTCCCCCAAGAAAAGCACCCAGTGGTGCTTGCTGAGCTGCTAGGAGTGACTACAGCTCAGCTCATGCCGTAACTATATTAAGCAGGGCTTGGCTGGAGAGGGTCAATTTATGGAGCTATTATGCGCCTCTCTTTTCGGCAACTTGAGTCAGCTGGGCAAATCCATCTGACATTTCACTCCAGCTGCTTAGGCTCACCAGTCAGTAACAGGTCTGCAGAATCTCTGCAGAAATAACATTAATTCCCTTCCTATGTGCTCTCACATTGTCCTACACAAATTCATGCAGCCCATACACAGAGACCCCATTCCTGCAGGGGAGATCACTTCTTTTTATCTAAATGATTAAAACAACTTACGATATTTCAGAAGGTAAATCCAAACAGCGACTTGAGTTCTATCGAAGGGGAAAATTCATGTGAAGGTGGAAATCAAGCTCTCAGGGCTTGCCTCTTCACTACCATGAGACTCTGGAAGCAAATAAACCCGCATACAGCCGAGCAGAGGTCTGGCTATGTTACTCACCCGCCATGTAAGCTGAACCTTTCCAAGCCGTCCTTATTTGCATCTAGATCCTGTGATCTAAACAGATGAGGACAACCAGCACTTGAATTTCCACTATGAGTGAGGAGTTCAATATTTCAGATCATTTATTTTCTTTATTAAGTACCCATGAAGTCAGGATAAAAATTTAAATGGATTTAAATTAAAATGTTAAAAAAAAACATTCAAACCATTAAAGTACTGTAAGAAAGTATGAAAAGATTTTTTTCATAACTTTAGAGGACAAGATGGCAATATTTATCCAAGTGACAAATGTACATTTTCTTTGACCTACAATTCCACTCTTGGGAATGAATCCACAGGGATGAAACGACACTTGTGCCAGTTTATTCAATATAGCAAACTACAAAACAGTGTGTATTATATGCTGTTGTCTGTGTCATAAAGGGTAAAAAGAATACATGTATATATGCAAATTTTATCAACACATCCTTGGAAAGATACACAGAAAGAAATAACACATTGTAAAATGATTATAAATCAATAAAAAAATGTTAAAAAAAAAAACCGATGGATGCTGCTGGAGACAGGAAGGCATTGTCTGGGAGACAGAACCACAAAGACTGTTACTGCACACCCTTCTATAACCCACCAAATTTTGAAGCTTACGAATATAATGCTTACTCAAAAATGCACATTTACTGTACAAGACTTAGGAAAACACAAGGAAGCATAAAGAAAATAAAACTTGCCCCTTCTCACACCACCAAGAGCTACCACTATTAACATTTTGATTTGTCATTCCAGTCAATCCTTTCTTCCAGGCATAGGAACTCTTTTGTCATCTGTGTTTTACAAAATCATGACTTTTTTCCCCTAGACTCTAGTGTATCCTACCACTACATAATTTTCAGTAGCTCCCTGTTAAGATTCTTTATATGGAAGTATCATAATGAATGTAACCAATCTCCAGTTGTTGGATATTTGGACTGTTTTCAATGCTCACAAGTATAAGTGTTTCTTCAAATAAATACCCCCTGTAGTTAAGTATTTATACACATGCAAGGTTATTATTTCTTTAGGATAAGCTGAATACATTCCAAGGAGTGAAATTCCTGGGTCAAAGAATATGAAGAAATTGAAGGCTTTTCTTATGAGTGGCTAAGTAAGCCACTCAGTATTGGTGCAGCCCATCCCCAGTACATACCTATTAAATTATTTGCAGCTTATATACATGTTACTATTCTAAAATTATACATAATTTATAATTATGTATAATATATGATCAAACAATATACACTTAAATATGTATTTATAATATCAATATAAATGAATTTATATATACATTTACGTAACATCTATATAACAAAACATAAACACACAAAATTAAATGTGAGAAATTTTAAATAGATGTTCTAATATTTTCTTCCCCACCCCAGTGGTTTATTTTGAACACCCCAAGATTGAGAGGCTTTTCAATGTATATGGCTAAATTATTCCCCAGAAAGGAATTACCAGTTTACTGGAACGATCATTTTTAAAGTAAAGAACACAGATGCATTGTGGCAACTTCCTGTTGGCCTCAGAGGTTTGGAAATGTTATATTCTGCATTTGTCTTTTAGAGATTTCTAAAGTACGTGAGCTTTTTGAGATTCTGAAAAATCATGTGCAAAAGAAACCTATTTGTTTAGCCCAATACTCCCCAAACTAACTGAGTTAATTCATGCTTTCTTTTTTCTTTTAAAAATCACTAATACCCTGTGCAAGTACTTTCCAAAATTCATACTTTGGGAAATACTGATCTAAATATCAAAGTGGAGGATCTGGACTCAGTCTGCTGGATTCACATGCCAGCTCTACTCCTTAGTAACTATGTGATATTGGGCAACTTACTTAGCCCAGATTCCTTATCATATAAAAGAGATCTGAAAGTAATATTTATCATATGCAATTATTGAGAGAACTAAACAAGTGTAGAGATAGACACTGATAATACAGATACAGGTATATAAATTAAGTAGGATGGTGCATGGCACAGAGTAAACCTTCCATTAATGTCAAATATTACTCGTCTCCTATTTTCATGGATAATCACAGAAACATTTAAAGAAAACCAAGGCCCACTGTAAAATATAATACACTGTAAAAACCACTTCCACAATAGAAATCATTATATTAACGGCAATCACCAAAGAGTTTTTCAAAAAATCTTGTTGCTCTTACAGAAAGAAACTCAACAGGCTTTTAGATGGAATTGTGTATGAAGAAAATTGAAAAAAAAAACCCACCATTTGCATGTAAATATGAAGCTATCCCGAGAAAACGATCTGAATTGTTGCTTGAAAGCTTTCACGTTCAAGCTCTATTCCGGTGACCAAATGTTTTTGATGATCACGCAGACTTAGCAATTTCTGTAAGGAGCGCTGCACCGGCTCACTTCCATCTTGCTGAATGTGTTTAAGAAGTGGGTGCATCTCTGCCAGCTGCCTCCACCGTGCATTTTGTCCATATGCTGACAGGGAGGGTTTGGCTGGTGTAATTAGCCTCATCGGACGTACAGATGATTTACTTGTGCTTTCTTTTAATGATGTTCTGCTTCTGCCACGTCAGCAAGCTGCTCACATCAGAATCCAGCCCTGATGTCAAGGGATAGTAACAAGCTGTAGGAGAGTCGATTGACATTTAGAGGCAGAAAGGGCATCACAGATCAGAATGTCTGGCAGAGGCTTACTAAGTACAAGGGACTTCCACCCCTCGGAAGTGACTAAATCAGTATTCTCGGATTTGGGTCCAGGAATCTGTATTTTTTGAAAGCTCTCCAGGTGATTCTGATGTACACATGAGTATGAGAATCATGGCGCTATTGCAAGCCACTCATGTCACACAGCAGGCTCAGAGACCTTCAGCAACTCTGCACTGATGAGGTTCAGAACAGGCTACCCCAAAATATGGCACCTTGGCAGAGGGCATATTTTCAGCTGAAGGAATTTGAGAAAGAGCAGGTGCAGGAAGTTCTCTCTGACCCCTCTCTCCATACCAGAAGTAGGTAATAAGATCTTCGTGCGGGAGAAGCATCCTCATGTCTGAAAACAGAGGGAGCAAGATGAGTCCAAACAAGCAGGCCATGCTCAGCTTCTCCTAGTTTACTACCTTTGCTCATATCCTTCTGTCCTGTCACATTTCCCCATGACTTCCCACTCTTCCTCAAACGTAGTGTACAAATGCTGAAGTTTAACATTTCTTGAGGTCTTCATTTCCTTAGGAAGAATCCTGTGTCATGCAAACCTTGTATTAAGTAATAATTTGTAGGCTTTTCTTTTGTGGTTCGTGAATCTGTCTTTTGGCAGTCCAATTTACAGGGCTGCAGCTGGAGAACCTAGGAAGGCACCAAGACAATTTTTTCCTCCCTAACACTGGGCAAGTCAAACCCTGGGCATCATCACTTAATCTGTAAACATGGGATGATAAACGTCCCTACTTTATAGGATTGTTGAAAGAAACGAAATAACATAATCCATGGTAAATGCTTATTAAGCATTAGCTATTAATATACTTCCACGAATAAACTGTGTGACTTTTTTTTCTGCCTGATACCTAATAAATATTGTTCAAGACAAAGATAAATGGCTTTTCAATTTTATTCTTTTCAAAACAGCACATAAAACACATGTAAAAGAAATGTTTAAAGCTTGAGACATTTATAGAAAGTCCTTATGGTAAGAGGAAGCACTTTTTTCTTGGATCCATTCATTTTTCCATCCCACCTTCATTCAGCAGAGGGAAGACTGTAGATAAACCATCTCCTTCCTCAGCCCCAAGCACTAGCTATAAATGGACACAACTTCTATAAACGGTTCCCAAATGTTAATAAATAAATCAGGTCTGTCCTGTTTGTGGCATGCTATTCTCTTATGCAATCCCATGTGGGTCACCACGACTCTGCTCACTGGCTACAAACTGCCTGAAGATTTTGAGAGTGTGAAATAAATGCCCAGCTCTCTCCTCAAATTTCCCTGACCCATGGCTGCATTGCCTCAGGATGGGGCTCTTCAATTTACGAGGCAAGTGCTTCCCCTAAGTCAAAATACCTAGCCTGTCTGGCTCTTACCAGACCCCAGAGTCGTGTGAACTACAAGTAGAGATTTGCTGCTGTGCTTTAATTGTTTTATAAGCCATCTCAAAATTCTTAAATCAATTGGATTTTGGTTTAATTTCAAAGGTAAATTAATTGTGTAACTTCTGAAGGTGTGAGGATGTTATTACACTACACTAATATACTAAGTGTTACTGGTACCACCGTTAATATTACCATCACCACTACTACCACGGCTACTACTATTACTACAGCTGCTGCTACAACTCCTAGTACTGTTGCTACTATTATTACTATTAATTTGACAATCGCCTGCTATTACTACTGCTATTAATTCTACAGCCACGTTACTAACATTTTTGAGCACTTACTATCTCTAAACCTGTGTGAAGTGTTTTATGTATGTCAATTTCTTCACCATCTTGGATAGTGGATACTTACATTAAGGTCCTTTTACAGATACTAAAACTGAAACATAGGGATTTGAGTTAAAGACTGCCTCTAAACTGAGCTCTTAATCCACGTCCTCTATTAGCTTTCTATCAGTCCAGCAGAAACGGCATCTCACGTACCGAAGAGACTGGGATCCCAACAGCCCAGAAAGCAATTACTCTGCTTGTTGGCACAAATAAGAAATGATGAAAATTGGCAGATTGCAGGTAATGTAATCATCAACAGCTGTTCTACCATCATCAACACCTACTGAGACTGTTAAAACATTGTAACAGGAGGATTCTTGGATCAAATTGGTCTGGAGAATGGTGGGTTAAATAAATATAGAGATATTTATTAACCAAAAAGCTATGAACATGCCAACGAGAATTGTGAATTTCTAAATCAAGAAAATAGTTAGTCTTCTGAACTGATGACCACAAACAGCTTCTTATCAAAGGACATAAGACTAATATTTCTCAGAATACATTTTGTGAAATGATAATCTAAGCAAGTCAAATAAAGAAAATAATGTATCTTCTGAGTTTATATAGAAAAAAAGACTGGAAGGAAATACTCTAAAATGTTACAACTCCATGTAGATGAGTTATTGATGATTTATTTTATTTTATTTTTGGATCCAGCCTTTTTCCTACATCCAGAAAAACCAAATAAATGCTACTTGCTTTTTAACATAGAAAATAATCCCAGATCATCTTTAAGTCAGTTTCAGAACAACTGCCTTCTTTTCCTTACTAACCTGGGCAATGAACATCCTGCTCAAACAAATGAAAAATAAATACAAGTCTGATCAGATTTGTGAAACAAAATATTTTAACCCTTAAATTTCCAGCATCTTTTAAAACAACTCATTCATAGTTTTCTATGCTATTTGCAGGTAGCAAACAAATGTTAAGTCTTTCTTTTTGGTTATCTCATAGATACGACATTTCCCAATTACTCTGACAAAAATCCACATTATCAAAGGCAGAGATATAAAACACTTAAAAACTTAAAGCAAGCCTAGGATTTCTTGAGTCTTGTCTGCAACGTATTTCATCACAAGGAGATTTCTTCAATCAGTCTGTGGCTTCACACTCAGTTGAAAGCAAGAATAATTGCACAACAGTGTGAATGGACTTAATGTCACTGAAGTACACACTTAGTTAATCTGGTAAATTTTATGTTGTATTATCACAATAACAAAAAGCAAGGGTAATGAAAAACATTTAGATAGCATATATTATTCTGAAAGAGCCTCACAATTCTAGATATTTAAAAGTACGTTCATAGCAATGTTTATTACAGTGACCTAGAAACAACCTAAATGCCCAGCAATGGGGGATTGCTCAAATAAACCCAATCCTGTCCCTACCCACTAATGCCAGAAAACCCGTTTTCAAAAATAGATATAATATTATATTTATTATTTTGCAATGATATATACAATTCATTAAGTGAAAAATGCCTATAATGCAATGGCCTATTTTGTTAAAAAATTTTAAAAACATTTAACTATAATCTCTATATTTATTTTATAAAATGTTTGACAGGATCTTTATTAATATGAAATAATCTTTGTTTTCTGCTTTAAATACTTTCAAGTCATTTGAATTTTTATAAATGTATACATGATTTTAATATCAGAAAAACCTTAAACCATATTTTAGGTGAGTGTTAAGATTTAGACAGTATCCTTGTAGGAATCATTTTACATCATTAAAACATCATTAAACGTTCTGGCATTATCACAGAGAGGCTAGCATGGCCCTCTGTTTTACTATGTTTAAATGAAAACTGAAGAATGAAGACAATTTTTTAAGGAGAAAATATGTAAATGGGTCATGGAGTCCAATTATGTAGGGGGAAAAATATAACCAGCAAAATAAGTACTTTAACATTTGTTCCCTCTAGATTAAACTAATTTATAGACTTTGACAGGCTTTAATCATACTTAAAATAAAATGTTCATGGAAATAAAGCATAACTTCTATTTTAAAAATAAGTATAGATTATTAAATAATAGGTACACGTGAAAAAATTAATTAAAAATCTTCGAGATAAACAATATAGTTACTGAAATAAACCGTGCAATGAATGGGATAAACTCCAGCAGAATATAGAGTGCATTTGTTAACAGGAACACAGAACTGAAATGTTCACAGTGTGGTGGGGAAACAAAGGGATGAAAAAGTAACTGAAGTAGGGAGACTTTCTAAGGCTCCCACATTTGTTTAACAGGAATTCCAAAATAAGAGAGTGGAGAGAACAGTGAAGAAGGAATATCTGATGATAAATTATTGCTAATTTTCCAGAACTGAAGAAAGACCCAGGTCCTCAGAGTAAAAGCATTTTCTGACCATTGAGCAAAATAAATTTTAAAACATTTTAGAACATCAGCAATTTTAAAAACAATTGCACCTGGCCATACTTAGACAACCTGTAGTAAAACTGCAGAATTTCAAAAGAAACTAGCAGAGAGAGAAAAAAAAACCCATTATCCCTAGAATAACACAAAAATCAGAGTGACAGCAGATATCCACAGTAACAGAGGCCAAAAGTCAAGAAAGCAATATAAAAGCATGCATGGGCAACAGAAGTATCAAATTTGAGACAGTGACTTTCTCTGGCCGGAGGAAGAAGAGAGTGAAAGGCAAAGGAAGCCTAGGACTTCCACTCTAACTACAATATTTGACTCTTTCAAAATAATATTTGAAGCTCTGTTGCTGTGGATATAAAATGGCACAGCCACTATGGAAATTGGATGGCAGTTTTCCAAAACATTAAAAATAGAACTACCATATATCCCATTTTGGATATATATCTGAAAGAATTAAAAGCAGAGTCTCAAAGAGATATTTCTCTTAAGAGGTATGCTCATCTCAGCATAATTCATGATAGCCAACAGGTAGAAGCAACCCAAGGGTCCATCAGTGGATGAATGGATAAGCAAAATATGGTACAATCATCAATGCACCATTATTCAGCCTTAACAAAGAAGAAAATCTTTTCGCTTGCTACCACATGGATGTACCTTGGGGACAATATGCCAAGTGAAATAAGCCAGTCATAAAAAGACAAAAACTGTATGGTTCCACTTGTATAGGAGACCTAGAATAGTCACATTTATAGAGTTAGAAAATGGAATGGTGTCATTCAAAAATCCACAAATGACAAATGCTGGAGAGGCTGTGGAGAAAGGGGAACCCTCCTTCACTGCTGGTGGGAATGCAGGTTGGTGCAGCCACTGTGGAAAACAGTATGGAGATTCCTCAAAAGACTAGGAATAGACTTACCATATGACCCAGGAATCCCACTCCTGGGCATATATCCAGAAGGAACCCTACTTCAAAAAGACACCTGCATCCCAATGTTCACAGCAGCACTATTTACAATAGCCAAGACATGGAAACAGCCTAAATGTCCATCAACAGATGACTGGATAAAGAAGCTGTGGTATATTTATATGATGGAATACTACTCAGTCATAAAAACGGACAACATAACACCATTTGCAGCAAATGGACGCTCCTGGAGAATGTCATTCTAAGTGAAGTAAGCCAGAAAGAGAAGGAAAAATACCATATGAGGTCGCTCATATGTGGAATCTAAAAAACAAACAAACAAACAAACAAAGCATAAATACAAAACAGAAATAGACTCACAGACATAGAATACAAACTTGTGGTTGCCAAGGGGGTGGGGGGTGGGAAGAGATAGACTGGGATTTCAAAATTGTAGAACAGATAAACAAGATTATACTGTATAGCACAGGGAAATATATACAAGATCTTATGGTAGCTCAGAGAAAAAAATGTGACAATGAATATATATATATATGTTCATGTATAACTGAAAAATTGTGCTCTACACTGGAATATGACACAACATTGTAAAATGATTATAAATCAATAAAAAAATGTTAAAAGAAAAAAAATAGAATGGTGGTTGCCAGGGGTTGGAAGGAGGGGAAGGGGGGCAGTTGTTGTATAAAAGAATATAGAGTTTCAGTTTTGCAAGATGACAAAGTATTGCACAACAATGTTAATATACTTAATTGTACACTTAAAAATGGTTAAGATGATATATTTTGTTATATGCTTTTTTACCACAATTTTAAAATACTTAAGAAAAAATATGTGAAGCAAATAATTAGATGATAAAGCCAAATGTATCCACGAGTATTTATTATATACAATTCTATTCAGTTTTTTCTGAACTATTTTACAAAATAAAAACATATTTTAAAAAAAGTTGATGGTATTGAGCCCATCAACAAAAGAATGGGTAAATAAATTGTGGTTCAGGAATAGAGAGGAAGACTGCTCAAGAATGAAAGGGAGCTACTGATACACACAGCAACATGATGGAATTTCAAGGCCCTTTGGCTGAACGACAGACGCTAGACACGAAAGAATTCACGCGGCAAGATTCCATTTATATGACGATCAACAACAGGCAAAGTGAAACCATGGAGATAGAAATCAAAAGAGCAGTTGCTTATGGAGGGTGGGGATTGACTGGAAAGTTGGCACTAGTGAACCCTCTGGGCTGGCCGCCATAACTTGATTGGGGTGTTGGTTACACAGGTGAATACATCTGTCACAACTCATCTATCTGTACACCTAAGATCTAGGCATTTCACTCAACGCACATTTTTACCTCAATGCATAAATAAAAATTTAAACAAAAGATGAAATTTCTTAAAAAGTGTAGGCCATTCACAAGTGGAAACAAAGAACCACAACACGAGTGGCACCAAACCCCCGAGGATACGAGTCAAAGGGCACTTCAGTTGAATGAAATGCAAGGAGAAGTTTAGATACCACAATTCTGTTATTCAAGAAGCATTCATGACATTGGAGAAAAGACCAGAGCTTCAAGAAACTGGAGAAGCAGAACCTGAAACCACGTTCAGTTTCTCAACAATTTCATCAAATCTCACTAAGGTACAAACACCTCTCTTCTTTGGTCCCTTTCCAAAAGAAAGAGCTGGAAAATACGGTCATTGGAAAGAAGTTAACATCTTCTTTTCATTTAAAATAACTTAATTTAAATTATATAAATCATTCATGTTCATTATAGAAAAAATAGAAACTATAGATAAGCAGAAAGAAAAAAACTGAAATCACGACTTGACTACTCTTCATATGTGGTTCCCTTTCTTCCAGGCTCTTTAAAAAAAAAAAATGCTGCACCTTTTACCTTGAAGATTGTTTCCCATGTTTTCAGCTGTGTAAGTGAGATTCTGCACATCTCATTTTGCAGAAATCTTTGTTAGGGAGGAGTCAACAGTTAGATCACGTAATTAATCACATTTGTCCCTAGACACATGGTGTGATGTTAAAACGCCTTCCCCATTACTGTTTTTCTAGAGGTGTGCCTATTGTTGTCAAAGACAAAATCAATTTCTCTTTCAAACGTTACCATTTATGACTTGGAAGGTGTTCTATAATTTCAAGGTAGTAGTATGTCTTCACGAATGATTTCTTCCCACAAACATAAAAGCATCATTACCTACTCCTGAGTAGGAAACATGACTACAAATGGCTGTAAAGTATGACTTTTAAAGAAGGAATACACTAGAGTTTACCAATCCATGAGTTCCCTTCTGTAGTCTTTTTGGTAGGATGTGCACTTTGGATATCCAAATGTTTCTCCCGTCCATCAAAACATCTTCTTAATGTCTCTGAGAGCTGCCTTTAGCCTATGCTGGATTCTGTTAAATATTCTCAGTATGACTACTCTCCATTACAATACAGGCAATGTAGGATCAGAGACTGTCTCATTTGCCCTGTTAGCCCAGCCGTTCGAAGGGATAAAGAGGGACTCAAAACTGATGTGCTGAATGAATGGTAAGAACTTTCCATTTACTGAGGGTCAACTGATTGCTGAAATAACTTACAGTCTCCAAGATGACTATTCCTCTCCCTTCCCTCCCCCTCTCCTCTCTCTTTCCAGAGTGGCTGGGGGTTAGTGAGTGAGGGTGAGAGTGACAGGCAGCGGGTCTGGGGAGGTAAGCAGTGGTCAGGTAACATACAGAGGTAAGGTGTTCATATTTTATTCTAAATCCAGTTGGAAGCCACTGCAAGAGAACTGCAAAGGAATTAACAGATTTGTGCCTTAAAAAAAAAACCCCTCAGATTTCACAAGGAAAATAAACTTAACGGGGACAAAAGTGACAACAGGGAACACTGAGGAAGCTACTGCGGGAAACTGGAAGAGAAAAAGATGGCAGCAAGAGCTAGAGAGGCCATAATGGTGATGATGCAAAGTGGATTGTTTCCTTTTTTTCTTTCTAATTAAAAAAAAAGGATTTCATTCCTAATAAAAATTTCCATCCACTGTTACATGTTTAATAAAATATTTGCCACAAAATTTTGACAGTAGATCTTGGAAAAAAACAATAGATGAAGTTCATGCACTAAGGTAAACTGAAAATTTCTGAATGGATCAGCAAAATGTAAGGTTCTTTTGAAGCAACTGTGCAATAGAAAGTAATTATTCTGAAACAGTCAATTTGGAACTCTTCTGGTTCAATATATTCTGGACAAATTAAAGGAGCACTGATCTGTTTTCTATTTTAATTTTTCTAAGCCTTATATACAGTTTTACAAATAGGGTAATTATACATACATGATCACTTCAGTGGTGGAACAGACAGGACCCCCAAGAGTTGATTTAGAAGGAACTGAGAGGTGGTGTCTTCCACATACCTTATGGAGACAAGTAAGTCCCTGCCATTTCAGTCTTCAAATTTCAACAGTATACGATTCAAATTCCAGAGAAGGGGCATCTGATTACCTTAACTCAGATGCCATGGGGGAAGGTGGGGCACCGGACTGACTGGTCCACAAATATTCCTATCCAGTGAGCAAGAGGATGGAGGCCCCGAAATGATGGGGTGCTGTGAGGAGAAGAAGGAACTGTTGCTAGATTGGCAAGAACACAATAGTTCTTTACATGTGCGCTAGGTTTATAAGCACATCGTTGATTCCTTGCAGAAAAAGAAATCATAGCATGTTGTATTACCAAACATATGAATACTAGTTAATAAAGTGTTAGTGCATCACACAAGTAAAATAGTGTGAAAAATTAAGGTATTAATTCCTAATATTTTCTCCCATACCTAATCTACTTCCAAAATCAAGTTTTGTTAATACGTTAATTTTTTAAATTTTGAGTCATTTCTATGGAATTTTTTCATTTTAATAGACTTTACAGAACTCAGGTGAAAACTCCAGGTTCAAGGATAAAATTATGTTTTCTTTAGAACGTCCCAGAACTTGCTTTCTCCATTTTGTCCTCTTTCCGTTTACTACTCCCTCTGCCAACATAATACAGGGCACTTTGTATTTATATCAGCTAATACACAGCGGAGGCAGCTGTAAAGTAGTCGGAAAGCCATTTAGTTGGGTATCAGAAGGCTGGAACCTGTCCAGTGGGCAAATCACTTGCCCTCTCTAAGTGGAGTTTTCCCAACTGTGAAACATTATCACATGTGTCTACCTGACAGGTTCTTGTTGGAACTGACTGAGAATGGCTGCTCGAGCACTCGGAAAATTGTGAAGCGCGACACAAATGCAAGTCACGATTATGAACGTAGACTCTCCCTGATCTCTTTGTATCACCTACTGAGTCAGTCCTCTGTCTTACCCTCCCTTGTCTGTACATTTGACTTGAAAAATCAACTATGCCCTCTTTTCCTAGATGACATCAATGTGAATTCCGAAAAATCACCTCCTCCAAGAACTCTTTTTTTTTCTGTAGGTTTTTTTGGGAGGAGGGGTAGTAATTAGGTTTATTTACTTATTTATTTTTTACAAGCGGTACTGGGGATTGAACCCAGGACCCTATGCATGCTAAGCATGTGCTCTACCACTTGAGCTATACCTTACCCACCTCCAGGAACTCTTATCTATTCTCCCCCTGTCTGTCTAAGATGTTTCCTCTTTGGACCCAACCATCTTTGCTACCACAACCCGTATCACGCTGTACTACTGTGTGGATGCAAGACTCTCTCTTCTTAACTCTATTACCTTGCGTGTTAATTCTTCCATTTGACAATTTTGTGTTCCTTTCATGATGTTCGCTTTCTCCTCTTTCCCATGATTCGTGCGTGTGTGTGCTCACCTTTGCATTTGAGAGGAGCTGTTGGCTTGTCATGAATGCTAATATCTGCTTCTGCAGCCTGACTACAAAGATTGTGAAAAAGGGCCAGGCACGCTGTGGGACAGGATATGCCTGTGGTTAGTGCTCCAAATGGTAATGTTTTCAATGAATAATTCTTGCCCTTTCTTCACAGTGTAAAAGGGAGAAGAGATGACATTCTAACATACCGAAGAGAAAGCATAACTATCAGTAAAATGATCAAAAGTTTACTTGGTAATTCCTTACGTTC
The DNA here is from genome assembly GCF_048564905.1 of Vicugna pacos. Taxonomy (NCBI): domain Eukaryota; kingdom Metazoa; phylum Chordata; class Mammalia; order Artiodactyla; family Camelidae; genus Vicugna; species Vicugna pacos. The sequence continues at coordinate 37,130,014 of NC_133003.1, forward strand.
TTTATAAAAAAAAGATTTGCCAATGTCTCAAACATCAGAAGGCTTTAGAAGGACAAGAGCTGTAGTAACTGTTCTTTACGTCTTCACATGGTTCAGGGCACATAAAGGGTCGCCAAGCCGTTTGGTTCAGAGAATGAATGAGCCATTTGAGGTGTTTGGGGAGACTAAGACAATATGCATGGTATCTATCAAAAGTACCTAAAGTTCTTATCACAAATAATTTGATAAAAGTATGAGGTTAACAGGAACATAAAGAAAGCCACAATTCATGTGCCCCTGACCTCTGCCCTGACAGTTGGAACCAGGCCTTGGCATCAGTCTCTACTGTGCAACAAAGCGTACACGAGGGGATTCCACCTCCCACTCCGTCGGGACACAGATCTCATCACCGCGCAGTTGTATGAGCCTGGAGAGTAACCAGGGTGTCAGGTGACAGAGCGAGGCTGTTGGGGGTTGTGTGACGACATTTAAAACAACTTGCACCAAAAATAACCAACCATCCAAAATAGCCAACTGTACTCTAGCTGGTCTTCCAGTGGCAACTGAAAGTCACCAGCAGTTCACCTTGTGAGCTCCTGCTGTCCTGGACAAAAGTGTGGCATCAGAAGTGAGAAAATGCCACAGCTGACCCACAGAGAGCCGGAGTCATTGTTTCTGCAGTTTTTAAAGGCACAGCCAACATGCAGGATTATTTCAGAGCTGTTTGATTTCATTGGTTCATATCACGTTTCTTAGTAAACCATTTCACTGGGCCATGAACACTTTTTAGCAGCATGGTTTTTGCTATCTTTAGAAATTCTTATTTGAAAACATAGGGTTTTTTTTCCAGGAGTCCAGAAATTTAACCCAACCAGGAAGGAGAAACAACCACAAAACTATTAGGAGAATTAGAACTTGAGACTCATCTGTGGTCACCCCAGCACCACCATTTTGTTTCTATTTCTTCAGTCACAGTGAGGTTGTCTCCCTAATCCTGGGACCAATGTCATTCCTTACATATCTCGCATACTTCTTGGGTTCTATTTTTAAATTAATGACTGTCATATGTTAAATGCTTCAAAATAAATTTCACACTATTGGCTTCAATTCCTCCCCCCCAACTCCACCCCTGATAAATATCACAGGGATTGATTTAACCATTGCTCATTGTCCTTGGTTGCCAGACCTCCCCTGACTGCTCAGCAAATGTTTCCATGTAACCCAAACTAGCATCACTTTAAAAAATACTGGTAGGTATGATGGAAGCTTCTAAAATTGAAAAAAAATTTATCTGCCTGTCCAACTGCAATCCACTGAAATGCAATCTGGGGATTATGGAGGGTCAGATGGTGCCTTTACAATAACAACCACCCAGCAACTGGGGAAATAAAAGTACAAGGCTCTGGGGAAGAGGCAAGGTTACAGGGACATGAAATTTGAGTGTTTGATAGTGTAGGCACTAATCTGGGGGGAGAAATTATTCTGCTGTAGCTTTTACTAAAATAATTTAGAGGTTTTTTTCTTTCATGGCATTTATAATTTCTATTAACACGATTGTCCTCTTTTTTTCAAAATGTATACAGTTTCAAGAACAAAGAGAAATGAAATCCCAAAGTTTCATTAAAAAAAACAAACCCAAGGTATTCATTAGTATACTTTGATCTAAATTAAATTTATTTCTTGAATTCATTCTAGGAAATTTTCCATCTTTCTCGGGATCAGAACATATTTCAAAAGCTTAACTGTCTTGAGAGCTAAAATACATGTGTATGATGTGTTTGTCAATCAATTATTAAAATTAAAATACAATTTTAATTAGTGGAAAGGTAGTTCTTGTTCATTAGGCTGGAGACGTAAACAGCAAAATTACCCAGTTGCTACCAAGGCATCTGAATAGCTTGCCAAGGCCATGTCAGGGCATGACCCAGCAGAAAATTGCAGCTACCACCACTGGCTGAGGCTTATATTACAGATCAGGGATGACAAATACACGGTACTTGTACCAGCACTCCCCAGATGTCCAGGGCAGACATTACTAATTGATCATGACACTCTGTAAGCCCAGAAGCAACCTCCGAACCCTTCATAGAGCCCCTCCCCGGGCAGCCACTATGGATCAAGTCAGCGTCTGAGACAACACTTACAGGCAACCCCTCAGTAAAGCCATTTATCAAATGATGTGGCTGAGTAAGACGTTCCTCACTTGCGTTCCCCTTCAACAATGGTAATTTAGCATCTATTCACAGACAAAAGTGCCTCTGTGAGACTTTAGGGCCAAGGTAGGGGACTGTAAACCCCCTTGGAGTCAAAGACTGAGGACAGATGTTTTGAGAAGGCAGGCTCACGCCCAGGTGGCAGATTCACAGGCCAAAATCTAGGTTACAGACCCAGAAACAGCTCCAAACCCCAGAGAACTTAGCTACAACCCCGTCAGGGTTACTCAAGAGGAGTAACACACATGTGCATGCTGAGTGATAGTCATACAGATCCTGGGCTGCGGACCCTGAAGTGGATCATGAACCAGCTCCAGCCCTTCTTGGCCGTGGTTTGGGAGCCCCTGGGATTAAAGCTGCCAGACTCAGCTTGTAGATTCTGAAAAGTCCCTGAAATGGGGTTCCAGCCTGTCCCAGCCACAATCCATGAGCAAGCCTGCTGGGTCTCCCAGACACTCCTGTCTGTGCTACTGGAGGTCCTGAAGACCCCTGTATTCACCTCCAGCTCCCTCACAGCCAGAAGTCTGCCAGCAGTCAAAACTGGTTACAAGAAATAAAAGAGTGTCACTATACAGTGATAAAAGGGTTAATTCATCAAGAGGATATAGAAATTGTAAATATTAACACACCAAACATTGGAGCACCTAAATATTTAAAGCAAATATTCAGATACCTTTAGGGGAGAAATAAAGAACAATACAATAATAGCAGGGGACTTCAATATTGATTTTATCATCCAGGGAGACAATTAATAAGGAAACAGCAGACCCGAATTAACACTACAGATCAACTGGGCCTAAAAGACACAGAACGTTCTGCCCAGCAGCACCAGAACACACATTTCCTTAAGCAAACATGGTACATTATCCAGGATAAATGATGTGTTGAGCCACAATGTAAGTCTTAACAAATTTAAGAAGACTAAAATTTTATCAAACACCTTTTCTGATCATGTGGTATAAAATTAGAAATCAGTATCAGAAAGAAAACTGAACAATTCACAAACACCTGCAAATTAAACAACACACAGCTGAACAAAATAAGAAATCAAAAGGGAAACCAGAAAGTGTCTTGAAACTCATAAAAAGGAAGACATAGTATCGAAACGCATGGGATGCAGCAAAAGCAGTTCTAAGAGGAAAGTTGATAGCAACAAATGTCTACATTAAGGAAAAAAAGGATCTCAAATAAACAACCTAACTTTATACTCCGAGGTATTAGAAAAATACAAAGCCCAAAGTTATCAGAAGGAAGGAAATAATAAAGATTAGAGCAGAAATCAATGAAAGAAACACTAGAAAGACAATGCAAAAATCAACAAAACTTAAGGTTGGTGCTTTGAGAAAGTAAAAAACTGACAAAGCTTTATCTAGACTCACCAAGAAAAAAAGAGGACTCAAAATTGTAACTGAAAAAGAAGACATTACAACTGATACCACAGAAATACAAAGTAGCGTAAGAAACCTCTGTGAGTAATCATATGCCAACGAATTGTATAACCTAGAAGAAATGGGTACATTCCTAGAAACATACAACCTATCCTGACTGCATTATGAAGAAGAAGAAAATCTGAACAGACCAATAGTGACTAAGGAGATTGAAGTAGCAATCAAACATCTAACAAAAATGAATATATGTATGTATGTGCATGACCGGGACAGTGTGCTGTACACCAGAAACTGACACAATGTAACTGACTGTACTTCAATTAAAAAAAAAAAAGTAAAGTAAAAAAAAAACCCCAAAAACCAAAACCTTCTAACAAAGAAGAGCCCAGGGTCAGATGACTTCACAGGTGAAGTCCTATAAACAGTTAAAGAACTAATAGCAATTCTTCTCAAACTCTTCAAAAAAAACTGAAGAGAAGGGAATACACCCAAATTCATTTTTGAGGCCTGCATTACCCTCATGCCAATGTCAGATAAGGACCCTCCTAGAAAATAAAGCCACCGGCCAATATCCCTGATGAATCTAGATGCAAAAATTCTCAACAAGATACTAGCAAATTGAATTTAGCAGCACACTGAAAGGATCATACACCACAATCAAGTGGGATTTACCCTTGGGATGCAAAGATGTTTCAACAAAGAAATCAATAAACATGATAAACTACATTAATAGAATGAAGGATTAAAATCATACAGTCCTCTCAATCAATGCAGAAAAAGCATTTGGCAACATTCAACATCCTATAATAATAAAAAAGCTCCCAACAAGCTGGATACAAAAGGTACAGAGAGCAACACAATAAAGGCATGTAAGACAGACCCACAGCTAACATACTCAATGGTGAAAAGCCAAAAGTTTTCCTCTAAAGTCAGGAAAAAAAAAAGTGCCCGCTCTCCCCACTCCTATTCAACATGGTACTGAAGTCCTAGCCAGAGCAATTCGGGGAGAAAAAGAAACGAAGGCATCTAAGTCAGAAAAGAAATAAAACTGTCTCTGTTTGCAGGTAATATAATCTTATGTACAGAAAATCCTGAAGACTCCACAAAGAAACTGTTGCAGGATACAAAGTCAACATACTGAAATTAGTGGTGTTTCTGTATGCTAACAATGACACATCAAAAGAAATAAAGAAAGCAATCTCATTTACAACAGCATCAAAAACAATCAAATTTATGAATGAATTTAACCAAGCAAATGAAAGATCTGTGCACTGAAACTGTAAGGCACTGATGAAAGAAAATGAAGACACAAAGAAATGGAAAGATACCCCATGTTTGTGGATCAGAAGAACTAATATTGTTAAAATGTCCATATTATCCAAAGCCATCTATAGATCCAATATAATCTCTATTAAAATCCCAAAGGCATTTTTTTTTTACAGAGATAGGAAAAACCACCCTAAAATTTGTATGGGACCACAGAAGACCCAGAATAGGCAAAGCAATCTTGAGAAATATGAACACAGCTGGAGTCATCACAGTTCCTGATTTCAAACTACACTGCAAAACTACAGTAACCAAAATAGCATGATACTGGCATAAAACCAGACATGCAGACCAATGGAACAGAATTAAGAACCTAGAAGTAAACTCATGTATATACAGTCACTATTTGACAAGGGAGCTGATAATTCGCAATGGGGAAAAGAGAGTCTCTTCAATGAGTGGTGCTGGGAAAGCTAGATATCTCATGCAGAAGAAAGAACTGGGCTCCCATCTTACACCATTCACAAAAATTAACTCAAAATGGATTAAAGACTTAAATTTAGGATCAGAAACTGTGAAGCTCCTAGCAGAAAACGGGAAAATCTTGACATGACTGTGACAATGACTTTTTGATTATGACACCAAAAGCACAACAGACAAAAGTAGAAAAGAAAAAGTGAGACTACACCACACCCAAAAGCTTCTGCACAGCAGAAGAAACAACCAATGACATGAAGAGGCAACCAGTGGAATGGGAGAAAATATTTGCAAATCTTGTATCAGATAATAGCTAATAAAAGAACACACATAACTCAGGAGCTAAAAAAAAAAAAGAAAAAAAAGAAAAGAAACCCCCAAATAATCCAATAAAAAATGGGCAGAGGATCTGAATAGACATTTTTCCAAAGAAGACATACAGATGGCTAACAGGTACAAGAAAAGATGCTCAACACCACTAACCATCAGGGAAATGCAAATTAAAAACCCCAATGAGATATTACCCCACACCTATCGGGACGGCTATTATCAAAAAGACAAGAGGTAACAACTCTCTTGGGGAGGATGTGGAGAAAAGGGAACCCTTGTGCACTGTTGATGGGAATATAAATTGGTACAGCAAATACGGAAAACAGTTTGGAGGTTCCCCAGAAACGTAAAAATAGAATTACCGTAAGATCCAGCAATCCCACTTCTGGGTATATATTCAGAAGATTTAAAATCAGTTCTCAAAGTGATCACTCATGTTGGTTGCAGCGTATTTACAACAGCCAACCCATGGAAACAACCTAAGTGACCATCCATGGATGAATGGGCCAAGAAAACGTGGTGTATATACATACAATGGAGTATTATTCAGCCACAGAAAAGAAGGAAATCATGCCTTTTGTGACAACATAAATGGACCTTGAGGGCATTATACTAAGTGAAGTAAGTCAGATGGAGAAAGACAAACACCGTATGCCCTCACTTACACGTAGAATCTAAAAAAGACCAAACTCATAGAAACAAATAGTAGAATGGTGGTTTCCAGAGACTGGGGGGATGTTGGTTAAAGTATACAAACCTCCTCAGTTAATAACACCTATTATATACTTGAGGGTTATATAGTAACAGTATAGTAAGACAGTAGATATGAAGTGTTCTCAGGAAAAATTATGTGAAGTGATGCATGTGTCAGCCAAGCTTATTAGCCAAATCATTTCACACGCATATGTACCAAATCATCATGATGTACACCTTAAACTTTTACAATGTCATATGTGAATTACATCTCAATAACCTGGGGGAAACACCATTTAACAAGTAGTTAGGCTTTGGTCCTTGCAACTGTTGTTAGGGGTTTGGGGTACTATTCACTTGTTTCCCTTTTAAGGCTCTGATCCATGGAATATACACATGTACAGGGACCAGTCACAGAAAGAAGGGCAAAGTGAAAGATCTTTCAGTGCCTGGTAAGAGCACCTTATGCGAAGGTAAGGCTGTGGACCTGGCTCAGGTTCAAGGACAAGGGGAGACTCCTTCCTGTTCTCTTCGCAGAATCTAAATCTTGGGACTTGCACACTTATCTGGAGTGAAGGTCAGGGAAGGCGGAGGAGACGGGGAGGGGGGTGCAGAGGACTGTCTGAAGAGAAGGAACGAATGAATAGGGAAGATCAAGCACTAAGAGGGGCCGTGAATTAGCGACTGAATTTACAATATTTCCTTATAAACAATAGTACTGTCACCCTTCGGTATCTGCAGGGGACTGGATACGCCACAGTCCAGGGGGATTGGGAACACCACATACACCAAAATCCAAGGATGCTCAAGTCCCTGTAGAGTTGGTCCTCCCATTCCACAGGTTTTGCTTCTGTAAATTTAACCAACTGCAGATGGAAATTTTGATCCGTGGTTGACTGGATGAGGATTTGAGACCCGTGAATATGGAGCAACCACTGTATACTTATTTTTAAAAATCTGTGTATAAGTGGACTCCCGCATTTGTCAGCCCCTGCCGTTCAAGGGTCAATGGTACGTTTCCTGAATGCACACTGTGTCGGGCGGCTGCTAAGCTTGACATCATCATCTCATTTGATCATCCCAATACCCCACGGAAGTTTACCTTTTAGAAATTGTGTGGGGTACACTGTACCAGTCTGAGCACCCCTGGGGAATGGGTAGCACCCTCCAGCCAGGGGTGGGGTCAGAGATCAGGGAAAGTGCCAGGAGATACAGTGCATGAGCCTGGATGGGTTCTTACACCTCTAGACCAGAAGGGCGGGAAGACTGCGGTCAGTGGAATCTGAAGAAGTTGCCACAGCCATCTGACAGGAGGTGTGGCTTTTGGTGGAGAAATGCAGCCACTGCCCCACAGCTGCGCTGGGGCTGGGGTGGGGAATAAATTCTCCAACCTCTCTCCTTCTCTCCAGTTTCCTGTTAGTGCCTCCCAGTGACTGAACCCCTGTGGAACCCGGGGTCACTGGTGCTTTGAGGTAGCCCACGAATGTCAGCTTCCTCTGGGGACATATCACAGGGCACAAGGCAGAGCTAGATCTGGACGGGCCAACAGGATATGCAGCCCAGGTGTGTGCATAACAAATGTATTTTTCATAAATGGGACATACTTTTACTCCCCCAAATCCATCATTTATCTAAAATTAAAATTTAACTGAATATCCTATATTTTTATTCACTAAATCTGACAATCCTATTTTGGGCACATCTCCCTCCAAACAAAACAGAGGGTCTTAGTACTGAAATGGGGCAGTATAAGTATCGGGTACAGGATGAGCTACAGCAGCCAGAGATGAGGCTTATTATTCTTCCTGTTTTACAGATTCAGACGCTAAGGCTCACAGAAAGGGAGGAAGAAGGTTAAACAGCTAGTAAGCACTAAGGCTGCATTAGATTCCATTTAGGCTGAATCCAGTGTCTTTTAGCCATGACATTATCGGCCTCCATGACTTAAAAAGCTTCAGAAAGCAAAAGGGAGGTCAGGTTAAGGGCCCTTTAACACAACGACCACCTCTCCAGGGAAATGTGGCCCAAAGGAGGTCAGATTGTCACCAAACAGATCAGCAACTCCTTTCGCAGCACTGGCTCTTCATTGGAGAGGCCAGGGATGGCGACAAACATCCTACATGACAGAAGACAGGGCCCTCCAACAGGAGTATCTGGCCCAAGAGGTCTATAGTGCAGAGGTCAGGACATTCTGTCCTCGAGGAAAGAAAGAGTGGAGAAATGCAGAAGGAAATGACCCCCGTACAAATCCCCCACATATAAAGAGGAAGCTGGGACCAAGAGCCACCATGAGACATCTCCGAACATCTGCATCTTGGAGTGCAATTGATCACGTGCCATTTTCCTTCTTAGGTTCGTCCATTCAACTTTGCCTCCAACACAGCAGTAAATGTGGACAGTACGCCAAGAAAAGATGTTCCATAGCCGGAGAGACCAGGGCCTGACCAAGGGACTTGTAGAATTTACAACTATGAGAGCAGTAATTAGCACCATTATGAAACTCTTTGTTTCAAACAAATTGCAGTATGTGCCCAAGGGATCCAACGTCAATGAATCCTTTGTAAGGCCAAGCATAAGTAGAAGTAAATATGCTATTTAAAATCCTATTTAGAAAACCTAACTGAGGTTGTATTTAGGTTCTTTTGGGTCAGCCACACAACTGCTGTCCTCTATACTGGGCATGAATTTAGAAGATCAGGGTGGACACAAGTTCCATCTTCCCAGACTGGCTCTGTTTCTGATGAAGAATGTCAAAGAATGATTATGGTTAAGTGTTGATTCTTAAATCCATCGGTTTAAATTGACATAAATCTCCCTTTTTTATACATTATCTTTAAAGAAGGGAGAACAGTTGCTTTTTTTCATTGTCATTGAATTAACCAAGGGCGGAGACCTGGATTTGGGCCACCATTCTACTTGTTAAAAATAGATTGCTGATCAGAATCTAGGGAGCTCTGAGTTTGAAACTATTTCCTTTCTCCCCCAGGGTTTATCTGATGACTTTGCTAGTCCTTCGGCATGGCCATTTCTGATACTACCCCCAACACAGACACCAAGCTGAAGATGTCTATATCCCTCGAGAGTCTTGGTAGATCTCCAGCCCAAACCTTCTGTTCTGTTGAGACGGTGCCAGACCTACAGCATGTCAAGCCAATAGCTGCTGAAGGGTAGACTGGCCCTTCATCACTTTATGCATCAAATCTATACACCACTTTTCATTATCAAGGTGCTCCCATCAACTGGAACCAGACTTTTAAGCCCATTAAAAACATGAATTCCACGAGGCTTTTCCAAATGGGACTCTCGCCAAAAGGTGTTGGTTACTCGAGTCACCAAGTGGGATGCTTACAGAGAAAGCTCATTTCTCAAGTGGTCCAGTGGCATTTATCCCAGGCAGAGGAACCAGAGTGTGTAGACCATCTCCCGTGTCAGGTATTTACTGTACGTGGATGCTTCCTATCTACTTCCTTCCGCAACAAATACAGCCTCCTCATTTTCATTTGAGAGATGAGAAGAATGACCTTGGGCATGGAACCTAATGAAAGTGTCAGTTTGTTTATCTATAAAATGGGAGCAATGACAGTACCTGCTTCATGGGCATGCTGGGAGGATTACATGGGGCAGCACACGCAGAACCTAACCAGATGACAAGACGATGAGGACTTACTATCATTATTTCTACTAATAAGACCACCATGTGAGAAGGTGACCCCAAAGTCTCTGTTCTTTCCACTTGACCTCCAAATCGCAGGAGTCACAATTTTTGCAGTAATTTACATGTACTCTTAGAGATAGCACAGATGGGTCATACCTTTGACCTTTTTCTATCTCCCCAAGTTTAACTTATTATTTAACTTCCAGAATCCCTCCCCGTAAACCCCCCAGAAACGGAAGAGGGGAAAAAACTAGAGATCAAGCAATTGGTATATGCAGCAAGATAAACGATCCAGTACAGTCAGGATGGTTCTGTAGCGATGGTTCCTGGACAGAAACCCATTAGCTGGCTGGTGCCCTGCAATATTAATAATACCACAAACCGTTTGCTGCTGACTCCACTCTTGGATGGTGACTATCCAATATCGCCTGATACTTAATGATTCCAAAAAAAAATTTTTTTTTTGATTTAACAAGATAACAGCAATCTTGAACACACACACACACACACACACACACACACACAGAATCAGAGGTTACTTGCCCCACGAAGCCTTCCTTGACTGTACCCTGCCCCTAGCTGGGTTGGTTGCCCACTCTCAGTTCCCTATATGGCCCTGATCAGATCATTTGGCACTATATTCCACTTACCTATGAACTTGACTGACTCCCTGAATAGCCTGCAAACTTCTAAGGGGGTGGAGCCCACATATGAGAGTGTGATATTTCCCACTGCTTAGCACAGGGCAGGTAATAATTTTTGAAGTTTAGTAATAATTTATAAGTAATTCAAGAGCCTGTGAAAAACCAAGAACACATCCATAGTGTATTTGCACACACGTGCACAGTGGCATTTGAGACAATGAGGAGACAACGGGAAGAGCTCTGAATGGAGCGGGTGGTGGTCCTTGAAGGTGCACTAAGCAGTAAGGTGAACTAGAACATGGAAATCTTAAGTACTGAGACCTGGTGTGAGAACCATTTTCCCCACTTTTGTTAAAGTGTAAGAAAAAATTGGTTTATATACAATTTGCCATTAGGTGGACAGTTCAGTGGCAGTAATTACATTCACAACTCAGGGAAAACATCACCAGTGTTTCCGAAATTTTCATCACAGAAACACTGCAACCATCAAGCGATTAACTCCCATTCTTCTCCTCTCCCAGCCCCTGGTAACCTCAAATCTACTTTGACACGATGCAGTTGCCGCTTCTGGACATGTATCAGTGGAATCACACAGTATCTGTTGTTTCGTGTTTGGATTGTTTCACTTAGCATGACGTTTTCAAGGTCCATCCACGTGGCAGCACGAGAACCACCCTTAAGCAGAACATATTACAATGTATCTTGTAAACGTACTTGTTGCGTATTAGTGAGGTGTGGACTTGTTCATTATTGTGTGGAGGTTTTAATGTTTCCTAGTGGCTAGAAACCTAAACACTGTGTCACCAAATTTTGATCAATATGTAGAACTTAAAATTTGCAAAGGACCGAGGACACACATGGTTTACGGGGAAACTTACATTTAATTTGTGAAAAGCCAATTCTATATGCCAGAGATAGACACAGAGACAGAGATAGGAGGCAAGAAAGAGACAGAGAAAAATAAAGGAAAAATAACTTTAAAAACTGCAGGTGATCCCAACTGCCATTTCATTCAATGAGCTTATGCCCCAGAGTGGATTTGAGCTGGGAAATATGTATCTGTTTTCTCAGCTTCCGCAGTGTGATCTTCCTGTGCAAGAATGTGCATCTAGGGTTTAAAAATAAGTACAATGTGATTTATTTATTTACTTATTTTTTAAATGGAGGTACTGGGGATTAAACCCAGGACCCCGTGCATGCTAAGAATGCACTCGATTAAAAAAAATTTTTTTTTTAGTATGTACATTGTGGTCATGAAAGAGAAGCTACTTCACCTGGGGCTCAAGTGAACACATATCAATGTATTCTGAAGTCAGCCAGGGTGGACTGGCTGAAAAATGATGTAACGCTTTTTCACGTGTCACATCTCTAATACATATTTTGGCACCATTTTGATCAGACATAATTTTCACCTTATGGGCTGACTTTAGAACCTAACTCCCTCCTCTGATTCTAGATTCGTCTTCATTATAGGGTAGGGTGGAAAAGCTATAGCATCCTGCAAGGTTTCTTGAATACAGTCGGCAGTGCTATTGAGATTGTGGGGTTGCAGGTGGCGGAAAGTAAGGAGAGCTAGCTCAAGTCTAAAAAAAGGTGAAGCATTAGCAGAGGGTGTTCTATCAAAATCTGCATTTGTATCTGCAGGTTTGAAGAAACAAAGATCACAATGGATGCCTTCCAAGAGAATAGGAGATTTTCCTCTTGATTTGTCTCAAGCTGTCATGTGCACCTTGTTAAGAGTGCATCTGTATTCAGGAGGTCCAGGATGGAGCCCGAGATTGTGTATCATGTCACGAGGTCCCGGGTGATGTTGATGCTGCTGGTCCTCTGACAAACACTTGAGTAGAAAGCTTCAAATGCTGCTATTCTGGCAGCACTCAGTCTCTGAGGCATTCACTTTCCAAGTCCAAAGTCCTGAGAGGGGACATGATTGCTCTAACCTGGGTCAAGCACACATCACCCCAGGAACCATCAACAGTCCCTAAGGAGTCAGGTCATGAAGCAGCAAAGCCATCACCACCACGAACATGTAATGAGTGCTGACTCTGGGCCTGTCGCTGTCTATGCATCTCCAAGGTCACATCGCTAGCATGTGTCAGAACCAGGCTTGGAACCCAGACTGGCTGCATTAGGCCCCCTGAGCTTGATCAACTTTAAGATTCGGCTACGGGGATAAAGAAGTTGTGGGATATACAGAAAATGGAGTACTATTCAGCCATAAAAAATAACAATAAAATTTTGCCATTTGCAGCAACATGGATGGACTTGGAGGGCATTGTGCTAAGTGAAATAAGTCAGACAGAGAAAGATAAATAATATTTGATATCATTTATATATGAGATCCAGAAACTACAACAAACCAGTGAACATAACATTAAAGAGGCAGACACAGATTTAGAGAATAAACTAATGGTTACCAGGTGGGGGCGGGGGGAGGAGGTACAAACTACCAGCTGTAAGATAGGCTCAAAGATGTACTGGACAACACAGGGATTAGAGCCGATATTTTGTAATAACTGTAAATGGAAAGTAACCTTTAAAAATTGTATAAAAATTTTTTTAATTTAAAAAAATTTTGGCTGAGGTGGGTGGGGTCCCTTGTGAGGGCAGGGAGTCCTTCCCAGAGAATCACTGTCAACCGGGCAGTTAAGCTGAAGAAGAGTCACTACATAAGCATTCCATTAGTATCTGTGAATCACCATAAAGAGACCAGTTACAGGAGTCTCATGGTTTCTTCAGTAAACAATAAACCCAAGTTCAGAAGAAGCACAGAGGTTCTTTAAGAGACCAAAGGACATACAGCTGACCCTTGAACAACACGAGTTTGAACTGTTTGCGTCCACTTAAATGTGGATTTTTTTTTAACAGTAAGTTCTACAGAGCTACATGGTCCATGGTTGGTTGAATCCTTGGATGCAGAGCCGCACACAGGGAGGAAGCACGAATACGGAGGAAAACTGACTCTAAGGTATGTGAAGTTTTCAGCAGCGCGCGGAGGTTCGCACCCCTCACCACCGTGTGCCGTTCGAGGGTCAAACGTAGGACGAATAGCAGATTAAACCCCAGTCAGACGGGATAGTTTACTGCCAGCCCACTTTACTTAAACTGTGAGCCACAGTTGTTCCCCGGGGGAACACGTTAGACATGCAGGTTCCTGAACCCCAACGCCAGACCTCCTGCATCAGAACCTGCATGTCAGCAAGGCTCCCAGTGATTGGGAGCAGGGTTTGGGTTCATCAACGCTACCTGGAATTCCACAAGCAGCTCTGGACCATCAGAGGACTCTCTCTCAGCGTTCTTGCTTGTAGAAAAGAACGTGCGAGGGCAGACCAAACGCCCCTCCCCGCAGGCCTGCAGACCGATCCGGGAGGAAGAGGATTCCCTAACAAGCGGAAGGGGCAGGGAGGGCCCGGGTCTAGCTCAGTGAGCCTCACCACCAACGCTGCACATTGCTATCACCTGAGGGCTTAAAAAGAAAAAATCAGTGATTGGGTTCATCCTCGGATATTCTGACTTAGTCGGCCCGTTGTGGGGCTGGAGCATTTGCATGTCTTTTTTCAAAGCTTCCTCGGTGGGTGTAACATACCCAGATCTAGCTGAAGTCCCTCAATGGAAATCTTTGGAGCCTGGAGCCACCTTCTTAACAATCACTTTAATTTCAGGCGTGAAAGGAGGGGACGTTAACAGGGCTTCTCACACTTGAACGTGCTTAAGTATCAGCTGAAGATCTTGTGCAAATGCAGATTCTGTCTCAGTGGATCCAGGCTGATCAATGTTCTGTTCCCTCCACAGTCAATATCCTGATCTGATTGAAGTATCTTTACTTCAAAGTCATTATTCATGGTAATTTTGAATCAGAATTTACTTCCCCAAACCCTTCCCACAAGCATCTCTGCTGAGTAAAGATTTTTATACCAATGAGAGCCTGTTAGCCTATAATTTTATGTTACTTGAACCTCAAAAATACATCCTTCAGATTCGGGTGAGTTTTCTTCTTCGTTTGGTATGAGTTATGGGTTGAGATGTGCCTCCGAGAAAAGATAGGTTGGAGTCCTAATCCTCAGTAAGTATCTTAGAACGTAACCTCACTCGGAAATTGGGTCTTTACAGACGTAGTCAAGGTTAGGGGAGGCTTAAACTAATGACTGGTATCCTTATAAAAGGAAATTTGGACACTGGGACATGCATACAGGGAGAACGTCACGTGAAGATGGAGGGAGAGATCAGGGTGACGCTTCTGAGAGCCAGGCTGTGCCAAAGACGGCCAGCACACCTCCCGAGGCCAGGTGAGATACAGGAAAGGGATTCCCCCTCACGGACCTCAGAAGAAACCAGTCCTGCCCACACCCGGTCTCAGACTCCAAAACTGTGAGCCAATGCATTTCTGTTAAGTTCCACAGCCTGCGGCCCCTTGTTTATGGCAGCCCTGGGTAACTCACACAGTACCTATGTACTATGCAATTCCACAAGTACTTGCTGGACAAGGAGTTGGTTTTAGATTCTAAATGGAACACGTATTTAAATAAAACATGGTCTCTGATTTCTAAGAGCTCACAGACTAGTAGCGGAGGAGGGCGGGCATCAGTACGCAGGTGCGTGAATGCACACACACACACGCACATGCACGCGTGCACACATACACACACCCGGTAATCCGGAAATTGGGGGGTTGTGTGAAGTGTTCAGTATTGCTCTGGGAAGGCTCCATTTACCTGGGAGGGCTCTAGGAAATTTTCCACTGGGTAGGTAGGGTGTGAATTAGAAATTGAAATGGTTGTTCAAATCATGCAGTTTCCTAAAAATCCATTGACATGTTTTAATGAGTCACTCAGATAAGTAAATCATAATTCTTCAAATACTACTTAAAGTTCAGGATAGCCTTGAAATATTTCCCCTTCTCCATCTGCATGCAGCCACATTATTAGAAGAAATCACTGCGGACAAAACATTCAATTTACTGAGCTCCAGGGAGCTGAAATGTGTTAATGTTTCAGCTCCAGGTAGGCAACAAGATTACTAGTATTTTTAAAGAACAAATTTATGTGTTCTCAGTCATTTTCATTGCACTGTGAACGGAAGCAAATCATTGGAGTTCAGACTATTGTACTGCCAAGGAAATAATTTATGTTGTTTGGAACTGGAGATATCAAAATCACAAATAACATTGGTAGGTCATGCAGCACAGAACACCTAAAACATTTTCTTTATTTTATTCCAACTCAGGCTTGTAATTTCTTATCCCAAAGCATCTCATTAAAGACTAAAAAAAGGCTTTGGTAAAGCCAGATGAAGCTCAAATTGTCCGTTTGCCTTCAAGCCTAAGATTTTAAGCTGGTTTTCTCTCTCTCTTTTTTGTTTTTTTAATTCATTTTTTGGCCCCTGTGTTACTCCATTAAAGCCATTTTCTATTCCTGATCTGTGCTTATGTACAGACGTGGCAGACTTAATCCCACAGATCTATTCCATTTTAAAAATCTGAGCGCTGTTTATTCAAATGTCTGTTTGCCTTGGTGAGGGGGCAGGGAGGAGGGCCGTCAGATAAAATAAAGTACATGCACAGGACATACACATACCAAAATGTATTTGGTTTTCTCAATGTCAGATTTAACTGGGCATCCTTTACTTTTATTTGGCAAATCCGCACAAGTGAAATTACACCCTGGGGTAGAAAAATTTCACCCAGTATCCTTTTGTGAATGAAAAGACAGAAGGGTAGGGCACAAGCTTTAGAATCATTCCAATCCGGGGTAGATTTCTGGCCCGATGCTTGGTTATGTGGCCCTGAGCTGTGTATCTGAGCAGTTCCTCTGCATTTCCTTTCTCTCATCTGTAAAATGGGTATATTTAACACTCGCCTCCTCTGGTTTGTCAGGAGGCCGTGTTAGCACAGCGCTGTGCGTGCAGTGTTAGAGCTGAGCCACTAGAGAGCCTGAGGCAAAAGGAATAATCAATAATATTGATCCTATTGTTATTTTAAATGTTGATATTTTGTTCATCATGGATTTCTTTTTTGCCTACGTTTTGATTATTTTTAAAAGACTGCATTAAAATATTATTTACCTTGTCAACTGGGTTTTCAGGTGCCCCTTACATTGTGCACCTGAGCAAGTATCTCACTCAACTTCACCCTGATCCTGGCCCTGGCACTCAACAAATGTTAAATATTATTAATATTTACTATTTTAACTTTATTAATTAATGATAATAATAAATATCATTTGCTAAATTAATACTAATATTGAATATTATTAATAACAACTCTCGTGTTCCACTTCCTTGCAGTGTCTCATCAGAAACAATAATGACAACAACATTGATAGGGGCTGATTGTGTCCCAGGCACTGTGCCAGCCTCCTTAAGTTCATGGTTTTATTTCAATAAAAATGTGAGATGGTTGAAATTATTATTTCTGTTTTTAGAAAAATAATATTTTAAAACCTTAAACAACTTCCCCAAGAGGACACTGCTAATAGATCAAGTTGTTGGGCATTCGAAAAATGAGGGTTTTTTTTTCCTGAAGAGCCTCTGAAACTTGTCTGTACATCCATCTTTGAACTCCACGTCACGGGGGCTGCCCATCAGAAACCTCCTGCCTGCAATAACCCAAGTAGGCCTCTAGGGGTCCTCATGGACCCATTTTGTAATCACTGGAATTCCAGGCCAGAGAAAACTGCTTTACAGAAAGGTTTTCGCAGGGGGTGCCCTTCTAGAAGAGCGTCCACCTTCTGTGAATGTTTCTAGACCAAACTGGACCTAACCTGGAAGGTTTCTGGTCTGAGAGAAGGTTCTGGACTGAGCAGGGTCAACCTCTCCCTGTATGGGGAGTCCATCTCCCCAGCACACCATCTCTAAAAGCTTCCGAAGCATCGAGTCTTACCTGCCCTTGGACAGGGGCCTGGCACGTAGGGCTGCCAGGTATCCTGTAACTGTGGGACATGTTCTGTATGTAATGAGTTTGTTTGGTGTTCCTTACTGATTTTTTTTTAAGATGCTCCAAATGTCCTATATCCACCTTTTTTTCCCCTCTCAATAAATTACAAAAATTTAACATTCGATTTATTTTACAAATTTAACTGGGCATCCTGCATTTTCATTTGCTAAATCTGGCCACCCTACTGGCTGGCTGGTTTGCATTCCTGTGCACATGAAAAGGCAGGTACCAGTCTTGGAGCCAGCAGCCGGGCCAAGCCCAGGGTGAAGCAGCCAGGCAGCTGGGCACCCAGGTTAATGATGGGCTCCCTCTCAGGCTCTTGTCCGTTAACCCTACCCTACCCATGGCCTTACAAGTGGGCTCTGGCTAATAGATCAGGAAAACACCTTAAGCGGTTTGACTCCTTGGATTAAATCTTGGTGTAGCCTCCCTCCACGTGGACTCCAGGAGGGCACAAATCCATGCTTTACAAAGGTTCTGTTTAATGCATTTGTGAATTGCAAACCAGGCCTGGTGGCCTTCTTGATCTGTAACGTGGGCAAACTACTTAACTTCCTGCAGCTTTTGCTTGGATTTAATAATTGCAAACTTGCTGTGAGGATTAAATAAGGAAAAAAAAAATCCAAATTCCCATGACAGTCCCTGAGACATATGATGAGTGGTTTCAATCGTGTTGCCACTTCAGTGGTCAAACTAAGAGCAAATCCTCAGAACTTCAACTTTGTAGATCTCCTTTGATGCACAAGATCAACTTTACCACCTTTTCCAGGCAATACTTTGTATTATGAAGCATCTGCTGGGGACCAGATGTTGTGCTGAGCTGTTTCTGTGCATTATCTTGTTCAGCCCTTGTGTGATGTGTCCTGGAGAGGAAACTGAAGCCCGGGAGGTTAGGAAATTTACCCTAGTTCATACAACCAGCAAGCAGTGGGGCCAGGACTGGGTCCAAACCCGGCAGCCTGTCTCCAGATCTGCCTGACTTCAAAGACCATACATTTAACCACTGCTTTATAAAGATGGTGATGTCTGTTCAGACACCCACTATCAACTCCCAGAAAGGCTTCTTGCCTGGTAATTGAAGGGCTGCTGGGAACGCCCTTCCCAGTTTGGGGCTGCTGGCATCCCGATGAGATCTTTCTCACTCTGGCTTCCCAACCTTTGATCCCTCATGGAACCATGTCCTTTTGGAAAATGAAGAGAGGACAACGTGAAGACTGGTTTTCCGGGAAAAGTTATGTTTGTGTCGGGAGCCACGGTTGGGAAGCTACAAAGCTAGCCTAATTCACAGGATTTTCCAGTGCATTCCTCAGATGCCTTTGCTCTCTTCCTCCACCCTTTTTGCAAAGGTAATTCCTGCCCAGTTGGCTATTAACTGGCCCTTCATCAGGAATACCTTCAAGCTACACCCTGATGAGAAGTGTCAAAATTGCACATCTTGAAAACCCACACACGGCAGACTGCCCCAGACGGTCCTTTTCCCAGGGTTTTTTCACCTTGCCCATCTGATTTCTATCCCTCCCATTGACCACCCCCTCTTTCTCCTCCCCAGGCTGACTCCTGTTTGCTTGCTCTCTTACCTTTTCATTTCCTTTGGCTTCCACTTAGAAGAGGTGCTCGGTGATCAGTTGTTTTTTATAACGTCATGGTTAAATAGACAGCATCAGATTTGGAGTCAGACAGCGACGGACACACAGTTGGTTTCCTAATATTTGTTGGATACCTGGTTTTTCAAATCACATACAATCTCTTCCCCATCCCCCTTTCTGCCTCCAAACTTGGGAAATCTCTGCTTTAAATACTGGAAAGCAGCATCCATCGAGGTTGATGTAACACCTTTTCCTAGATACGTCACCGTCACCCAGGGCTTTTCAATGGGGCTACTTTGGACAGTTTGGATAGAACAACTATTTGCTATGTCAGATCATTCCACATCTTTGCATTATGTTTTATGCCCCGTGGCTCCTAAATGCTAATAGTACCTCCAAATCATTGAGAGATTCTAAAACACAGCAGCACATTTCCAAATGCCGCAGTTGAAAATCACAGGACTTTGAAATGCTGGGCACTTCATGAGTATTACAAGTATTCAAGAAGAGATAATTATCTACAACTCAGAAGTTAGGTCAACTCCCATCCCCTTCCGGGTCCCAGGACATGGTCCCCTTGTTCAGGCAGCTGGTATTTGAAGACAAAAGGAAATGGAGAGAATGTGTTCGTAGGTGTGTTCATGTTAAGAACGGCCATCAGATGAGTATCACCAAAACAAATCTCGTGTGTACCTCCTATTTTCTTTTGCAGGGAGAGAGACTCGTTCAATGAGTCATCAGAAGTAGAAGAGGGTGGAGGTGTTATGAAGACATTCTGGTAGTGGGCTCAGGATTAATAAATTCATCTCAGATTTACTCTTTCCAAAGAGACTCAAAGAGCGAAGGCTACAAGCACGTAAGTCTGATAGAGCTGAATTCCAAGAGGACTCCTTAGGGCAAGGGTAGAAGGGCATATATAACCTTCATGTTACCACACTGCACGGAGCAATCACAAATGGGGGAGGATCGATAGATATTTTCACTGCTCCCGATCAATATTTAGTTCATTATGGTTATCTGTGATTGTAATGAGTATATTCACTGGTGTGAGACATCTTATTAACTAGAAAACAACTTAAGAAATGTACTCGGTCCACTGATGAGTTCACATAGCAATAAATAATGCAGCCTTGAGGGCAACCACGTAAGCAGTGCCCTAAAGAAGAGTTCTCTGGACCTCTGGACTGAAGCCTGCCTCTTTGCCTCCCTGCTGCTGGGAAATGAAAGAAAATTGGGCCCATTATTTTTAAGAAGTAATGAGCAAGGGAAGCTGAGCTTAGCATATATTCACTCAATTTTCATTTATATATATATAAATATATTTATATAATAATTATATATAAATATATAATTATATAAATATAATATAAAATTATTATATATTTATATATAATTATTATATAAATATATATATTTTATATATTTATATAAATAAATAAATAAATAAATATATATATTTAAAATCCTATTTGTTGGGGGCAGGGTAGAGCTCAGTGGTAGAGCGCATGCTTAGCATGCAGGAGGTCCTAGGTTCAATCCCCAGTGCCTCCATTAAAAAAAGAAACCTAATTACCTCCCCACCAAAAAAAGAAAGAAAAAGAAAAAAAGAAAATCCTGTTTGCTACCCTTACTGTAGAGAAATTGTTCATGGAACAAGATAGCAGTAGTTTAGGATTTGGAGTTTGACAAGTCAGGACTTCTTTCCAGCTTTTCTCCCAATAGCTACATGACTTTTGGCAAATTACTTGAGCTTTCTAACTGTGAGATTCTGTAAAATGGAAATAACAGCACCAGCTACCTCACTGGGCTGTCGTGGGGATTTAATGAGCAAATGCATGTCAAGCACAGTGGCCTGGAACACAGTGAAGCGGAATTCAACAAATGCTAGCTCAGTTTTGCAAAGGGACATACTTTTCCTTTTTCTGCTTCAAGGTGGCACAAGGAAAGGGGTAGAGAGGGGCAGAGGAGTAGAAAAGGCCTCTGGAAACCCAGAGGAGGGCCTGGCAATGGAGTGAGAAACATGGGGGATGAAGAGCTGGACAAAATTTGTGCTCAAAGATGAGTTCAGTTTTGCATCATTTTCTGGACTCCATGTATGTGTTGAAAGATTCTTCCCTCTGGAAATGGACTGTATCTCCATGCCCTGCGAGATTGTAGGGGACAACGAATGACCTGCCTTATCAATAAGCATGGCGGTAGCACCTTCTTTGACAGAACTCCAGATCAGCGCTACTCAAAGGGTAATCTAGAAACTCTGTTACTGGAACGTGGGACAAGCTAAGAATAGAAACTGAAAGTCAGTGCTTAAAAACTTTGAAACGTGACAGAGTAGTTTCGTCTGATGAATCTAATAATCAAAAGGAATGTATATTTTCGTATCTCTAATATTTCACCTATCCAGTAATTCATACTTTCTAATAAATTAACTTTTCCCCTTAATAATTCACTTTATTTCACTTTATAAAATAAAGGCCCAAAATGATTGAAAATTTTCAAAACAGGGTTTTCTCCACTGATCGTTTAGAAAAAATATCAAAACTTTTCTGTTGTATCGAAGGAAAGAATTCTTTTGATTCTGAAAGCTCTAAAGACTGACATTTGAACCATTGTTCCTAAAAACAGGCTTTAAACTATAGTTTAAAACAATTCTAGAGTCTTTATTGCTTAACATTAAGCTCTTATGAATACAAGGAAGAATCTTGAATAATTTTCTCAAATATAGAAAAAAATTAAACATCCAGGAAGGTGAGGCAATTTTTTCAATCCACCTTGTAAAACATACATCTTTATGAGGTAGATCAATAAACATGGACAAAAAGTGAGGCCCAAGAGATTTCAGGGGAAAAAAAAGTCATAACCTGTACTTGTAATATGATGCTTTTTTTTAAAAATTACTATAGGCATAGAAAAAAATCTGAACTGATACACTGTAAAGTAGTAACTGTATCTGTTAATGTTAGGCTTACAGGGCACAATTATATTTTTATGTTATATATTTGCTTCATATTTGAAATGAGAAATTTTAACATGAGTATATGATATTTTGCATTAAAAAATATATCAATTTGACACATTAAAAATTTTACCTCCATAACTTCTTGGTTACTAATGAGCACACCAATCATGTGGTTGAAAAATGCTTTTCAAAAAAGATGCGGGGAAAATCATATAGCAGGCCCACTGTGCTTCCATTTTTATACCTTCTATTTCCATTTAGGAGCCAAGTTGTATTTGCTTTTTCAAGGTATACCTACAATTCTAAGCATACCATTTGTTGAACAGGAAAAGGTTATTTCAGCATGAGAAATGTTAACTTCCTTGCATGACTGGGACATTGTGCTGTACACCAGAAATTGACACACTGTAATTGTACTTCAATAAAAAATAAATTAAAAAAAATTAACCCCCCTATATTTCACTTCCCATTCCCCCATCCCCCCACTGTTTGTGATTAAAAGATGCCAGATGAAATATAATCTTGAATTTAAAAGACCTGTTGGCCAGTCTGCAAAACTAGTATGCACGACTTGTTGCAAATAAACAACAATCATAAGATGAGGAAGCCTAAAAATTCCCATCATTCATCCTCCAGGAGGCAATAAACTACCGTATTTCATGAATTCTAAGACACAGCATTCTTTTATGTATCACCAAGAAAGAAAAAAAAAACACCGCCAACTAGATCATGCCGGCAATCAAAAGATGCACCCTGATTTCAGAAATGTAAATAGGAAAAAAATGAGCATCTTGGAGTCCATAAAATACGGTAATACGATAACTAAAAAATCTACAATCTTGTCCAACCTAATTACCTGCAGTAGAGCACTTTAAGCTGTTTTGTATGAACCCTGAACATAAATGGAAGGATACGTAAACATTTTCAGTAGCACACCTTTAATTTATTGACCTATGTAAAAAAATAATAGGTCTTTAAAAAGTCAGAACAATAAAAGAATATGCAAAAGGGTATTTCTGTTTCTAGAAGGCTACACAAATATGCAAAAAGGAATAAGTTACTTTTTTGCATGTCTTTTTGTTTTCCAAGTTTTTTTCCCCCAAACTTCATTTTTTAATGATACAAATGACTAAGGACCAGTTTAACAAATCATCTTTATGTATATATTACATGCTTTGGAATATAGATAGAAAATGTTCCCAAAAAAGTTGTTCAGAAACTTCTCTATTCACAATATGAACAAGAAACCTGTATAAAAGAGGGGGGAAGGAGCACCTTTTATGGAATTCTGAAGCAGAGTAGAGATGACAAAAAAAGATTCATCTGGAATATGGAAATATTTGTTTAAAAAAAAATTCCCTACAATCAACCATAGCGAATTAGTTCTTCCAAGGAAAGTATGAGGTAGTTTTAGCCTCATAATTAAATCTACTGCAGCTTGGAGGTTTTTTGCTTTTGTTTTCAATGACTAATCTTGTTTCTGTCACTTGGTGACTTAGAACTGCCTGTGGAAGACAACATGTTCACGTTTCTATTGTTCACAACTTTAAGGCACGCAATTCGTCTAAAATGATGTGGTTTTCGTGTTTTTTTTTTCCTTTATGTTGTTGGGCTCTTTCTGTATCTCCTCAGAATCCTTTTTCAAACTCTTGATTATAAAAGCTTTCCAAGTCAAGGCTGCCATTTCAGTGACAGCCGAGTTGGGGAGGTACCAGCCCATCATGCCGCTGGCGTAGAAAGACAGAAGGAACTCAGCGACACTGTACCTTAGAACATTCTCCAAGCAGAGTTTGCCAGTTACTCAGTGGGCTGCTTCATCTCCCCCAGTCCGTTACCGTGAAGTTATATGACAGGATGCTATGGCAGCCAGTCTTTCCAGAACCCATTTTATGGTGCTTAGGAAAACCATCACTCTTGATAGTAGCCTAAAAACATCTACACTCATTCGGAACTTCATGAAAATCCAGCTTCCCTTCAAGTAATTCTCCAATACTGTCTAAGTTGTTCACGTCTGGGTAGACATGGTATGTAATTCTTCGCCAGCTCACAAATTCAAGCCTTCCGATGGTGAGCGGTGACTGAGGAGCTTGTGTCTTCTCTTCTCTCTTCATTCTGAATTGTGCTCTGAAATCTCCCCTGTCCTGCTTTCCTTTTGGAGACCCTGAACGCACTTTTCACAGTTGTGAGGTCTGCCTTCAACGACTTTTATTCCCTTAAGTAGTGCTTGCTATTGAGAAAGGCTGAGTCCTCCCTGGCAACGTGGTCCGACCTTGCTCTGTGAGGTTAGCGCCTGGACTTGGAAAGGCAGGTTGTGGTTCAGGGGTTTTGTGCGGCTGAGTATGTGGTTCACTTCCGGGGCCATGTGAGTCCTCTCTTCCACCTCGGATGCCTGGAGGTTTCTAAAGCCAATGGCCTTCTGGGAAGACGAACGCGTTTTGCAAGGCACACTAGTGTGAGAACGCAGTGCTCGGTCAAGAGGCCCAACTGCAGTTCAGACTAATGTCCCAGGCTTGGAGTCTTCATGCCAGAAGAGCCTCTGCTCACTGCCCTCCAGGCTGTCCTCCAACTGGTTTCCATCTGGACCGTCCAGTTGACCGGTCTCTGTGTACTGCCTAGTAAAGGAAATCAGAAGGAAATCAGAAAGGTTATGACTTGTGGTCATTTTTGTTCCCAGAGTACAAAGATTACCACACTCAAAGCAGTTAGTAGAAAGCACTGTTAGGAAAATCATCCAAGACTTGGAAATAAGGCAAGGGATGACTGTGTGTTTTTCCAGCATCACTGTCTAACAGGCCCATGCGGGGAGTGCTCACTTCTCTTGAGAGAGAGGCTTTTGTCTAACTTCTATTTACCACTGATGAGGACGCAGGTTGTGTTAAGTGATACGTTAACTTGGAGGTTTTTGTTGGGAAGACATACACTACAAATAACTTCTGTCTGGTAGAAAAGATTATGGTCATTGTTTTATTGCCCTGTAGGATATTAACTGGTTTGGTATCGAAATTAGTCATCTTATGGCAAGACTCTCCCTTTCAGTGTGTGGAATTCAGTCCCTTGAGTTCTCTGGGAACCAGCTTTACTGTTCATTAGTTCTCTCATTAATGAGTTAAATAAACCTTTGATATATGCTCATTATCTGTGTGTGTGAGTCACATTTTTGACTTCTGAAGTATTTTTGACAGCTACACTTCAAGTATTCTTCAAATTAAGGGAGATTCACGAAACGTTTTCCTCAGAAACAAAGAAATGTATTGAGAGGGAGGCAAGGGTACCACAGGACACATTTGACATCCTCAAGGTGTACGGGGTCAAGTGTAAACTGGAAACAGCATCACATAAAAAAATCAGAGACCCATTTGGAAGGTATGTCCAAATGAAGGCATCTTACTATAAAGACCATTCCAATAAGCAAAACCTCATTCCTGTAATAGTTGGTTAGAGCAGGTTAGATAGTTAGTAGATTTCTTTTTATTTTAAACTTCAATGTCTTTTAGTAAAGGTGATTAAAAAGTCTTGGGAAGAAGAGCTTTGGAAATAAACACTCTGCCAAGCCAGGTATTTAGTGGTTTTTTTTTTTTTTCTAATATAAAAACAAAGGCAGATTGCCACAACGTCACACACCAGTCAAAACAAGTAGAACCCTTGCTATGCAATAAACCACACACGGGTTGGAGGGGCTGTACTTACTACAGCTGGCTACACTCAAAAGAGAATTTAGAACAGATCTCATTTCTGGAGGCACAACCATACTCCAGGACAGAAGCCCGTGGTTTTGCCTAGTGACGGGGAGAGTAAGACAAGGAAGAGGATGGGAAAAGACAACCGGAAGTGAAAGAAACACAGTTATTTGAGAACACAGTTTGCAGTAGCAGAGCCGAGAATCTGACTGGCTTATATACTAGGTGGCAGAAGGGACGGACCTTCAACATTTCTAATCTTGGAAAGTTTATGCTGCTGAGAGTTTATACTACATCATACCAGGGGAAAATTTTTTTTTACAAAATTATTAGACACATTAGACAAAATGATTAGAACTGAATTGAAAAAGCTCAGCTCAAATTTTGGGCCAAAGTCATTTTTGTTCTTGGTCCTAACTCCCTTGCCAGCGTTATATACAGAAGTCCAATTTGTAGCTTTCTGTAATGTTAAGACCTCGACACTCTGGGGAAAGGATCTCATTTTAAAAAACACAT
The DNA here is from genome assembly GCF_048564905.1 of Vicugna pacos. Taxonomy (NCBI): domain Eukaryota; kingdom Metazoa; phylum Chordata; class Mammalia; order Artiodactyla; family Camelidae; genus Vicugna; species Vicugna pacos. Next base: position 37,156,325 of record NC_133003.1, read on the forward strand.
AGATCTATTGCTAAGCATTTCAAATCTTCAATTTAAGGTCAGATCTAAAGTTTTTTATCTTTATCCTGAAACCCACTTTTCCTCTTATTTTTAAAATCAGATTTTCATCAAAAATAACATCCAATTTTAGGGCAAATTTCTAAAGCTTTGTGGATGATTGTTATTATATTTGCCTTGTTAACAGATCAAATTAAGTTGATCAGACTGTATCATATTAAAAAAAAAGAATCCTAAATAGATGAACAGATGGAAATAAGTACTCCCATAATTCTTTGGCCTGGGAGGATAAATTGGTAAATCTTTCTAGTAAGCAGGAGCTTAAAAAGATATGCTTTTCTATTCAATCTGTTAATTCTATTTATTGCTGTGGATCCTAAGGAAATAATCTGGAAGAGATCAGACACACATTTTGCACAAAGATGTTAACAAAAGCATCACTTACAATAAAAAAAAAAGAGAGAGAGAAAATTGAAAAGCCATTTCAATTCAAACTACGAGGAACTGTTAAATAAAGTATGGCATATGTATTGAGTGGAATATCATACTGGTCACAAGAAATAAGGTTTAAAGAGTTTTGTAAAAAAAAATTAGGAAACACGTTTATCTATGATAAGAAGTAAAAAGCTGGGATGTAGCATTTCATGTACAATGAAGGATGGAATACTGTATATATGGTATCATTATGACCATGTTAAAAATGGATACAGAAAAATGGGGGAAATGTGCCAAAATGTTATTAGCTGCTATCTCTAGATAATTATTATGGGTAAATTATTTCCCACTTATTTATTTATTATCCTCCTAATTTTCTACAGTGAGCTCATATTATGTGCACATGCATACACACACAATAGGGATCTTTAAATAGTTTCTAATTTCCTGTACATTATGCCCCTTTGACATCAGACTCTGCTGTCAAGCCATCTTGGGCTCCCTGAAATAGATGAGCAGACTTCGTAAAAACAGATTTTCTCTAAAAATGTTTAACACTTCCTCAGTCCGATGGAAGTGATGTTAAGGATATTAGAAATGTCTTATGCACTGAACAGTATGTTCGATCTCATTTCTAACTCAGTCAAGAAAGTAAACTATAAGTATACAGGAAAATCATTTGCAAATGTATTATACAAAATGATTAGAACTGAATTAAAAAAAGTTCAGCTCAAATTTTGGGCCAAAGTCATTTTCCTTCTTGTTTCTAACTCCCTTGCAAACATTATTTACAGAAGACCAGGCTATCTGACGTCCTCTGAGGTATATTTTCATTAGAATTCTATTTTGAGCACACTCTTTGTTGAGCTGAGACAATTGGCCTAATATTTCAAGCCAAGAAAAACTTTTGCTAAGTACGGAGAAGAGAAACAAGGCTTTGGGGGTTGAATATCTCCAATTTGCTTATAACATTGAGTGCTTTAATAAGAAACTAACCTCTCAAATTCACCAGTAAAAATTAACCCTGAAAAGTTATAGTCTGTGTAAGCCTCCTGTGCCTGAAGCAATCTGACTTAAAGAAAGCAAAATTAAATTTTCTTTAAACACACACACAAACCCAGAAAATACTCTACTTCTTGGCACCAGGGGTTTGGATTATATCCTATGAGAAAGTGATGGAGGAAGATGACCACTTCAAACTCAACTCCTCCCATGTATGCAGAGAACTGAAAAAATATGTAATCCAGAGTTGGCAATCTTTTTTTTCAAAATCACATTTTAACAAACTGTCCTTGTATATTGCCTTTAAATGTTTACAAAGAACTACTATTACAGACAAACAGGACAGCTGGCTGCGTCTGTTGCTTCTGAATGAACATAAGGTCAGACACAAAAAGGCAGCAAATGCTTGAAATCAAGCCCACCAACTGTCCATGAGGACTCTTGCTATGAACAGCCTTTTCTAGCACAGGGGTATTTGTCCGGCAAGGCTCCAGAAGAGTCTTAAGTGGGTATCTCAATGATACAGTTTCAAGTACAGCAATTCAAAAAAAAACCAAAAACCTTTCAGACACAGAATTTCACGTACAGAACTCTAAGAACAGGGTCAAATCTGAATGTGCTAGATTAATCGTGAACAAGCTTTTTTCTTAAAGGACCAGATATTTCCGGCTGCTGGCCACGTGATCTCTGTTGCAACTCCTCTGCCCTCAGTATAAAAGCAGCCACAGACAGCATCTAAATGAACGAGCATGGGTGTTTTCCAATAAAACTTCATTTGTTTATAAACACAGGTGGCAGCTAGTTTTGACCCTTAGACTACAGTTTGCCAACCCTTGGGCTAGACTGCTTAGTGTTCCTAAAATAAAACTGGATTCCTTGCTTTGCTGTACACCTGAAACTAACATTGTAAATCAACTACACTTCAATACAAAATAAGAATTATTTTTTTAAAAAATGGGATTTCTGAATTCTTTTGACTAGCAACAGGGTAGCAGAATTTTTGAGCATTGCTTTCTCACCTGCCTGGAGAGGGCAAAGGATTATAGATGTTGCCATAGCAGCTGGTGTAAGAAGAATGTGCCGGGGTCTCGTATTCAGATAACCCTAAGGTTATCTGGGTCCTCCAGTTCCCAGAAGCATTTGTAGAAGACACTAGAAATAAAAAAGAAAAGAGACACAATTGGTGGGAATACACAGAGTGAAAATTGTTTAAGTCATTTAGATGTGCATTATAATCAGCTGTGTGCAGAGTAGAGATTAAGAACCAATGCTTAGAATCCACAGAGTTCCTATTCTAAGCCTCAGTTATCTCATCTGTAAAGTGGGAATAATAATATATTCTGTATAGGGATGATATTGGGATTAAAGTAATATACAAAAATATTTAGCCCTGTGCCTAGCAATAAATGATAACTATCATTATTATTATAAATGGGAATAAAGCTAATGGAAAGACATGCTGTAAAAAAATAACCCCAAAAACAAGCCAGAAAAAAAAAATCCTCATATATGGAAAGCATCTTCCCCATATCAGGCTATGGTGGCTGGATAGCTTCAGAGGCTTCCATCATAAAGAGAAGGTGACAAGTCTGAGTTTCTTGGAGACCTTTGGAGGAAAAACATCCTGTATGTTGACTTGTTGAGACTTGCCTATTCCTCAGCCAAAGGCACTAATAGGATCAGGGCATATTTTTTGCCTAAAAAAAAAAAGTCTATGTTGGAGAGGTGGGTGGGGATGAGAGAGGGTAACTAGTATAGGAAAGATTTTCAGGAAGAGATTTAGTTTTTTTGAGGGACTAATCTGGAACAAGACAAGGGCATAATTTGGGAGCAAAACCCAGTGACTGCCCCATCACTGGACGTTTGCTGTCCTCTCTCTAAAATCAGTCCTGCTCCATGCCTAGGAAGTACCAGGCCAACCTGGTCGTCCAAAACTCAGACAACTGGTACTGCTCATGCATTCTTCCAGCTCTCTTCCATTTCCTCTTCCTGGTGGCCAACCTCCTCCACTTTCTCTCACACCCACAAAGCACAGGGGACCAGCGTGGGACAGACACATTTCAAAACTCATCTGCGGTCCTGGATGCCACGAGGTTTTGACTCAAAGATATAACATTCTTTACTTTGAGCTTCCAAGAATGTTCCATAACTCTAAGTCAGGGGCTGTGAGGCATGGTGGCTAGGGTGTCAGAGCTGTGTTAGAATTCCTTACTAGCTTTGGAGCTTGGGCAGGGTCATTTAAACCAAGCCAGAACTGCCTCCACGGCAGGATTAGGATAATAATAATAAACAGAACAACAGGACTTGCTACAGAATTGTTGTATACATTAAATGAGACAGTGCATGCACAAGTGCTGAGCGGGCTGGTGGCTCACGGTAAGTTGTCAATAAATAGCAGCTGTCCTTACTACTAAAACTCTAAGAGTCGCCAACAGAGCCTTTCGGTGGCTGGAAGGGATTACAAAACCCCTGACTAATTCAGCAAATATTCAGAAACTTAGCTCTGCGTGAGAATGAGGCGTGCCTGTTGTAATACATTAGCTATAAAATGTAGGCAGGAATGAGGAAAATTCCAAAAGGGAATTCTGGGAGCACTGATTCCATCCCTCCAATTCCTTCAACTGCAATGCCTTTTGGCCCACGGGGCCGTATCCTCCAGGTGTCAGTAAGGCTCACACCCTCACCCTGGGTCCCAGTCAGGAAGCAGCATCTCCATTCTCACCTTTGCCCCTGACCCAACCACCAGGACTGCTGAGGTTCCAGAGTTACACCTCCCCCTCTCCCTGGCCTCGCTGTTTAAAGAGGCATTACCCCAGCCCTGTGCCCCAGTGACCATCCATGTGCATCCCAGCCCTCCTCGTTTGGTTTCTGAAATTTTCTCATCCGACACCTTGAACTCTTAAGGGGAAGGAAGGTGCTCTCGAAATCAGAGCCACAAGTGAGAAATCATTTACAGGAGACTTTTCATATGTTAGATGTGGTAATCAATGGGAAAACCCTAGCAGGAGTCCAAAGTCCTGCACAAGCAGGAGAGAACTAGAACCCAAACAGAAATCTCCATGGAGACGTCTCTTGTCAACAAGCTTAGGAAACTTTCAAAGGTGACGATCACACAATGATTCAGGAACCTCTGTGCTATGTCTCACTAAGGCATCATGCTTGAAAGAGGAGGCAAGACTCATGACCTCGGTTTTTCTTGCAGTTAGAGAATTCATTCGTTGCTTAGAGCTTTACCATTGCTTAATTTTCATACATCCTTCTAGCTGCTAACTAGTCTGTGAAGTCACCAAGGCCAGGAACTGGCTTAATGCTGGCTTCTCAGCATCTTGGATGGACCTGCTAGTTTGACGAATAAATGAAACCACAGGCGGATTCTCCTCTTAGGCCCCATTTCTCTACTTAAAGTACCTAGCACAGCTGGAGGAATGTTAGCGGAGTTAGGGACCAAAGCTGACGCATGAAGAGATGATCGCTAATCAAAATGGTCTTGGAAGGAAAATTCCTTAAATCAAGCATAAAGGGCAGTACCTATGACTACTGATCTACATAGGACTTAGAACAGCGCCAGGACCAGTGCTTAGTAAATGCCAGCTCCTGTCGGACTTACTAGAAGCCTGAGGCAGGGACCTGAGCATGTGGAACGAACTGCCTTTAGATCATCCAGTTCAGAGGTGGTGAACACAGAAAGGATGCATGACTCCAGTGGTTTTCTGCTCACCTGAAGGGTTTATGCTCTTCTTTGAATATATCAAACCCTCAATGCCCTGAACACTTGAAAGAGATGTGGCTGTCAATGGGAGACCTAGAAAAGATACAATAAAGGAAATCCCCGAATGCCAGGCAGCACAGAGAGCAGGTGCTCAGTAAATGCTGGATTTGAGTCTGTGGCTCCACCCAGCGGGTACCATTCTCATGACCTTGGGTCCTGCTCTCATGATCCTTGAGGGGCATGGCCTGGGGTAGGCAAGGGGGCCGGGGAGTTAGGAGGTGAAAGAAATCTGGGTGGCAAGGGCCTCCGCGGTGTTCTTACCTGATGAGTAGGAAGACGCACGGCTGCTCGGAGAACAGGGCACTTGGAGCCCCGCGAAGCCCAGGCTTCTCTGCGAGCCCCTGTCCGCGTCGAAGCTCGTCTGCGCACTGTGGCCCTGCTCCTTCTGCCCGGAGGCCCGCTGGTACCAGCCGCGCAGGTGCTCGGCGACCAAGGCCTTGTGGATGTTTTTGGTGATGTGCTCCGACTTGGCGGCCGCCTTCCTCGGCAGCCGCAGGGTGGCGTACGGGTTGTGCGGCACCCGGTCCACCTCGTCTTCGTGGAAGGACCTGCTGTGGTCCCTCGGGCGGTCGTACCCGTAGTGGGCGGCGGAGCGGTAGGGCGGGTTGACACTGTACTGCCCCTCCGTGTCGCTCTCGTAGACGTAGCCGCCCCCGTAATAGAGCTCAGCCTCCGCGTACGCCGCGTAGCCGGCGATGTAGCAGCTGGAAGCGGGCGGCTCCTGGCTCCTGGCGTGGACGCCGTTCCGCAGGCTCTCCTTCTGCGCCAGGTTGGGCATGCTCCCGGAGCTGGAAGCCGAAACGCTCTGCTTCTTGGACCTTCGGCGCCCCCTGGAGCGAGTGTCCAGGGTCTGGGCGGTGTAGTAGGGCCCGGCCACGGGCGTCACGCAGCAATACTCCGTGCTTGACTGGCTGGTGTAGGAGGACCCGTCATCCAGGATTTCTGTGCTGCTGCTTCTTTGGGACTTGGAGAGGGAGAAGAATGGCTTGTCGTTGTCCACCTCGGAGAGCAGGTGAGACTGGGACTCGAGGCTTCCGCTCCGCTGGCGGCAGTGCTGAGATGAAGATTCGGGTCTGAAAGAGGAGAAAGAAGGGCAAAGCGGTAAAAAGAGAGAGGAGGAGAGGAGGGCCGAGAGAAGGACAAAGGACGCCACAGTTAAATGATCTCATAACTCTTGGCCTGCAATAGGATTTTTAAGGTTTCCGACGCTGACCACACGACAGAGTCCATTGGGTTTACACCAGGCTCTGTCAACTGGGCAGTCCACATCCTTTTTTGAAATTAGGAAGATAAACTGCTGATGTACAACGTGAGTCAAAGCCTGAGAGAAACCCCACATGTCTTTGAAGGGTCCTCTCTTCCAACAGGATAGCGGGACACCCAGACTAGGGCAGAGGCAGCATTCGCAGGGGGCAGAGTCTGGGCTCTGACATGGGAGATACTGGGACTGAGTCACGGCTCCATCACTTCCCAGCTGTACGAACGTGGGCAAGATATTTAATCACTCTCCCTTCCTCCTCTGTAAAAACTGAGGACAAAAACAGTATCAAATATCTCCAATAAGGTTTGTTGTGGGGGCTACATAATACAGTGCATATGAAACTGCACAGCCTTCAGGAAACACTTCAAAGTAGCACTGTTGCCATTAACTTCACCCTCATCACCGAATAACCACCGGTAATAAGCCGGTTGGAAAAATTAAGGCACACACAAAAAAATCCAGTATCTACCCAAGGTGTATTTTTTGAGTACATTTTCTTTGCTGACATAAGGGAACTGTTAAGTGACTAGAAAATGTAGAGTCCTAAAACAAAGTCCCTTAAAACAACAAAGAAAGACAGCGAGGTAAAACAAAAGGTTCAAGCAAAACTCAGCAGAGACAAGGCAAGTGGAATGAAGCGCTCTTACTCCAAGTGGCTGCTGCTGTAGGCGTTGCGGGTAAGGACGGGCGTGGTGGGCATGCTCCGTCCCCCCTGGGGCCGCCTCTCCAGGGTTCTGTAAGGACTGCTGTGTGTCGACAGCATCTCCCTGGGGATGGCAAAAAGAAGAGGTCAGGAACATCTCTGGCAAACTGTTGTAAGCGGATGAGAGACTTACTGGAAGCTGAAGGAATGGGAGCGTAAAGAGAAAACTGGGGAAAATCTTTGTGGTTTAGTTTCTTGGTGCATCCCATCCTATATGAGTTTTAGGGGAAGCACATGATCTGACTCTGAGTCATAAATATGAAGGAAAAAAATAAAGGACTCAAAAAAAAAAGTACTGAACGAACAAGATTGACAACTAGAGCAGGGGCAGCAAACCTTTTTTTCCGTCAAGAGTCTAACAGGAAATATTTTTGGCTTTGCAGGTCAGATGATCTCTGTCCAATATCTGTGACAATGCAGGTGGCTGTGTGCCCATAAAACTTGACCATGGACATCGAAATTCAAATTTCCTATGATTTTTATGTCTCAAAGTATTACTGCTTTTGATTTCCCCTCCAATTATTCAAAGAATACAAAAAAACATTCTTAGCTCATGGGCCATTCAAAAATAGGTCACTGGATGGATGTGGCTAGTGGGCTGTCACTGGCAGGCTCCCTGGACTAGAAGGAAGCAATCTTCAATCACTCTGTCCACTTCCCGGCACAGTGAGAACACAATTTGAAGTTAATTCTTTCTATAAATGACTTTGATTACACTTTACTTATTAAAAAAAAGCACACCAAGTTCATTGCAAAGAAGTTTGAAAAGGTGGAAAAAGAAAACTTATTTATTTATTTATTGCAGGGGGGGTAATTAGGTTTGTTTGTGTGTGTGTGGGGTGTAAATTAGGTCTATTTACTTGTCTATTTTTAGAGGCGATACAGTGGATTGAACCCAGGACCTCATGCATGCTAAGCATGGGCTCTACCACTTGAGCTATACCTTCCCCCTCTTATTTATTTATTTATTTATTGAAGAAAAATTTAAATGTCTATAATCTGCTACCTCAGATAGAATCAGTCAACACTAAACATTTTCAGATACTTTTAACCGAGCCTGGATATTTACAAGCATTTATAGTTTTAGCAACAACAACAAAAAATGAGATCTTACAATCTTTTCTCTTTCAAAACCCACTTAAATGGAAACGATCTAAGGTTTCGTGCTGCTTACTAGTCATCTACAATGCTGTTTTATCGACTATGTAGTATTCCACTGTAAAGACGGGCCATGATTTATTTAAACAATCCACTAGCCGAGCATACGCACTGTCTTCGGTTTGCCGCTAGTATGCACAATGCTGTGATAAGCATTCTGTAGTTAGTTAATTTGATCGGAAAAAATTCCTGTAAGTGAAATTGCCATATCAAAGAGCAAACCCATCTTAAACTATTGGGGAGACAGGCATAATGATGTTTAAGATAATGATTACCAGTTATAATTCCTTTTGCTGAAATGGCTTTGTTTTCCCCAACATAATGAACACACTTGTCCAGTGCTAACTGAGAGGACTCTCTTCATTGCTGGAAACGGGAAATACGTGTGCTGCCCAATGTCATAGCCACTAGCCACATGTGTCCATTAGCGCTTGCAGTGTGGCTGGTGTGACTGAGGAACTGAATTCTAAATTTTATTTACTGGTAATTAAACCGGACAGCATTGCTCTGGGCACATGGATCTCTACTGTTTAAGGCAACAGTTCTTAAAAGCTAATCCAGACTGGGGCTACTCTAAGAGAAAAGTTTTCACTGATGCTTAATGAACTAGAAATGTAACAAAATGTTAGTTTTCTATCCATAAGTGAAAAATTGTTTAATCTAAATAATCTTCCTTTATTTTGAGACTAATTTCCATCCTCCCTGAGATGTAATATAACATGCTGGCTAATATCACATCACAGACTTTGAAGTCAGGCTACCGAGGTTCAAATCCCAATTGCAATATTCACTAGTTGACAAACCCAACAAGTTATTCATACTTTTTGGTCCTCGGTGTACTTATCTGTAAATGGTAATGGGGGTAGTAATACAATCAGGATTGCTGTGAGGATTAAATTTGTTAATACATATTGAAACACTTTCAACAGTGCCTGGCACATAGAAAGTGCTCTATAAATGTTCATTTCATCATCTTATAATTATTACAACAATGGCTATATTTTGGATAGGTAAATGTCATTTTTTTCATGAAATCATAGACTATTTGAACATTCTGATTAGGCAAGGTAAAAAAGTCCATAATCCTATCTTGGGCCCTATTTAAAAAAAAAGAAAAAAAAAGATTATTGATCCACATAGCCAAATTCTGGGAATCACTGGTCTGTCATCTTTTAAAAAGTTATTGCCCTGACAACATTTACTTGAGACAGTTGAGAAGAAGTTGTATTATCTACTTCACAGATTAAAAAATGTGCTGAAGTTCCATTTTCATTTGAAAAGTCAGAAGTCAGTTCTGTCACTTAGTTTGGCAGAGAGGTATTTAAACACAGTTTCCTGAGGCCATGGGATATGAAACTGAACTTGGGACACTATCCTCAAATTCAGATGATAATTAGTGTTCCTGTAATTTAATATAAATCAAATAGACTTTAAAATCAAAGGAAGAGCCAAATACTTTTAAGATCTCTTGACAACACATCAACTTGCTGTCAACACAAATAACTGGGTTAGTTTCTGTGCTTTGGTTTCATAAGATAACCCTTTCTGAAAGAATACATAGGAGAACACAAAACTGGGTCGACTCTTTTGGAGAAAAGATCTCATAGTGGCAACGAGGCATTCACCGCACTGATGTCTTCTCACCTGGACTGTCTGGTATCCACAAACTGCTCATTGATGGACGACTTTCTGAAGTGGATTCGCTCAATCCCGAGAGACTTGGGGGGGAGAATTCTTGGAGAGTGAGGTACTGAACTTGATCGCTGCCCAGCAAGACTGAAGGTGTCGTTGGCTATAATAAGCAAATGAATGAACGAGTGAGTAAGTAGATAAATAAAAAAAGAAACAAATACCTTGCCAAAACCACCCCGAAAAAAAAGTGGAAGATCTGTCTGGTGAGCAAAGTGTTCTTCCAAAGCTGATGTTTTTAAAAGTACCTAAGTTTCAAGAAATTTTTTTTTTATATTTTACACAACAGAAGAAAGAAACTACTAAATATTTTTGTGGGGCCTGTCCCAACTATTACCAATTCAACGGTGCCACTCTGAGCAAATAAATCTCTTGAGTGGAATGGATGATAATACAGCTTTTCTAGACTTACATTACAGAAAAACCCCAGTGTGAAAAATGCCAAGAGGAAGTTGGCCTGCAAAGTTGGCCTGGATCAGTTTTGTTCCAATTCACTTTCAAGGTTCTTAGACCTCCTTGGCTGACCAAAGGTTCGTCCCTTTGTTGAAAGGGGTAAAACTGATTTATGGCGAGTCATTGGAGACTTGACTTGTCTCCCACTGATATGTGTATTTCCGAAGAGGAATGGCAAACAGGACCAAACCTCAGCTTGAAGGAAGAATTGTGAAATGGTTCAGACTTTCATGAATCATTCAACTTGGGGGAAGATAAAGCCGAAGGCGGCTAGTGGCCTCCTCGAATTCTTTAAATCACATCAAGTAGATAGGCAGCCCCTCTGCTTAAGCGCAAGGAAGATATTACAGGGAAACCCTCTGTCACTTGATGTGACATCCACTCCATTGTGAAAGGTGTTAAACACACGTCATTACAATAGATGCAGCCAAACGCCATGAAACCGACACAGTGACGTGTAATCCAACTTCTGAAATACGTATGTCTTCTTAAGGAAAATAAACTCCCACTTATCCAGAATAAGCAGACAGTGATAATTAAAGTCTACCCTGTTTCCTGGTGGTCCAGCGTAGCCTACACGGCACTGATTTCCTGGTTTTGATATTGGATCCAAATATACAAGATGTTACCTTTGGAGAAAGCTGGGTGAAGGACTCTATATTACTTAAGAAACTCCCTGTGAGTCTATATGTACTTCAAAAATTAAAAAAAAAAAAAAACCAAAAAACAAAAAACTCCTACAGAGCATCACAAATCCTAACTGAGATACTTACTTGTGTGAACGGTATTCTGATTCCCTAAAGTCATGTGAGTTGTGCGGTACTGTTATTTGATGCTGAGCTAACTTGTGTAGAAGTCAGTCATAACCCCCCTTTCTCAACACTCTGCATAAACGTAAGTTGGCTGATTCTACTTCTCTTTAGTTCTCTTTAGTTCCTTTTATGTAACTAAAGATAAAATTCTTAATATTTCAGAATATATAATATTTTGAACTGAAAAGGGGGAGCTACTCACGATCATCATAGGTGGCAGTGTCGGACAAGGAGCTGCTTTCTGATGGGATGATGTCCTCTGTGAATAAAATAAACAGCCTTTATTGTAGGTACTGACAGGAATATACAGAACAGATAAATAAGATTATCGCACAGCACAGGGAAATACATACCAGATCTTGTGGTAGCTCACAGCGAAAAAAAATGTGACAATGAATATATGCATGTTCATGTATAACTGAAAAACTGTGCTCTACACTGGAATTTGATACAATGTTGTAAAGTGACTATAACTCAATTAAAAAGTGTTAAAAAAGGAAAAGAAAGTTCTAAAAAATAAATAAACAAACTGCCTTTAGTGTAATGGTGCATTTGTCCACCCAGCAGTTCAATAAAAGCATTTTCAATGGAGCACATCTTATTTTTATTTAGAGACGTCCAACTAATTACAGTGCATTAAGAATAATTAACTATTGTAAGACTAGACCCATTGACTACTGAAGATACAAACATCTTACATAGCATACAATGGGTCTTAAAATGGAACAGACTTTTTGAGAACCCTCCTTTGAGAATCTGCTATACTGTCAGTGTAACTTATTTTCTGAACCCTCCACTGAAGAAAAGGGCTTTTTCTTGATAGAACGTGGCCATTTTGTGGTGCATAAGCTTCTCAATTAGATCAGGCTTTCTCAACAGCGGGCGGCACTAAGGCCACTTTGAACTGGATAATTCTTTGATGAGGGGAGCTGTCCTTCCATGGACGGTCTCCAGCCTCTACCACTGGATGTCAGCACCACTCCTACCCTCAGTTTTGATGATCAGAAATGACTGCAGACATTGCTAAATGTTCCCTGGGGTGCAAAACTGCCCCTGGGTGAGAACCACTGACACAGACAGACCAGGATTCAGATCTTGGTTTTGTCCCTTACTGGCTGTGAGACCGTGGGCAAATTACTTAATCTCTCCAAGCATCATTTGGCTCAAGTCTGAAACAGGGATAAGAACAGTCCCTAGTGTTCAGTGCTTCAGTGAGCATTAAATGACGTAAGGGATGTAAAGCCCTTAGCCCCGCTCCTGGCACAAGACAAATGCTCAATAAATGTTAGCTCTACTTACTACTTTGGTTCCCTACACACAGCATCCTGACGGTTGGAAATGCCCATCGTGATCTGATGACTCCTGGTGCCCACCAAATGTTACAAAATGTGTTCAGCAAAAAGCGACATCTTAGACGCGTTGACGCGCTTTGGCAAATCATTCCACACTCAGTGTCAAGGACTGGCTGGGTTACAGGCAAACGTCACACCTCACCATAAGCTTCAAAGTCATGATGAAGTGCATCTCCTGGTCCAACCTCAAATGTTAATCTCTGTCAGAGCCAGACGGACTGTCTAGTAATTGGACACACAGTAGAAGGCAAGGTGCCAGTATGGTCAGCTGTCAGGCACACTTAAAAAAAAAAAATTCTACCCGATATATGCTCAGTCATTGGCACCACTGCTGTCCAAATGTCAGCCACTGTAAAGGACATCATTTGCATCTCACACAGTTGGGGAGGAACGGGCCACAACAAATGGCTGTGGATGCTAAGTGCACTGCTAATCACCCAACCCTGTAGGTCCAGAATGTGGCCACCAACAAGGCCAACTGGATTTTGCATTCAGAGTCAGAGCCACCCTAAATTCCCCAGCTGCAGCTGACTAACACTTGTGCGTTGATGTCTGTGCATTCACTTTCCGAAAGCCCTATCTCCGCTCTATAAATCGTATGTCCTAAACCCGAGTGTACTTGAAACCTCATTACCACATTTCGTCAAATCTACAATGAGTAAGTCCTTTATGTCCCAGTAAGAAAAAGAAAAAGTACCGCCAATCATGACTGCAACAAATCATCTAGTATACGAATTATCCCAATTTCACAGATGTTTAAATGTGAAAAAAAATTGTCTTGGAATCAAAGAAACATCATATTTCATCCAATGATTGGGCTGAAAACTGTGAAACAAACATGGAAGGCCAACTGGACTTGAAATCTACTTAAATGAGATTTTTCAGTTGATGTTTTTTCATGAATATTGAAGTTTTAGACACAGAATGTTTACAATTTTGAAAATATGGACGAGGATTAGGAAGAAAATCAAGTTACATGAAATTTTACAGCTGCTAATATTTCGAACTCTTTCCCAACCGGTCTCAGCGTGTACATGTTTATACAATGTCAGGATCAGGTTGTGGTTCCATCTGATATTCTGCCTTCCCGCATTTCCTAATATAACATGAACGTATGCCCATATCTTTAAGTCGCCTCCATAATGACAGTCATTGTAAGAGCTTGTTTCTATCCACATGTGTTGGACAGGTCCTTTAAAAAAAAAAAAGTATGGTCTGCTGGATTAAAAAACCTTTGAGAAACTACTGAGTAGGGCCCAATTCTCTATGTTTTCAAACATATTTCTTGCAATGACATCAGACCAGTTAAAGGTGAATCCATCTTGTTCAGAACCAATATTGCTGTGAAAACCCTTTCATCCTGAAAATTAAAGCAATGCAATAATAAAGCATTTTAAAACTGAGAATGTCACTGAAAGCCAAGTTTACCTACTCATAAGACTGAAATTCCAAACCATTTTTATCCTAAGAAAGTTAGACTTAGTTCCAGTCTTTCTTTTCTCTGTCACTGAGTGAACGGGTTTGGAAATGGGACATTCCATCCAGAGTAGTGACTTCTGTGTCTCAACAAAACCCTTACTCATTACTAACCTGGTAAAGTAACGGCTGCTTTCTGGCTGGGTTTCTTTCCACATCTAATTCGGTATTCATTGATTGCATTTTCAATCTCCTGAAGCTTTTTCACCGCATCCGTGTAATCTTGCTTTCGTTTTTTCTTCACGGTTTTACAAAGGTCTGGCTCGTTGGCAAGTTTCTTTGCAGCTTCAACCAGCTTTTGCTGGATTAGGAAATTGCTCTCCAGTTCTTGCAAAGCAGGATCCTGCATTTACAGGATAATACAGTTTTACTTTTATGGACACATATAGTCACTCTCATAGGCTCCAGATAATAAAAGTTCTCTTTCTCGTGCATTCTCAAATCAGATGCTCTTTGAGAATAAAATCTTCCTAAGTTTTACTGCTTAGGTATTCTCATCCCATTCCTAGAAGACAAGACCTCCCTCTTTCAATTTACTTTAACTTCTTATTAGTCCAAATCTCTTTCCTTTTCTTTTTTTTCAGGGGGGAGGTAATCAGGTTGATTTATTTATTTGGTTTTTCAGTGGAGGTACTGGGGATTGAACCCAAGATCTCGTGCCTGCTAAGCACATGCTCTACCACTTGAGCTATACTCTCCCCCATCTTTCCTTTTCAAAGAAAGGAACTGCCTTCCATTCATTCAGTTGATTGGATGAAGAGCATATTTTTCAAGAAGGGAATCTTAACCCAAAATTCATAGCCACAGAATGTTATATTCACATGCATAGCTTTAGAAACAAATAAATTTAGGTTTGATTCCTCTTTCTAGGTGGTTCCTGCTTGCATGACTCTGGACATATTGCTTAATTTTTATTTGTAAAATGGAGATCACAAAAGTATGAAGATTAGAGACAATATATGTACATTGTTTAGCTCAGAGCTGCATATAAAGTGAATGCTCAATAAACAGCAATGCTCACTTTATTATTAATGGAAACCCAGCTATCATTTTCTAAAGCCAAGATGGCTAAATTTCTGCAAGAAACATGAGTAGGGTTATCAAGTCTGATGACATGCAAATGAGAAAGTTCCCTCTATAGTGGCTAACAAAGCTTTTAACTTTATTATACCTCA
The DNA here is from genome assembly GCF_048564905.1 of Vicugna pacos. Classification (NCBI taxonomy): domain Eukaryota; kingdom Metazoa; phylum Chordata; class Mammalia; order Artiodactyla; family Camelidae; genus Vicugna; species Vicugna pacos. Next base: position 37,171,607 of record NC_133003.1, read on the forward strand.
GTGCTGTACATGTGTTATTTCACTGAATACTCCTTGTATCCCTCAGAGGGAAGAACAATCATTACCCCCATTTTACAGATGAGGAAACTGAGACCCGGGAAATGAGACAGCACAGAGGGATGGCTATTTGCCAAAGGCTACTTGGTTTTAAGTGGGAGACTCTGATGCTGGAATTCTTAATTCTTATAACAATAATGTTTCCCAATTGATAAACCTCTAGGGTTCGTTTAATGCTCTCTATATTTGGAGTAAAGCCATAAGAAATAACTCAAAATTAACTGGACTGTGCATGAAAGAAAGACTTCAACTTGGTCTCCATTATCACTTCCGACGGGTGAGATAAAAAATGACTCCATATTTTTATCCAGTGACTCCATAACCAAAAGAACAAGGCAACCACACTCGGCTGACAGCTTTTCAGTCACACTGTTGACAGAAATGCTCAGAGCTGGTGCTCATACCTCTTCACTTGGCAGCAAGTTGTCGTCTAATTTGAACGCGGTACCTACACGCCTTCTGACCTGAGGGGGTTTCTCACCTACGTTCAGCGGATACTCCTTTGGCATTTTGCCTGTGAGCTCCTGTAAAACAGGATGGCATAAAGAGGGGGCTTAAGTGACACCGGCCGCAATTGTCAGACACAATTTGAAGGGCTGCCCCCAAGCAGAAGACACTCACAGCCTCCCGCAAACAGATCTTTTTCAACTCTTCAACTTTTTTCAGGAGTTTTTCTTGTAACAGCTTCTCCTTCTTCTTGAGTTCGAGGATTTTCTCCCGTTTTTGCTCCTCGCTGACTTCAGAGTCTTGAGAACCTGGGGGGATCGGGAGGGAGGGCAGGGAAGGTTTATACAAGGCATGTTTCCTTCCTTTTCAGAGGACAAAGGATTTTTAAGCCAAACCTGCTATTTAATAATAGTTCATTGCTTTTTCTCCTTGTTTCTGAACATAATAAAAGGAAACTAGAGAACATTTTCTCATGTTTCTGGGCATCAAACAGAGCCTGGTAATAATATATGCCTTTTGCATTTTGGCTCAGTCATTTTAGAAGCAGTGACAAAATGCTTAATGTTTCAGACACACCCAAGGGAAAAGAAATCTTTTTTCTGAGCAGGAGAGAAGGTAAGATATTCTTTGAGATAGTTGTTTAGAATGTTCTTTAAGAAAGCAAGCAAGCAAGCAAGGCGAAGGAATGTTCTGGGCTTCAGATTCACAAGTTGACAATAGCATTTAGGTCAGAAATTATTTTTAGTGAAGTTACATACGCTCAGTGATAAGAGATTGCAGAATTTCTACAGAGGAAGGACTGAGGGGCAATAATCACCTTGGGGGTGAAGTGGAGTCTGAAGGTTGTAGTCATGGTTGAATTTATATTAAATGGAGAATCAGACAACCGTCTGTATCAAAAATTACATTTTGGGGAAAGAAGCTTACGGAACTCATGGGGAGAAAATATACTTTCAAGCTACCCTGAGGCACTCACTTTCTTAGCATCTAGTGTTACCTATATAACCTGAGTTTCTTTTTTTTAATTTTCAAATGGATTTTTTCCTTTTTTTTTGTTTGAAGTATAGTTTCTGTACAATATTACATATATTACATGTGTACAATAGAATGATTCATAATCTTTAAGGGTTATACTCCATTTTTAGTTATTATTATGACATGTTGGCTATATTCCCCATGTTGTACAATATATCCCTGTAGCTTATTTTATATCTAATACTTTGTACCCCTTAGTCCTCTACCCCTGTATTACCCCTCCTCTATACAACCTGGTTTTATAATTTAACTTTCTTCATATTCTTTTAAAACTTAGTTTCAAAATTTTATTCAAAACTGCTACATATTGTAGGTTTTTCGTCTGCTTATTTATTCCCAAAATGATGGGTTTTGAGAAGTGGTTGACAACCAAAAAAAAAAAAAAAATTTGTGAAATAAGATAAAGATCTCTGGCACATTCTCTAATCCAAAAATATTACCTGAAGAGATTAAGCTGCCATTGCTTGCCATGATGAACTGATTTTTTGCCTCGAGTGTCACCATTTTGGAGACCCTTGGTGTTCCAGTCTCCGTCAAATCCAAAGCAATATCGTCTAAACTCCTGGCTGAGGGAATTTTTGCCTAAGGGGTATAAAACATTGAAATGGATTTCACTCAAGCCTATTTCAAATTAATAAAAAGATTCCATTATTATAGAATAAAAATATGAAGACAGAGGACAATTTAGAATTTTTATATACTGAAATGATATCCTTCAGGAAAAAAAAAAGACTTCAGCTTTGCAGCTAAAAGGTTTTAATAACTATGCATGATCCTCTCTCAGGGTAGAGTTCCATCACAAACTTTAAAATGTCACTGGTGTTCACTCACATGCTTGCCAAAAAGCTGGCGAATCTTACAACTTTTAAATCAGCTTATATGTTGCCCATCTTTGAAAAGTAAGAAAAATTAAGAGTTGGTAGTAAAGTTTAAGAAAACAAAACTCAAAGAACAAAAAACCCATGTGCTTGGATCTTTTCTGGGAAAGCTTATCCTCTGCACAGAAAGCAAACAAGGGACAGGACTTTGTCCCCATAGAAACGCTTCTAGTCACTTACTTTGCTTTGCTTCCGGTCCAAGTAAAACTGATGCTGACTAATTGCCATTACCCAGATGGACTTGATGAGAGAAGAGTTCGCATACCACGTCTGCACAAAGAGGCCACTTTGCCCAAAAGTTCTTCTTGATACTGAAATCCTGAAAGATTAAGGAAAACCCTCAAATTATCTGTCTCCAGCCCAGTGCAACATAAAATGTATCTACTGGGTAACACTGTAACAAAGCATCTTCTTAATGGCTTTTCCTCTGCCATGCTCTTTTGCTGTCAGGGGCCAAGCTCCTGATTTTCTCCTTTTATGAGAAAACCTATCACCTGGGTAATCTCTTTCTGTAAAAGTATCGTATTAAAAAAAACCCACATATACAAACACTCAAAAGCAGGTAAGAATTAGCCAAATTAGAAACATTTGATTAAAAACCACAGGATGTGTGACCATCTCTAGAGGTCAGGAATAAATGTGGTAATATTTTATTTAGTTATTTTTTTTGAGGGGGCAGGTAATTAGGTTTATTTATTTATTTATTCTTAGAGGAGGTCCTGGGGATTGAACCTGGGACCTCATGCATGCTAGGCATGCACTCTACCACTTGAGCTATACCCTTCCCCTGTGGCATGTTAAAGACAAAACAACCAGGACCTGTAGGATCAGCACCTCCCTCGGCTAAAAGAGCATCTCAGGTCTAGGCAGAGTTGTGCAGCTCTGGCATTGTCAGAGGATGAACATAAGAATATTGTCTAAAAATATGCAAGTCCAAAACTGATCCAGAGCACTGCTTATGTACCAGAGGAAAAGGAGAGAGGGTCAGGGGAGGAGACAGCAAAGGAGAGAAAGATGGGGAGAAGGCAGAGACTCGGTCAGGGCAGGGTTGGGGATGGAGGGCTTGGGGGAGAAGGGCACCAGTGCTCTTTGTAGGAATGCGCCTTATCTCTTCGGGTCATCTTTTTGTCACAGCTGTTTCCTCCAGCCCCCTGACCTCCAAATATCCATAAACTTAATCTGAGAAGCCACCACTGAGGGCTGATAAGGAATTCCTCTGAGGAACTTGGAGAGCCCGCCATCCTGACTTCAACTCATGTTGGTAATTTAGCAACTATTTTTTTTAAATGGCCCAAAATACCAAACTTAAAAATGAGCAAAGGATCTGAATAGACATTTCTCTAAAGAAGACATCCAAGCGGCTAATGAGTTCATGAAGATGCTTGTATGCAAATCCAAACCAGAATGAGCTATCACTGCACACCACTAGGATAGATATTCACATACACACACACACACACACACACACACACACACACACACATACACACACACCCCTAAAAATAAGCAGTGTAGGGAGGATGGGGAGGAAATAGAACCATGCACTTTGCTGGTGGGAACATAAAATGGTGTAGCTGCTTTGGAAAACAGCCTGGCAGTTCTTCAAAAGTTAAAGAAAGAGTTGTCACTGACCCAAGCAATTTTACTCTTAGGTGTACAACACCCCCCAAAAATGAAAAGACATGCACATGAAAATTTAGACCATGCATACTCATATAGTCACTGGACCCACACAGAGAAAAGGCTGTGATCCTCACCTCCGCGGATCGTGAACTTCAACAGCAAACTTTTTCTCACGGAAATACAAGTTCTCCAGCTGTTTCCATTGGAACAACTAAGAAATGAAGAAAAACAGAAAAGCCATACAGCTTTAGTTAATGTTGGTTTTACTAAATCTAGAAATCGGCTTAATAATACAAAAAAATCAAGAATTGAGACTAAGAACTCAGATCTAAGAATAAGCACTAAGATTAAGGACGAATACGTAACGCGGTCCTTGCACAAATCAGCCACAACCTGAAACCATTTTATTCTTTCTTCTGACAGTAATCTTCACCTCATCAGTCCTCCTTGAACTATTAATAAAACCAGACAACTGTGGGGAACATGCACACTATTTTTCCTCTGACTCAACTAAATAAAAGAGTGAGTAAGGAACTCACAGATTCCAGTAAGCACATGCCTTCTGATCAAAGATACTGACTTCCTATTTAAATGGAAAGACAGTCAAAGGGATGTTTCAATAAGACCACAGGTTAAATTTCAAAAGAATGCAAAGTGAAAGTAAAACAGGACGGCGGCTCAGGGGTGAGTCTCCAGGATTCCAGTTTCCCCGCCTACAAAAGGTTCCCCTAAATTTGACAGAAACCGAGCGCCAGGAATTGGAGGCAGGGTGGGGTGGGAGTGAACTCTGGAGCTGCACTCTTGGTTTCTGAGCTAGAGCCTCTCGTTTCAGTAAAGAGAACCCATCTCTATACCCTCACTGTTGACATTCTAAGGCTGCATTTGGTGTTATTTGCCATTTGGTGGGGAGAAAGAGAACTTACTAGCACTGGGCATCTGAAAATGAAATAACCTGTAAAAAGCAGCTCGTTCGCAGAACTGAATGCGCCCTGCTCCGTTTCCTGGGTTCACTCCCAACCCCCGACATTAGCCTCGGTCCTGGCTTCTCCTTTCATCTTTTGACTTCGCAGTTGGAACTTTTTTTTCCTCCATCCCAGCCTTGATGATTAGAGAGATACTAGCACAGAGATTTCATTCCATTATTTGACTTTGGCCAGATTTTAAAATTCTGTTCAAAAACTCTTCACAGAGCATTTAAATCATGTAAATTGTAACTTCTCTGCAGCGCACAATCAGCAAAACCATTTCCTGAGGTACGGGAACCAAGACTTTTCACCAACATGTAAACCTCACGTAAAGGAACAGCATGTGCTGAAGGCTCCCAGCACATGCAGCGAGGGGACAAAAGTGTTCACACTGCGCCCCCCCAAGCCCAGACAGAGTGAAATAAGCCAGCAGCCACTAAGAACACAGCCCCTCATGGTCTGGACATGTAGTGTCTGCAACTACAACGCTTGCCCAGGTAGAAAGAGGAATCAATGAGAGCTTAAAGCTACATACCGATTTCCTAAAATGTCCGGAGATTTGAGGCTGTCATTTCGTTTAATCCCCAAGTCCCCAAAATGGGACAGAAACGGGAAGGAAAACTCCGAGGTCTCTTCTCCATTCTCCCTCCCCCCTCCCAGGACGGCAGCTCCGGTGAGTTCTGAACGGAGTTTCCTAAGACACTTAGGTGTAACTCAGTTTCACAAACTGAGCCTCCCACGGCTGACACGCTACTGACATCAGCAACTCTACCAAGTGACGCCTCCCCAGACCTACTCCTTCCTCCATCCCGGGGAGGAGGGCCAAGCTCTCTCGAGCAGATTTTCCCCCATAAAGGGACACATTTTGCAAATGAGGCGCTGTGTGGATTCAGGTGGTATTCCCTGGGAAGTAAGCTGCTTTGAGTTCAGGCACAAATTTCACTAGAGGCTGGGTGAGGGAGGCACTTCTCCCCGGGTTTACTCACCCTGGACGTGAACAGGTTCCACAGGAAGAGCCACAATGCAGCTCAGCTGTGTTTTCCTTTGCGTCCATTCCCACACACATAAAAACCGGGGCGGACTTGAAACCTGATCTCCGAAAGCAGCCACCTCCCCCCCTTACCAATTACAAATGTGAAATTCTAGCTAGCGCTTTTGCCTCCATTCAGCGTGTCCCTGCATTGAGAGCAGACGGGCTCCCTGCAAGCAAAAACCCTACTTAAAAGGTGAAGGGTTTCGGCTTATTTAAAGAACTTGAAATAATTAGATGGCAACTGGGTTTGCAAACGAAGTTATGGGAACGAGACTGAGTTTTTAAGTCTGCGAGGCAAAGCTGTTTCCCCACCTGAAATCTTACAAAGTTTTTGCAAAATGTGATTTCACATATGTGCTGGGAATAGTATAAAAGTGAATCGGGTGGCCTAAACTTAATTCATGACAGCTGCGGTGGATTGTACGAGGGGTAAGTGGTTCAGAAAACTTTACCATGACCAGTAAGGTTTGATTTCTTTTATTAGTGAAAATGAGATGAAGTAAATATGACAAAATATTAGTCATCGCCAATCTAAGTGGTTATGGAGGTGTTGCCAGATTCTTGCTTTGCCTATATATTTTTTCATTTCTAAAAATTAAAATAGACGTTTATATAAAATGAACAAAGGTTGGTCTATTTCATGCAGGGGTGAGAGCTCCACTTCCTAACCATTTGAGAGGCATCTAATTTAGCCATTTATTACCACTATGATTCTTATCAAAGTTCAAGGTTGCTAGGAAAACACTCTTAATTGTAGGGCCACTTGATCTAGCTGGCAGCTGGAAATAAGATGGTTTTTCTTTTAAAATTCTAGTGTGCTTTTAAATGAGCTTGGAGCTCTTGATCTCAGAGAGCCAGGATGAGACTGTGAACATGCCATGCAGCAGGGGTCAAATGGATTCCTTTACTCACGCAACACGCCAGGACAGTGCCTGGCACACAGCAGACAAGTGACTGGTCTTCATTCCTGTCCTTTTTGCCAGTGTTTCCCTTAAAGGGTAAGGAAAGGCTGGCCTCTCCTCTGGTCAAAATCACTCAAGATTTCAAACCCATGGAAGGATAAGAGGAAACTGTCAAAGAAATATCCATCGGGCTGACCCTTCTTGTTGGGGGCCTCTGCATTAGAGAAACGGCCTGACATATATAAGGGTACTCTAAATCACCTGGAAGATAAGGAAGGGTAGTAGGGAAAAGATCAAAGTTCAAAGGAAGGTGGAAGGAAGCAAAGTATGTTTCACATTTTCCATTGTTTGGAGAACACTGGTGCCCAGATAGAGTAAGCCTATTGTAGGATAGGATGTCTTACAGGACAGAACGAGACTATTATATACATTATATTCTATGTATCTGCATGTATAAACAACATTTGTAATTTTCAAATTAAAATGGAAAAAAGATTTTTTTTCACCCAAGCCAAAACTCCCACCCTTGGAGATCTGGAGAGGGAAAAAAAGAAAAAAAGAGGAGTTTCATTTTTCTTGCAACACAGAGGGAAGAGTATGAAGCTGGACTGTTTTCTAAAGTGATGGATTATGAAACAAGCATAATAACAATCATGAATTACTACTTACTGTTGCTTATATGGCACTTACTAGTAGCAATGGGTTTGAAATTATGTTGTGTTTAGAATTCATGGTGCTAGTGATGGAAAGAAATATTTGCATGGCGACAGTAAAATTATGTTAGGTCTTCCAGACTTCTTTCTACTCTATACACCCATCTGGAACAATTAGTTGCACCCTTTAGCATCAAAAGAAAGAAGCAGATAGCAGCAGATGAAATCATAGCTGGGATTAACTTTGAGATTGCAAAATAAATAAATACAGAGATAAAACAGAAAAAGTCAAAGAGGAGCCACGTGAACAGTGATAGTAACAATGAGATAATAAAAAAAAAAACTACAACAGGAGGAGAATGTATCCTTAGGTTACAAATCACCCTGCCTTAAAAAAAGGAAGTGTCAAAAATTTAAAAACTGACACTGAAAACCAAAGCTGAATCCAACCCTGTCTTAAAAGCAAGCTTGTGCAAAATAGCACAGCCAGAAACAATTCCCTTTATCCTCAGATGTAAAGGGAGTTGATGGTTTTAGAATAATTTGCCACATATTATTACATTTTCTTTAATGAGATGCATGGGTTGAATATTTAAGCCATTTTGTTGAAAACTATAATCAGTATTTAGTTAGCCCTACCCACTATTATAGACTTAAAGGAAACTGGGTATCACATACGTAAATAGCTCTTGGAGTCCTTTATTCATCCCTCTTCAGTTATAACAAATATTTCTTATCTGCCTTCCATGTGCAAGGTCCTGTTCTTGTTGGCAAATAAATGGACAGGTCCCCTCCCTTGTGGGGCTTATCAGAACCAACCAGACCCCATCAGACTGCTTTGGTTTACATTCAGATTTCACCACACGCATTTTTATCGGCAAGTTGTTTAACCTTCCTGAGTCTCGGTGTCCTCCTCTGAAAAATGGGACCCACACCACCTGCCTCAGAGGGTTGCTGGAAGGGTTTAGTGAGATATGTTTACAAAGCACTTAGCCCAGTGCTGGCCTCGGAATCAACATTCGGTAAGTGATAAACCTACTTGCATTTGTTAGGAAGGACGCTGGCCCATTCCTTATTTTATCATCTCTTCTGAAGATGGAGGAGAGCCACCTAATAGAAACAGAACTAGAAAGAGCTGTCTGGCTCCCGCATCTGTCTCTGCACTGACGACAAACAGCCAAGCTATTCTGTTGACACATCCGTGTCCCTCAGGTTTCTAATTTTATGAGCTCCAGCCCCTGGAGAAACTGCTGTATTTCTGTTGATATTTATCAGTGGTTTCCTGATACATCCTCCAGGTAGGAAATCTGTTCACTGTTCCTGTATCAAGAGGTCACAGAGGAAGGACAGGTCAAGGGCACACTTACAGGGAAACGCATGGCAGCAAGCTAGCAAGCTCCCGCCACCCCACCCCTCGTCTGGAGTATCCAGATAAGGAGGAACGTGCCCCAGCACGTACAAAAATGCTAAGAAGTGTGCACTGACGACCGCGGTGGGCGGCGGGGTTGGGGGAAGGGGTGATGCTTTGGGGTAATGAAAAGACGAGGAAAAGTCTTGGACAGAAAGGATCCAACTGTCTCTCTGAATCTTAACGATTGAAAGTAGATGGCACCCAAAGGTTTAACACGGGCAAGGACAGGAAAGAAATCATCAGAAGCTTGGGGTTTTGTTTTTTTTTTTAATGGCACTTACAATAGAGGTTAATCATTAAACTGCAAATTCACCTGGAAATGACTAAATTTGGGATAGTCACGGTTGTAGCGTATGACTGTACATCAAATAATGACTCACAGAGGGTGATCCCCTGCTGGGACATGAAGCAAACCAAAATCACTGTATTTACTGACTTATTCTTTCTTTCATTAAAAAAAAGTTAACACTTAAGAAATATACTGTTAGCACCTACGACCCAGCTAGCAGATCTGTTCTGCCTCCTGGAGTACCAGAAAAATTAGAATTTTGCAGGATTATGAGCTTTGAGAAAGCCAAATTGACCTCCCCTCAATCCAGTCAGCCATCCTTCGACCCCATCAAATATTTATGTGACTGAGACTGAGTCTTTCTGACAACGTTATGGGGAGGTTCTCCTTTTAGTCTTACTTCATAGAAGGCTGAATATCAGATATGCTCAGGACAGAACTGTCTGACCCAAAACACTGATAGCACAGAGAATAAGAAAATCTGACTCAGAGGATAATTTTTGATGATATAACTATGCTTTGGTAGGTGAGGTGTGTTGATTAAGAAGATCAAAATTTTGCTATAAAATAATGAATTTGGGAGTTCTGTTTTTCTCAGCTAGGTAATGTCTTTAGGAAGAAATGGTTCTTCAAATTGTTTTTTAAATGCAAATGTTACCTCCCAGAGGGACTCAGCATAACTGATCGGACTACAAGAGGCCATGCTCACAGTGTCCAGTGTGCTGAGCTAAAATTTCATAATGTACCCAAATGGTACACACTCGGATAGCGAAAATGACTTTTTTGGATGCAATGTCACAAACTTCCACATATAAAACATCAGGTCTTAAACATTCTGAGTATTTTGGGAAATATTTAGACAAAGATGTTCTGGGTATCAGAAAATTAATAATATAAAACTCTGATGGGGGGAGGGTATAGCTCAAGTGGTAGAGCATATGCTTAGCATGCATGAGGTCCTGGGTTCAATCCCCAGTACCTCCTCTAAAAATATATAACAACAATAATAATAAATAAACCTAATTACTCCCACACCCTGGAAAAAAAAACCCTAATCATTGAAGAGGATGTCATCTTCTATAAATTTCCTCTGTGGCCAAATCGCTAACCTCTCAGGGCTGATCTAATGACTTCCTGTTATCACTTGCATCAGAGTGCTCACCGCACCATTTCTGGTACAATCAGGGCTGACCTGTCACTCAGGGAGACCTGCCTGGCTCTTCTGGGTGTTGACAGCTGGTGTCTCTTCTCACAGGTTCATATTCAATATGCTTATTAAACATTTTCCATAAAATCTCTGATTTTGAATATAATTCTGCTTTTCCAGATAAACTGTCAGGTCCTTGATGACAAGGACTTGGATTTTTTTCCTTAAATGAGATAAAGAATATAAAGTACTGGCTCAGAGCCCTTGCAAACAGAATAGTCTCAATAAAAAAAATTTTTTTTGAAAAATATAAAATTGGGTACATTGTCCTTTGTTAGAAACTTATTTCTGAAGGATGAATAAATTAAAACCAAACCCATCTCGAGTTACCAGTATACACTGAAGATAATTTTACTATTTATGCCCCTTCATGGAAAAATTCTTCATATAGCTTTATGAACTAAGTCGTTTTCTCTGCATTTGGACTAGTCAGTCCTATTCAAGATCTATCTTTCACTTTTCTATAGGTGTGAACAATTCCACCACTTGGTAAATACCTAGAAACACAAAGTAAGAGATAAAATAATGAAATCGAATGGTTCTGCTTGTCCACCAGTCACTTCCTCTTCTTCCAACACCATCTTCAGTTTCTACAGGGAACGTGTTTACTCTTTAAGCTCTGGCCACAGTGACTTCTCGCTTTTCACAACATGCCCACCTCTCTCCCATCAGCACATGCTGTCCTCTGACTAGAACATGCCAACCCATGCTTCATAAGCCTGGCTTCTTCTCACCCTTCAGGTCTCAGCTTAAATGTCACCTTTCTCAGAGAAGCCTTCCCTGAACACACTAACATGTCCCCACCCGCCCCATTACTGTCCCTCCACCTCACTGGTGTCTATCAGAGACTATTCAAAATTTATAATTATGTCTTTATTCTTTGCTTACTTGTTTGCTTCTCATTACCCATCCCCCTAAACAACTTCAAAGCAAACACACACAGGGTGACAGAAACTATTTATCACCCCCAGGATCTATTATTCCTTCTTCATTTTAGTAACAAAACACCTTGAATTATGGCTTTGTCCATGACCACCCACCTGGAGACTACACTTCCCATCTCCTTTGCAATTAGCCTTGGTGACTTTATGAATAATAAGGCTACTTGCTTTGGCTTCTTTCCATCTGCCTACCAGTTGTGAAATGGAGACTCACCAGTGCCCAACAAATTCTCTGAGCGCTCCTTGACTTAGAACTGCTTAGAATTCTAATTGTGATTAACTAGAGGAGGAAAAGGCAAATGCCTATGCCGTCCAGTAAACTTCCTATAAATTAGAGTATGGTGTGCAGGGAAAAATATGCACTCAGTGGAAGAATGCACTAACACACTGTGCTCACATAATGATCTGTGAGGTAGACAGGACAGACAGAATTCTTTGAACTTGACAGTTGAGGAAATAAAGGCCCAGAAAGGTTGATTGATAGCTCCAGGTCAGCCAACCGGTAAGCGGGAGCGCAGGACTGGTTCTTATTTCAAATCCACACCACGGGGTTGGAGTTCTCCTCCCACTGACTCTGTGGAAGGTTTTAACGATGAAATTGATTATTGGTGTGGCTGGAGCTTAATTATACACTTTACAAACAGGATGGACCGGTCTCTGGGTGACATTCTGTAATTCCTTTTTTCCCCTGCACGCCATACTTGATTGTGTATTGATGTGGAAAGTGCACACATTCTCTTCCTTCTCCTACAGTTAACCTCACCTAGAAGTTAAGCAGCATTAGAAGCGGCATGCTAATCAAGGTCCGCAGGGATGGGGGTAGTAGTGGCAAAAGCAGGGAGGGTTTAGAGATGGTCAAGATGGCCGTGCTCAGATTAATAAGCAAGTCACTGAGTTTAAATGAAACGAATCCTGCGCTTTGATGACAAGCAAACAGGAAGACTTTTGTGCGGGTTTCTTAATTTGTCTGGCTCTAGGCATTCGGGGATTCCAATAATTTTAAAAAATCAGTGAACTGACAGCTAAAAACCTTTTTCCCCACCCCGAAGTGCCCCTGGGTAATGACGTGTATCACAAAATTTTCTTGGCATGTTGTAATGTGGAAAGATACTAATCTTGAAAGGCATTTTATCCTACTGTGGTCCACCTATAACACCTAGCCTCGCTGGCCATTTTTATTCCTCCCGTCGCTGACAGGTTCTGATTTTTCCTGCTGAAGTAACTTGCTAAAGGGTTACCACTCAGTCATGACATCTAACACTTTACTCAGCCACTGACCTATTGCCTACTTCTTTGTGGAGAACAGACATCTTTCCCTGAAATACTGAATGAACAGTAAAAACCTAGAAAGAACAAAAGTTTGCTTTTTTTTTTTTTTAAAGTAAAATCTCATCGTTCTTAAGTTTGAACGTCCTATGATTTGAAGTTGAGTTGAGTTCTGGTATGTTTTCACATTCCGTAAGAATCTGCAGCAACACATTTCATGCACAAAGAAAAACTGCGTAGGATCTGAATTTTTAATACCCTGAATTTTTGTGGATTGGAACTCAGAATTTGAAATTTTTCTTTTAATTTGCATCACGCCTTAGGGCATTATAATTAACGAATGAGGAAGGGCAGAATGCTTAGTCTCTGAAAAGAGAACAATTGAGTGTGGACTCTTCAGTGATATATTAAGCCCCCGGGTTTGTAGCAATGCTGGGTCCTTCCCTAACCAAACAGTGATCCAAGAATACTTCTCATTCTCTTTCTGTGTGTGTGTGTCTCTCCCTCACTACTAAGGAGTAACCAGTTATCGAGTAATGACTGTGTATCAGGCACAATGTTAAATATAATCTCGTTTAATTCTTACAACCCCCGATGCAGTTAGTGGCATTACCATTAGCACACTACCATGCGTTAGTGCAGATGAGGAAATGGAGTTAAAAGGGAGATGAAGCAACGTGCCAAAGGCCACACGGCAAACAGACACCAGAGACCGGCTCTGGATTGCATCCGAAACCCTTGCCCTGTGTCATTATACCACGTGGACTGCAAACATACTGACACCCCTGACTGGCTAAAGCCTTACAGACAACATATAGGATGAGCACCTGCTGGGTTTTCTAGGAGGCAGAACAAACACAGTCGCCAGTATTCAGAGGCTGTAACTGATACACATTACATGGAAAGGACAGAAGGCCTCAGCCTGTGGATCTTGGACCAACTCCTTTTCAAAACAGCCTTGTGGCATCTTACTGGCAAACCGTCTTCCTTCTGGCTGGTTTTTAAGCCATGTAATTAGAACACAGCAGGTATGTGGTTCAAGAGGCTGACCATCTTCACAGCCTCCCATCCCAGCCTCTGTTTTGTTCCAGTTTGCCAATCTGACCTTCCGTCCCGCCCAGCCATTGGCATCCTGCTGGAGCACAGGGCCATGCAAACAGCCGCAGCACGGTCCTCCTCTGGTACAGTAGTGTCTGTCACCCTTTAAAAGACGCATTCCCTCATTTGTGCCAGCTGAGCCGGGACGGGGACTTTCGAACATCCTCCTGCCAAGGAAACCCTTAAGTTGTCCAGACGTGAAAACATAAAGACACTGAAAGAAAAATCCACCATCTGATTAAACAGAAGAAGCAAGGAGGAGGCAAACAATGGTACAGAGTGTCTGGACACCTGCTGAAAAAAAAAAAAAAACAAGAAAGAGAAAACAAGACAGTGATGACACCAGATGACCTGCTCATGGCCCTTTTTGAACTGAACGGCCTGCCTTGAAAATGAAATAGGAAAACTGCAAACTGAAGAAAGGGACTGGCTTCTGACTCTTGTCCAGACTCTGAAATGAACATGCAAACCTGATTAGGATCAGTGTCAAACAATATTTACCGATTTCTATGAAACTGTGAATGTAAAGGAAGGCCTGTGAGTCATGAGCAACTGAGAGGAAATTAACTGCAGTATTTACTGTGCAGATTCTGATTCACCATTATTTTGGAAGAAAGCCTGGTTGTTTTTAGCAGATGCATTTATAGTCTGTGGGAATCTCAATTTTACCAAGCCGCATTAGCTAAGAAATTACTCATGAGTTGATTGAAGTTATATTTTACAAGCAAGACTCAGGGGGGAAAACCCACTTTAAGAAATGCTATTTCTTAGAGTAAAATTCAGGGAAGAAGTAAATTATCAAGAAATGTTAACAGAGATGAAGTCTACCTGAAGAAAACACGGTAGGCAATAATTTGATCTCATAAAACAGATAAACTAGGGGCTACCTGTTTGCACTGGCTCAAGTTCATTATGCTTCAGCCTCCCCTCCCATCAGTGGGAACAACCCAAATGTCCATCAGGAGATAAATGGTTACCAAAGTTCATAGCAGCACTATGTACAATTGCCAAGACATAGAAACAACCCAAGTGTCCATCAACAGATGACTGGATAAAGAAGATATATACATACATACACACACACAATGGAATACCACTCAGCCATAAAGAAGGATGAGATTTTTGTCATTTGCAACATGACTTGGAGGGCATTATGCTAAGCGAAGTAAGTCAGACAGAGGAAGACGAATCTCGTATATCACTTAACCTAAGGAATCAAAAAAAAAAAATGTCACAAACTAGTGAGTATCACATAAAAGAAGCAGACTCACAGATACAGAGCACAAACCAGTGTGGGAAGGGGCAATAAACAGGTGAGGGAGTGGGAGGTGCAAATCACTGGGTGTGAGACAGGCTCGAGGATGTATGGCACAACCCGGGGAATACAGCCAATGTTTTGTGATAACTGTAAGTGGAAAGTAACCTTTAAAAATTGCATGAAAAAAAGAGAGAACTGGTTAAGTAAATTATGTATTTCTACATCACGGAGTCCAAGGCAGGTTTAAAAAGAGTGGAAAGAGATCTGTTTTTTAAGTGACTTGAAAAAATACGACAAAATACGGAGTCGTGTACAGAGTAAGATTTCTTCCCCTTTGTGCAAGCTTGGTATGTACACTGACAAAGTCTAAGTGAACCAGTATCATCCCCTTGACAGTGATTATCACAAGGGAGGGGTGAGGACTGCTGAAGGACTTCATGCCCCAAGTGACATGTTTCTGAAGTGTGTGCTTTTTTTTGTTTCTTTTATAATGACTATTTAAAACTTTTGATAAAAAAATTAAAATATATAACTGTAAGTAAAAATGACTTTGAAAACTATCTGAAAAAAATGCCATGGCCATCGTATCTAGCATGATTAGAAATCCGGTCTTAGAAACAAATTTTAAAATACACCCAATATTACTCATATTCCTCCTGGAAATTAAGTATTCCTTACTTCAATAGATCTGGGTCACTGGGCCAAAACAATAGTGACCAAGTTCTAACTGCATGATTCAGACATGCTCACTTACTGTCTCTCACACAGATGGATCTTTGTTGTTGAACATAACGCTTTATTACTTTTACTGATAATTCCCAATAGGAAGGCTCAGTGCCCAGCTAGTCTGATCCAGGAGAGCTGGGCGGGCATTCAGAGGGGGCGCTGGTTTGTTCTGGGTGACACCGTTTCATGTCGTCTGTGCTGGTTTCACAACCATAAAATGGGGAGATGAGGGTAGCTTTCCTCATTCTCTAAACTCAAAGGAAGATTGTGCGCACTGATTGAGTCTACAAGGACACTTCAAAGACGAAGAGCATGTGGTGTTATTACCAGGGTCTGATTTTATAAAAATACGCCTGTTTTTCCAGTACACGTTAAAGCAAGAGACAGATGGAAGAGATAGGAGCTATTCCAGGCTGTGATGTCGGGCTGTGATAGCACAGGCAGCCTGACCATGGTCTGTTATTAGAGGCCATTGTTTCACTGCTGTGACTCCCAGGGATGGCAGCGCGGCCCAGCGAGGGCGACAAAACCTACCAGCATGAGTAAGCCTTTATGTCATGATAATACTGAGCAGGCTGGGGCAGCTAGATGGCTATCCACATGGACCTATCAATTCTTATATAGGCAAAAATGTACTGTATGCTTGTGCTCAGGCAAGAGGAACAACCTCATAATCAGACCGCAACCTGCAAGGAATGTAACTTACTAGGTCTGGAATATCCAAACCCGATAGAGTGCACCCCTTTAATAAACAGCACGGAACTTATTTTCCTTTATGAAAAGTAGGCATGTTTAGCATGGAAAATTGTAAAACAAGGGTAAGCAAAAATAGCAACGGTAGTAGAAAGAAGATTACTTATAACCGTACCACTGAGAGGTACCTAGCACCCAAAATTTTGGTTTACGTCTTTACAATTCACCCATTTGTTTATCCATCCAGTATAAATATGTATATGTATGCCTATGTGTGTGGATGCATGTATATATTTTTACATATACTTAAAATTTATTAAACAAATGACATCATCATGTTCATACTAACTTAAAATAGAAACCTTATTGTATGCACTTGTAAACTATGTTGTGATCAACATCCCGCTAGGTAAATCTTTGTGCATAATTTTATTTCCTGAGAATAAATGATTAGATGTGGAATTGCTGTGTAAATGGTATATGAATGAGTTACGAAAAAGTATTTTACATTTAACCTGAGACTTCTTGCAACCTATGATTTCAATACCAGAAGTTCTTTACCCAAGACTGTTTGGTGCCCCCTGAAAGCAACGCATCCAGCTCTAGAATAGCTCAATGTTCTTCTAAGTATCCAAAATGACTCATACTTACTTTCCGAGGTTTCACCTTATCTTGTAAATCATACTGGCCAATTCCTTTATAGCTGATTCCAAGCCACCAAGGAAGTCCTTGTTTATCCTGGAAGATGGAAAAGCATGAGAACCAAGACCTAACTGTTAAGTCTTCTAGAGATGAAGTAATATCTACAATTTCATCCTTTAACAAGTAACAGCAAGTCAAAACAATTTTGTCTTGGTAAACAAAACACTACTTAAAATCCTAACTTGTCATTAAAATGCCTTTGTTGAGTTTCTTCAGATAAGGTCTGTAAGTCAAAACAGACCAATATTATTAATACCATCAAAAAGAAAGAAGTATTACTATTTTGATTAAACAGTTGTAGAGAAGAAGAATGTAGGTAATTCAACTAAGAATTAATTCAGAGTACAAAAGCCAGTATATCAATCCAAAAAAAAAAAAAAAAGAGAGAGAAGAAAAAGAAAAAAGCTCTTTGTTCTCTAGATTAGTAACCAGCTATAAAGGTCAGAGAAGTTTCCAACAGACTACCAAGATGAGAAAAGTGGTTTCAAATTCTAATGTTTATAATATACTTAACAAACACGGAAATACTGAAAAAAAAACCCCAAAAAAACTCTTTTGGAGAATTATGTGATTCAAAGACAGGATGCTTGAAAAATGACTTTGAGGTACATATAAGAAAGAAAGAAGTATTTTTCTTTTCCATAAACTTATCTTTTAGGTCTTGCCAAAGAAAGGGATATACTGACATAGGAAAAGAAAAACTTGAGCTTAAATAGATACTCATATGCAAACAAATTTTAAGAATCAGGAATAATTAAAGTGGAATTGGTACATATTTTTAGTACAAGGTGTCCTCATTATACAGGTATTTATTACTCAATTCCCCACCATTTCGAATTGCAAACATTGTTGGGACTTGAAGTCACTCAGGATTGATCAAGTATAAAATTATTCTTCTTTCAAACTACACCCCCTTCTTAACAATATGCTTTATCTTTTATCATCTCAAAATATTTCTTATTGAATCTCTCCTTGTGTATAGCAATCTGAAAATACTACACAAATATAAAACATATCAACTGAAAATCAGTATTGCAAATCCTGGAAAAACTCGGTGATTTTATGAAGCTTTTGAACTGATATTGGAAACTGCCTGGTTCTCATCAAAGGCACTATCAAACAAACATCTAGTGGCATTAGAAAGACACACAATTGCAAAAGAAAAAGGACAGCAAGACTAGCTTAAAAAAAAAAAAAAAAGGAGTGCCAAAAAAAAGAATGATCTGAGTATCTTAGTACTAACCAAGGCTTGAGAAAAACATTTGAACATAGCAAATATTTTGCAAAAATAATGTGCTTCATAATTGACTGAAATATATATATTTTTCCAGGCTTTTTTAAAAAAGAAAATCAATTCTATTCTAAATGCTGAAATTTCTAGAGATAATTTATATATACATGCATATAGATTTATGTGATTTTAAAAAAAGTTAGTGTTGCTCACTAACTCTCATAACATGGTCATGATGAAAGCTTCGTCATGTAAAAAGTGCTTACCTTTACTGCATAATAATGGACTCCGTAAGTTGGTAGGGCTTCTACTATTTTCATATACCTATGGAAAATGAATGTATGTTGTAACCTCTTATTAAATTAGTCAGAGGGCCCTTTGGGGAAAAGCGATCTACAGAAACACAATTTGTATCTATTTTCCTCATAACCATGTCTTTGACTAAAGTAGAAATAGAATAAACCACTCTACAGGAGTAATATATTTTATCTGATCCAAATGTTAGGAGGTTGTTAACACACATTCAGTTTTGAAAAGCTATGGGAAATGTTATTTTCCACATATTAAAATTTCTATGGCTTAGAAATATATTGTACTGTATTATAAACCCAAATTACAAGTATTTTTTAAATTAAGCACCTAATGATATAAGCAATGAGAATCAACTTTTGGGACATGCTCATACTAAGTAAAAAATAAAGCTATCCCATATATTGATCATGGTAAACTCTTAGAAATATATACTTAATTCTCAAGACAAACATCTTAGAAATATATGTTTTAAAAGGGTGAATTTTATTGTATGTAAACCTGATTTTTAAAAACATTCCCCCCAAATTAAAATGATGATGCTAACTCTTGCTATTTTTAATTCAATAAGTTTTTATTATGTACCTCTAAGACTTTATGAAAAAAAAAAAGACTTTATGGAGTGGACTAAATTGTGTAAGATTTCCTCTCTGCCCACAAAATATTGAGGTTCTTTTATGATACATGTGGAATTTTTAATG
Organism: Vicugna pacos; assembly: GCF_048564905.1. Classification (NCBI taxonomy): domain Eukaryota; kingdom Metazoa; phylum Chordata; class Mammalia; order Artiodactyla; family Camelidae; genus Vicugna; species Vicugna pacos. The sequence continues at coordinate 37,191,032 of NC_133003.1, forward strand.
ACATTTTGAAGATCAATTGCTCTGGATTTTGTAATTGATAATTTGATAATTTTTTAAATGTAAATGGTCTACATGTAAATGAATATTAAAAATTAGGTAAATGTGCCAAAGTCGGGCAGCAATTACTCTGCACCACCAGGATTCTAATAAAGTCAGTCAGAGTCCACAGTCTAGAGCTTTAACTACTAAATTATAGACAGTCTCTTATTTGGAGCCATAAGGGTAATGATCAAAAGAAGTAAGAGGGCACTGCCTTTAAGCAAGAACAATTCATAAAGTGCTCATTAAGCTAACCTAAAATCCTTCAGGGAAACTGTTACTCCTTTCTTTCCTTTTTCCAGTTTAGAAAACAGGCACAAGTTAAGGATTCAACTTCAGGACTGTTAACTTCTGATTTCTACCTCGAATCTCACAGAAGATGCGCTATGATAAAAAAGAGATTAATGCAAGAGTAGGGAATGTGGGGGATATCTACACATTGACCAGAGGAATAGTCATCGCCAAGTTCTTATTTCAAGTTCTCACATGCTCTGAGCTATATTCAGCAGGTTTTTTTTCTAAACTTCTGTGGCCATAGAAGTTATTCTACAATTATTACAGCAATAATGCTACATTTGTTTTTATAATTTAAAAATTACAAAATTGTAAATTTAGTATTTATTTATTTATTTATTTATTTATTTATTTATTTATTTATAAACATTTTTTATTGATTTATAATCATTTTACAATGTCGTGTCAAATTCCAGTGTAGAGCACAACTTTTCAGTTATACATGAACATATATATATATATATATATTCATTGTCACACTTTTTTCTCTGTGAGCTACCATCAGATCTTGTGTCTATTTCCCTGTGCTATACAGTATAATCTTGTTTATCTATTCTACAATTTTAAAATTCCATCTATCCCTTCCCACCCTCCACCCCCTTGGCAACCACAAGTTTGTATTCTATGTCTGTGAGTCTTAAATTTAGTTTTTATAATTCAAAAACTTCAATGTAGCCTGTGAACTGCTTTTAATAAATGGATGATAACTCTATAGGTCTAAAATGTAAAAATATTTCATTATGGTCTGCTGTTGGTAGCATGAAGAAACAGATTGTCTGCTACAACACTATGTGCTCCATGCAAAGGAGACTCACAAACCAGGCAACCAAACATTGCCTCCAGGTTTTGTGTGGCTCATGTTGTGCAAAAATTTTCTTAAAATTACTTTGGAATGTTTAAAATTAGGATTTAAAAATCAGAATTTCCAGCTTTTCTGGAAAAACATCAGATGATCTGGCAACACTGTGTCTGAATTCTGAAGCTGAATACCCTTGACTCGGCTCAGGGCAAAAGCTCTCTACTTCACCACAGTCTCCACCATTCCCTATTGCCCTGCACTCAGCCTGTATTTCTCACTTCTTTTACCTGCCTGATGCTGACTGGCATCTGAACTGATGACACCTAAGTATGGAATGACCCAAGACATTTTATAATTCATGGTAAGATAATTCTAACCAGGTAAGGACTTTATGTATACAAACTACACAACAGAAATCATTTCAGATCACTTCGTCAAACAGAGGCATTAAAATTATATCTAATATTGAACAACATGGGGAATATAGCAAACATTTTATAATAACTACAAATGGAGTATAGCCTCTAAAAATTGTGAATCACTATACTGTACACCTATAATTTACACATCAACTATATTTCAATTTAAAAAATTACATCTGAGGGGAGGATATAGCTCAGTGGTAGAACGTGTACTTAGCATGCATAAGGTCCTGGGTTTGATCCCCAGTACCTCCATTAAATAAATAAATAAAAATAAACCTAATTGCTCCCCCCAATTTTTTTAATTAAAAAAAATTTTAAATTTCATCTAAGCAAAAAGAAAGATACTTACTGAACCACAGCTTGACCCCGAGTCAGACCTTTGATTTTCAAATAATGCTCAATTACCCTGTCCTCACTGTAAGACAAGAAAATGAAAAGCAGAGCAATGAATGACTGTATGAGGCACAGATTCAGTTTCAGGAGTCTCAGGCGGCAACCTGAAAAACTTGAGAGAGAAGGCCTTGACCAACTTGTTCGGGAGACAGAAGCTGGTTGACTTTTGTTTTTGTACGACATGAATTCTCGACCCTCAGGCACTTGACGTCATTTATTAGAAAAGCATAATATCAATTCATTAAATGAAAAACTAACATTCTTTCCCATAACTGAATGGTATACAATAAATACGAAATAATGTTATTCAGTACTAGTTAGAGAGCCTTCTTGGGGAACTTAAAAAGGGTTTTTAGAGTGATCAGCAAGTATCAGGTTTTCTAGACATTTCCTTTAAATTGTTCAGAAAGATACAGAAAGAATTAGAACTGCTTCAATGAAAAATGCTGTCACTACTTGTGAATATACTCTTTTAGGAGAAAAGCCTCCATTACTGTCTTAGGATAAAACTTTTTGACTAGAAAGGAGAGAAACAGGCAGAAGTCTGGTCACCTTTGACATCACTCAGCTATTTACCCTTCTTTCAGATTGGTAGCTCCTCAGTCATATCTCAAGTATAACTGAGAAGAATAAATGTTTTTATCTCTAGACAACCAATCATCAATGGTAATCGGTCTTTGTTTTTAATCCTTAAGAAACTACCCTTAAACAATGATTCATTTAGAAGTTTCCAGCCTCAGGATGTGATGTAGCCTCAGTACACACTTTCACTATTTGTTTGGGAAATACTCCAGCTTTCATATTAAAGCTATTCATGTTGAATATTTATTTTGTAACCAGTCCTTTAGTGGAAAGGAAAACCATCTTCAGGATCCACAGCCTTAAACAGAGGAAAATAAATTTAAGGGAATGTAACTAATTCAAGGGGGGAAAAAGTACTTTTCTAGGAAAAATGTTGCATGGGCAATGCAATGGAGTCATTAAAATATAGACAAGTAAAATGACTCAAAATATACAATGATTTCTGGCTATAGAGGAAATCCCTGATCATTCAGGTTCATTCTGTTCATTACAAACACTTCTGTCCAAGGAAATCTGTGTTTTTATACCACTTGTACTATATTCTGCTAGATTAAGGCTACATGACACATTACGTGTGCAGTCATGCACATATAGTGACTATTACTCACTAAAAAGTACACTTTACAAACCTTTTATGCCCTTGAATGAGGAGGCACATGGCCACTCTTCACAAATGATTACAGTCTTGGGACAATGATCTCCAGAAAGCTTTATAAGACCCTTTCACTGCAAAGACCAAGGTCTACTTAGGGTTAGTCTGGCACATGTGATGGGCAATTTGATATTTTCCTCCCTTATATTTCTTTTAATTTCCTGAGGAGCAGGCAGCTCTCAGTGAAGTCTCTGGTAACGGGGTCACTGGCTGTCTTGGCTTGGCTTACCAGTAGGCAAGAGATGGATGCTCCTGCAGAGTTTTGGTTGGAAAGGCTGGTAGCGTCTTTAAATCTTTCCTGGCATTTTCATCACTGAAAAGAAAAGTAATACACTATGTCAGTTGCTATTACTTAAAAGATTATCTTAGCTGGTCACCAGATGAAATCTGAAAACTAGTAATAGCAACTTGAGCTCTGGAAAAAATGCTGCTGTCAACATACATAAGGCTATGGACTTGAACTAAAGACAGCCTTCAATTGGGATGACCAACTCATCTGATGGATATTTTGAAGTTTTTAGAAAGACAAAAAAAAATTAAAATAACTATTAAATTGCCATCAATCCCACTTTCCTTGTAAACTCACAGCTGTGTTCACTGTTTATTTCCTGTATGTATGTATTTTATTACATACTATAATTGTGCATGTTCCATACTCTTATTTTTACACAGCATTCTTCAAATTTCATTTCATACTTTCTCCATGCTTCTATAGTACCCTCATAATTGTCTTTAGTGGCTACGTAATGGTCACCATGTTGGAACACTGGTTATCGTAGAACCATTCACATGGTACTACCAATTTTTCTTCACAGGTATCATTGCAATAAAAAGGTTTATGTTGACCTTTCTATTTCTTGTCTCTTACTTCCTGACCATTCTCTGAAATAATATGGACCACATCGGCTATCTGCGGAAAGCACTTGGCTAGCAGATGACTTGAAAACACATTTCTAATGAACTCCAAAGTATCCCTCAAGTTGCACCACGTGAACTAAAAATGCACCTTGCGAAATGTCAGCTAATTTAAAAATGGCAACAATCTGGCAACACAGGCAATATTTTATAATAACTATAAATGGAGCATAATCTTTAAAACTTGTGAATCACTGTTGTACACTTGAAACTTAGATAATATTGTAAATCAACTAGATCTCAATTAAAAACAATAATAATAAAATTAAAACAAAACAAAAGGCAAAATTCTGGCTGTCAAAGGGGAAGGGTGTGGTCTTTAAGGAACTCAACAGAAAGGGAAACAAGTGGTCCGACTCAGTCGTAGTTGGCCCTGCACTGTATGAGACAGAATAATCTCTAACAGCCCCATGTGCTTAAGGAGCAGTCTCAGGAAACAGACATGACTCTGGAGGGTCTATTAAAGCCTAGGGTAAGTGCATTAAAGAGCTACTGAACATCTTGATCCCGCTGGTGTTCATCACACAGCACACTGGTAGGTCTTCACCCACTTCCCACCTCTTCCTATCTTGGCCACCAGCTACTTTTTGTTGAGGTTATCAAGAGCCAGGCACCATGAAGTGCACGTTTAGGGCATTGTCTATCTCATCGCAACTCCTCCCATGTGGCAGGTACTATTACTACCCACACCGCTTTATAGGAAGGACTGTGCTCTTTAGGGAGGTTAATCCTCTTGCTGAGTGTCTCACAGCTCCCATGTGCAGGAGCCAGGAGGCTTCAAAGGCCAAGATCGCAAGTACTGTATTCTGCTACCTGATTCCCTGACAGCACTCCAGAGTAGCGTCTTGGGGAGCCAGCGAGGCAGAGCTCCCCTTCACCCTCACCCTTAGCTACAAATGAAAACTCCAAACCAGTCGGTTTTCAAATCCGTCACTCAAGCATTTGTACATTAGCTTCCCTGGGGTCTGCCCCAGTGTGGATCCTGATACTGAGGGAGATGAACCCCCGAGTGGAAGACCGAACACTGAGCTCAAGGTCAATCTCCTCCCCAAGCGTTCACTCAGTTCTCCTAGACGGAATGTTACAGATCAGACTGGAGAACCGAGCGCGGCCAAGCAGCCAGGTCTCGTCTGGCCCACACCATACTGTGCTGTATTGCAAACTGCTCTCTCCTGTCACTTGATCAGGTTTGCTGTAAGTGGTGCCCCTTCAGTGTCTACAGAAGGTTTGTTTTCTGGTTTTATCGCCACAGGGCAACCAAGTGAAGCCACTGAGCAAACTGAACATAAACTGACTGTCTTTCAAGCAAGAACACAGAGTTAGGGCTGAGTGTCCCCTAGCTTGGGGACACCATGATTTGCACCTGTCAATGCTGGATTTCAAAACCAGGCTTGTGGCCCTTCCTCAGAGTGAAAGATCCGGCTTTCAAATTACTCCAGGAAGTGAAAAGTCACTTGGCTCCTGCTCTTACATAAGGATAAATCTCTCTATTCATTTGAAATCTGAGCAGTATGGCTTCACCACACTGACAACCTTGGGAAACTGGTTTGGGCTTCCGGAAAACTAAAATATACCACAATCCAATTTCATCACATTAAAGGTCACCTGTCAACTCCCAGTGATGGTATTTGTTTTTCTTAATAATTTCTTTTATGCCCTGTCCTTCAAATCCCATTTCCTTTCCAAAGAAGTTGGCTTGTGACTTTTTTTTTTTTTTACGAAGGTCAAATACGTGTGTATGTTCTGAAATGAACACTTTTTGTTATTAATCATCACCGCCAACCACACATGTGTTATTATCTTCTGGGGCCATGTGAATTGTGTTCTGTGTTCCAAGAACTCAGCCTCGCAGTCACTTATTTCTTTGGATTATAGCTAAATGTTGAGGCAATCAAGACCTCAGTTGAGTAGAAGAGGAGAAGCCGCTATTTACCACAGATCCACTTACTCATTTAGCAAATATGCATTCAGTGTACACTGCATGCCTAGCAAGTACAAACAAGTGTCATATGGTGAAGCTGATTTTCACTTATGCAAATGGAGTCAGGGAAAAGACAGAGCAGTGAGGAGAAAGAAGGGAGAAATTTTATCCATCATCCTACTCAACAGGCTCATGGCTGACAGTAAGTGTAAAATGGCAGGTTTGAAGTCGCTGCCCTTTAAGATGCTTTTAGTACCTGCGTCCTTGAAGCACCAGCATCTCACAATCCTGAGATTTTTCTAGAATTTATGCATTGACTACGTGCCTGCTAAACACAACCAGCCCGTATATTTAGTACCTGACTAAAGAAACAGCTATGTGTCTCAACTGGAGAAAAAGACTACCTTTGTTGGATTTATTGAAAGGTGAACTTTGGTCTTTGATGGGTCACCTTCCCAAGGAGTTTTCAAATGTAATTTTAACTCTGCACAATTGGAGCCTACCCCAGTTCTAAGATGTGATGCATCTGGAAAATCAATAAATTATCAAAGGTTAATCACGAGGCAGCATCTTAAATAGCAATGAATATTCATTCATTAAGACTTTTTTGGGTACTAATCGATCACTGGCAAGCAACTAAAATGCGCATTAATAGGCAAGTGGCTCAGGGATCATTTTGGGGAGAGTTTAGGTTACTTTAAAAGGAATATATGTTAAAAGGTGGAGTACAGGGGATTGGGGAGCTGTGAAACTCCTCTGAATAATACAACACAGAGTGAACCACAATTTGACTATGGACTTTGGTTAATAATAATGTATCAATGTTGATTTATCATTTGAAACAAATGAGCCACACTAACATAAGATGCCAAAAATAAGTGAGACTATGGAGGGTTGAGGGGGGTATAAAATAACTCCCTGTAGTTTCTCCTCAATTTGGCTGTGAAACTAAATTTGTTCTAAAAAACAGTCTATTAACTGAAAAAAAGAAAGAAAGATTAAAAAGAAAGAGAGAAATATACTTTATTAGTGGTTCTTCACTGGGGCATTTTTGCTTCTCAGGGGACACTTGACAATGTCTTAAGACATTTTTGGCAGTCACAGTTGGGGAAGGAGGTGTGACTGGCATCTACTGAGCAGAGGCCAGGATGCTTCTATACATCCTACAAGGCATAGGACAGGCCCCCAGCAACAGAGAATTATCTTGCCTCAAATGTCAATAGTGTTGAGGTGGAGAAGCTCTGATTTGGATTATTATCAAACTCCTGATACTTCAACCCTAAAACTTCTAATGGCATCTTTCACACTTGAAGGATTTTTCTCTTGTGTCACTTAGACTATTACATATTGAAATAAAAATAGATCTCGGGTGCAAGTATCTAACAGGAGCCAAGCTGGGAGGTGCATTAGAAATCCAACTGTCTAAGCGAGCTGAGAAAGACAAGTCAAACTCAGCAGCAGACAGAGGGACACAATGGGGACGGGTGGGGACCATGAGGAAGAGAAGAGAACACTGTGCATTTGAAGTATGACTTAGGACATAGATTTGGCTGTGTGTGACTGACATTAACATTTGAGTTAATTTCTCTTTACATAGAAGTCAGAGCTAGAATAGCATGAAGTGTTCAGGGGCCCAAACTCTTCTCTGGCTGCTTCAGTCCTTCCTGGGGTGTTGCTGTCCTTCACGTGGTCCAAGATAGCCATCACCATATCTACTCCTCAGCCAACAGGTAGGGGGAAAGGGATAAAGGAGGATATATCCACTTTGTTAGGGGCAGAACCTGAAAGCTGCCTGCTTCCCTAATCCCACTGGCCACGATAATCACATGGTGCTCCCTAACTGCAAGGGACACTGGGTACGTAGTCTTTACTGGGGCAGCCACATGCCTACCTAAAACTTCTACCCATGGAGGAAAGGGAGACTGGATACTGAGGAAGCAATCAGACCCCACTGCTGACGGGGAACTGCAACTCAAATCAAAGTAATTTCTGCCACGTGGAAATGTCGAGCCACTATTGCCTAATGACTGCATATTTTTTCCAAAATAAGGCAAAATCCCAGAATTTCACACAGAATGTCTGAATTTTAAAATATTGCCTCAACCGAAAAACAAAAAAATACAGCCCAAAATAAAAAGTGAAACACTGTGCAGGCCGTATAAAACATACCAGCAGGCCATCACCATCGCTTTGCAAATCCTGACATAAATTATAAGCAAAGAATGTAGAGGGAGGACCTTTCTAGTTCAACTTGGTTTCTAGTTTCAGGTAATTTATCTACAGGGCAAACTGTCAGTAGGCATGGATAAATGAGACAGAGAAGCGCTTTTCACAAAGGTGGAATCTAGACCATCCCAAAAGATTATATTCTCAAGAAAAAACACAGCCTTACTTCTTCGTGTTAGAAAAGGTTCCTGTTAATCCTCCAAATCTGGTCATTTGTACTATTGCAAAACATCCTTTCCTCACGAATACACATCACTTTTCTTTAAGAATCTATTTCATACAGAAAACTTCTAACAAGCCACCACTGATAGATAAGGAGGTGACTGAGCTGTGGACTTGGCGATGACACTAAAAGAGGATCAGAAAGATACAAGGGTGGCTGAGACAGATGGCCTGGCAGCAAGATGGGTTAAATCTCTCCGCAAGCAGCACAGAAGTAGAAATCCAAATGGCCAACAGGCAGAAGCTAAGAGTTCAGCTTCACAAGGACTCAGGTTACACCTTCAGCGCATCACCACTTTGCACCCAACTGCCCAAACTTTACATCAAGATGCCGGGTGATAGGAACTCCCATCCACTGCTACTGGGAATGTTGACTGGTCTGATCATTTTGGAAATCTGCATACCCCAAGACCCAGAGATCCTTTCCTAGGTCTATCTCTAGAGAAACCTCCACAAAAGAATAAGGTTTACAGCAGCATTGTTCACAATACAGCAAATAAAGAAAACAACCCAACACCCCATTGCAGTAGAAATGATACAATTATAACGCAGTCACACAGTGGAATACCGTACAGCAAAGAAAATACAGTGCAGCTTCCCACATGATGAATCTCAGAAATATTAAGCAAAGAAGCAAGAACTCCAAATAATATATACGTCACAATCTCATGTGTGTCACGTTCTGAAGCAGGTAAAATAAAACTACAGAGAATCATATGTATAGAATCATTATCATATACATGATAAAATATAAAACGAAATGAGAAAATCTATTCATACATGCAGAGTTTATCTCTGGAGAAATAACTTGATTGCGAGGGGGAGGAGGCCCCATACACAACGGGGGTGGAGGTGAGGTCCTGGCCACATTCTTCACAGGGTGTGGTTACGTGGCTACGTAACTTCTAATTTGTTCTTTAAACCAGACACGTTTTACGCGTTCTTCCAGGTGATATAATGCACATCAACAACTCCACCAGATACGGTTCGTGGCTGGAAGGGGGCTGCTGGGAAGCCCACTCCCGCTCAGAGGCAGAGTGTTAGAAACACGGCTGCGTTATTCTCAAGCTACTCCCGATCATTTTCAGAGTTTAGAGCCAAGCAGGATTTCACGTCTGAGTGGACTGACAGTAGCCGAGTGCTTATTTGTTCACCCTCCGAAGAACCCCAGCCGGGGAATTTGCCTGGGAGCCAAGGCCACGTGGATCCCCTGAGTTGGTGGGGGCAGCCAGGTCTGGCTTCAGCCCAGCAGGCCCCTCCCGGGGCTGACAGGCAGGCAGGGCAGGAGGCTTGGTTTATGTGAATGAGGATCAACCTCAGACTCTAGAGGGAGGGCCCCAAAACAGCCGGGAGGCGAGCCAGCCTGGATGGAGATGTCTCTGCCTCTCCCCAGCAATAAACACACTCACCCCGCTGGCTGGCCATTCTTGACCCTGATGCAAGGGAAGTGTTATTTTAAAGATGCACTTGACCAGAATCGCCAAGAGGGACTGCTCTCCCTAGGTCCTAGCCAGAGACAATACTCATAAATCTACAAGACTTGCTTCTTCTCAGTAACAAGCCAGAAATTGCTTTTCTTCATATTTCAGCAGAATTTCAAATGCCACAATGAAGCACACTGCGTTTTATCTGATTACGCGCACTGAAACCTTCCTCTTCTGACAGCTTTCTAGAAGCGTCCCACGACCCACCAGTTAGCCACTGCAGTTCTTTTCTGCACGATGATTCCTCTTGGCATCCTCAAGCCCCCTTTCACGGGCTCTTGTTTTTCTTTACTGACCTCAAAAGCCCTGCAGGAATGTGCCAACCTCACTTATTTTTGAGCGAGCCACAGGGCTGGCAAAACTGAGGCCACCCCTTGTGTGCGCTGAAGCAGTTGTGTGGAAACAGCCACCCCCAGCAGATGTGTGCACCTGTTTGTGCCTAACTGGGAACTTGCCCACAGGGACAATCAGCCACCTGCCATTCTGAGGCCGCAGGGCAAGGGAGTGCGGGCAATGAGCAAACCCTGGTGCTGGCACTTCCTGGAGCAAACGGATCACTGAGTTCCCTTGAAGATGGGAGCTGCCAATGCTTGGTGCGGGAGCAACCCTAGGTTTCTAGGACAGTTAAAAAAAAAAAAAACAAAAAAAGCCCAGGCCCTAAACTTCCCTTTTATTTTTGATGCTAAAGCTCTTCCTTACCTGAAACTTAAAGCAAAGGTGCCTAAAAATCACATGTTAAACATAACGACCCAAGGGTTAGAAACTTCTAAACAAACTTCGACACTTCTAAACGTCTGTAGAAACGTCACCAAGACATAAAATAAGCTCTTTAAACAGTAACTTGGGACTAGAGTCTTTTTGTATCCACACATAAACATATCCCAGAATGAATGCTCCATAAAAACGCATATGCATGTGGAGTCTAACAAAAAGAAAAAAAGAGGACACTAATGAACTCATCCACAAAACCAAAACAGACTCACAGACATAGTCAACAATCTTATGACTACCAAGGGAAAGTGGGTGGGAAGGGGTAAATTTGAGTTTGAGATTTGCAAATGTTAGCCACTATATATAAAAACAGATTAAAAAAAACCAACAAATTTCTTATGTATAGCACAGGGAACTATATTCAATATCTTATAATGATCTTTAATGAAAAAGAATATGAAAAAGAACATATGTATGTATATGTATGACTGGGACATTGTGCTGTACAGCAGAAATTGACATTGTAACTGATGACTTCAGTTTAAAAAATGCATATGCAAAATAATAATGAAAAAACTAAGAAACAGAAAAAAGAAAAAGTGCGTCTGCAAATGTAAAAAAGCTATAGTGAATGTCTGTCTGAACACTCAAGATAGTCTATAATGTGACCTAAAGACCATCAGAAATTAAACACAGAAATGTGAAAGGGGGCCTCCAACAACTTGGGCAAGTTGTCACAGCAGGGAGCTCAACTTAATATCCATGCTCCGTGCAAACTAAAGATTTACTGTCATTAGGAATTGGTGTAAATTAGAAACATTTGCCAGTCTTCTGGGGTCGCCCATACAGAGGCTGGTGATAAGCCACGTGCTTATCTATGCTTGCTGGAGAGCTGTGGGAGCTGTCAAAGGTCTGTACTATACTGAAGGGATGGGACGTGGCAATGCTCATAACAGCCAGAAAAAAGTTTATTTAATGTCTGCTAAATGGTGTAACTGGTGCCAAAGCACTCGAGTTGGATGCAGTGTTTTAATGGTGACAGCTTGCTTACACACGCCAATATTAGAAGGAGCCTAGTTACTATGCATAAACACTAATTTCCTTGACTAATCTACCAGCGTTGATCAACAACTCGGTGGTTAGCAGTTTAAGGTATATTATCAATTTACTTAAAGTGTTTTTTCTGCTGGCCAGATTGCCTTCAAATCACCCTTTTTTAATTAAAAAAAGAAGTCATGTTTCTTTCAGGGATGTGAGAACTTGGCCTTCAGTGATGAATCTAGTTTATCATCTTCTTGACATAATTAACTAGGGAGTTCTAACAGTAACTTTCTCTCCATTAATTCCTAGTAAAGGGATATTAAGCATGGGAAACCCCAGTAGTTATTACAATCCCCAGCATCAATATTATCTGATAACTTGTTAGAAATGCAATTTCTCTGGCTCCACCGCAGACACCTACAGAATCAGGGAATTGAAGGACGGACCCAGTAATCTGTTTAATGAATGACTTGAGAACGACAGCAACAGAATAAGAAAATAAACACATCATAAAACAGGGAGGTGTTCAAGTAAGAGACAGCAATCTACAATTTTAAAAAGGAAAGAAGGTCAAGGAGAATAACCTAGAAGGTTAGTTGCAGGAGACTCCAGGAGTTATACAGAGTGAACATCTTCATTCAGTCCCTAAAAAGAAATGCGTTGAATGACAGCTCATATGCACTGGGCATTACCAGGTTTGATAGACTGGGCTAAAACGTCTTTCTACAGGTGTGTTACGTTAGTATCACCAGCATCCCCATTTCACAGATGTGAAAACTGAGATTCAAGAGAGATCTAATTTAAACTCACACAGCAAGAAAGTAGCAGGTGTGACTTGGAGCCTGTGCTTTCACCACTCTACCTGACTTCTCTGGGATTCCGAAAGGAGGGGACAGAAAATGGGGGAGGAGGAGGTGCGGAGGAGAGAGAAGGCTTTTGTCAGCTCAACCTGAGACTTCAGAATTTATAATTATGGTGGCCACTCATTGATTCTACTAAAGTTAGTTTCCTGGGTGAGGATAGGCTGCTTTTCAAAACTAGATTATCTGGCTTAGCCAAAAGCTGGACTAAACCATGTAGAAGATCTGAACACAGATAGAAGACTAAATGTGTTATACTCAGTGTTTCTTAAACCACACCCAAACAACGGTCTATAGTTATCCCCTAATAGCAAAGACACCAAACTTAGTTTAAAAAGAATTTTTTTTTTTTAAGAGCTACAGTATCAGACCCCAGTCATTTTCAGCAGAATTTTAAAACATGGCACCCAAACCCGGCCGAGAAGCCCAACAACCAACAAAGCCTCCTTAAACCACACAAGGGGTTCCTTTTAAAATCCTAAAACAGTCATAGTAAAATCTCAACCCCCTGACGAGTTATCTCTGCTGCAGGATAGAGGGCTTGAGAAGAGCCGGGGAAAGTTAGAAACAAGTTGTCACTTTCGCTCATAGTCATACGCCAAGGCAAAAGGCTAGAGCTCCAATCCACCCAATTCTAACGCCCCTACTGATTGCTGCAAACAATTTAGTAAAACTGCTCACAGATTGAGGGGAGCAGTTTTTTTATCTGTTATCTTCATAACAGATAAAATGGTAGGGGGGTGGTATATGGTATATAGCTTGGTGCTAGAGTGCATGCTTAGCATGCACAAGGTCTTGGGTTCAATCCCCAGAACCCCCATTAAAAACAAACAAAAAACTACAACAACAACAACATAACAACTAAAATGAAATGCCCTCCTCACTTTCCACCCCTCCAGACCGAACCCCTACCAGCCCATTAAGGGAGCTGAGTTCCTCTGGTCCCAACCCTGAGTCCACAGATGGAGGAAACAAGGCCCACCGACAGGAAAGACTTACCAAGGGCCCTGAAGTGAGGTGGCACTGGCTCGAGAAAGCCAGAGATCGGCTAGCTGGTTCTCAGGTCTCCAGGTCTGAGCCCAGCAGCAGAAGGGGAAAAGGAGGAAGCGGAGAAGGGAAGTGGGAAGAGAGGGTGGGGAAGGGCCGGAAAAGCCAGGCTGGCTGGGCCAGACCTCAGCCCCTCCCCTCCCAAGTCACAGGCTCTTTCCATTCTTGGAATTTCCTCCCCACCCCATTTAAACATTTCTTGATCACACCTCAAGCCCAATCAGGTTGTAGCCATTTAGAGAGTGGAAAGTGAGAACTGGAAGGATTATATAAGCCATTCTCCTGGCCTCCCTCCCCCTGAAGCTAGGGATGCCCCCCCCCCCCACTGCTTCCAGGGGCGGAGTACACCCACCCTTCCTCCTGACAAAATGAGCCTCCTTCACTGGGCTTCAGGTATGCGTTTCCAGGCTGTCTCTGGTTCCCAGCTCCCTCAGACCTTTCAGCTCCTTCAGAAGACAATTGAAAAACAAAAAGACAACAACAAAAAAGGAAGCTTTGAAGGAGACTGTCCTGGGCACGTGCCCTGTGGCAGACAAGTGCTCAGCACTGCCCTCATACAAAATGCAAATCAAAGGAGCTCATTTCATCCTCACAGAGAATCTAGATGTAGGCACTATTTCTAATTCACAGATAAGCAAACGGAGGTTTAGAGAGGTCACCTCGCTGCCTGTTGTCCCACCAGGGCTGGTACACGGGCAGCCAGGACTGGGACACAGGCTGCTGCAAAGCTGCCACTAACTTAGATACAAAATCAGCAGACCAGCCCACCGGCTGGCCCTAGACCTGTGACGTGCAGTAATAAGGTTAGGACTTAAGATTTAGTCCCAGGACCCCATGCTTGTAGGACATTTGCAATCTTAGATAAACTAACCTTTGTGAGCCTCAGTTTCCTCATTATAAAGACAGGGAGAGTGGCCTGTTCCGCAAGGTTTGTGGGAAGATGCTGTGAAGCGGTGCTGCTATGAAGGTACCTGCCTATGTTCAACAAATGTGTTCTTTCCTTTCTGATCGCAGCTCAGGAAACCAACAATTATACCAAACACTTGATTCCTACCACTCTCAGATCAGGCTGGGGGGTGAATTATTACCACTGAGAGGACTCCTCGCTAGGTGAGCTAGGTTTAGAGTTGCCAGGTTAAATATTTAGAACACACTTATACTAAAAGAGTTATTCATTGTGTATTTGATTTGCTAAACCCGGCAACGCTGAGGGCTGGTCATAAGCCACATGGGACGAGAACTTTGGAAGCAACTTGCCAAGTCCCAAGCTTTCGGATGGTTCAACAGAATCCACAGTAACCGGTGGAAGTTCAGCCTTGAAACTTGCTCTTCCAACATCATGACTAACCCATGGAATTTGTGTCAGACCCGCCTTATCTCAGCAGTCTACCCAAAACACAAGAAACCTGCCTGTGTTCTGGGAAACACAGCCTCTTCTCAGCCAGAATTCCTCTGCCATTCAATTTTTGTCTGTGGCCTGACTTGTAACAAAGGACAAATTACTCTGTCCATCTGCATGCTTGATAGGGATCAACTGTTACACTGCCCCCCCACTTTTTTTTTTCAGGTCTGAAGAATTTCTAATAATAATGAAAATGTGTTGAGAGATTTGTCTAAACCTTAGCCAGCTAGCTGAGGATTCGGATCGTGTCTACTTTGAGACTTCAATTCTTTGAGAAGAAATACAATCCAGAAGAACGATTTACGCTGAGAATGAGGTTGACATGAAAATCTGTGAATATTCAAAAGAAAAACATTTTACAAATTCAAAGAGACAGAGAGCAGAACGGTGGTTACCAGGAGCTGGGGGGAGGGAAGAACGGGGAGTCCTTTAATGGGCCTAGAGTTTCAGTTCTGTAAGACGAGCAGGTCTGGAGATGGACTGCACAATAATGTGAATTTATGCATATATATATGTATATTTTTCCTTGAAGAGCGCAAGGGCCATGATTAGCTGGGCCCTCCAGCCCAGCCTCCAACAATGAGAATATATTTAATACTACTGAATTGTACCCTTAAAAATGGTTATAATCATGAATCTTATGAATATTTTACCATAATTAAAAAAATTATCTCTCATACAAATCTAGAGTTAGAAAAAAGGGCACAGGGAAATCAATCAAGATGGAGAGTGTTTTCCTGCCAAAGAACATAAAGTCAAAGAAATCTGTTCTCTTCCAGAAAAACTTCCCAGGAGACAAGTGAAAATCACTGATGGGCAACTTGAAGCCCCAAAGCTCTACACACGTGCAACTTAAGGTGACCTTCCTGATGGCGCAAAAACTAGATTAACCACGTGAGCCATCTGAACACAGATGATGAGACGGCATGTATGTTAGGTTGTCACTCAGTGTTTCTTGACTCAAACCCAAAGGAACTGAAATGTGTAGCAGCAAGGGAATGTGGATGTCACGTCCCCTCCTCCAAAATACCATTTCCTAGCTTGGTAGACGCTGGATGGTGTGCATTGGAGGAGCTGGCATTCATGTCATGCTATTTCCTATTTATACTGAATAAAACATGCAAATGTCTTAACCAGCCACTATGTGAAAAGCCAAACTGAGTTTTGTTTTGGTACCAAGAAGCAGTGATGGGTGGGATAGTCTCGTTCACTCCAGGAGAGGGAAGCCGAGAATCTATAGGTGTCAAGAGTTACTTCCTGCACAGGAATGATCAGTAGCTGTTCAAAGATATATTAAGATGGAACTTGGGGGGTTTTGTGTTTGTTTACAAATACCAAGTATCTAAGCTCTAAAATGCAAAGTATTTTGAAATGCAAAACACTTTAGCTGTGAAATGCAAAGGCCTTGATTCTTAACCTGATTCTGCCCTTAATTTCTGGATCAAGGCTGTACTTTTCTATAAAGTGGAGATGAAACCCCTTTCCTCACAGGATCATTTTAAAGGCCAAATGAGATAACAATCTGAAGAGCAGCTCTGCGAACAGCTAAAAACTATCAAAATAAACAAACATACTTTCTTCTATTCAAATACTGGCAAAATCTTTAAAAGTTAAAGAGCAAAATAGCCGAGCAGTTTGGAATATTTAGAATACTTAGGCAATGAACTAAACACACGACATGGGTTACCAAACATAAACCACACAACCACCCTTTTCCACAGATGGGATCATCACCCCCATTTTACAGATGGAAAAACTGAGACTGAAAGAGGCGATGAGACTTGTGGAAACCCGCACAGCTCTGTAGGGTTGAGCTGGGCTTGGAACCCAGTGAGACTTCAAGGTCTGAGCTAGTGCCACTATGACACTGCTGCCAGAGACAAGGTATGAAGAACTGTCTGGCATGTGGGTCCAGGAGTTCCCCAAAGTCTAACTGTATTTGCATTACCAGCCCAGCATAGGTCATGCCGTTAAACATCTTCTGGAGTTTCTTTCGAAGGATGATTAAGTGGAAAGGCAGACTAGAAATTCAGAGGAGGAGGGTTCAAAACCAAGTTCCGCCACATGTGGAACAGATACATGACTGTGACTGCCGGGCCTCAGTCTCCAAGGCCCAGCAGAACAAGGATCTCAAGAGCCACAATTCAAGGGTAAAGTGATATAAAGTATGCAAGGGTACCAGACACCTAGCAGACACTGAGGAAAGCAGGGTGCATGAGGGTGGAGTGAGAAGAGCATGACCTCTGCTATCAGATGGCTTGGGTTCAAATCCCAACTCCACATTTTAACCAGCTGTGTGATTTGGGCAAGTTACTCAACTTCTCTGGGCCTTAGTATGCTCATGTACAGAATGAGAATAACAGATTCCCTAGCTTATAGAGTTGACATAAGGGTATTAACTGTGTATTCAGGAGGCTTGCAGAAAAGAGTGTTCCAGGTGCCAGGCACTGTTCTATCCCCTTCACCTGCAATGTCTCTCTTGATTTTCACAACAGCTCTGTGAGGTCGAGGTTTTGTTACTCCCCACGCTTCAGACCTGGGAGATTATGCATAGTGGAACCAGAAAGGGCTAAGAAGTTCCCAGACATACGCAAGAAAGCTGGTTTGCAGAATTCTGTGTGGCTCCATCTTTCTCAATGGAGTACCTGCTTAGAAGCCTATGAGAGGACCCTTTCTTTCACAACCCATTCAACATCCAGACCTTCTCAATGCCTTAGTTTCCAATAGTCAGGACCATGCTACACAATTTGCAAGGTCCAGCGAAAAATCAAAGCATGGAGCCCCTTTGTTAAAAAAAAAACATTGTGAACTTCAAGATGGTGACAGAAGAGCATCAAACCAAGCACGGGGCCCTTTCGAGCAGGGGGGCCCTGTGTGACTGCACAGGTCACACACCCGTGACGTCTGCCCAGCCAACAGCTTTTTCCCTGGTAGGTTTCCACTGTCTTAATTGCTTCCTTTCTGCCTGCCCAGCCTCAGGCGCCTGTGCCCAGAACTGAATGAGCTTGTTCACAAAGGCACACAGGCCCCTGGGGGCCAGGAGGTTCTGGACGGGGCCTCCCACATGCTGGGGGAATCTCGAGCTTGCGGCTCTGGGGTGGTGGAAAGGAATGGCTTTAAGCCTTGGTTTGGGAAGTTTCCATTAGGCAAGGTGGGTAGTGTTCCACGAATCTTACATTCACTTTTTTTTTCCCCCACATTCACTTTGAAAGAGGATGCAGTGCAGGAGATCTGTAAGTCACTGTGCTAAGCACTTCTTTTAAAATACAAAATAGCAATTTAAAAAATTCTGACAAATTATCAGTAAATGAAAATATACTGACATGCAAAGAAAGATAACTGCAAACTTTTCAATCCCCATCATCGTAAGACAACTGTTAGTCATGACAATTATAGTACCAGCTTAATTTTTCTGCCCCTACCATAAACCAGGCAGTGGGCAATGCCCTATAATATGGTGTTGCATATCTGAAAGCTGCTAAAAGAATGTACTTGAAATGTCCTTATCCAAGAAAAAAAGTTATGACTATGTATGGAGATGGAATTTAACTAGACTTGCTGTGGCGCTCATTTTGAATATATACAAATATTGAATCATTATGTTGTACATTTGAAACCAGTATAATGTTACCTATCAATCACACCTCAATAAAAAATTTTTTAAAAGAAATGTAATCATTCCTATTTACAGATGAGGAAACTGAGGTTTAGATATGCTCAGTGACGTAGCTGAGAGTGTTCACCAGTGAGAAGTGGGATCTGGAATTAAACTCAGCTTTGCCTAACTGTGGAATCCGCTCTGCAGGAGTGGAGGTTTGTAGATGTGCAGAAAGAAAACAGAACTTTCAATGATACGCATTTTCATCCGTTCTTTGAACACGTTACTCTATTTCATTCCGTTGATGCATTACTATTGTGAATATTTTATAATGCACATGATGTTAATAGAGTTCTACATGTATATAACTGTAGAAATAAATAAATAAAAAGTATTCATATATTGAGAATAAATGGGGCTGTATGAACAAAAATATTTAGAGGCCACTGCACTATGTTATAACTTAAGGAGCAGTTTTCATACATGGATCATGTGTTTGAATATATTGGTGTACATGATTTTTTTAAGTAAAAATGGATAATGCATATGCTTTTTTTTCTACTTCTTATATTGCAATCATTTTTTCCGTGTCAATAAATATTCACCTACAACAATATTTTTAATGTAAGTACTGGGCTCCTTAAGCACTAATTTTGAAAGTAAAACCTGATGATTTAGATCAAGGATCCGATATCCATCCTACGTTCCTATGCCTTCACCCCAACCCCACTCTAATGAATGGTAGAATAATTAAGTATGAATAAATAACTAAGTATCTGAAAGCCAAGGATTTTTCTTAAAAATGCACCTCTCTTTCAAAAAGAATTGAAATCAGGGTCTCAGAGAGATATTTTCCTGTTTGTCTCCATATCAGCATTATTCATAAGAGCCAAAAAGTGGAAGTACTCCAAATGCCCACGCATGGATGAGTGGATTAACAAAAGTGGTGTTTACAGATTATGGAATATTAGCCTTAAACTACAGGAAATTCTGACACACGGCGCAGCGTGGATGAACCTTGAGGACTTCATGCTAAGTGAAAGAAGCCAGTCACAAAAAGACAAATATTGTATGGTTTCACTTATATAAGACACCCAGAATAGGCAAAATTCGTAGAGACAAAAAGGAGACTATGGCTGATTTAGAGGCAGGGGGGCGGAAAGGGGAGGTGTTACTGTTTAATGCACACAGAGTTTCAGTTTTGCAAGATGAAAAATCTTGGAGATTGATGTGGTGATGGTTGCACAACAATGCGAATGTGCTTAATACCACTGAACTGTACACTTCAAAGTGGCTAAGTGGTAAAAAACAACAAAAACAATAACAACAAAACGCATCTCACCATCCTAGGCGGGGCCCAGAGGAAGCAAACTCCCAAGTGTTAAGTCTCCACTCTGCACGAGGCCCCCTGCAAGGCGCTCCGTCTCATTCCATTCTCACAACAAACCTCTTAAAGAAAGGGGACCTGAGATTCCGATGGCTTGAAACTGGCTCAAGGTCACAGCATTAGCAGATGAGGAGGGCCTGACTCGCTCAGCCTCCTGCCTGCCTGTGTGAATCCAGTTTGTGCCTTTCCCCAGTGTCTCCTACAAAGGATGGAGGATGGCCGCAGCTCAGTAATAAAAGGGAGACTGGACACGCAGTCTGCTTCCGTCCCTGGCCTGGTCCGGCGCCCTGCACGCTGTAGGTGCTAGGCATTAAATCTTCAAGAATAAGTAAGGTTGAGAAATGAGAAAAAGGCAAGATATGCCAAGGGCACAGCTGACCGAGGGCTCATTTCCTGCCTTCTCACTCGTAAGCTATCTCCTCAAGTGACTAATATTAGACTCAGAGCCACTCCACCGATAACACCACTTAACATGGTAGAGTCCACTGCCTGCTGTCCTCACTGCCTTCTCCCAAGGACAGCAAGGAACCATGGAGGACCCCTTACACAAGGGTAAGTCAAAATGGTAAATCTGAGATGGTCGAGGAGACCCAGGGACTGTAGGTCTGGTCTTGTCCACCTGAACTGTGATGAATGCATCATCCCTTAGTTATGAACTAAGCTGCTGAAATGAAGGTTCAAATGCATAACATAATATCAGGCAGACCTGACATTCTGTGCATAGAGCAGATGAAAAAGCGTCCACTGTATGGGATGGATGATACTTTCCAAATTTAGGGCTCTTCAGAAAAAGCAAGTTCAGAACTTGATGAATGTTTACCCTTTCTAAGATTTACTGGAATGAAAATCGCGGGGAGCAAGAATCTGGCAGGGAGTACAAAGAAAACGCTTGCCAGAACTGCTTATCTTTTAAAGGCATTTTAATACTGAGCTTTCAGCAAATAAATAAACCCACGCTTCACAAAGTCAAGTCCATAGAACACCAGTCTGGCAAGAGGCTCCCCCATCAGGGGCAAGTAAGTGTGGGAAACACTGCTATGTGTCTTCTTCTGGGAGAGTCTCCGTGCACGTGGGCAGTTCGGAAATAAATTGAAAAAAAACTTGAACCTTGTTTAACTTTTAACCACATACTTCTTACACTTATTTCTCCATAGTTCCCTATTAGTTGTGATCTTGTTTGTTTATTCAACATAACAACGCTTAACACCTGAACAAGCCACGGGGAAATGTTAAAGCAGAACATGGCAACAGAAATAAAATCTACGCAAAGCTTCTTAATCGCACACTCAGAACATGGGAATAATATTCCACCAGCCTCATGCGTGGAGAAGACATTGATGAGTTCATGTTTGTAAAGCATGTAAAACAGTCTGGCACTTAGAAGTATTGACAAATCATTAAAAATAAATGAACTATGAACACACTGAACTGATTCACAAAACCACCTGTCTGTATCTTTAAGCCCAGCCTTAAAAAAGAGTCATCACACCAGGAGCGAGAAAAGTCCCTTCTCATCAGGCTTTTCACAAAAGCGTTTTGCTGATTCATTAAAGGCCCCAGCCTGAAATTAGACAGAAACATTAAACTCCTGTCGAGTCAGCCTTCTTTGTTCTGCCAGCAAGGAAGATGATGATTCTTACAAGCTTGTGTCAGAATATGAAAAAAGGGGACTCCTGACAGTGGTCAAGAGCACTAGGCGTGGGGTCCTAACTCTGCCACTGTCCAAGCCATGTGACCGCGACAGTAAGTGGCTTACTCTCTCCAAAGCTCAGTTTCTCTCTCTGTAAAATGGGGATATGCGTAGTGCCTATTGTCACAGGATCGGAGGAAAGGTTAAACATATTAATCATAACAACACCACGTAACAAGAGAAAAAGAAGCTGAGCTCCAGAGAGATTACTTACCCTCAGTTATACAGGAAGTGCCTGGGCCTGGATTTGAACCCAAGCAGTTAAATTCCAAAGCTTTTATCTTCACTATGGCCTCCCCCTTGATGTGAGTGAGGATAGTCTCAGCCCAGCACCTAGCCCAGGGAAGCTGCTATTTTTATTATAGTAACTGATTTAAGGGGATGATCTTGTAGAGCCTTAAGTGCGCTAGAGGTGTAAGAAGTAGGGGAAGAGGTTCTTTAAAGCCTTTGGTTTTTTTTTTTTCCCCTCCCTTCATTAACTGCTCTCAAGGCATCCAGAGAAGTTCCTTTCCCATGGGAAACAGCTGCCTTTTGCAGCACAGCTGTAAATTGTGAAGTATTCCCTCCCATTTGAAGCTGGGTGATAATCTACTCTCATTCTGACCCAGCACTGAATTGTAAATTTTAGTCACTCACTTTTCCTTAGAAGCCAAAGTGCCCTAGTCACATAGTTCTTGGTAACTTCCACCTTTCAGGATCTTCAAAAAAAGAAAAACAAGAAAGAAAAGAAAGGAAAATGCTTTGCTTTTACAAACTCCTTTGTGGCTGGCTCAGTGATAAGAACCTTGCACTCCCCCTTGCCGTGTCAGCTTTCAGGAATTCTCTGTTTGTCTGCGTTGTGTTACCCGAGTGGTTTGTTATCTTTGCAGCTTAAGGGCTGACTTGGACATTCAGACTGTCAACTATTTAAAGAAAATGGAACTCTCCACGCCACTACTTTAATTAACTTTCAGAGAGCAAGGTTTCCTACTGGTTATGATAAGGTTAACTGAAAATACTCTTAAGGAAACGAGGCAGGAAGCACAATAAGAAGGGGAGGATAGCTGTTTTTAAAGGCATTCTAGGAAGAAGAGTTTGAGCAAAGCCATGAAGGCAAAGTAGTACAGGGTATGTGGAGAAAAGAGAAGAGAAGCAGGAACAGATATTAAGGAGTATGAACAGTAGAGTATGGGAGGTTAAAATGTATGAAACAGATTAAGTGGGGCCTTGAATGCCAGCTTAGGGTCTTGGAAGATGGACATCTGTGCAATGAGAAATTGTAAGAGATGTGTGGAAGTCAACACCAATGACCACATTTATGTCTTGGGAAGATAACAAGGGGTTACGCGCAGGTGGTGGTGAATGATGGAATCAGAACAGATCTGAGAACTCACCGGCTATGTGATACCATCTCTTTGGGCCTAAATTTTCCATCTATTAATTTGCTAAGTGGTGATGATAACCACTGTGGTGGGAATTAAATGAAATCAGGCACAGACCAAAGTAATGCTGTAGAAAGCAGTCAAACAAACAATACATACAAACGTATTTTAGAGGCTGAGCAGAGGGAGCATGAGGGCTGAGAAAGTCAGGGTTCTGATTAACGAGAAGGAAAGAAGGGAGCTGTCTGACAGATGGAGAAAAGGGATGGGAGGGAAGAGGGAAAATCCTGCGAGATGATTTAAGAGAGAATGTGGTTATTCAAGGGGAGACAGAGGAGGAGGAGTTAGTCAGGGGGCTGGGATGCTGCTGGGTTCAGCTTTGGAAATTTGAAATTTGAGAAAGAAGGAGACATTCACAAGGAGTGGGTGGACCAGAGCAGCTTTAAGAATTAGGTGTTTCAATCACTGTTTTAATTAAAAAAGCCACAGTGCCCTAGTCTAGTAAGGTAGTATCTGGGAATCTTTTTTTGGTCCACGTTTAAACCTCAGGGAGTAAACTCAGTGAAGTTCTAAAAGCCAAGAGCAGCAACCACCATGCAGACCAACAGAAAAGTGGAATTCAGAACTGCCACCGTGGGAGCCCTTGACAGAAAGCCAGATTCTCTGGAAGGCAGGCCCTGGTGCCTAGACTGGCACTGACCCATTTTAGGCCTTCAGTAAATGTTACTGGATGAAGCTGTGAACTTTGTATAATTTTCATTTAGTGGTATCAAGAATGCGTAAATTCCATTCCAGCACTTTGGACTTTACCTCCTTTGAGGAATCTCCCTTTGCTTGTTCTCTAGCTGAGACATATCACTTAAGAAAATAATCACAGATACCCCCAGTCCCAGCTATACAAAGATGGTCATCACAGCATTATTTATATCAGCCAAGGGAAACAATTCATATTTAAGACAACAGGGGAGAGGCAGATCATGTCCATCAATTTCATGGAATATGACAGTGGCAACTACAGGAACTGTTCTAGGCACTTTGTAAACATTAATTCATTTAGTCCCCGTAACAGTTCTATGGGGGTGTATACTAGTAATATAAGTCCCATTTTACAGATGAGGAAACTAAGGCTTGGTAAGTTTAAATAACATGTTCAAGGTCACACAGGTAATAAGCTGCAGGCCTGGGGTTTGAGCGAGGCTGTCTGAGTGAGCGTCTTTGCCCTAAACACTAGGCAACATTGCCATGTGGTACTTTGCTTGATTTTCTTAAATTAGTTTCATAACAAAACTTTGGAGAAAAAAATATATCCTCTCCATCCAAGGGAGGAGGTAGATCAGAGAGGGAAGGAGCGGTGGCAATGAACCAAAATTCTGCTTCATATCCAATGACAAAAGTTCGCATTTCCTGTTCTTTCTTTCGCCCTCATCAGCAATAACTAAGGCTTATAAAACAAACTGTAAACTACAAAGTCCTTGAACATCACTCATAGCCTCAAAACTACCCTGCCAAGTCACATTTTCATTAGTCCCAATTTACAGATGAAGAAACCGAGGCTGAGAAAAGATAGATGGCTCATTCATCGTCACACTGCTAGTATCTTGATTCCCAGTCGCAAGTTCTTTCTACTGCTCAGCGTGGTTTAGACAGTTTCAAAATGGGGTCCTCCATTTCATTTTTCTAATAATCACTGAGGAAACCGCCAGGAGCAAACTGAAGTTAAGGACTGGTTGGGGCTTGGCCAGACTAACTCATCAACCTTGAAAGCTTAGGGCTAACAGGTCTGGATTACCCAAGGACTGTCCCTTTTAAGCCTTCTTCTGCCACAGGCAAGCATTCTTCCCTGCGGAAAGTTTATAGAATTAACTTTTCTTGCGTCTTCTTTCCCCTGACATGTTATTACAACTTCTTCAGACTCACCCCAAAAGTCTCTTTGGAGGTTGCCAAGAGATGGGACGGGATGATGACAAGGATGAGGGTACTAATGACACTGTAACAGTGAATGGTAACAGCCCACATGCATAGAGAGCTTGCTACACACCAGACACTCCTCTGAGCAATGTTTCTACACAATTACTCTGACAACAGACCTAGGCAGTAGGTGCCATTTTCCTGATGAGGAAATGAGGCTCCAAGAGTGTCCATCACATGCTTGACCAGGAGAAAGTGGGGGAGGAAGTGGGGGAGGAAGGGTTAGCAGTCCACAGACGGCAGAGTGTGAGCTTTCGGTCCTGAAGTCCTTCCTCATAAATCAACTTCAGACTCACCCCCTGCGTGAGGACCGCATTCCTCACATATCTGATCTTCTGAGGAAATACGGCTCCTCCAGGAAAGACAACAGTGGAGAACAC
This sequence comes from Vicugna pacos, assembly GCF_048564905.1. NCBI lineage: Eukaryota > Metazoa > Chordata > Mammalia > Artiodactyla > Camelidae > Vicugna > Vicugna pacos. The sequence continues at coordinate 37,216,429 of NC_133003.1, forward strand.
AGCCGTTCTTGATGTTAATGAGCTAGACTCATTTATCCTCTTTTTTATGCCCTGATATTTCCTTTTTAATTAAAAAGTTTGGTGTTCACTGGTTTTTCTGACTCCTTCAAAGCCTACTTCCTAACCTAAGAAATTTAAAAAATAATAAAGCACCATACAGAGCTAACAGGAGAATGTGGTGGGTGGATCATGATGTTAAGTGGACGCCTCCGTCATTCTACCAAACTGTGCGCAGGCGTGGAAAGTGGCTAGCGTTTCTGAAGCAAAGCGTGCATGACTCGGTGACGGAAAGTTTTCAAGCTAGGAAGGTATTGTTTGGTTATCAGTCCATTAAGGAGCACATTATGCAAAGACTGCACAGTGGGGGGGGTGAGGGGCGATGTGTACTAGCTGATCTGTAAATAATCTACAGGTAAAGTTTACCCGGAGTGGAACATTAACACAGGGGAGGCGAGGCTTTCAATGGGTCCTTGGGCCCTGAGCTGTTTCTAATTGGAGGTCTTGCCTCCACCTTTAACCCTTTCTACTATCCCAACTGCAACTATTGCATGAAAAGAACAGAACGGTGCAGATAGAGGGTGAATTCAAATATAAACACTCTCTGATGATTTGGCCAGTTAGGCAGTTAGATGTCTAGGTGGCAACAATACAGCTGCTAGGTCAAGTGTATGAAGGGTGAGGCCCCTTCAGGGCAGCTGCAAAAAGAAAGCCCCTATTAATCCCTTCACGAAGCAGCTGATGGATTTAATCTTTTTGTGCTTGTGGTATAACTCTGCAAACACAGGATTATTATAAGTGCACAAAAAATCAGCACAGGCTACTAAAGCTTTTTATAGATTTCTTCATCTTGCTAACAGATGACAGAAAATAGAACTTTGGGGGGCTTCTCAGTACGATTTGCTGTCACTCTGGCTTGGAAAATCCTAAGAAAGCTTCATTCCCGGATTCATTCACAAAAAGAATAGGTCTCTATTTGAAGAGGAAAGAGACCTCAGTCTCTTGCTTTGGGATCTACTTTCTTTTGATTCTCCATCCATTGTTATTTAAAATAGCATTAAGAGATTCAGCTAGGGTTATTATGCACAGTAATATCAGAAAAGGAACCATTACCTGGTGTAATCCCCTTTGGCTTCCTGAAATAAACAACAAAGACAGATGATCAATTTGCAGTAAAGTTAATGAAGGGAAAGGAATTTTACTCTTGATTATTTCCTCCTCTTAAAATGCCTGCGTTTTGTTTTGAAATTTTTTTTCACACGGAACACTTTCCCTAAGATCATGGAGAAGAATGTGGCATTTAAGAAATCGCTAGTACCCATGAACTATTTCTTGTTTTTAACAGAAGAGACAAATCTGGGGTTGGGGGAGGAAGCATGTTTGATGATTTCTCCTTTTATGTTTGGAAGATCTCATGATAACGTCTTGTCCATCAAATCAGCACAGCTTTTAGTCTGGACACAGACTGTTTAAACCATGACACAGGTAAATCAGCACATGCCATTTTTTTTTAAACCAGCATGGCACACACTGGTTTTTCAGCTACTTGTGCCTTTAAGAATTAAAGGGCTCTTTAACTCAACCTCAAGAAAACTATACAAAAGTTACTAAATTTAAATGCAAATTACAGCTGTTGTAACAACTGCCGCTTCCCAAACGCAAGCATCCCAGAGCTTTCGGCCAGGAGTACAGTCTGAACTCTTCTCCCTTGGAGAAGTCTCAATTTCATTTTCCTCTGAGACATACAATATCACACTCCCGTTCATGCAAACTAGACTAAAACAGAAAAGAGTGGCTCACATTTTACACTGACAAACGACCAGGCAGCTTTAAAAAGCCATGATATGGTATATTTATTTTCTTTCTGGCTTACTTCACTCAGTCTGACAATCTCCAGGTCCACCCATGTTGCCGCAACTGGCATTATTTTATTCTTGTTTATGGCTGAGTAGGAAACTAACATAGCATTGTACACCGGCTATACTTCAATTAAAAAGAAAAAGCCGTCAGCCACTGGCCCATGCAAAAGTTTCAAGAGTTGCAGGCAGTTCATTACAACCAACAAACAAAGGGAGAGGGTAAGAGGCAGTGGGTCAAGTCTTACCTGCAGGACAAGCGCCGCTAACCTGAAGACAGTTTCGCTGTCTACTTCGATTTGCCCCTGTCGGTGGAAATAGAAAGCATCACTGAACACAGGCTGCCCTAGGTCGTAGCAAACGGCTGTGGAGTTGGGGAAGCTGTCACGGCTTGGCACCTCCACTTTACGAGTAAATGCAGATCATACCATTGCAGAGGAAAGGGAGGGGGGCGTGGAGAGACACAGCCAGGGTTAAGGGAAAGCCACACGCGCGCGCGCGCGCGCGTGTGTGTGTGTGTGTGTGTGCGCGCGCTTGCGCTTTAATTAGCTGTGGGAATTTGTTTCGAAAGCAGTATTCTGGAAGGGGCACTGATGACTTTGAAATTGAAAATTCAGACAGCTTCTAAGAGAATGATTTTTATCTCTACAAGTTCATTTTTAAGCTTTGATTTTCTTAGATTAGTTTGTTCAGTGTTTTCCTTTGAATTATTATTTGAACATTTTTTTCTCTGTGTCATAGCACATGATTTTGGTACACACACAATTCAAATATTATAAAAAATGTAAACCTGCTTCTGCCTCAATGACACATTATTGAATGAATATTTGTACTGTTACAGAGAAAACGTAAAGCCTTAAGAATCAGTTACAGCAAATGCTTAAGAGACCAAAATTCTGTTGCTTTATTTTGAAGTTTGATGAACTTTAACTTACCATTTTTCCATTATTTTATTTTTTATCCTTTAAGACCCCAAAGAAAAGTAGGAGTTTTAGGTTGTGACTAATAGCAAAACTTCTTCAGTTGCCTAGTAGAGGTAAGTGTGTGGGAGTACTGCCTCTTTAAGGACACTCACGTGCACCTTCATTTATTTTGTTAAATGTGATGATATGTGTAAATACTATTACTGCCTTATGTGACAAATAACAACATTGAGTGTATAGCTGGGTCTTTATTAAAAAGAATTTTTTGGTGAGATGCTAGTTTGTAAGCATTAAAACATGTTAAAACAATTTCATCTAACCCCCGCCTTGGGTAAATCTTGCATAATTAGTAGTTGAAAGCGTACGGTGCTTAAGAACATGGAACTCATAGGTCTGGAAACGACTCTGCACTGGTTTTTTTCTTCTTTCTACCTGTTGCATCTGGGCTGGAGAGTTTTCAAGTTATACCAAGTGCATCAGTGGTGAATAATTAAGTAGTTTTAAAGAAAACACACACTTAGGCTTATAGAAGGAGTTAGCTCAGTGAGAATTTCTGGAAGGTTTGTGGATGTCTCTCTAGTTTCCAAGTGATTTGATTGGGCTTCTCAAACAAACAAACAAACAACCAAAAAAAAAAACCCCTTAAAACAATAATTCTTTTAGAAGCCATAAAATAAAATAAACTCCAAACCTGGGACATTATAATATCAGCAGTGATAATTATCTGTGTTTCCCTTCTATTACAAAATGAAAACAAATTAATTTCATCCTCTAATACCTAAGTCTCCCTTCTGAAACCTGAGGCAGTGGATCTGCTTCAAAGTTTTTTGCTTCAAAAGCTGACAGGCCCAGAGCCTTGGAATTCAAAGCTCGCCTATAATCTCTAGAAACAGATTACAAAATCAAAGAGAAGCCAGGTTGATTGCAGAAATCAATTGCCCTCTGTCTTTCAGGCAAGAGACAGCAGTTTCCTAATCTGGTGAAAGATGATGAAGAAGTTAATCCAACAGGTGAGGTTGGTGATGATCAAGATTAAATTTTAGCAAGGTTAAACTCCTTACCTTCAAAGCAAAGAGAAAAACCCCAAAAACAAAAAACCCCAGAACTCACACAGTGGGAGGGGGCTCAGAGAGGGAACTCAAAAACATCTTTGAGTTTTGAAATGAGACCTGAATTCAAAGTTACAGTCAAATTTGTCTTAAAATCGGGGAGAAGAGAAAAAGAGGGTTAGTTCAAATATTAAAGAGAAACTCCAGATGAATAAAATATGTTGAAAATGATTGCCAACTTGCCTGACACCCCGTGACCCCTTTGCCTCCTCAGAACCTTAGATGAGTCATTCAAACAATATTTTAGATACCAACTTTTCAATTTTGTCAATGGAAGTTCAGCAGATAACAAGGCCTCGAACAGATACTCTTAAGGAAGCTGCCGGATAATTCTCTACGTTAGAAGGGTTATTAAATATTAAATATGCTAAAGTAAGGAGCCAAAGCCTGAAAAGGTACCAGGCTCGGACAGCTCCAGAGGAATGGGGAGGCAGATATGAAACTCACTTGTGGACTTTTTCACCTACACAAGTGGCCCCAACACAGTTCTGATGGAAGAAGGTGACGATGGGGTGGAGGGGAAGGGCCTTTGAAAATCTCGTTCCAGGAAGAGAGTGAAATGCACGTTGGCAGAGCCCCACATTCCTCGATACATCTCGGCCCCCACCTCACCTTTCAGTTAACCACTGTTCTGGAAACCCAAGGCAACATATTTTAAGTTTTAACACTGATTGTTCAGGTTACTTGACTTGGGTGTGTGGAGTTCACCGAACAATGGATCAACCAAGAAAAATACTATTTTGCCTGGTTCTCAGTGATTTCGTAGGGTAAAATTTAATTAAGACTTGTACAGGACTCCAGAATTTCATACCTGAAGGGTAAAAGTCCTTTAGAAACTGCGGTCTGCTCAAGGATAGAACATTTCTTTGACTTACAACCATGGCAACAGAGGTAACCTTATAGGTACCAGGCAAACTAACACTTGAGAAAGGGATCACCTCAAAGGCAGAAGTAACAGGATCCTTCAGTTGGTTTCCATGACTGTCAAGGATAAACAGAGAAGTGGAGAAGTGAGTCAGATGATGTGGCTGGATGCACAGAGGTAACATGAAACAGTATCAGGTTCTGGCGCTACACCCTTCCAGCTAATGGAAGTGGATTATGGGTTCAATCCCAGGACAATGGGTTCAGGCTCCACACAGGACATCTTATTTCTGTCCGTGGCTGTTGGTCCAGTTGACCAAAACGTCATGCTAATGAGGTAAACTCTAGGTTTTGATTCCCAAGTAGGAGAACAGAGTAAAAGTTTTAGAACTTGAAAGGGCACTTAGTGAAACCATGAATCCTATGATTGTACAGATGATGGCACTGAGGATCGGGAACACAAGCACACTACCCAGTCCCACCGCAGAAGCTGACTCTGGACTCTTCTCACTCACCACGCACCACTTAACTCACTAGGACTCCAGTGCAAATCTCACCATGAATCTTCCAAAGGTGTGCTTTTGGTAAAAACTGGAATCAAGTTAAGACCAGGAAAGTGACTCCAAATGCCACCCCCACTGTTGATGGGACAGTATGTCCCCATCAAACATACACACTCCAGTAAAACATGAAAACCATTTTCTGAAGACCCATTCTGCATTTTCTGTATCGAGATGGTACTCCATGGAAACTATTCTGCACTATAGCAATGGAAATTAATAACTCAGTCACAAATACTTAGGATTGAGAACCACTTGACAAACCTCAGTGTGTTTCTAAGTCTATTACCAAACATCCACTTTAGGGTTAAGTCTACCAAAAATAATAATAATAATAATAACTTGTAAAACATCAACAAATAAATGTAGAAGATATGAAAGATTGAAAAAATCACCATTTGCAACAATTATAGTACTAATTGATGTAGGTAATCATCTTCAATAAATAAAAACTGCTGGATGATGGGTGAGAAACAGGACCAATAATCACAGAGGCTATCTCCAGAGGGGAAAATTAATTACAACGGGGAAAACAGTAACTTCTCAACAGTGAAACCTGACAGATACCATTTTAACCAAGTGATGAGGTACCACCAGTGACTGGGAAGAGCACCGTCATGTGTCTCCGGATGATACATATTGAGAAGGGTACAACCTCACCTGTACACAGCGCTGTGCTGGTAAATGTAAATGTTTCACCACCAGAAGCGGGGGAGGGGGTACGAGCCCCGGTTTGCAGCATTTGCCGATTTCCACGGTATGAATATTCCGACCATGGCTGACTTCAAGCTACGAATATGACATCCCAGAACAAGGAATCGGGAAGAGATGTGAGAACTGGCTCTCACAGCTGGTACTAACCAGCTCCAGCACACCGCTGGGCAGTATTCCTGTAAAATTACATCACTCGATCTAATCATGAGGAAGCTTCAGACAAACATCTGGCCCATCCTCCTCGCAAATGTCAATGTGGTGAATGCCAAAGGAAGGCTGAGGAACTGTCTGAAAGCCAAGGAGACTAAAGAATCATAACAACTAAATGCAGTGTTTTATCCTGGCTCAAGAAGTAAAGTTGTTATAAAGGCGTCATTAGTACAACTGAATTGCATGGTAGGCAATGGGATAGATTCAATATTAAATGTTCTGAATGTGATCATTGTTAACATGGTTACATAAGAGATGTCCTTGATCCCAAGAAATATACCATGAAATATTTAGGAGTAAACAGTGTAACTTATTCTCAAATGGTTCAGAAAAAAATCACACATATTTTGAGGGAGGGGGGAAGAGGGAGAGAGAGAAAGCGCCAGGAGTACAAATGGGACAATATGTCAACAACTGGTGAATTTGGTTTGATAGACATACTGGCATTTTGTGTGTGTGTGTCCTATTCTTGCAACTCTTCTGTAAGTCTGAAATTATTTCAAAATAAAAAGTTTGTTAAAGAATAAATTGGGAATTTGGGATTAACACATACACGCTACTATATATGAAACAGATAACCAACAAGGACCTACTGTGTAGCACAGGGAACTATATTCAATACCTTGTAATAACCTATGATGGAAAAGAATCTGCAAAAGAATATATGTGTGTGTAACTGAACCACGTTGCTGTATACCTGAAGCACTATAAACCAACAATACTTCAATTTTTTAAAAGTTTGTTAAAAATTAACGTATTTTCCTGGAGTGTTGCATATCTGTTTGTCTTGACTGCCTTGTACCCTGCCCCCCTTTTCTGAGCAGAATATCCCATTCTTTGGGAGAATTGCTTCCTTCCTTGCTGCATCTAATGGAAATACAATCGTCCTTTTGTGGCAAGTGATGGGAGATGGTTCAAAGATCTTCCCAGGGGTTTTCCAAGTTAGAACTAAGGGAAGAAAGTGCGCTCTCTCTGGGGATGGCACTGGGAAGATGTGAACCAGAGGGAATCAATGCACAGACAGACAGAAAGGGGCTTCTTAACATTGGCTTCTTAACAACTGTATCCACTGCTGAGCTGGGCCAGACTTCCAAGTCCGGTTAAAATTCAAAAAATTGTCACGGAAGATGCCTTGGGCGCTGCTTAGATGTGCTCACCTTCGTTTACTGCCAAGCCTGCAAACAGTGCGAAGAGCCAGTGAGATAAGGACACAAGTGAGTGCACGGATGCAGCTCCCTGGGGCCTCTCAAATTCCTCCTGTGCACACAGCCGCACGGAGGGAGGACTCCGCCAGGCCAGGGAGGCCCGGAGCTGTGGGCCGACTAGTTCATACACAAATAACTGGCCACATCAACACTTAACACCTACCCCCCATCTAACGAGGCAATTCTTGCTAGGCCTTAAAAACATACCTCCTTGTGCTATTTCCTATTTTCTAGGGGTTATCACGCCCCTAGAAAGCCAGGTCATAATGACCACACCTGCATCCCCCACTCCATGCATAAATAAACCAGTACTTTCTCCTTTTTTATCCGAGCTAGCTGTGAGAGGCAATGTTCATGGAGGGTCTTCTTAATGAATATTGCTCATTCGTTCTTCCAGATCAGGGTTTTACAACCTCAGCAGAGTGGACATTTTGAGCCTTGAGAATTCCTTATTGTGGGGGGGCTGTCCTTTGCTTTTTCTAGGTGTTAAGCAGCATTCGTGACCTCTGCTCACCAGATTCCAGTAGAGGCCTCCCCGCGAGTTATGACAACCAAAAATGTCTCCAGGCCTTTCCAAAGGGTTCCATTTGGAATTCCAGTTGAGAATCACTGCTCTAGAGTCTCTAAGTTTGGAGTAAGCTAGAATCATCAGAAACTGAGCCAGAAGGTCTGTCCCAGGTAAAATTGCTTCTTTGGCACGGTGTCCTGGCACCACTCCCGCTACCCACCCTTATGCTGACAAACAGTGTAAGAAACAACCCTCAGAAACTCATTATTTTAATAACTCTAGGTGTGCTGTCGACGACATGGTTCATTACATCACATAATATCCCTTTACGAGGACCCACGGGGGAAGTTTCTGATTTTTAGGACCTGGGGTGACTGTGTTCCTTCGAGCAGCAGCTTTGTTTTTACTTTAATGACCACTGTGCATTATGTAAGTGACCATAACTCTCTCTTTGCTTTGGGTCTTAAGAGAAGCTGAATGTCAAATTTGCAGGCTAAATGCTTTATACTGACCAGGCTGAATGTTTTATATTAACCTGAACTTTGGCAGCATCTAATTATTTCCACCTTTATCTTCTCACTTACAAATAACTCTGATTTCATCGCTTAACAATTTTAGTATTTTTTCCTTTTTATTGAAGTATATACAGTAAAGGGCACAACTCTTAGGGTGCAGCTCGATGAATTCTGACATGCGTGTACACTCATATAACCATCCCTCGGATCAAGATGAAGGATCAAGATACATGCTTACTGATATTTTTCATCTTAGGGAAATGTATATATTTGTATAAACCACATCAAATCAATACAATCATTTTGCTAATTAGAAAGGTACAAAATAATGCTGTAAAATTGTTTTAATTTGCGGTTCTTTGATTAGTAACCGATTTGAATATTTTCCTTGTAATTGCCTGTTATTAGCTATTGCCTGTGAGTGAAACAACTCTTTGTTTGCTTAGCTATTTGAGAACTTCTTTTTTTTCTTTTTTCTTTTAATTGAAGTACAGTTGACTTGCAATGTTGTGTTTGTTTCAGGGTACAGCACCGTGATTCAGTTATTCATATACAGATATTCTTTTTCATTATAGGTTACTACAAGCTACTGAATATAGTTCCCTGTGCTATACAGTAGCACCTTGTTGTTTACCTGTTTTATATACAGTAGTTTGTATCTGCTAATCCCAAACTCCTAATTTATCCCTCCCTCTACTGAGAATGTATGTGTCATCTGAGCTGTCAATATTAAAGCTTTGTCTTGTCTGTGGGGTAGAAATTGTGTCCTTCAAGCCATTCTCCTTGAACGTGCTCTCCATTTCTTGTGAAGTCTGATTGGACCCAGGCCTCTCAAACTGGAAGACTCTATAGGGCTTCAAGCAAGGAATTTTTTTTCTGAAACTCACTCAGTTTCTCCTCTGCAAAACGGGGAATGATAATGTTGAATTTACTCAGTTGTTTGGAACATTAAATGAAGTATACATATGAAGCATTTATCATGAAGTCTAGCCCTCAGTGTTATTTTCCCTGCACTGAAGTTTACCATGTTGCTTCTTACATTTTTGTTTGCTTGTTTTGTTTTGTGGGTGGGGAGGTAATTAAGTTTATTTATTTATTTATTTTCAGAGGAGGTACGGGGGATCGAACCCAGGACCTCATGCATGCTAAGCATGCTCTCTACCACTGAGCTATACCCTCCCCCCAGCTTTTTACATTCTTATATATCATTATAGCCACAGTTCTCTACTTTGTTCTGAGATACTGTTTAATTTTTGTGTAGTTCCATAACACTTAATCACGGTTCCACTGTAATGTCTCAATACCTGGTACGATAAAGGCTTTAACTTTCCATAATAATCTTTGACACTCTTGTTCGCTTATTTTTTTTAAAAGAAATTTTAAAATAATCTTGTCAAGTTTTTAAAAAAGATATAATAATTTGCCTCCCTCTTTGGAACCATAATATGTCTCCACTGAAACTGCTTTACCGTGATCATAAAGTTTTATGATATACACACATCCTGTGTTAGGATTAATAATCAGTATTACATATTTTCCTACATAAATGGGCAACTTTTTCAATCTATTAATTTGGTTATCATTATGTAGGGATTTTTTTTTAGTGTATTTAACTTGTATTCAATTTCTTCACCAAAGCCAATAATGCCAATGAGTTTTAGCTAATTTATTTTCATTTTCTAGGCACATAGTGAAATTGTCTCCAAATAATATTTTGGTGCAGTTCTTTGCCATGTATGATAGTATAACTGACTGCATTGTATGAAGCAGATATTTTACTTAACACAGCAAAACGGCACTCCATCCATACACTGCTGGTGGGTCAATTTAAGTTAGTTCTGGACCAACTTTTTGGCACGGTCCACTAAAGCTTAAAACACATAAACGCCACGGCCCGGCAGTTCTGCTTCTGGGTATATACCTAACAGATACGTTTACAAATGTCCACTATAGGACAGAAACTAAGATCCTCATGACAGCACTATTTGTAAAAACCAAATACTGCAAGCTACCCAAATGCCCATTTATGTAAATGAACTGTGGCATATTCATCCTCTGGACTACGATTCAGCAGGGAAAATGAGTAAGCTGGCTGCAACTACACACAACAACATGAACGAATCTCAGAAATATAATTTGAGCAAAAGAAGCCAGACATTAAAAAAGTATAAACTGGATGACTTCAGTTATATAAAATACAAAGTCAGCCCAAACTAATAAATGCTATTAAAAGTCATCATAGATAAACAAGTTTCTTCTGTACAGCACAGGGAACTATGTTCAATATCTTGTAAGAATCTATGATGAAAAAGAATATGAAAATATATATATATGTATATGTATGACTGAAACATAATGCTGTACACAAGAAATTGATACATTGTAACTAACTATATTTCAATAAAAAAAAGTCATGGTAGTGGGGGAATTAATGACTAGAAGAGAACATGTGAAGGGCTTCTGCAGTGCTGGTAATGTTTTGTTTCCTTGATAGTGATGCTAGTTGCACAGATGTGTTCAATTTGTGCAAGTTCACTGAGCTGCACAGTCACATTATATACACTTTTCTATATGTAGACTTCCATATGAAGTTAAGGGAAAAAAAACGGAAATCCTGATCTTCCCTTAGCCTTTCCCATTTTACTTAATGTCAGTTTCATCCTGAGTTGCATAAGTCCAAGATCTCCATGGTACCACTGGGCACAGAGTTGGGCAGTGAGCAACCTATGCAACCATATTTGGTGACCCTGTTTGTACCTTCCAACGCAGTATAACCTTATGTATCTTCTTTATTGTCTTTCTCCCTACCCACCATCACCTCTAACAGGTAAGATCCTCAGGGCATGAGTTTTTATATATTTGGGCCCTAGCTACATCTCCAGGACCTACAACACTGCCTGGCACACAATGGAAGCTCAAAACATTTGTAGACTATCAACTAAAAGAGTAGTGAAGTCAAAAACCTATGGGAGTATTTTTATCTTTCCTTTTTTTTTTAAAGGAAATTCTTCTTATGTTTCTCGATCTACTATCCACCTGATTTGCCTTGATTTTGAACTCAAAATAAGGAATCCCATCTTTGTGAACCATGAGAACATGAGCCCACGGTTCCTCAGCCACAGGAACTGTTAGCATCTTACCCGGGGAGCCAGGACTATATACGCAAACTTCTCAAAAAGGCTTTCACTTTTCTGGCTTCAATTTCTAAAAATGGAAAAGGGCAATTACGTATCTGTCCCACAACTTCACGGAGTTTTGAGGACAAGAGGAAAAATGAGCTATAAAGGTGCTTTGAAAAAGTAAAAAGCATTACAAAACAAAGCAAACAAGTCCAGGTGTTTCTGTGGGTGTGGATCCTAGTTTCAGAGACATAAGCAGTCTGACCAAAGTATCTGGACAGACCGCTTCTCAGAAACTTGATCACAATGAAGATAGGAGGAAAGAGAGAGGGAAAGTTTGTAGCCGGTGAATTAGTGTTTGCTTGTGGGAGGATAATACCAATGAATATACAGATATGGAAATGAGGAAGAAGGGAAAAGGAACCAGATCATCTTTTCCCAAGGTGCAACCCAGGTACCGTTCGTGCAACGTTTATGTCATTTTTAGGTGGACACACACTTTTGTTCTTGGGATAAAGTTCCCATTAGTTTAAATAGAAACCAGACCTTGATTTCTATATACCATTCTCCAGGGAAAGGAAAAATGGTTGATTTCAAGACTCTGGCAGCGGGAACACTGAGAGCATCCAAATGAATGAGAGAAGAGGCTGCAATACATTGAGTAAAAAAAAAAACCAAAACCAAAAACCAAAAACCATGAGTCCATCCTGATATTAAAAAATATTTTTAGAAGGCGTGGATGGAGAAAAAGGGAAAATTATTCTTTTTTTTCTTTCGGACTTATTTATTTATTTATTTATTTAGCATAGTATAGTATAGTCAGTTTACAATGTTGTGTCAATTTCTGGTGCACAGCATAATGTTTCAGTCATACATCTACACACATACATTCCTTTTCATATTCTTTTTCATTTTGGGTCACTGTAAGATATTGACTATAGTTCCCTGTGCTATACAGTACGAACCTGTGTATCTATTTTATATATAGTAGTTAGTATCTGCAAATCTTGAACTCTCAATTTATCCCTTTCCACCCCCTGCCTCCTTGGTAACTATAAGTTTGTTTTCTACATCTGAGTCTGTTTCTGTTTTGTAAATAAGTTCATTTGTGTCTTTTTTTTTTTTTTAAGATTCCACATATAAGTGATATCATATGGTTTTTTTTTTTCTGGCTTACTTGACTTAGAATGACGATTTTCAGGTCCATCCATGTTGCTGCAAAATGGCATTATTTTATTCTTTTTTATGGCTGAGTAGTAGGGAAAATTATTCTTGATGAATACTAAGAAATGCTGAAGGTGACAGAATTAGTGGATCACCATTTATAATCACCATATACCATAGTACATAACCATAGTACTACTTGGCCCTGGAGGCCAAGACCATTGAGTCAAAGACTACTGGGAAACGGGATGGTCAGACAGCCTCAAAGCACTGACTCCAGTCAAATTATTAATTACGAAGGGGAAAAGATGAAGAAAAATCTGATAGACACCACCTCAACCAAAAACACAGCCTACTGACATCGCCAAGCCTCGCTGGGGATGCACTGAGGAGGACGTAACATCACTCATGTAATATTCTTGCCACGAAGAAATGAGGAAGTTGTATTAGATGCATGGCTCTGAAACTTTGGCGTGTGGCAGAGTTACCCAGAAAGCTAGTAAAGAACCCAGACTCACTGAGACAGGAGACGATGAAAAAAGACAGGTTGGTGGGTCTCTGTGTTTTCACCGAGTTCCCAGATGATGTTGAGACATGGCCAACACGATACATATCTAGAACCACTGAATTAGATTAATCCACATTTCACACATGGAGAGACATTCTGCAAGGCAAGTGGCCTATACTCTTAAAAAATACCCATGTAAGGAAAGCCAAAGAAAGACTGGATATTTGTTTCCCATTATGGAGATCATAGAGGCATGACAACTAAATGCCATGTGTGATTCTGGATTGGATCCTGGATCAGAAAACGGGGGAAACCCTCCAAAAGTTATAAAGAACATTATTGAGACAATGAGAAAAATGTGAACGGGGAACTGTGTATTAAATGCATACAATCTGTGAAATATGTATCAGTCTCCTAAAACTCAAAACTCCACATGGGCAGAGATCTGTTTAAGTCACCACTAGACACCCACTACCTATGTAGTGCCTAGAACACAGTGAACATTGAATAAATATTTTTAAATGAGTTAATCTATGCTAAAAAAAAAAACCCCAAAAACCAAGACTTTAGATAACAATGTTCTACCAGATGATCTTGGAAAAAATATCATCAGGTCTCTGGGTCTTCCCCATCCAGTTCCTTTTACTTCCCTGCTCTTCTGATAACCTGGAAGCTCTGCTTTATTTCTTTTGAGCCCAGGAAGAATGAGATTGCCATGTAATCAAACATCAGAGAGAATGGCTCCACCCTTCTGTCAATATCTGAATCCTTTGAAGAAACTCTTGCACCAACACAATTGTAAAGCCAAGGGAGTGAATGTTTGAGACTGCTCTGGAAATTAGGGGTGTGGCCATCTACAGCCAAATCGTTATGAGATGCAAGAAAGGGGAGCTGAAATTGGTCAGGCTCTGCTAATAAGCATGGAGGTTCCAACGTTCCCACATCTGATAAAGGGGAGGGGAGGCAACTGGAGGACAGATGAATAACCATCATTAAGCAGACACTTAGGACCCAGCTCTCTAACGTCTGCACTTATCCTTATGCACTAGTAGATTACATACACAGCAGACTTTAATTATAGCATTCTAATTGCTTAAATGCACCCTGGCACCAATTTACAACTATAGTTTGAATTTGTAGGAGCAGAGTGTTGTGACAAAAAACTAGTCATGTTAAAAAAAAAAAGTGCAAGGTGCTTACGAGAGAATCAAGGATGATTACAGGGAGAAAAGGATGAATCATGAGAAAGTTATGGTCATGATGTTAAAATTAAGCCTTTGAATACAGAACCCCTGCCAAAGTTAGTATGCTATCCTAACATCCTAGGTGTTCTTTTTTTGTTTGTTCTGTTTTTTTGCACGAGTAAATATGCAACGATCCTTCTGTTTTCAGGACTATTGTGCATCTGTCTGGGCCTCCGATTCATAATTGTTTTCCAATAGGGCATTCCACATTTTAAATATTTTTACTGCATTCTCCTTTGATGCCATGCTTATAGTGATTTATGCTCAACTACTTTTTATAAGTGAGAGCATCTTATAACAGTCCTCCTGGGAGCTGTGGAATAACACTGACAATAACAACCACACAATGGGAAACACTGAGGTATTAATTATCCGTTCCAAGAGGATGACCTAGATCAACTCACTGAATCAGGACAACCCTGTGAGAGGCTACTGTTGTCACCTCACTTCACAGGTGAGAGGACTGAAGCTTGGGACACTGGAGTAGACTGTTGCTTAAGGCCCCCCAGCTCATGAGGGGTGCCGCTAGGATTCAAAGCTAGAGAGTTGGGAACCCCCCCACCGCTCAGAGCCCCCCTCTTTCCGAGGTCATGCATCGAGTCAGTCTCTCCAAGGAGTGAACAATCTGGGTTGGTGTCCAACACCCATGAAATACTTTTTGACTCCACTTTAGCTGAGAGGTAATCTGTACTCATTGCATATATTATATGTATTCTTCGTACATTTAAAATTCTAAGTATGTGTGGCCAACTCAACAGGTTTGGGTAACTTAGTCAATTTCCCAATGAATCTGTATTGCAAAACATTAATATCAGGCCAACTTAATTATAAAATGGGAGTCTCCCATTCAGTTTCTTCCTTCTGAAAAATGTAAAGATAGCTCTTCAAACGTCCTCCTGAGGCTTCTTAAGCATGTGTAACATGGCAGAAAGGCAAATGACATCTGCTTCTGGTATGGCTTGAAAAAACAGATGACATGAGAGATGGACGGCTAAATAGAGGGATGGACAGACAGAGTTGGTATGGGTCAATTTGCTTTTACAAGTTTCTTTGCCTTACCCCTTTTGAAATATAGGATCTGTGTCTTCAAGGATGTCAACTTGAGTATTTCAAAAGCAGGAACCATACAAAGAAACTTGATTTCTAAAATCATCTGAGGAAATCTCTTTTGAAGTCTTTTCATCCATTCCTAGATTTCAAGATATTGCATTTGAAATTTTTTTTCTTTCATTTTTGTTTTGTTAGGTGAAGTTGATATAACTTGACTGCACATGTACAATATATTGCACGTAAATACACATATACAATATACTGCATGTATTTTTAAAATTGACTTATATGTACCATTCATTATTTCTAAGAACACTTTAGCACTTTAGCTTTTTAAACTTACATATTATCAAAGGAAAAGATAATTGTATTTTCAGCTGAGTGGACCATTTATCTCCTCCTCCTTCCATCCAAGCATTTATCATACTGTTTTTGTGACTTTTTTTGAGTGACAATATAGCTGTAATGCTATTCGTGTAGCCCCTTTATGAGATGGGGCTACAAAGACGTTGGTTTGAGATGACGGTTCACCAAAAGTATCAGCAGTGTTTAAATGCTGTGAGGTAATTCATATTAAACGGCACCATTATGAAATACAAACCTTCCAGCTGGATCCTTAGTAGCTCTTTTCAATGTATTCAACAAATATGTGAGTGTCCACTTGTGCTGGCGTTACATCTATGAACAAATAATTCATTCTCTGTAAATCTACGCTGGGTAAGTGCCAACTGGAGGGCATTTGCCCTGTTCCCTCAGACCATGTTTTTTTTTACCTCTTTGGGAGGGCCTCAGTCTTACCATCTGAGAACCAAACAATTTCCCTTCTAGCACCTCAGGGAGGTGGGAAAGGCAAATGACACAGCACATGTAAGAGGTCCCTGAGGATTACAACTGGCATGTGTTACAAGCTATTATTATGAAAACTCTGATTCTCACGGATGCATAAGGCAGCACATATCTGACTGCTCATGGTTTAAGACACATATTAACTTCAATGTTAGGAAAACACAGAGGGAAAACCACATGAAATAGGGAAAGGTGAAATATTTACTATAAAACTCTCAATAGCCCTTTAAAATACGGCAAGAGGTTTCTTTGTTCCTTGTGGATTGGCTAGTCTTCAAACCAAGCGTGATGTTTAGCTTAGTGACTTCACTGGGTAAATGTCAACGGCCAGTTATTATGAAAAGGCACGCTCACCTCTCTGTAGACAGAACTTAACAGCCTGCAAAATTCAGCTTCTGTTACTGATCCTTTAAATAATTTTGGCACCCTGAAATGAGCTCAAGGATTAAAATACGCACACATAAAAGCATGTATTCATGTATGCAAACACTCTCAGATCCCAAATGCTAAACCTCTGCCAGGTAAGCGGGTAGAGTGAATATATTTTAGTCCTTGATAACTACTCAGATTGTTGGTTGTTGAACTACATGGAATAATTCCAGGACAAGAACCAAGAACATGATGTGAGCAGTAACAGATTGGTTACAGAGGAGTATGCTTCATGCTCTGTTAGGTTAAATCGAGCTGAGTATCTGCAAATCTAAGGGGTATAAAATAGGTAAATAACAAGTTCATACTGTATAGCACAGGGAACTGTATTCAGTATCTCGTAGTAACTTATGGTGAAAAAGAATATAAAAAATGAATATATGTATGTTCAGGTATGACTAAAGCATTGTGCTTCAGAAATTGACACATTGTAAACTGACTATAATAAATTATATATTGTGTATACGTATGCACACACAAAGAGAAATTGAGCTGAGACTAATTTCTCTCTTTTAAGGCACTGTTAATGGGGATAGTAACAGGTCTTCTCCTCAATGTGTACTTAAGAAAAAGACTCTTTGTTATGAACAGGCAGGTGAAATGGTACTAAATGATCCAGTATCTTTCTAGGTTTTAGGAGAAAGTTCCCCTCTCAAAAAAAAGTCACATTCTGATTATTCAGGAACTCATGGCCGATTTTTGGGATGATCCATTTCTCTAATTTTTCTTCCGCTCCTGCTGTGTTGCTGCCAATGTGGTAACTTTGGCTTTTCTAAGAAGGAAAAAGGAAAGCCAATGACATTCAGATAGCCTGGCTGCAAGCTTGGGGAGGAGAATATATTGGAAGACTTGGCTAAAATAAGGTTTTACGATTAACAGGGCTCCCTCTGCAAATACCACCAATGCCCCTCTGTCCCAAAGGCAATCGAAAATTGATGGCTTATGCCCTTGGAATTCCAAAAAAAGATGTTCGAATCTCAGAGCGGAAAAGTATACCAACCTATCCTTGCAGCTGATTTTACAGCAATTCTCCTAAATGTCTCCAAAAGGTACTTAACAGTGAACAAGCAGCAAAGGTTACACTATGAATGCTGAGACTTGTGTTTCAAAATCCGATCATGCGATGCCCAACATTATATTCCAATAGGTTCAGTGTATTGAATGTCAAGGTTACAAGTACAATATCAACTCTGAAAATTGAATGTAGGAGCAGTAGCTCCGTGTGAGGTAGTGAAAACAAAATCAGATTGAAAGCCGAAAAAGTCTAATTTTACGGTTGTTTCTCAGAGCTGATTTTCAATGTGGCTTGACCTCTCCTCAAGCCCATTTTGCAAAAATGTGATCAACTTCGCTGCACGTGTAAACCATATTTATTTTGCTCACTCGACAAATATTTACCGAGAGCTTGGAGCGGATGCCCGTCTCCGTGCCGATGGTTAGGACACAAAGATGAGCAAGTGCCGACCCTGGTGCCAGGGAGTTTTAGGCAAGTTGCAGGTGTCAGGTGTATAAACCACCCATTCAACGCGACGGGAAGAGAGCTGGAGAAGTATTGAGAGGATGTGCTGGAGGCTGGAAGAACTTGATTCCTTTAGGACATGCTGGGTGGTGGCAAGGAAGGAATTGTTAAGGGGCAAGTGCTCTGGAGCTGAGCCCTGAAGGATGAGCGGAAATTTGCCAGAGGGAAATGAAGGGAGAGAGGAAGGCATTCAGCACAGAGACAAGTACATAAAAAAGGTACGGATGGTTGAGAAAGACTGGTATTAGTCAGGGAACGAGGAGTTATTATTTCAGTGTGACCACAGGGTGAGTGGGGAGGAGGCTAGAGTGATAAGCTGGGGCTTGTGCGTACTGTGAAGGGGATTGATATGTCATCGTGGTAGTAATGACAGTGAAAACACGAACAGCAACTCAACTCTTCTATACACCTGTCATATATTAACTCATCCACTGTAGTAGGAACCGGTATGCCCACTTTACAGCTGATAAAATGAGGCTTAAAAATGTAAGTAACATGCCCAGGTTAAAGCCAAGGCCATGTTTTTGAACCCGGGCTGCCTGGTTTCAGTCTAACCTCTCCCCTGCTGCATTCCACAGCCTCTCTGGGGAAAAGGGGCGGGTGAAGACGTTACATGTGTGGGAGGTACGAAGTCTTGTGGATTTCACGTTCTAAAATACTTCACCTCTGTCTTCCGTTGGTTCGGTCTTGAATCATTTGCTCATTCCCTTATTTATTCAATCAGCAACCTTTTCCCTAACGTCTAGCATCTAGGTCCTTGAGTTCCAACATATAAAAAACCTGGTACCTGGCCTCAATGTGCGAGTTTATATTTAATGAAAAAAAAGAAGCGAATTTTCAAAGCACCCCTGCACTCCTCCACAGTGCATCCTGGTCCTTATACCACAAGAACATGTAGAAAACAGAAATGAAAGTGGACAAGAGGAGGTCAATGTTACCAAAATGTTTAAAATGTCTAACAAAACGTAAAATGTAGGCAGCAACTGATCTCAACCAAGAAAAATACATACTCCAAAGAAAGAAACAGGTCAATGCACAAATTTAATGCTCCAGTATTAGGATTATGGATCAATTCCTTGTTTGGCTTTTTTGTCTTTTTCTTCATGTTTAAAATTTTCTACAACCAACAAGTATTATTTTTATAATCAGAAAGTAAAATCATGTCAGTTGTCTTTAAGAGTAGATCTTTTGCTTTTCCAGATAAAGTAATTAGGAATTTTCAGCTTCCACTTAGCTTTGACCAGTGAGAAAGATGACTGAGTGTTTCTTCTAATGGATGGGAAGTGATCAGCACCATGTTTTTCTTCTCTTCATGCAGCTTTAAAGAGGTAAAGTTTCATAAATACATTTTTTTTCTGTCTTTACTTTTCTGATATAAAATGAATTCAAGCATCCCGTTAAATTTTTTTTAAGGAAAGCATTACTTAGAAAGCAAAAGGTCTTCCATAATCTTGCTCTCACAGATAATAAAAATGTATACGATGCTATCCATTAAAAATTTTTTTCCTATAAGTACATTATACATATATATATATATATATGCAAACAATAAAGCTAAAGACAATCATACTATATTTACTGTTCTGTAGCTCGGTTCCTTTTAAACTTCGGACATGCTTCCACGTCAGTTGAGCAGGGCTATTCTGCTCCTTTTAATGGCTTATCACACGAATGGTTTGTACTTTAATCCTTATTGAAGCACTTTTAGGCAGTTTCCAGTTTCCTGCTATCAGAAGCAAAAATCTAAGATTGTTTTATATCTATCCTTTCGTATTTCAGTAATATCTTCCATGCGCTAATTTCTAAAGTTGACAGTGCCCTAGATGAAAAGATATACTCTTCGTTTTCGTGGATGTGCCCAAATGGCCTTCCGAGGGGACCTTTAAGAGAGCTTTGGCACCTCCATGTTCACACACTTAAATGCAAATGGCATTAAGAAGACTCTGGGGATGTTACGCAGCATGTTCCATCACTCTGATTGTGGCGAGAGGGTGTTTTGGGATGAGGGGCTGAGACCCTCCCGAAACCTCCTGAGAGGGGCACGTCTAATAAGTCCTGGGTCGAGAAATGGGGTATGAGGGAGGATAAAAACAAACGTGATTGGACAGTCTTGCAATAGTTCTATTTTTTAATAGGATTACTAATGTTTGGCTCACTTGTATTTCCACATTTATTCCAAGTACAAAGACATGAGTGCTGTTGAGAACAGGGAGAACAGTGAATTCTATTAAGGCATCACTGAGCCACTTTCTCCTGCATCGTGATATGGTATCTGCTCCTGCTAAGCCTGGAGCAGAGGAGGTCCTAACTGCCTTACTGTCCAGGTCAGCATCTCCTGACTGACTCCTAAGATGTTCTATTTAAAGAGTCAGAATAGACGTAGGTTTTATCTTGTGGTCAGATCTAACCCAAGGTAACATCCAGGAAGCTTACAGGTGTCTTTCTCTTTATTATTACTTATTCCTGTATTATTTAATGGTATAGAATGTATCCGGAACAGGATTTTCAAAAGTGCAGTGGGCAGTCCATTAACAAGTATTGCTTACAAGAAGAATTACATCTGCAAGTAAGTTTCGAAAACACTGGATTAAACAAAATCACACATTTGTGTATTTAAGGACCTTTTGGAGCCTTTATCGTGTCAAGGTATGTGGTGAATTTTCAAGAAAGTGGTCTAATATTAAATAAAGTGGTCTTTATTATTCAAATAAATCCAAATTTTTGAATAGATCTGGTAGACTCTTGGGCTGTAGAGTTAAAGTATAGTATTTGTGTGTATGTGTGCGTATGTGATGACAAAGTCCTAATTCCGTTTGTGAGACTTCTTATATTACGAAACTAGGAAAATGTTCCAAACAGCTTTTAAAGTTATTTTTGGAAGGAGTAACAGGTAACATCAAGGCATTCTGGGTAGGCTCAGTCTCTCCAAGTTCCCTGGCATCTTTCATAAATATTATTTTAGAAAGTACCATCAGACATATTGCCTTTAAAATAAACGCACACACATACACAAATGCACAAATGAGAGAATCCTCAAGACTTCGTATGGGCCACGGGAAGGTAGAGTAGTGATAAATATCATACTGGTAACGCAACACATTAGAAATTCTAGCCCTCCATCAGAATGCAGTAATTTTTTATGCAATGAAAACAAATACTTTGGTTTCTCTAGCGAGACTGCCTAGTGGTTACTTCACTACTCTGCCAAATTATTTACCTCATTTATGCCTCCGTTTGCTCATTCGTTAAAGTAATAATAATTAATAGTGCCGGTTGTTGTGAGGCTTAGGTGAGCTAATACACAAGAAAATTGGCACCTGCCGCTTGGTGAGCTGCCAGTGAGTCGAGCTGCCGCCCACCCCCTCCCCCACACTGGTGTGCACGGTCTCTGTGTCAGAGCACCTCTTGAACCCTGCTTGTTTTTCCACATTTTCTATCCTCTCATTATGATAATAATTTTATACACCCTCAAAGAGACAAAGTGGCCAATACTATTTAAAATTTTTAAGCATGTCTTCAAATCACTGATATAAGAAATGGGGGATGGAACTACATATAAAATAGATAAACAGAAAGGACCTAATGTATAGCACAGGGAACTTAATTCAGTTTCTTGTAATGGGCTGTAAGGGGAAAGAATCTGAAAAAAAATATATGTATGTATGTGTGTAACTGAATTGCTTTGCTGTACACCTAAAAGTAACATTGTAAATCGACTACACTTCAATAAAAACAAGAATTAAAAAAACAAAATCAAACAAACGAAACTCTAAAAATAGAAAAAACAAGAGGATGGGAGTGATAAATGTTGTCTGATTACTAAAATCACAGATATGGCTGAGGACTAAAATACTAACAGGGGGCAAACCTGCAGCTGGTTTCTCATGCATTTAAGCTTTTCCAAGCAGGCTACAGGTTGTCCAAGGTGGACACAGCCCACCGAGGGCTGCCACGGTTCCCCGGCATTGGTTTCGGCACTTCCACATCATCACCACCTGGCACAGGTGGTGGTTGTGCAAAGACAAGGTGTGCCCCTCTGTACTCTCACCAAGGAAGCCAAACAGGTTCAGTAGCCCTCACCTGGCAGACAACTCAGACAACAGCTTTCTTCTACGGAACACCTGAACTGTAAGGGCAGTTCCTAATGCTCTGGTATGTTTTGCACCAACATGAGCACTAGTGCACTTCTCAAATATTCTTTCAGAAGTGCTTTGTCCCCCAGCACAGGCTGTCAAAGCCATTTGACCCCTAATGTCCAGAAGCACCTTATTAATCACCATGGGCTAAGAGCATCAGCGTGTACAACAATGTTTGGAATACAGGGAGGAAGGAGCTTAAATTCAGGAGGCCACGAATATGCCACCCACATGTGCCATGGACAGACAATCCTCCTTCATTTGGAGGCAGGATGCGTTGTGGTTAAACTCATGCACTCTGGCATCAGACACGGCCTGGGATGAATCTTGGCTCCTCCACTTACTAGCTATGGGAGTGTATGTGTATTACTTAACCTCTGTACCTCAATATTCCCATCTGTAAAATGGAGGATAATAATAGAACTTACCCAATAGATAAAACACCTAACTTACCTAATAGGTTTGGAATGAGAACTAAACACATGAATACACATAGTATCTAGCAAATTGCATGTATTTAACACTTGTTAATGCTGTGACCTGCCCAATCTGTAACAAAAGCACCTGAGCTCGAAGTTATTGAGGGCACTTTTATTTCCACATAGCAATGACTAAAAGGAAGCTGGGGTAAATGAGAGGTGCTTTTAAGGCTCAGGGTCTCCTGCCTTGGTATAATCTGCCAAGGACACTTTTCCCACATAATAGCTCTGTGACATTAAGCAAATTACTTAACCTCTCTGTGCCTCAGTTCTTTTACCTGTAAAAGGGGTCATACGTTTCCTTCCTCGTGGGCTATAGTGAGGATCAAATGTAGTTAACTGGACACCACTTAGGACAGTTCTGGCACACAATAATATAGAGAAAAGGCTCTTTAGACATTTCTTTCCTTCCCACTGGTCCCAGAGCTGGAAATGGATTTCATACTTTTCTTTGCTCTCCTGTTCTTTTTATAATTTTGGCGGGGGGCAAGGGGAATTAGGTTTATTTATTTGTTTTTTTAACGGAGGACCTCGGGCATGCTAACCATGCACTCTACCACTGAGCTATACTCTCTCTCTCTGATCTCCTGTTCTTAAAGTGAAATAACTTTTTTTCTTTTTTGACTGCCACTAAAGAAGAGGAGGAGAAATGAAAAGGTATCATTCTAGATTCTAGAGTTTTGTCTCTGGACCTTGATTCCTATTTCTCAAGGTGAGTTTTAACATGTACTTAAACATTCTGCGTGTTTAACATGCAGAAAACCCAGTGGTTCTTCAACCAAGGTGTTCTGGAGAATTGATTACCTGAGAACCTTGTTGAAACGGCTGACACCCACCTCCCACCTCAATTCTGACTCTGTGGTCTGGAGAGCGACAGGGCAGCAGAAGGCTGCTCAGTTAAATGAACATTTGTTGTAAACCTGATAAAAGGAGTCAAAGGTCACAAGTGAGACATGCCGCCCTAATCTCAGGGAATCACTCTGAAAGGGGAAAAACATCTCAGCGAGGTTAAATACCTTTCCTAAAACCACACAGCTGCTGTGGCTCAGAGGTTAGCCTCAGCCCTGAGATCCTTTCTTAAAATTACGTTTCCTTGTCAAGATCAAAACACAGTATGATTCTTAATTTATTTTTTTCATATTGCAAGTCTCAGTGGGTCATGGGGGACAGAAAACAGACACACCTAGTCATTTGGATTACTTTAAAAGGACAGGTGTATATTAAGCCAGGTTTTGTCATAACTACTGCCGCAGTAGACTTTTTTCAGACAACAAATTTCATTTTCGCTGACGTTTAAGTTGAGATTGAAAATACCAGGAGAAAAATCAAGAAATCCTCAGACCATTTCCAGTCATAAACAGCCTCACACAGCAGTGGCAGGTAGCAGACAAGCAATAAATAATTGCAGAATAAATAGTCTTCTGTGTACTTAGCTCTAGCCATGGGGAAATTTGGCTTATACACCAATGGCTTCATAATTGAAGTCAATCAGAACTGGTTTTCTGTAAGATTATGACTGACCTTTAATTGATATCTAAAAAGATTAGAGAAAGATCCAATGGGCACTTGACTCTCTTTTTTTTTTTAAATAATATTAGACTAAACATGAAATTTTGTTCTTTACAGAATCAGTCTCACTCATTGATGAAAAATGTGTTTAGACTTACAATAAATAGCATTGCAAAATGTTTTTCAGCAATACCTGGAAAGTAAAATTTTTTAGCATTTTGGAATTTCAATTTCTTAGTAAATTTAGACGCATTTTGTACTCAAAACTAGTCAAATTATGTATCAGATACCCTGTTTTGCTTATCTCTCAACTTCTTGGGAGAAAGGAGTCGATCATTAACAACGTCCATTCATTTATAGAGCTGATCAATAATTCAGTGAATGTCCAGTTTGTACCCAAAAGTAAAGTGGGTGCTTGTTTTGGAGTAAACGAAAGTGAGAAATCTTCACCCCTTTTTCAGACTCTCCAGAATACTCCAAACTCAGAAGCGAGGCACAATACTTCTTTCAACACATTTAAGCATCATCAGTAGCCATTCCGGATGGGCAGTGATATTTTCAAAACCATTGTGAAACACCAAGTGTTTCCAGTGACATACCAGAGAGCTGGATTTCGTGAATAAAATCCATATTTACATAGCTATGCAGAGCTTCAGCAACTGTATTAAACCTCATCGCCAGTCATATTTCTTACAGACCAAGCATGCAAAAAGATACTGTGGCTTTGCCAATATTTGCACATAAGAGCTCTCTTGTCCTGCCTGTGTATTTCTGTCCTCAGTGGAAGGAAGGAACTGATAGTAGGGGGAAGCTGTCTACCAGAAAGGAAGAAATGTGTGTAGGGGGTGACAGAGGTGCTAACACATCACTGGTGGGAAGAATGTCCCCTGCCCCCTGTGGAAGGGAGCCTCAGCCACTCTCCAATCTAGCAGTGAGCCCTGAATTAACAGCATTGCCAACATCACTGACTGACTTCCACCAATCAACAATCCAGCCACCTATGCATGTTTTATAGCTAGGTTATGTTCTCATAAAGCTTATTTACTCCCGTGGCCGTGATTCAGATGATACTGCTTATGCAAAATGTTCTTAAATTATCATACATCTTAAGAAATTATTTTGAAAGCTGTTTTACCATACAGTCACTCAATCCTATCATCTTATCATTTAATAGATCCTGTAACATCTCTTGGGATTGTTCATTACTAGCCATCTGCACATTACCTAGATAAAAAATATCAAACTGTAAATTCCCAGAGATGAATTTTAAAAAATTACCCCAATAACCCAAGCACCTTACGACATTATGTTTTGTAAAAGTTCTAAATTCTTCGACAAGTCATGAAACGCTTTTAGAAAGGCTCCTAGGGCCTGATGTAAGATAGAGGAGGATTTAAAAGAACTTTGCTTCCTCAAGAGCAACAGAATTAGCATCCAAAACTACAAGAGAAATACCAAGAGTTAAAATTTGTATCCCATTTTTCTTTCTATTAGCAACAGAACAAGTAAGTCATCAAGCAGACTATTTCTTTGGATCTTGGCCAGCGAGGCAATGAGAAATACCACAAGGGATGATTATATTTCTCCACATAAGAGATGATGACCAACTATGGTTTACGAAATGTTTTCCTGTCTCAGGAAATATTGCATTTGCTATACAGGTGTCTACTTATCAGTCAACTCATGGAGTCCTCAAGGAAGCCCACGTCTCAGAAAAGACAGGCTGTGATAAAGCCTTTGGTGCTGAAGACATTTTACCTTCCTGATAGAATTAGCCCAAAACTCTGCTTTGAATGGTTTTGCTTCTGGCTAAGACGGAGTAACAGGGACTGGATTTACCCTCTTACCTAAAAAAAAACACTAAAGGGAGGAGGGTATAGCTCAGTGGTAGAGAGTGAGCTTAGCATGCATGAGGTCCTGGGTTCAATTCCCAGTACCTCCATTAAAAATAAACAAACCTAATTATCTCCCATCCCCAAAAAAGATATTTTAAAAAAACTAGACACTGGACAATAAATATGAAACAACAGTTTTCAGAACAGTGAGCACAGGTAACAAAGGACAGTGAACCTTGAATGAGGTAAACCTCGACTGTCCCCACCTGTTGCCAGGGGAAGGTTTCCAGGCTGCAGAGGGGAAACCCAGATGGAGCACAGTGGACTCTCTGAGGTGAGGAGATGGAGCTGAGAGACTGGGGAGACCAAAAGGGGTAGAATTTGCACAACAGAATGTTAGAGAAAGCAGGGCTGCTCAGGGAGAGACTCCTGAAGCTAATGCAGATGGTCTAAGAAGACTCTAGCTGAGGACTGATCACTGCACACGTGGAAGGAAACCACCCTTTGGACAGGAAAGAACTGTCCAAAAGGATGAAAGGGAAGAGCTCCTGGTCCTCACACCGGGCTGAAAATGGTGCCTGTTCACAACAGCCAGACTGAAAAAACTCATCATTCATGAGGCCCTGAGTGGAGTCCTGAGGAAGGTCTTGCCTTAGTCACAGGGAATCATTACCTCTAGCATGAGCTCTGCTCTGTGCCGGCCTCACAAATCATAAAAGTAAGACCTGAAAAGAATCAAACTGCAGCCAAGTAACTAAACTGTAACCCCAAACAAATGCCAAGAATATTTATAGGAATATGAAAATATGTAGCACCCCAGAAGATACAATCAAATTATGTCCAGCATCCAATCAAATATTACCAGGTAGGCAAATAGGCAGGAAAACATGACCCATAATGAGCACAATCGATCAATTAAACTGCCCAAACTGACACAGATACTAGAATATGCAGGTGGAAGACATGAAAACAATTATTATAACTATATCTCATATGTTCAAAAAGTTAAGCAGCCATATACAAGATGTAAAAATGACCCAAATCAAACTTCTAAAGATAAAAGTGCCAATATACAGGATGGGATAAATGGAAGTGTAAATTATAAAAGCAAAGATGAGTAACATTGAAGACAGCAATAGAAACCATCAAAATCAGAGAAAAAATAACTAAATAAAAAGAGCACTACTTAGCTGTGGGACAACTTCAGGTGGCCTAGTATATGCGTAATCGGGGTCTGCCAAGGAGGTGTGGGTGGGGAAAGAAGAGTTGAAGAAATAATGGCTGGAAATAATTGCAAATTTGATAAAAACTACAAACCTACAAGTATAAAATGTTCAGTGAACACCTATCATAAGAAACATGAAACTATAATAACCTGCTCAAAGTAGTGATAAAGAGCAAAGCTTAAAAGCAGCCAGAGATGACCAGATGTTTACAAAAAATAATAACCATGTCATGTGCATCTATAACACCTAAAAGTAAAATATATGATACCAATAGTATAAAAGTTGAGAGGGGAGAAATAGAAATATACTATTATAAAGTTCTTGTACTACATGTGAAATGGTATATCACTTGAAGGCAGACCTGATTAAGTTAAAGATGTATGCCATAAACCCAAAAGCAACCACAGAAATAATAAAACAAAGAGTTATCCCTAATAACCCAACAAATGAGCACAAATGAAATCATAAAAAGACTCAGTAAGTCCACAAGAAGGCAGGAAAAAAGGAACAAAGAACAGATGGGACAAAGAGAAAACAAACCAGGATAAACTTAAACATGTCAATACTCACATTAAATATAAATGGTGTAAACAAGTTAAAGGACAGAGATGGATAAATGGATAAATAAGGTAGATAAAAAAATCAAGATGCAACTGTATGGTTGTCTATAAGACATGCACTTTAAATACACAGATACAAACAGTTTACAATTTAAAAGATGGGAAAAAACTTACCATGCTAACACTGATCAAAAGAAATGTGGAGTGGTTATATTAATATCAAACAAAGCAGATTTCAGAATAAGGAATGTTACCAGGATAAAGAGGATCATTTTTATAATGATAATCACGATGACACTTTTAAACGTTTATACTCTAATTCTAAATGCTTATTTAGAATTTCTAAATGTTTATACCCTAATAACAAAACTTCAAAATATATGAAACAAAAACTGATAGAACTTGCAAAGAGAAATAGAAAAATCCACAATCATAGCCAGAGATTACAGTACCCCTCCGTGAATAACTGATATAAGTAGGAGACACACAGTCAGTGAGACATAGTAGACTTAAACAATACTATCAAATTGACCTGGTTAACATTTATAGAACATCCATCCAATGATAGCAGAATACACACTCTTCCCAAGCGCACATGGACCAATAACCACTGGCTATTAAACAAGGCACCATAAATTTAAAACAATTTAATTCACACAAAGTGAAATTTCTGAATACAGTTAAGATTTAACTAGAAATAAATAAAAGGAAGATCCATAAAAGTTCTCAAATTTCTGGAAATCAAACTATATTCTTCTAAATAACAATGAGCCAATGAAAATACATAAAAAGGAAATTAGAAAATATTTAGAAGTGAATGAAAATGAAACCACATGTCAGAATTTGTGGGATACAAAATTAGTTCTTAGGGGGAAAGGTTACAGTACTAAATGCCTATCTCAGAAAAGAAACCTCTTTAATCAGTGAGCTTTTATCTTAAGAGACTAGAATAAGAAGAGCAAATTAAACCCAAAGGAAGAAGAAAACAATAAAAATAAAACATAAAAATAATGACATTCATAGCAGAAATCATGAAATAGAAAACAGAAAAGCAACAGAGAAGAGCATGGAAACCAAAAGCTGATTCTTTGAGAAGCTCTGTGATAGACTTCTAGCCAGACTGACAGAGAATAGAGAAGACACCAATTATTAATACGGGGATCAAGAGAGGTAATATCACTTACAGATTGTACACGTTCGAACGAGAAGAAAACATTATGAACAATTATGGCTACAAATGGGACAGCTGAAAAAAAGGCATGCAGATCGAAAAGGAAGAAGTAAAACTATCTTTATTAGCAGATGATATGATCACCTATAATCTAAATCTGATGAAATCCGGAAAAAAATTACCAGGAGTGATAAATGAGTTTAGCAAGGTTGCAGGATTCAATATCAATATGCAAAAATCAGCTGTATTTCTATATGCTGGTAATTAACATCCAGAAACTGAAATAAAAAGATAACACATACAACTGTATGAAATAATATGGAAGACTTAGGGAAAAAAAATCTAACAAAAGACCTGTGCACTGAAAAAAACTGAGAGAAATTAAAGATGACCTAAATAAATGGAGATATGTATCTTGTCTATGGGTCTGATGATTCAATATTAGTAAGCTGTCAATCTTGGTCTATAGATTCATTGCAATCCTAAGAAAAGCATCAGTAGGAATTTGTTTGTTTGTTTGTTTGTTTGTTGGTAGAATTTGAAAAGCTGATTCTAAAATTAATATGGAAATATAAAAACTTAGAATAAATAAAGCAACTTTGAAAAAGAACATAGTTGGGGTTTGTTCTGATTTCAAGACACATTATAAAGTTGCAGGAATCAAAACAGTATGTTTTAGCATAAAGGTTATGCTAAAACAGATCAATGGAACAGAATAAGGAGTCCAAAAGTAAACCCACACATATATGGACAATTGATTTTTCAAAGGTGCAAAGGCAATGTAATAAAGATATGGTAGCGTTTTCAACAAATGGTGCTAGAACCATTGAATAACCATATGCAAAAAAAAAAAAGGAATTTCAAACCATACTTTGTGTCATATGTAAAAATTAACTCAAAATGAAAAGTAGACTTGAATGTAAAACCTATCATTTAAGAACTTCTAGAAGAAAACACAGGTGAAAATCTTTGCCATCTTGGGTTAGGCAAAATCTATTGAGATATAATATCACAGTCCATAAAAGAGCATGTTGATAAAATGGACTTCATCAAAATAAAAGCTTTTCAATCTTGAAAGACATTAAGAGCATAAACAGCAAGCCAGACTGGGAGAAAATATTTGCAAGCCATATAACTGATGAAGTACTTGGATACAGAATATATACACTCCAAAAACCCATTAAAAGAAAACAACAATCCCAAGAAATTGGGGGAAAAATTTCAAACATAAAGAAAATATACTAATGGTAAATCAGCACATGAGAGACACTCAAACATCATAGGTCACCAGGGAAATGGAAATTAAAACCATGATGAGATACTACTAACACTCCTATCAGAATGGCTACAATGGAAAAGGCTAATAACTATGCCAAGTGTTGACAAGGATATGAAGGAACTAGAAATCTTATAATTTAAATATTTATGAGTGGGGACTTAAAACAGCACAACCACTTTGGAAAATAGTTTGGCAGAATCTTAAAAAGTTTAATGTATCCACCACATGATCTAGATATTCTACTCCCAGGTGTGTACCCAAGAAAAACAAAAGTATATGTGCATACAATGACTTGTACATGGCTATTCATGGCAGTTTTATTTGTAATGGTTCCAAACTTTTATAACCCAAATGTCCATCAACAGGTGAATGGATCATTTTGAATATATGCACATATCAAATCATTAATATTTACACCTTAACCTTACACAATGTTACATGTCCATTACATCCCAGTAAAACTGGGAGAAAAAAAGGGGGGAAAAAACCCCCACAGGTAAATGGAGAAACAAGGTATAGCCACACAGTGGAATATTACTCGGCAATAAAAAGGGCTATGGATACACACAACAACTTGGATAAATCTCAAAATAATTATGCTCATTGAAAGAAGACAGAAAGATTATCTACTGTATGATTTCATTTATGTAAGACTCTAGAAAACACAAACTACTGTGAGAAAAAGCAGACCTGTAGTTGCTGGGTATTCTCACTATCTTGATTGTAGTGATCATTTCAAGGGTATTATTTATATTAGGCATAAAATTCTACACTTTCATTATCTATTGTCAGTTATATCTCAATAAAGCTGTTTAAAAAAAAACAACACCGAAAGCTTTGTTCTTGGCTGAGTCTTCTGCCAATTAAGGCTGTGTGTGTGCAGTGGGACATTTTGGGGGCCGTGGGGAGGAGTACCAATGTAGGTTCCCTAACCTGCAGTCCACCCCTCTTGTCTTTCCCGGCCAAGCACCATCCAGCTGTCTCTGGCCACCCCTCAAATTCAGGATAATGAATATGAGAGGGAGGGGTTCCCACCAGCTCTGGAAAGCAGGCGTGGGATCTGAGACACTGAACACTGAGACCATACCCGTGAAGGGAGGAGCTGGGCTCCAGCTGAGTCTATCATGGCCCACAGACTCCCTGCCCTCGCCCAGGGTGTGGTTTGAGGAGGCCAGATTTAGAAGCCTTTAAATCAATGCCTGTTTGCAAGAAGATCAGATTAAAAAAAAGATTTTGGGTTAAAAAAAAGGATACAAAAACAAAACAAAACAAACAAAAAAGAAAGAAAAGAAAAGAAAAAAAAATTTCAGGGCAGAGTGGGTGGGGAAGGATGTAATAGCTCAGTGGTAGAGCATGTGCTGAGCATGCATGAGGTCCTGGGTTCAGTCCCCAGCACCTCCATTAAAAAAAAAAAGATTTCTGGCCTGACTTTTGTGAAGCTTCAATCACAGTCTGACTGATTCATCTTTGGGTCTTTCTGGGTCATCCTGAGTGGAGTATGAGCTGCATTTAAGGCAATGGTGATTCTGTGTGAGCACGCCTCTGCAGAAGGCTGTCTTCCCCACTCAGAATTTGAGCTGCCTCTCCTTCCTTCCTTCCTTCCTTTCTTTTTGGCGGGGTAGGATATGTCAAGGGAAAAGTTTATGGCCTTTTTTCTCCATTTAAACATGAAGACAACCCCCACCCCCCATTTCTCCCTCCACTCCAGCCCCTCCGGAGTCCTTCACTGACCAGGACAGACCGGGCCCTTACCTTGTGCACGCAGGACTTTGCATTCAGGAAAAACAGCTCCACGGTGGTTTTATCCCTCAAAAACGATATGCTCTCAATGTAAAACCTGGAAAACAGCACAGAAGTTTGTTTCTTCAGATTCCTTTCCTTCCCTCAGCACGGTTTCATTTCCTCACGCCGCTTCTCCCAAAGCAGAGAATTTTGAAGAACTGGAGGAGGGTTGTGCTTTATTTCCCTTTTAAAAGAAATCTGCAGCACGTTTGTATGTGTGTATGTGTATGTATGTGTGCAAATATGAAGATACAATCTTCTACAGAAGGTTTTTGTGTGTTGGAAGGTGAGTTAAAGAAAAAAAAACTCCAAAATGGTTACGAACTGCAAACTTAATCTTAGTCTCTATCGTCCATTCTTTGACACACGTCCTGGGAGCTCACAATACCACAGACAGCTTGGAAACAAAGCCCAGGGGAGCTCTGATGGTTGAAAGCAGAAGTCTGTTGAGGAAGCACTACTGTATTATTGAACCTTGAGGCCCGAGGCTCAGGGGTTTTCAGACTCGGGGTGGGTATGGGGGCCCCACACTTACCTCGCCCCCATCCACCAGGAGAGTTTCAATCACACCCTCCCTCCCCTCACACTTCCAGGCTCTGGGCTTTTCCTTGGCTGGAAGCCAAGCTCTCCATACAACTTCATATTGGTCTTTCTCATGCAAATCAGGGTATTTGGGGCCTCGCCGCCCTCTCTTCCCCCTCCCTTTTTCTGGGCCTTTGCTTGTTAGGTCCATGAGGCCAGGTCCCTCTCCTGGGAGAATGCTGGCGGCCCCGAGGTGGGGAGGAGAGGAGAGCCTCGGGTTTTCATAATCCCATGGTGTTGAAGCTGTCTGGTGAGGGCTGGTGCTCTGGGGGTGGTGAGTGGGCCAGCGGAGGCCCAGAAAGTTTTCTCAAGTGTTGGAGCCTCACTTGATGAATAATGCATGGAGCATGGAGAGACCCAATGCCCCGAAGACAGCTCACAGCGAGGGTCCTGGAAGACAACTTGCTCTCAGTTTGGTGAGAGTCAAGATAAACCGGGCTGAGGTGGCACGGGGAGCCTGTCCTTAGCTCTGCAAAATCCTAATAGGCCTCGGGCATTTGCTCTTTTTATTTTTTTCCCACCTCTTCTGTAATAAGGAAACACTTGAGAAATAAATCCAACGGCTTAAAAAGGCCATGAAAGATTTTTATCACTGAGATGGTAAAATCATTTGAAAAATTCCACCCTTAATGTTCGTTGAATCATCAAGGGAAGTTCCAGAAAGAGAATAAATCCTTTATATCTGCACTTACAAGGGTTTATGTCACTTATCAGTGAGCTTAATGAAGACTGATGAGTGTTAGGTGTGTGAGAAGGGAAAGTTAAGGATTAAGGCAGGGAGAGAGAGAAAAGAGTTGGAGGGAAAAACAGGCGTTGGAATGGAAAGACCTAGAACACAGAGTCCCATTTCCATCATTTATATTAGCTGTGTGGCCTTGGGCAAGGGAGTTAGTGTCTTTTGTGTTTTTAATTGAAGTATAGTCAGTTACAATGTGTCAATTTCTGGTGTACTGCATAATGTCCCAGTCATGCATATACATACATACATTTGTTTTCATATTCTTTTTTATTTAAGGTTATTACAAGATATTGAATATAGTTCCCTGTGCTGTACAGAAGAAATTTTTTAAAATCTATTTTTATATATAGTGGTTAGCTTCTTCGTGTCTTTTCTAAAATGGCTGTTATGACTACACTTACCTCATGGGTTTCAGAAGGATTAAATGAGATAGTATACATAAAACAATAAATACTAACCGTTGTTAATAAAAATCCATTTTCTGGAATTTAATGCTATGTGGCTTGGGGGATGTGGCTTAAGCTTTGTGTTTAAGATCCCTCGTCTATAAAGTGGGGATAATGGTGGCCCTAAGAGGATCTTTATGAAGTGCCCAGTACAGTGCCTGGCACGTGGTAGGAATTCAAAAAATTCTAACTATTGTGGCTTGGCAATCCTTGCATTATGTTAAATAAAAAAAGCTTACAGGACATGATAGGATTTGAACTATATCTGAAGGCTAAGGAAAAAACAGGATTCTGTGGAATAAATCCAGTTGGGGAAAATATGGTAGAAAAACAGCATCTCTTTGGAGTAATGTGATAAACATTCATAATTTGGCTTTCTCCAAGAAAGAATCTGTAATAATCTGAGTATTCTCCCATCAGCGTCGGTCTTCTGGCCACAGCTGGACAGACCAAAGACAGTTACCTGACTCAAAGGGAACCTGTTAGTAAGTTGGTGAGCATCCTATAAGGTAGTTCTGGGAGGAAGAGAGCTCAGCCCAACAGAGGCTCCCTATAGAGGATGAGGAATGGATAAAGCAATCATGAATGGTCTCTTGGAGAGACAGAGACCGAGAGACAGGTCAAGGAGGAAACAGTGGAGCTGAAGAAAGGCACTACGCAGAAGCCATGATGAGGCAGAGAAAGGACACAAGTCAGCAGCAGGAGCTGATGGAGCAGAAGCAGAGAATAGTGAGTCCCGGGGATGGTGGATCCAGGGTCGGCGGCTGCCATATTGTAGGGCTGAGATGACCTGTGTTACTAAGTTCCCTAAAGGACCTTCCAGTTCAACTAGGTGGTGGTTTTTTCCCCTGCTTCCTTTGCTTTTGCAAGCATTTTTATCTCTGTGAGCTAAGATAACAGAAGGAGGTGTCCGGGGGCCGCCTGAGAGGCATCACAGCTAACGTCTCCTGAGCTGTTACTTGTGTGCCGGGTCACATGCTAAGTGCTTTCCACGTGCCGTTTCATGTCATTCTCACAACAGCCCTGTATGGGAGATACCAACCACTACCTCCA
Source organism: Vicugna pacos (assembly GCF_048564905.1). NCBI lineage: Eukaryota > Metazoa > Chordata > Mammalia > Artiodactyla > Camelidae > Vicugna > Vicugna pacos. The sequence continues at coordinate 37,251,566 of NC_133003.1, forward strand.
TTTCACAGATGCAGAAACTGAATTTTAGAGATCTGCCCACACGCGTGGGCAGGAGTAGGTCGTGATTTGGGTCCCTCTGACTCTGCAAACGCTGCTTTTTGGCAGAACCTCCTCCTGGCGGCCTCTCTTGTCCACTCATGCAGCATTTATGTGGGGAGGCTAAGCCCTGAGTAACTGTGTGCATGAACAAGATTGGCAAGATGGAAGTACGTGTATTCTCTATTGCTTCAAAATTCAGAACCAGATCAGCAGACCAAACAAATAGATTTTGGATTAACGTATGAAACACGTTTTAAAAAGCTGAAGTAGTCTTGGAGGGCGTCCCCCTGCCCTATAAGGGTCCCAGGTCAGATGAATAGCACCCAGGTCTGCTACCTACACCAAGATTCGGGGATTCCTCCTTTAACTTTTAATTACTTCAACACATATATATCTGACAGAGAGGGTACTTACTAAAGGCATAACCTCAGTGAATTCTCACACTAGCAAACTTCATAATTCTTTAATATTTAAAATCTGATCTTCATTCAAACATCGCCATTGTCTTTAAAACTTCAAAAAAAAAATCCTGTGCACGTGTTATTATATAAGTAAAGCTGCCGTGGTCTTCAGCGGTAAGTCAAATATGCAAAAGCCTTCAGGGTCACCGACTGGATGTAAAACAGCTGAGCACATTCCTTTTCCTCAGCCAGAACTCCCTGGCCAAGGTGTGAGCCTGTGAGCCAAGCTAGCGCTGTCAGATTCTCTCATCGTGAAATAGAAATATGACTGGAATGACCCATAGATCAAAGATGGATGGAGCTATGGCTTTGCCTGATGAAACTGTCCATTGGCCCCTGATGCCTAGGTCCCGGCAGAAGCCTGGATTCCTCTCTTTTCTGGGGCCTTGCTAGCCCAGTGTCCTGTCAACTCTGTCAGCCACAACTGGGTTTCTGCTGTCGGCAACCAAAGACTCCAAATTACCAGAGGGCTTCCCGCGTGCTCGGGACAATACAAAGGGCACTCCAGGCATCATTTCATTGAACTTCAGTACAGCCATATGCTCTAGGGAGCCAATTATGAACCCATCTTACAGATAAGAAAACTGAGACATAGAGATGGAAAGTCAAACTTCCTTAAGCCATACACGGAGGATGCGGTGGAGCCGTGATTTGAACAAACTAAGGCCTTTCAGACTTCAAAGTTTAGATTCCAAACCAATATGACAGGCTTCTTCCCTACAACATCACAATGAAACAGAAAATGTACACAACGCCAAGAGCCCAAAGGAGGAAGACAAAGCAGTCAGCCTATGAACCAAGAGCGAGAAGACTGCCAAACTGAAATCCATAGGACCACGTGTCACAGGTCACAGTGTCCCCAAGGACAACTGAGCTGAGTCTTAAAGAATGCATGAGTTCACCAGGCACCAAAGGCAGGAAGGGCATTCCAGGGACAGGGCAAATTAGCCAGACCAGTCCTCTTGCTAGCCTTCAAGACTTTGAGAAACTGTATGCAGGGAGCTGGGTGGCTCGGCATCAGATCAGCCTGTGGCTTGTCTAGCTCTCAACAGATACCTTTGTATCAGAAACTGGGCTCACCTGGTTTCTGAAGCCCCTGCCCCTGACTGTACCCTGGTTCCAGTAAACAGGTCCCTATCTTGTTTCCCACTACTTTCTGGCCACCCGCCCCATTGCCTTCTCCCTTTCTGCCGAGGCATCAAATTACCTGCTCTCTGAATCCAGGATCCTGTCTCTCCCTCAAGGGAGCCACTGTAATGATTTCATATTTATGGAGCATATAAAGAGCACGTGTGGTCCTCCGGGAGGATGGCTCCCCAGGCGGGCCTATCAACACGTACCATGAACTGAAAACAAAATCTAGGGCTTCTTAATGAAATGAAACGGACTATCCCAGACTCGTACAATGAAGACCTTTTATTTTCAGACCCTTTTTGGCAAAAAGATACCGTCTCCCTTCTGCATGCTTACTGTAGGGATTTCATTAAGATTTTGTGAAGTCGAAGCCCACCGTTCAATTTTCAGCCTCAAAACAAACCCAGGCTTTTGGAGACAAACCTCATACAGTTTAACAAGGATGCTTTCTTGAGAAGAGAGCCTGCCTTTTTGAGAAGAGGTTTTGTCTCTACTTTCCGTGCTCCTCCCGTTAGCATTTTTTTCCCCTTTCTTGACGGTTCGGGCGTTTCCCTAACTGCTCATCAGCCTCAACGTGACATGACAAAAATGGCTTGGAGGGGAGGCAGGCCTGTCACACAGATGACAACACACACGTGTCAAAACGCAGAGGACTCTGGTTGCTTGGGATGGGCTGTCCTACAGTGGTCACTTCCGTGGAGGTGCCGGGTATTCCCCTCTGTGGCGTTTATTCATCACGGTCAGAAGTCAACCTCAGGGAGTTGGGGAGATACTGGGTGGAAGACCAGCTCCAACACTGATCATGCTGGGGCCTTGGACCAGCTGCTTGGTCTCTCAGAACCTCCCTTTCCTCTCTTGCTCCACACACCAGAGGTTTCCAACGTGCTCAGCTGGGTGGGTGGCATGTAGCCCAGCAGTCAATAAGTGGTGGGATTATTACCATGTTATTATTACCCCTCTACCAGTGGGACTGTAACAAAAGGTGCAGATTTAGCTGGAAATCGCTTTAAAACTTCAACTATAAAAAACAAGAATGCAGATTCCAAGTATCTTTCCTAAGTTCTTTCTCTTGCAGAAGCAGCGGGCCACCAAGGTGTCCATCTCCACAGAGAATGGGAAAACACTCTGACACGAGTATTCTTCTGACCACCTGGGACTTTTGCTCCCCAACTGAGCCTATTTCTTTGTTTTCTTTGTTTGCTGTGTCTGAGTGATAGCATCAAAGACGGCGAATTGGGCAAGAATGACTCAAGTATGCCGTGTTCTGAACAGCGCTGAGTTCCTGACAGGCGTCCAGTGAGGGCCGCATGAAAACGCCTCATCCTAGTTTTCGTTCAGTCCTGTGGGTAATTTTAGACACTCACTGCAGCCACCTGCCTAAGGAGATTTCTATCAGGCCCTAATCCACATTCCAAGCAGGGAGATACGTATTTATTGCTTATAATGACCCTGCAACCTCAGAGTCCTGCTTTATAATGCACGCTGCAGACAGCAGTGTAATTTAAGTGTATTTCACTTACTCCAAATGGTGATGCAGACCTTCTGAGAGTCTCATAGGTTCCCTTTTATTTCTGGGACGGGTGCACTCTTGGAGAATTCCCCAAAGGGAAGCATTATATTCTACGATGTGCTCTCCTGCCAACACAGCTCTTCCTCACTTCTGAATTTCCCGGCGTTGCCAGGAGAACCAGAGGGCCCCCACCCCCACCCCAGGTAAGCCTGCAGAAACCTGCCCTGTTGCTGATCTCCCAGAGTGTGACTCTTCCTCAGTTCTCCAGGGAAGGGCTGGAGGCCCAGGATGGATAAGGGCCCTGCTGTGACCTGTCCTCAAGGGGAGGGCGTCTTCTGCCCCGAAGGCAATGTGAAGTGTTAAAATCACATGGTGAATCCCAAGCGCTTGCTTCAAAACTTCAAAACAGCCTGCCCCCCACCCCTCCGAGAGGAAAGTGGGGACATGTGCTCTGAGACGGAGACAGCAAGAGGCAGGAGAGGTTAGTCTGAAGGGAGGGGAGGCTGGGCCTGGTGAGTGATGGAGACCATCGATGAAATCTCCCACCCAGTGCAAAAGGGAGTGGGTCAGACCCAAGCCCAGTCTCCAGACTTCCATATTCAAAGGCCGTATGCCATACTATGGATTTTTTAACCCACCGAACATGTGGTTGAGGTAGTCTCTTATTTATGTCATAAAAAAAAGTTAGTATTTCCTGAGGGTCTTCATTACATGTTAACATGCATGATCCTCCAACAGCCCCCTGTACCACCACCAGATCCTACTCCACTTTACAGGTGAGGAAACAGGCCCACAGAGGGTGCCAAAGGCCACACAGCTAACACACGGGAGAGTTAGGAATAGAACCCAAGAGTGATGTTAAACGCTGGTTCTCAGTGGGTGGAGTGAGGTTCATTTGGCCATGGTGGAGACATTTTTTTAAAAAACTGAAGTAGAGTTGATTTACAATATTATGTTAAGGGGAAGGTATGGCGCAGTGGTATAGCGCCTGCCTAGCATGCATGGGTTCAATCCCTAGCACCTCCGTTAAAAAATAAATAAACCCAATTAGCTCCCCTCAAAAAGAAAAGATTTAAAAAAACCCTGAGATATAATGTTATGTTAGTTTCAAGTGTAAAACGAAGTGATTCAGTTCTACATACACATGTTCTTTTTCAGATTCATTTCTATTATAGGTTATCACAAGGTATTGAGTATAGTTCCCTGTGCTATACAGTAGATCCTTGTTGTTTATTTTCTATATAATGGTGTGTATCTGTTAATCCAAACTCCTAATTTACCCCTCCCCTACCCCTTCCCCTTTGGTAACCATAAGATTGTTTTCTGTCTGTAAGTCTGTTTCTATTTTGTAAATAAGTTCATTTGGGTCAATTTTTTGGATTCCACAAATAAGTGATATCATTTAACATGTGTCTTTCTCTGTGTGACTTACTTCACTTAGTATGATCATCCCTAGGTCCATCCATGTTGCTGCAAATGGCATTATTTCATTCTTTTTTATGGCTGAGTAATATTCCATTGTAGATATATACCTATATCTTGAAGGCATGTTTTGCTTGTCCTGACTTGGAGAGTGTTACTGGCATCTCATGGTTGGAGGCCAGGGATGCTGCAAACATCCTACAGCACAGCCGGGCTCCCTACACCGAGGAGTCACCTGCCCTCAAATGTCAGTAGCCCTGCTATGGAGAAACCCTGCACTAAAGGCCCCCTTTGAACTTCTGTACCCTACAGCCCTTTTCACCCTTCACAATTCTAATACCTTCCTTCTGCCCTTCTGCTGGCACTCTGAGGACAGATTACAGAGAAGACTGAGCAGATTGCCACAGATGCTATCTGATATTTGATTGGGGCGCACATTGAGAAATATATCCTGCAAGAAGCTGGAATCAGGATGGAGTCTGAGTTTTGAAGGATCCTGTCTCTTTCTGCAATTCTCTTACGAATTAGGACGGTGGATCCTCAAAGGCTTTATGAATTAGGATGGTGGATCCTTCCAGGCTGCTCACCACTGCCTGGAAGTTCAAGAATGGCTATTTCGGAGGTCACGGTCAATGTTCAGGTAATTGACAGGTGACTTCCCCGGGTTCTGGGACGTTGCATGTTCAGATGGGAGTGTGGTGGGTGGACAAAGAGCTCTGACTGGCTCACACATCCGCCTCAAAGAGACTCTGCTGGGCCCAAAGGAGGAGGAATCTGTCATTTCTCTGCGCTTTTTAATCACATTCCTCTGGGAAGAGAGAAACTTTCCTGGCCTCTCCTTGCTGTAAGTCACTCACTCCTTGACAGCTGTAAAACAACTCCTGGCTCTCCAGTCACAAATACTTCATCTTTTTTCCCTTTTACACTCCTCATATTTGCATTAAAAAAATTGCTTCAGTAATATGTTCGTTGTAGGGGAAAAAATACAGATAAGCAAAAATCATTCCTACAATCATTCTACCCAGAGATTAATTCCTGTTAACACTTTAAACTTTTTTCCTATCCTTAACTTTTGCTTACATGCAGTCACATGGCCTGTTTCTTCCCCCCAGGGGTATACTGGGAGCCTCTTTCCAGATCAATAAATCTGTTTCTTCACCAGAGCATTTACCTGCCGTGCTGTATTTCACATATTTGTCTTTCTTTAAAAAAAAACAACAGGTGGAATGAAGTGCACTTATGAGTTGTAGTCACGATATGTCCTTGAGTTAAACTCTTTCTAAAGGGCGAATGTTCCAGAACCAGATGAGGGGTTGCTGACAGACTGAAAAAATGTCTTTCAAAGACTCGGCGTCTGCAGCAACTTTGACAGAAAGGCAGCCATCTTTCCCCACATCTCCTGCTAGAACTCTCCACTGACTCTCTCAGTCCCAACTTCACAGACAATGCTTAGGAGGACCTCTAAGTGGCCACTTACAGTCTTAGCACACACCAAAGGTGACTTGGAAAGAGAACGAGGTAAAGAGGGGAAGAGGAGAGGGAAGACCAGAAGGAGGGGGGAAAAAAAGGAAGAGGTAGTCAGAAGAGTAAGGGAGGTAAAAGACCCAAGATCCTGGCTTTCCCTGGAGCTAGGTGGTACCAGCCTGAGCCACCCTCCCCTGAGGGGATGGGAGCTTTTCTCCAATGAGGTCAGGCCAAGTCCCTGCTCTCCGATTTAAATGCCTTGCTCACTATCAAGCTTTTCAAATGCTTTACATCTGGGCTGCATTACCAAAGAGGCCCCTGTGTTTGCGGAAGATAATTTACAGGAGCAGATAACAACCCCAGGGCCTGGAGGAGACCCCCCCCCCCTGCAGCCTGGGGGCGTTTGGACTCACAGGAAAATAGAGGATGGGTTAAATGAATTACGGGGCATAAATAAGTTATGGGGAGTCCATACACACATGTGTCACACACATATTTAGCAAAAATCACTGAGATTTTATAACTGAAACAAAGATTTAATCCTGGAGCTCACAAAGGGAGAACCAAGTGCCTTCACCTTAAATGTTTTCTTTCCTCCATGCAGAATCCGCATGTGTTTCTGAGCTGCTCCCTGCATCCTGGGGGGTACCGACCAGGAGAAAGTCTTCCCTCCGCGAATCCGTAGGACCCCAGTGGTTAAACTCAGGAATCACAGACACAAAACATGTCAAATATGTAGCCTAGTGCCTGCCACAGGGTTAATGTGACATTTCAACAGAGACGAAACTCCTTGAGAGCAAAACTGTATGGTATTTTTCATTTTCGCAAATGCTACAATTAAAAAAAAAAAAGATATTTTCTTATATTTGCATAACACCCTGCAAAGTCATTTTGTAGCCCTTGATCTCTTTTTAATTCACAACCAACTTGGGGAAGATCACATTCGTCACCTCCAGTGCTCTGTTTCGGAATCTGTGCCAAGGAATATGGAGGATTTGGGGGTTTGGTGAGTAGTTTAGAAAATGCCCTACGATGATGCAGGTATGTACCCCCTCTCCCTCTGGGGAAGCTCTGAAATGCAATGTACTTTTCCATCTTATCTCTTTCATTAAAGTGATCCATTGTTCACTGTAAAAATGCCGTTACGTACTGGGCCCATCTCCAGTGCCGGCATTTGGACGTTTCTAATTGTCAGCCATGAAAATAACAGTGATGCACGTCCAAATAATGCGTTAGCTCTGTGGAGAATCCTTTCTCCTCATGCGCTAACTACTCAGCAAGTGCACACCTCAGGGTCCACAAGCAAACGACTCCACCCACGTTCCAGGGATGCAGCAATATTTGCTGATGGGAAAGGCAGTGACTCCAGTATCAAAAAAAGACCGTATTTTTAGAGATTTCTACGGTGACCCAATGTCCAAACAGAATCAAATTCTATCTTTGGTTTATTCTTCAAGGACTCCAAGTGTAGTCCCCCCAGCAACCTGGAGGGTTGTTGGTGGTGTCTGTTAGGATGTAAACATCCCCAGCAGTTCTGTTTTCTCAAAAGAGGAGGCTACAGGCTCTCTGAGAGGCAACTGACTTCACTGGAGTGGCTAAAATCCCATTTGTGAGCCCTCCGAGGAACAATGTTCCACTCAGTGACCTCGGGCAGTTCACTTAATTCCGTGGCGTGTGCTTCTGCTTTATCATTTCTTTAATTAAATCTGAGTAACAACAAGTCTTTAATTGGAATAATCACGAAGACTATTATGATCTCACTACAGTGTTGGGAGGAAGAATTAAGGGAATAATTAAAAACTTGATAAGGGTTTTGAAACACGCCAGTAGTTAAGGGAAAGTAATGCCAAGTGACTATGGGAGATAAGTGCTGAAACTCACAAACAAGCGGCAGGCTACCCCGGAATCCCAGGAACCTACTCTGAAGAGACAGGGCTGCCTTATGGAGGGAAGACCGAGTTTTCTCCCCTGCCATCTTGAGACCAAAAATAGATCAGATATTAGCGGTCAAAGAACTAGCACACAAATCTGGTTACTAAGTAAATGGAACTTACTAAACTCTCCGAAGACAATGCTTCCACTGAGTAGTTAGGCGACATAAACACCACACGTGTGCACACAGATGAAAGTGCAAGGAGTTATCTGCAGCCTAAATTTGAATAAAATCATTGGAAACAGCCTAAATGCTTAAGAGGAGGCGGGATAGCTGAATTATGAAAGTGCAAAGAAATACAGTAGATTTTTATATGCCCAAGGAAAGACTTCCAGGTTTAAGGAAAAAAAAAAAAAAGTAAGTCACCAAACAACTTACCAGCCTTATTTTTCTCTAAGAAGGGGAGGGAACTGGGGGGGGAGGGGAAGGGAACTGGGGGGAGGGGAGGGAACTGGGGGAGGGGGAGGGGAGGGAACTGGGGGAGGGGGAGGGGAGGGAAGAAGCCTGGTGGAGAGTAATTCTTACTTTTCACTCTACACCTTCATAAAGTTTGAAATGTTTATAATATAATGCTTGGTGAAAAAAATACTGATTTATGTTGAACCATTATCCTCACAAAATGTGAGATTAAAATTTTTCTATTCTCTGACCCCTGCTGAATTACTAACATGCATTTTTTTTTTCCTTTGCTTGCTGGTTTGTGTTTATCTCTTTCTCCATTTCCATGGACACAAGCACTTATATCACACTCTTTCCAGGAAACTCCTATGTTTTTCTTTAGGATTTCTGTGCACTTTTCCATACCAGCTAGGCTCCTGGACAAATCACCATTATGCTACTGACTTCCTGGGTTTTAAAAATACGACTGCTGGTGGGAAGAAAAAAAAAGACGAAACCAGATCTCAGAGCAAAAAGCAAAAAACAAATTGGGGGCAAAATTATTTACTGAGTAAGGAGCAGCTTCCATCCGCCATCACCATCAATTCATAGTGAAATAAGAGCCTTAAAACCAAAAGAGCAGGATATCAGGGCCTCTTATTACCACACTTTTGGATTTCGTGGAGCATAATGAAGTTTAAAAAAAAGTGTTTGTGGAAATTGACATGATTTTGTCATGTAACCACAGTACAACACCCCCCTCACCAAAGAATTAGACAAGAAGCCCCTACCATATGGCATAAAACAAAGGTATTTCAACATCCCCCAAATAACACAGGCTCAGAATATAAGTCTTTAGGTTGATCTAGCATTATGAAAACATCTTTAGATTTATGGGAAACCTGCTACCTAAGCTTATTTTATCACATTTGGCTTCAGACCAGGAAAACAAAATTTATCATGAAAATATATCAAATTCGGAACAGTGGGGAGAGGGGCTAGTGCACAGGAAGGGGCTTTCAGCAAAATCGGTAATGTTTTATTTCTTAAGCTAGGGACAGGAACACGGGTGTTACTCCTTGTAACATTTTATCATCTTAGCCTGTGAATAATTAATGTGAAAAAAAAATTTCCATCCTTGGCTAGCTTGATTTAGTTGAATGTATCCATTTCAGGAGAATTAAGTGGGGCCCATATGTATGGTTAATTGACTTGCCCAAGCAGAGCTCAGAGAACAAATCAGGGATTCCTTCTCATCAGTCTCTCTGCAAGAGAGTGAAATCCAGATTTCTGTACTGTTAAGATAATTCTTACCCTGAGCATTTGTTTGCACTTTATCATGTATTCAAATTAAGGCGTGAAGTTGCATAAAATTCAATTCTTTCCATAGTCTCTAGAAAAATATGCCTATATAAAACATAATGGCACATGTTTGCTATATTTCAAATTATAAAAATCTAGAAGTATGCTGTGTCAGAAACAGGCTTATGTATTAAAATGTATTATTTATGTTTTTCAGCTTTAAATGGATTCAAGGGACTTTGAGAAATAAAGGCAGGTGATTCATCTTCCAAGAAAACAGATCTACACAGTGTCTATGGTAACTTACTTGGTCTTTAGACTAAGAGAGTAGAGAATCTCTTTCACATCATAATTTTTCGATAGGTCCCTATAAAAATTTTTTTTTCTATCTCTGATCATCAGGAATTTTTTTTTTCCTAACCAAAAAACAGGGCGGGGGGAGGGGGAAGATGGGGGATGATGGATGTTTCTGAACACATACCTCACAGAAAAGTGCAAAATGGTTGGGCCTGGTTTCTTGGGCAAGTCATGGTCAAGAACTCGGTGGTCTAGCTGTAGCCAGTTCTGCTGACCTCTGTAAGAGTAAAACAAAGAAGAAAGATTACACAGAAAGTCAGAGACAGCTTCAACAGCACACTGTGCTACTAAGCAATTATCTCACACAGCAACGGTAGGAGTATAACCTGTTACAACCAGTAATGAGGCCACTATAGCCATTTCTATCAAAATTATAAAAGCAACCTGCCTCTGAACCTGCATTGTCATTTCCAGGAGTTAAGATAAACCTGCACATGTGGAAAAATGGCCTATGTGTAAAATCACTCACTGCAGCACTGTTTGTAGCAGCAAAAAGGCTCGAACCAACCTAAACATTCCAACGGGGTACTGTTTAAAAAAACGAATTTAAAAAGCAGCGCAGGGCAATGCAGCCATACAGAAGATCGAGGGTACCTTTACAAACTTACTGTGAACAATTTTCCAAATACGATGTTAAAGGAAAAAGCAAGACGTGGAACAGTGAGTTATAATACAGTGCTTTTTTTAATTAAAAAAAGCGTAGCCAGACGTATATGCATTTGATATATATAAAAATATCACAGAGAGAATAAATCATGAAATCAATAAGAAAGTGAAAACACTGGTTGCCTTTGGAGGTTAAAAAAAAACTAAGTGACAGTAAATACATTAATCTTTAAATTCTTATTAAATATAAAACCCAAAACTAGTCAAGAAGGGAAACACTTCCGTTTTAATAAAATCAGACAGACACAGAACACAATACTACAGCTTTTATAAAACTGTGGGGTCAAATACTCTCTGGGTGCTGTTTTTGAACATATATTAGGGACTTCCTAATATTTAAGCATGTATTTGCTGATTCACTCAAGAGTTTCCCTAAATTTGTGGGTATAAACATTCTCCTCAAATTCTGGCCTGAGGGATGGAAGCAGTGATGACACTGTGGCCCAGGGCTGTTTGTGATTTTTCCAAGATTATCCAACTAGTTGACCCACTGTAGAGCGTAAGTTCCCAGAGGGCAGACTCCATTTTGCTTGCTTACATAAAACTTAAGAACTTGCTGATAGCAGTGGGGTGTCAAATGATAACAGAACCTATCATGGGTCAGAAGGTGTTTTCCAACTTATTTTGGTCTTTGAGTAAATAGTTTTTCAAAAAGATCAGAAAACTCTAACCTTTATTCACTATAAGCAGATAGGAAATGTGGACAATGATAAGAAGAATAGCTGCTCTTTATTGAGCAACTACTTCGTGCCAACCAAGCTGGTGCTTTTCATATATTAATACTATCTTCTACAACCAGCTTGCAAGGAAAGTGGCAGAGCTGGGATTTGAACCCAGGACTTTGGATACAGGAGAAAATGAGATTAGAGGGTTGAATCAGCTTTTATAATAACTTTTGGCTTGATTTCTGTCACTTACTAGTTTTAACACAGGAAAAAAGTATGCCTTTATTTCTGGAATTATTATTATTATGAGACTTCGGATAACTGTCTTTAGCTTTCCTTGGAGGAATATAATGAAGATAAATAAGCTGATAAAAGTGACATAAGGGAAGGTTCTTTTTTTTTTTTATTTTTTGATTTACAATGTTGTGTTAGTTTTCTGGTGTACAGCATAGTGATTCCATTACACATATACATTTCAGAGATGTTCAAATGTGTCTAAAATACGTAAAATATTATACAACATCATGTCTCAAAGTTTTTCTTTTTTAACAGAAAATGAGACTAATTTGGAATTGTTCTTTTTGCATTTACATAGAAAAGATGTGGCGTCATTTAAAAAACATAATGTATATTTCTATAAACTTGTGTAAACCTATGTCCAAAAGTGACGTAAGTTGTATAATAACATGTAGAGCATAAATCAATTACATTAATCACACAAGATACTCAAACACTATTACACATGGATGAAATTTCGTAGAATTCTTAGCTATACCTCTGGAGAGATACAGAGCAAATTGCAACAATCAAAAGCGACTGGCTTCAACTATATGAAATGTTTTTATAAGAAGATACTAGGTAAAAGTAATAGAAAATTTTTTTTAGAAAAGAAAAGTTAGAAATTAGATTTTTAAAAAAATCCATCCATAATTGCACCAACAGGATCAAGTTAGAAGAACAAAAAAGCGAAAATTATCCTTAACTATCACCGAGCTCTAACCCAGTGTTAATATGCTGTTTTCTCATCTTTCAGACTAAAAAGAAATTTAAAAAAAAAAAAGCACTTATTTTTTATAGCCTTCTTTTCTCCAGTTTTTCCGTCAGCAAATGGGAAGAGATCTAATCAATATGTCAAAAAGAGAGTTGAACCTACACATTCACCTCTATCAGCTGAGCCAGCCAACTTCCAAGCAAAGTGTCCTTTATTTGGCTAGAATTCTATCAGGCAAGGACCCATTAGCTCAGGCCCATTGGGTGGGACGGCGATCAAAAATCACAGTTGTGTTGTGAAACCTATTTGTTATTTCTTAACAAACAAGGCTTATCCAGCAAATCCTTTCAAAACAAGGGAAGGGGGAAAAATTAAGTGGGTTGAAGGGGATGGAAACCATGACAGTGAACGCAAAACCGCTGCCTCCGGAGGATCGTGATCGCCCTCTAGGGGTGAAAGACCCGCCCTGCACGCAGAACACCCGAAGGTACTGACCCGCGTAGGCTCAGCGACACCACCCCTCCCTCTAATGGAACCATGAATTCGTTTTTGTTGGTCACCATCATTACTTTGATTATGTAACTGCACAATTCCATTTATTCCATGTCTCTTGGCCTGTGGAGGAGGATACAGACAGGCTAGTTTCATTGACAAAATGTCCCTTCGGCTTTGCCTGACTCTATTTAGAGAAGTTCACCAAAGGCAAAGAGCTGATGTGGCATCTAGGCTGGAAAATGCAATTTGGGCAGCATCTTGGGAGGGATCCGACTCAGTGGTTTTATGGGGGCAGGGGAAGGGGAGTGCTGAAAGAAAATACTTTCCAAAAATATTTACCAGACAAAGAAAAAGAACTAGGCTTGTGACCAGGACATTCCAAAGAGACACCCTTCGACAGAAGCAATTTTCCAGACCTGTTCCCCAGAAAGGTGGAAAGGGCCAAATCCCACTCCCCCCTCCAAAAGCCCAGCTCATACTTCTTCTGAAAATAAACACAGTGAGAGCCAGGAGACACCTTCCAAACGGCTCATAATTCAAAAATAGACTTGCTGTCACTTGCAGGGGCGTGCACAGAGGACAGTTTGGAGCCAGACTTCTTGGAAAGATTATAACCATTGACCACTGTCGCCAAAAGAGAGCACGCGAGGAGGCGCTTGAGTGAGACATTCTTCTTCCAATAGAATATTTAGAAGGAAGTCCTCCCAAGGCACACGAGGGGGAAGGTGGCCCAGGTCAGGAAAGGAAGTCATTCATATGATGTATCCCTTTCTTTCTGAAGAGAAGGTCCCACAATCTGGATGCTCAATTGATGCCCCATCTGGTTTTGCTCACCTGAGCTGGGCGCCTTCTCAGAAGCCTGATATGTGACCAAGACGCCCTTCCAGCCCACCGTGAACTTTGTAGCCTGGGACACCTGCAACACCACAGTCATTAATCGTGTCACTCCTCTGTATCACATCCTCCAGTGGCCTCGGCGTGCCTTCTCCATCTACTTGGTCCTCAGAGGCCACCTATGAGCTTGTCCCTCTTATATCTTACTCCACCATCAGGCCAGTTACCTCACCAGTGGGCAGAAGTACCAGGTTCATTACCATGTCCGTGCACTGGCCCACAAAGTGACTCTTCCCTGGAATGCCATCTCCTCTCCCCTCTTCCTAAGGTCTAACTGCCTCCCAGTCTCCCTCCTGTGTGGGTTCTCAGCTAAGTCCTTCTCAAACCTCTTTTCAGAATACATCTTACTGCCACGCCTACTAACAAGAGGATGATAGCTCCCCTTTGCTGTGTGCCTGGGCTCTGCAAACTTTCCTGAATCATTGTATAATGCTGTGACCCTATTATATGGACCTTATATAGTACTTGTTATTTCATTACTATTATGATGTCCACTGGACAGATAAGAAAACTTGAGTGTCAGAGATACTAAGTCTCACATCACAGAGCTACCAAGCCTAAGATCACATAGCTACCAAGCTTCTATGATCTCCACCCCTGCCTCCTTCTCAACCCTTGTACCACTTTTCCTCTTACTCGCTATATTCCAGTCATACTGACTTTTCCCCCTCCTTTCCCCAAAATAAAAAATAAAGACCCAAAAATCAAGCTGGTTCTCACCTCAGAGTTTCTGCACTGGCTTTCATGGGGAATGCCTCCCCAGACTTCCACAGAACTGGTTCTTGCTTTTTATCATATCTTACCTTTTAGAAGCTTTCCTGGTCTACCCTAAGACTGGCCCCTAGCTTTTCTTTCTTTTTTCCCCTCTTGTTTTATGGGTTTATTTATTTACATTTGGAGGAGGGACTGGGGATTGAACCCAGGACCTCAGGCATGCTAAGCATGTGCTCTACCATTTGAGCTATACCCTCCCCCCTCCCCAGCTTTTCTTGATCACGCCTTCTCATTTCCTGTTCTTCGAAGCACTGTCACTTCTGGTATTTTCTCATTTATCTATTTATTTTCCGGTCCTGCTGGACCATATCACTGCAATATAAGCTCCAGGAGAACAAGAACTGGGTCTGTGTTGTTCACAGCTGAACCCCTGGAACCTAGAACAATGCCTGGTATTTAGTGGCACTCCAGAAGTATTTGTTGAATGGATAGATTACTTTAATATTCATGATTTTAGCTTTTACTACTGTAGTGACCTCTTCCCAAAGTAGTGTTTGTATCCTTTTTTTTGGGGGGGGGTGTTAGGTTTACTTATTTCTTTATTTTCAGAAGAGATACCGGGGATTGAACCCATGACCTCGTGCATGCTAAGCATGCACCCTGCCACTGAGCTATACCCTTCCCCCATGTTTGTATTCTTATGGTTTTTACCATATAACTTAGCTATCATGTATTTATGGTTTTAAGTCTTATGCTGTTTGCCATGATTTCATTCACATTCAGATCCAACCTGTATGTGTGTGTTTAATCACTGATTCACATGTACTAGTCCTGTCTTTCCTGTGAGATTCTGTGCTTCATGGACAGCTGCATTTCCCATTTCCTCCAGCAGAGGGCTGACCGTACACCGTCTCGGATGGCTGTTGAGTGAACAGCTAATTTTGTGATACAGAATGAGGTGGGTGATGTTAAGTGCACTTTTTTCCTGCTTTTGTCCCGCTCCCTTCGGGAAACATCCTGAGTCTGAAATCAAAGTTTTCAGGTTCTTCTGTGTCTCCTAACAATTCAGCTGTTCTGTATTTTGCCCAAGCCCTGAACACATGGGCATTTCCAGGAGGTCTGAGGCTCGCAGCACACCCAGGCTGGAAATACTCAGAAGACACAAAGCGTTAAAAACAAATTAACCTCTTCTGGAGATTATTTCCTGCCTGGTAAACCTGAAGAACCTAAAAGCATTTAAATTGGGAGAGTGACGGAAAGTATGCTGTGGGTGGTCAGCCACTATAATTTGTTTCTGGAACACATTTTCTTGAATGTTAATAGTTGAAGAGCTGTTTGGAAATTATAAAAGGGAAGAACTCTTCTGATATAACAACCTGCATATATAATGAAGGCAAGTCAGGCTGCCATAAAATATGCACATACACACATACGCAGAAAAGAGGTGGTAACAAGACCAAACACATTTGCTTGCATGGAGTTTTAAATTCTTATGAATTCATGCTCGAGGTCCTGGTTTCAATCCCCAGTACCTCTATTAAATAAATAAATAAAATTAAAATAAATAAATGAAAACCTCATTACCCTTCCCCTGCAAAAAAAAAAAAAAAAAAAGAATTAGCTTTGGGGGGGGGTAGAGTACATGCTTAGCTTGCTTGAGATCCTGGTTTCAATCCCCAGTACCTCCATTATAAACAAATAAACAAACAACAAACAAACCTAATTACCTCCCTCTCCTCCAAAAACAAAACAAAACAAAACAAAACCAAAACCAAAAAATTCTTATGAATTCATTGTTATATACCAGTCTCATTTCAGAGAGGACTTAAATTGTTGACAAATACATACAACATCCAAGTTAGCATAAAAAAAAGTAAGTAAAAGAAAAAAATGATAGTAAGGGGGTAACATAAAATGAACTTAGGTGGAAGTTAAAAAGTTCACTGAAGTTCATTCAGCATTAAACTATATACATATTTGGCGAATGGGCCACAAAATTGCCTTTAAACTTTGTTGCCACCAAATCCAAACAGTAATTCAGTTTCAAGATACGAGTGGATGACACTCTAGTATTTCCATCACTGATGCATAAGCTAAATAAGTAAGCACAAGTGGATTCAAAGAAATGTAAAAAGGGACTGTCACCCATTGCAACAAATTTCTAAAGCACTTAGGACAATATTTGAGTTCTTAGAATGGTCAGTGTTCCTTTTCTTCTCCTTTTACAACAATCCTAAGAGAAAAATCTTATAGTCAAAAATCTTTAGCTAAGCAGGGCATATTCTAATTCTTGGAGCCTTTCCCCCGTTTTGCCAGTTGTAAATGATGCACACAGGTAGTTCAGACAAATGGTAAAGAAATGAAAATCACAGTCAGTTACACCGTGTCAATTTCCAGTGAAAAGCACAACGCCCCAGTCATGCATATACAGACATACATGCGTTTTCATATTCTTTCTCATTAAAGGCTATTACAAGATATTGAATATAGTTCCCTGTGCTGTACAGAAGAAACTTTTTAAAAAATCTATTTTTATATGTAGTAGCTAACATTTGTAAATCTCAAACTCCCTAATTTATCCCTTCCCACCCCCTTTCCCCGGTAACCATAAGATTGTTTACTATGTCTGCGAGCCTATTTCTGTTTCATAGATGAGTATTTCAGTTAAAAAAAGTAAAATAAAAGTCATTCAAAAGTTAAAAAAAAAAAGAAAACTATCAAAACGCTTACGTGTCATCTGTAAACGTGATTCCAAAGTACTCCTTTTCTTTTAGGTTGAAATGCGAAGCCACGAGGTCCAGCAACTCTCTTGACAAAAGTTTGGGCTGTCAAGATAAAAATCCAATTAGAGACAATTTGGCTGCCGCTCTCTCTCACTGCCACCACCTTCCTGTGTCTCAAACGGTTTGAAGCAGCCTCTGTTTGTTTTTAAATCCCCATGCCCTTTTCTGCTTAGATTAATCTACTGTAGATCAGCCTCTAAGGGTTTGAGGAGGGGAGGAAATAGGAATAGGGACATAAATGTGACCATGATTTTCCTATATCTGCAGTTCAGTCCAGTACCTCATTTTTCCCTCTAAGGTGAAAGTGTGTTTACTAATGCTTCGGTGTTTTGGGGAAAAATGCTCTTTTATAGGTAGTATGGTAGAAGTGATCAAGACAAAGAATATTAAACACTGCCTAGATTATCTGAGTAACTCTGCTTAGTGGTGGCCAATTGAAGAGGCTCAAGACCCAAGTCTTGAGAGAACTAACAACAACAACACAATCATAATAGTTACCATTTTTTTGTGCTGGACTCTTTGTACCCCTTATTTCACTTAATCCTTACAATGAGCCTGTGAAGTAGGGGTTCTTATTTCCATTTTATAGATGAGTCAACAAAGGCCAAGAGAAGTCCAGCACCTTGCTTGATGTCAGTTAGTAAAGACAGGATTTGAACTCAAGTTTTGATTCCAAAGACTAAGCTTTTCATCTCTCTCTAGGGATGGAGTAATTGTACCCATTGTACAGATCATCACCACCAGTATTAACTGGGCATCTAATCAGAAGAAGAATCTATCTATGGACTTTGGGAAGCACTGGCCCCAGTGGAAAGAAGCATGGTTTGGAGACAGCCAGAATGTCCATACTGACAGTGGAAGCTGGATTTGCAGGGACTGGGGAAGGAAAAGGGGCTATGCATGGGGAGCCTTCTAGATGGACTTTTTTTGAACTTTGAGCCAAACAGTTTAGGGTTCATTATGGTGGTTTGAAGGTTGGATGTTTGCTGTTGAGGAAGAAAGAACGGTCATGATTTAAAAAAAAAAAAAAAAGAAGAAGAAGAAGAAAGAGAAAAGAAAAAAGAAAAGAAAAGAAACAGACATATCTAAACTAAAAGGTCTGCTCTGTTGAAACTATTGCTGACTGCACTATTTTCGTTGTAATTGAGTCCTACACACAGTAGACAAGGGATGAGCCTCAGAAAGGGGAAGCATTTAGGTTTGGGCAAAGGAGAGAATTCTCGTCACAGCTGCAGGTGTGGCTGTCACCAGGCACCTCCACAACTTGTTATGACTCTGGGTCCACAGTGTTAGGTGAATGAAGAGAGAGGCATGAATAATTAAGATACCATGACTCATAAAGTCCCATCTGTTTTACAGAGATTTCATTCACATACCTAATCTAGCTTGGTTTTAGCCATAATTCTATGAGGAAGGTTAGGCAATCTTAATCCCAGTTCACAGCTGTTTAAACTGGGTATTTCACTTGGACTATCGCAGGTAAAGTGGCAGAATGCAGAGTCTCAGCTATCAGGGAAGCATTACGGCCTCCAGTTTACCAACAAGAGGTGATTCAGAGAAGTAAAGTGACTTTCCCAGGGTCACACAGCCACTGAGTGTCAAAGCTGAGATCAGAACTCAAACATCTCTGAATCCTGGCACCAGGCTGTCGTTACTCTTAAATACAGATCAGGTTTCCTGGCTTTGAAGCTCCCTGTATCCCCTGCAGACAATCCTGCATCACTGGCTTTGAGGCACAGATAAGCGAGCAGAGTGAACACAGGCCATAAGGCCCATGGAGGGAACCAGGATGGGTTGTCCCTGAGTGGCAACACCTACCTGAACCAGCAGCTCCAATCTCCTGTCATCCAGCAGGTGCACCTGGCAGTGCCTGCCTTCTGTCATCTGTGGGGACAAGACAGCAAGAGTGGTATCAGGCTGGGGCTGGCGGGCAAACCCTTGAACTTGATTTACCGTTTCTTTTGCACGTGATGCACTCAGCCTAAAACTGGCATCAGTTGAGTTAATTAACCAACAGGTCATACACAGATTTATTATAGGGCATCAGCGCCTGGATTTATTCTTAGATTTTTTAGCTCTTGGATTTAAAAGAAAAAAGAATGAAAAGCCAAGACCAGTCACTATGTTGAAAAAATAATATCGATACAAGCGTGTCACAAAATTATGTGATGAAAAGTAGGTTTCTTTCCCAGAGGAAACTACTGTATTTTCCCCTTGAATCACTATTTTGTTTTTCAAATGAAAATGGTTTTATTTGTTGGTATGGTTTAATAAATACAATACGTGCCTAACTACAGGAAGAAAAACAAATGATACTAAAGTTAAAATGGAAAGTCCCCATTTTTGCAACTCTGGCTCGCCCTTTGTGGTGATCACTAACTAACTAACAGGTAAGAACAGTGAAGACACGTAGGTAAGAACAGTCTGAGGTACAGATTTCTAATTATATTTAATTTTTAGCACTTACAATTGCAATACTGGGAACTTAGCCCTTGTAAAACATTTAAACAATATATAGAGAGCAAAGATCCCCTTGGATTAATTTATGCCTCAAATCATCCTCCCTGCAGAAATGATCACCGTCAGTTTGAGAAGCCTCACTGACCATCTTTATATGGGTTTTCAGAAATATACACGCACATGTTTAAAAAATCTATTCCCATGTTAAATGTTTTACTTTAATATTATTATGTTGGACATATTGTTCTGAAATGAAGCAAGTACTCCTAATATTCTTGTGTGTGACTGTGGTGTGTGTGTGTATATGTATATTTGTGTGTGCTTTTTTCAGTTCAGTTGGGACTACACTCTACTCACTGTTTTGCCCTTACTTTTTGTGTGTGTGTATGTGTGTGGGGGGGAGGTAATTAGATTTGTTTGTTTGTTTGTTTTAATGGAGGTGCTGGGGATTGAACCCAGGACCTTGTGCATGCTAAGCATGCGCTCTACCACTGAGCTGTACCCTCCTCCCCTGCCCTTACTTCTTTAATTCAGTATTTCTTGGAAATCTTCCCAATGTCAACACATATAGGTCAACTTCATTCTTCAATAGTTCTATAGTATCAAGTCATCGTGCTGACATATGATAATTTAATGACTCTCCTGCTGAGAAGCATTTAGGTTGTTTCCAGCCTTTTGCTGTCATAAGCAATGTCACAGTGATTTCTGCATCTCCAGTTTTGCCCATGGGTGTGGAAGTGCTGAGTCACTGCTAAAAAGCATGGCCAGTACTTTGTCTCTCAGCTGTTGCACAAAACTGTGAGACCTGGACACGCAGATATATATCAACCCAATTTACAAAGAAAATTACTGAGCGCGAAGTATACATTTAGCATTGCTCAGGAAGTTTCATAGTATTATTATCTCTGAGCTGTTTAGTTACCTTCTGGGATTGGTGTCATTATCTCCAATTCAGAAGAGAAAATTCGGGCTCAGAGTGGGATAAGCAACCTGTTTTTAATGTGAAAAATACTAATTACAATATTGCACTTACATTTTTTTAATGTATTAATTTTTTGGGGGGGAGGAGGTAATTTCATTTATTTATTTTTTAGAAGAGGTACTGGGGATTGAACACAGGACCTCGTGCATGCTAAGCATGCCCTCTACCACTGAGCTACACCCTCCCCCCTGCACTTACATTTTTGACTGAGCTCTGCTCTAAAAGTCTAAAAGCTACCTCAGTTAGTGAGATCATGGTATTATGGAGATATGGCCCATAGGAACCTCCAAAGTGGTTCTAAGAGGTAAGTGGGCAAGCTTTACATGGCTGGCCTTTGGTGATGTCCTTAACTCTGCAAAGTCAAGTCACATACACATCTCTAGTGGCAAAAGGAAGGAGAACAAAATCTTTATTTCTTTCAGGCACTAATATGGGCACTCTATGGAAATCATCTCATTAAAAGCTCCACAAAGCTCTGCAATATGGCAACATCCCCATTTTACAGACAAGAAGACCAAGGCACGGAGTTTAAGGTAATTTATTCAAAGCTACCTGGGCAAGAAAAAACCAAGTTAAGATTTGAATTAATGTCTAACTGGAAAAAAAAAGTCCTTTTTTTCTACTCTTCTGTACTACGGGAGGAACTCAATCAATGTGTCGGTTTAAATCATTTTACCTCTTTTGTAAAACCCACCCAAGCAAACCCCCAGGTACACACTCTACAGAACAGTATAATAAAATCATATTCAAAAGATCAATGGAAACGATATGACTCCATTAAGGAATATGTCAAAATTCATAAAATAGTTCAAGGTACTCTGTTGTTGCATAATCCAACTGAATTCATTCCCTGATTGGGAAAAAAATTTTTTTCTCCTTTCTGTTTTTCTCCAGGTCTCCCTTAATCTAGTCAATTACTTTTGTCCACACACAAGTTTATCCTGGAAAATTTAATAGTAAATTTTGGGGGGGGGTTGTCCGTCTCATGACAAACACAGGCAATGAAGCCCATATTTGCACAACATAGTCCTGCCCCTCTGGCCTCAGTTGACTGGACCAGGGAAAAGACCCCTGACTCAGGCTGGGCCAATCAGAACCTCAGACCAGGGAATCTGGAAATAAGTCTGAGTGGATGAAAATATGGTGGTTGTGGGGCAGCCATGGTCTGCTGTGTGTGGAGGAAAAGGAGAACCATCCGCAGAGAGAATGAAGGAGACAGGTAGCTAGATGGAGGCAAGAAAGGAAAAAAAGCTTGCGTCAGGGTTCTTCACGTCTTTCCAGCCACTTCTAGCCCCTTCCATGGGTCTGGGTGAATCCTAGTCTTTAAGTTCCATGGAACATCCCTGTATTCCTTCAATAAATCCCCTGTCTCTCTCTCTCTCAAGCTAACTTGAGTGGAGTCTGCTTATTGCCACCACAAGCATCTTCATGAGCTAGCACAGATACCTAAACCAAGGCCAAAGATTCCAGAGGGTGGACTGCCCAGGTGATGTTATTAATACGGTAAAGTCATCCACTCAGAATCACTGATGCTCCCACCAACGACAGTGCAACAGCCGAGAGAGAGGCTGACATCTGGGGGGCAGGTGGAGGGACTCAACAAACAGCCCACTGTGTGACGTAATGACACACACACAAGCTGGAGAAGGCAGTGCAGGGGAATGGGGTGGGGTGGGGGGAACTGTGCCACAGGTTTACGTCCACGCTGACACATCCACGTTCACTGTTCACCAAGCCCTTACCTACATGGGATGATGGCTCTTTGGGAGGGCAGAGGGCTGATTTGATTGTCGATAACAATAGAAAATCCCGCTCTTGTCGATTAAACCAAAGGTTGAAAGGTGGTGGATGTATTTTGTTGGTTAAAACAATGCTCATGAATAAATTCCAGTTGATGAAATTAGAAATCAGGAGATGCTACTTAATAAATATTTAGATGATAAGATCCAGAAACACTGGGCTGGATTTCCTTCACGGCCACACATGGCCAGGATAGGGCAGAGCAGGTCCCTCCGTTAGATGTTGTGTGTGGTCTCCGGCTCACAAATATTTATTATCTGCCAAGAAGCTCTGTTATGTGAATAAGCCAACCCCTTGTAAGTTCACGTGGTACCAGGGAAGAGACACAACCAGACGTCACTGAGAGCCTGCTGTGCCCCAGGCAAAGTGCTTGACACCTGACCGTGACCCTCATCGACATATAGTATTTGAAAATAAATGACCAAAAGTCAAGGAGTCCTCATTTAGAGCCTCCACTGCAACAGAGTTTCTAACAAAGTTGAGGGGGATAAAACTGGAAATCCAAGCCACGTAGGGACAAAGCATGAACCGATGTGTTTGTGCGTGATGGCAAGAGAAAAACAGGAGAGGCTTCAGAATACAAACACCATTCATGTTCTCTTCTTTAAGATTAAAAAAAAAGTAGTGATACCACCTCTATACAAGCCTCTGAAGGGGGCATCCTAGGTTCAAGTGCCAGGAAACAAGGCGTGAGAATTACTGGGACTCTGTGCTAAGTCACTCTTGGGCTCAAATTGTATCTTATCTCTTACTAGCTGCATCACCTTAAAGAGGTTACTTAATCTTTCCAAGCCTCAGAAGCAACATCCTGACAGCTTTCAGTCTAACGTCTTGGAGAGTGAAATACACCGCTTCTTATGGTCCCCATTTGCTTGAAAATTAACAAGGAAACAGCTAAACTTTTCTGCAATCCACTTATCCTCCCATGTTTTAAAAAAGGTGTGTTTTCTTGCAGCCATTTTTTTTAATTGAAGTATATGTTACAAATAATGTTATATTAATTTCAGGTGCACAACATAGTGATTCAATATTTATGGACATGGTGAGATGATGACCACAGTCTTACCATTTGTCACCATTTGAAATTATCACAATATTACGGATGATATTTCCTATTCTGTGTATGAGAGCCCCATGATGCACTGATTTATTTATTTTTCCTTTTTCTTTTTTTTTTTTTCTAAATTGAAGTAAAAGAAGAAGAAAAGGTTTTTAATGGGAGGAATCTTACTAACCCATCTTAAAGAAGAGAAACGGCAGGTAAAATTAACAAGCACATGGCAGAAACATTCTCCAGAGCTGATGGTGCAGAAACAAAAAGAGAGCGGGGACCACCAGTTCCCACGTGCCATCTGTGTCCCTGCTGAGCATTTTAGTAACACGAATAACAGCATTAATGGCAGACGCTGTCTCAGTTCCAGGCACTGCGCTAAGCACTTTGCAGGTATGAACAGAGCCAACCTGCGTGATCCTCACACGAGGCAGGGAGTCTCATCTCCCAATATCACAGGGGAAGGAGGTTATTAGAGAGATTATAATAATAATCACAAGATTCCTAAATGGCAGAACTAGAAATTAAGGAAAGATGTGCCCAATGGGACACACAGCTTGTCAGTGTGAGACCCTGGGAAAAGGAATAGACTCACAGATGTAGAGTGGTTACCAGTGGGGGGAGGGCAGGCGGGAGGGGCAAGATTGGGCTGGGGGATTAAGAGGTACAAACTATTATGTATAAAATAAATAAGCTACAAGGGTATATTGTACAGCACAGGGAAAATAGCCAATATTTTATAACAACTTTAAATGCAGGATAATCTTTAAAAATTGCAAATTGCTACACAGTACACGTGAAACTTTAGATAATAAAACTCAGGTCTCCGACTTGCAGGCTGGACAGAGAATACGTAGTGAGCACAAGGTTACTCAGCCGCTAAACACCATCTTAGGCAAATGCACTTCTTTTTCCCCAACAGATTTTTTTTTAATTAAAAAAAATACTGCAATCACAAGAAGGAAAAGAACAACTGGGCATTTCTTATTTATTTTCAAACATGACTCCCATTGATGCTTTCTCTTCCCATTTCAGCAAAAGGAGTTATATTCGAAGGGAGCTGTTCACGGATCACGCTGATTACATCTACACATTCAAAAATCACCCTCGAACCCCACAGAGATCATCGGAACCGCTTCAGATTTGACCCCTACTCAGTGGCAGCTAACGGCAGCAATGCTTCACGTGGAGTAGAAAACATGGAAGAAACTGACCGCTCTGCAAACTTTCGCTCGACAACCCCCCATCCCAACGTGATACCCTTCCCGTCTCTCCCTCCCTCACCCAACCTCAGGAATTCAGGGGCTAACGTTGTGCACGTTGGATTAAAGCTCCCACCTCGGTGGCTGCCCTGCGTTTGCTCCCCGGCTGATAGAGCAGGTCCTCAGAGGGTAAGCGCTGAATGCGGGTGGAATGACCTTCCGCATCTGGTCAGTGGTTAAATGAGGAAGATCAGAAGGGAAGTGAGAGCTGGCCGCAGGCCACAGCTCTGGCTTCGTGGAGCACCCCGATATGTAGCC
Source organism: Vicugna pacos (assembly GCF_048564905.1). NCBI lineage: Eukaryota > Metazoa > Chordata > Mammalia > Artiodactyla > Camelidae > Vicugna > Vicugna pacos. The sequence continues at coordinate 37,276,587 of NC_133003.1, forward strand.
CATGGTGGGGGTTCAGAGGTGAGTGAACTACCATCCCTCCCAACTCCAACCCCCATCCCACTACCTGACTTAGGAGAGTCAGAAACAAAACAAAACAAAACAAAAACCTAAAGGGCAGTCAAGACAGGTGGGGGGTGGGGGGAAGGAATCCTTCCTACCAACTGGAGGCCGCTTGGAAAACATCAGGAAACAGCAACTACAATAAAAGACCAGAACCCCAGCCTACTTTAGTTTTGCCTTAGCAGCTCTTTGGAACACGGTATATGAAAGCTTGGTAAGGAAGCAGCCAGCATCTTTATTTCCTCTCTCCCATTCCCTCTTGACCTTTTCTGAAAGTTCAGCAAAAGAGGGCCTGCCTCATTAAAGTGATTTGCCTCAGGACTTTTTTGGGGGGTGACCTATCCAGAGTCTAAGCCACCATCATCTCTGGCCTGGATGTGAGCTGCCTCACAGGGCTCCGTGCTTCTGAGTCCAGTCTCCGTATGGCCACGTGAGTGATGGCTCTAGAATACAGATCCACTCCCCTCACTTTCCCAATGGCTTCTCAAGCAACACACTGGAGAATCTAACGCCTTGCCTCACCAATAACGTCCGCATGACCCGATCCCGCACCCTCTTTAACTTAATTTCCAATCCATCTGCCCTGCCTTGAGACACCAGCCAGGCTGACCTTTATGCTTCCTCAGAATGAGGGCTTGTCCCTGCTTTGAGACTCCGCATATGCTGTTCCCTTGGTCTGGAATGCTCTTTTCCCAGAGGGCGGCGTGACTGGGTGCTTTCGCATCTTTTAGATGTTAAATCAAAGGCCACCATCTCCCAGAGACCTTCCCTGCCCTCAGGGTAAAGTACAGCCTGGCCACTGTCTCTCATACCACATTGCTTTCTTTCCTTTAGAGCTAATATTTCTCCTCTTGCTGTTTGTTTATCCTTCTCCATCTTTCACTAGCAGACTAGAAATGTCACAGGAGAGACCTTGGGGGATTTGTTCACCACGGTATCCCCAGAGCCCGGAACAGTGCCTAGAGCATGGTAAGAATGCAGACAATAGAAGGGGAGGATACAGCTCAAGTGGTAAACGCATGCTTAGCATACGCAAGGTCCTGGGTTCAATCCCCAGCACCTCCTCTAAAAATAAATAAATAAGTAAACCTAATTACCTCTCCCTAAAAGTAAAAAAATTAAAAAAAAATAAAGAATGCAGACAATAAATATCTGCTCAGGTAAGGAACACTTTAACTTCTAGAATCTAGACACAGCTACCAAGGAAATAAATTCACAAATGATTGAAATGCGTAGAGCATGGAGGATGTTCCAAAAACATCTCCCAAGCTTTGGCCCAGATAGACTTACATAGCAAAAAAAAAAAAAAAAAAAAAGCTTTCTACCCAGAGAACAAGATGTGCTGTGAACCCCTCATGAGATGAGATACTCTGGAGGAAACAGAGAAAGGTAGAAGGGACGGATCAGGACATTCTTACTTTGGGATCAACTGAGCAGACGGAGTTTTAGATTTTGCCCAAATGATGTCAACCTCAGCTGAACAGCGTGCCTTTATATCATCTCTGGGTGCTGACTGAATGTGAGCCATTGACACTCGTGCAGGGAGCGGCCTAGACTGACACAGACGTCTCCGATCCCGGTCAGCTGTGACTTCCCCTCAAGGTCTTTCAAGACAGCGCCTGCCTTCCCAGCGTGCAACTACTGGGAACTTCTCTTTTCAGTATCAATCAGTGGTTCTCCGAGCTTCTATGAAACACACAGGACACATCACGTGAGCGCTCAGCACTTCTTATGGGCAGTATCTTCTTTCATGCTGTTAACAACCCTACGTTTAGATTTTACAGGTGGCAAAACCGAAGCATAGAGAGGTTCAGTAACGTGTCTCGGGTCACGGTGCTCTGCCCTGGGGTAGCATCTCAGGACCCATTAGTGGTATCAGAGCAGGGTTCCCGTGCATCCCTTGCAGGTTCCTAGGGACTGCAGTCGAAAAACGAGAGACAGTAAGAGAGGAAGAAGTGCAGGTGGCCATGAAAGAAGCAGAGGAAGAAAGGAAAATGGGCCAGGGCTGGGGGTTCTGATAAAGAAGGGGAGAATTTGGTTGACCGCAGAAGAAACTGAGTAACCGAGCAATCTGTCTCAGGAAAAATGCGAGTAAACGGCTGCTGTGTGCTGGCACAGTCCAGAGACCTTTCTTCTACTTACACGGGCTGCTCAAATTCACTCATAACAACCCTGTGAGGCAGACTCCAATGCTGCTTCACTGTATGGGGGAGAACATTGAGGCTCAGAGAAGGTAAGTGGCCGATCCCAGCCCACAAGCTCACAGAGCCAGGAAGAGTCCTTGCCCCTCGCTACTGTCCTGTATTCCTCCTGTTACAAGGTATTCCCCATTGACTGGTCTTCCACATTAAATTACACAGTTTATGCAATTTACACAGCATCTGGATCGCCACATCTTAATGTTGTTCTGGAACAGCTTGATCTAGATCCACCAAAGCAAAGCTGCCTGCTTCCAGCCACTATCTGAAAGCAAGACCAGAGGAGGAACAAGGTCACTGCAATCACCATTCTTTGGCTATCTCCTGGCCTTACCCTGAAGAAATATGAGCAGCTGCTAAAAGCGGTGTCTGTGTGTTTGTTAATGATTTTCAGTGAGTGTCAGGATGGAATAACTCCCACCTCTTGGGCAGCCAGCTTATGGGAATACTCTGGGTACACGATGATATTTACTGGTTATGTGGCTGCCTGGGCCTGATTCCATCATTACTCTGGGCTTAAGATGTAGTCGAGCACCCAGGGCAGTTAATTCAGCGCGGAAAAGCTCTGGATCACATGTTCACTCATTCACTCAACTCATATTCACAGAGCACTTCCTAAGTGTGAGCACTGTTCTGGGTACTAATATATACCCACAAATGAGACCCACAGGGCACTGTCTTTGGAGCTTGCCTTACAGTGGGATTTCTCAGCTATTGACACTTGAGGCCGTGTAATTCTTCGTTGTGAGCACTGTCCCCGGGCACTGTAGGACTGGTAGCAGCATCCCTGGCCTCTATGCACTATACGCCAGCACTCCCTCCCACCTTGTGACAACCAGATACGCCTCCAGACCCTGCCAGATGTCTCCTGGGAGACCAAACTGTCCCTGGTCGAGAACAACTGCTCAGAGATAAGGAGAAGAAAAGAACTATTAACAATGAAACACACAAGACATTTTCAGGTAACAATAAGGGCTCTGAAATAGCTCAGATGGCGACGGAGTTAAGTTCTGAACTTGTGCAAAATGCACTTTGAAACTCACTTCTTACCTAGGAAGCATGAGACCCGAGGAAACTGATGGGGAGAACTCATATTGAACCACTGCCCTTGACCGGGGCTCCCAGGAGAGACTGGAGGGACACCATGTTTTCTGGATGAGTATGCCACGGCTAGCCCCTTTCTGCCTGGCAGAGGTTGGAGAAAAGCAAACAAGAAAGGCAAGCCAGTGGACAGCCATTTCTGCAGCTCTCGCATCAACCTGGCAAGCAATTTGGGTCAGCTTTAGCAGACCCTCCCTGGGGAGGGCATTCTCATAACAGACGATCACTTGTCAGGATATCGCCGGATCTCATAAGGCTGGTGAAAAGAAAAGCCAGGTACGAAGAAAGAAAGAAGAGAAAAAAGAAAGCAGGAGAAAGAAGGAAGGAAGCAAGGGAAGGGAAGGGAACAATGTATCAAGTCTGGAACTGACAGCCACCAGGAGACAGCAGCCTGGTATCACTGACAGGTGCACAGGATTTAGAATCAGGAGGCCTGGGTTTGTGACCCAGCTTTTGCCAAGTAACTAAGAATATGGCGTGAAAAACCAGGGTCTCTCTAAACCTCAGTTTCTACCCCTGTAAAATGGGAATAGTAAGAATCAACCTCATTTAGCTTTGTCTCTTGTATGAAGGCAGGTTGAACCCAAAATTTATCTCAAAGGTACAGATGATACTCACATCACCAGGCACACACTCTATTCACTGGGCATAGATGGCATGTTAGGGTCTGTGCAAAGGGCCTGACATGCTTTATCAGAGCTCTGCCCTTGTGCCGTGAGTCCAGCAATTAGTGGCAATGATTTGTAGGCTGTTGAGTGCTATTATGTTAACTGTAGGTGGTTATTTATTGTTGGCTGAAATTATTTTTCTCAAGAAAGAAGTTCTCCTGGATTATTAAGAGGTCAAGCTGCCATCTTTGAGTTGAAAATCAATCCATCAGTTAAACCCTGGAGAGAGAGGGCAACCCAATAGTAGGGGATTAATTCCATTCTGATTTCTCAGTGATAATCAACAGATAAACTCAAAGCCACCATTTATAGCTGCCTGTGTGCACCAAGTAGGGGAAACTCTCGCAAACTTCTTGCTCCTTATCGGACAGTGAGCAGATCACATCTTGGGCTAGCTGTTCTCACCAACACAGAATGGAAACAAATACACGTCGATGGCTTTGCCTTCATTCTCTGCTTTGACGTATATTTTATCCATTGAATTCTCACAGCCACCCTGTGAAACAGATATTTTTGGCCCTTCATTTTACTCCGAAGAAGCTGAGACTGCCAAGAGCTCGAAAATCACTTGCCCAGGGGTCCCAGCTAGGAGCGGGCAGAGCCAAGTTCAAGAAGAAGCCCCTCAGACGACAAAGGGGAAAGCAGGTGATACAGCTTCCTGGAAGCAGCTGCCGTGAGAGCAGCGTTTTCTATATAAACACAAGCTCCGCATCGCTTTCCAATTAGAAACTCAGATGAGGCCCTGATGAGAGACTGTCCAATGTTTATTTTCAGAAAACCATGCAGGATATTTCTGCTCTTTTCTTTCCCCCCTCCAGAAAGAAACATCCTCTTTACTTAAAACCAGTTGTTAGGCTGTATTTTTAGACACCATGGTACAGTATCAATGAGTCAAAAAAGAAAAGAAAAAATGGGAGGGCACAGACTCTGTAAACAGGAAAAGTCACAGAGTGGAACCAAGAGAAGCTGAGAACACAGCCCATGGGCTGTGGGGGATTTTCGTTCCTGTCTGCAGCCCAGGTTGACCAGAAAAGAAGTTCTCCGGTCGGTCGCTGGGTAGAAAATGGAAATTTTGGCTTTGGTGATTATGCAAGTAGCAGACACCCTGTGGTTTGGAAACTTTTTGCTTTGCCAACTGTCAGTTTTCTGTTTTACAGTGAAAAACAGCCTGTAGGAAGGAGCAAAAGCACTGCGTCTTTCAAAAACTTAAAAGTAAAGACAAACGCAGCTCGGGTAAAGGGATTTTAAAAATAAACTGCTGTACTTGTAATTGAGAGCTACTCTGGGAACTGTTTATTCAGTATGGCACATTTGGAAATCTGGGCTCAATATAAGCCATTCACAGAGCAAACAAATCACATATATTGTCCCGAAAACCTAAAACGGACAAAAATTAATTAGAAAACCTCCATCAACTTTACATTCATTTTGGAGGACACACTGATTGTCAGTTTTCATGTTTCAATTTTTCATCACCCCGGTTAGACTGTCTCTGATTTATGTTTTCCAAAATCTCTTTGTTCTTTGGGGTCCATGTAGAAGGAGAGGCTGAAATAAATCCTTAGGGAGTTTATAATTAGCACCAATGAACTGTATTTGGTCTAGAGTCCTAGTTTAATTGGTAGGAATGTCATTCTTTGGGGAGGGGATTTAGAAAAGCATTACCAAATTGTGAAAACAGAAAAGTCAAATTCATCTGGGACCATACAGAAAAAACCTCTTAATTTCCAGGTCTCATTTTACCATCAGACAACAAACACTCCTCAACCAAGATGCTTCTAATATTTAGCGATGAAACTTTTGCATCCCCTAGTGCATGTTATGTTTTCAAAGAGAATGCAGTCTTCTTTTTTTTTTTTTTGAGGCTAACATGAGTTTCAAAGATTAAAACAAATAAAACAAAAACGGGAAGGCTACAGGTGAGCGAGATGAGGGAAATGTGGAAAAGGAGACCCAAAAGATTTGTGGGTGTTCACCAGGAAACACACGCAGAGGGAAAGAACCCTTCAAGAGAGAGGACAGTGGTGTGCAGCCGTCTCATAACAGCTCCTGAGTCCACTGTCCCATTGTCAAGCTAGCTTTTAAAGCACAACCAATATTAAGAATTAAAGCATATAAACTTACATCAAAATAAATTACACTAAAAACAAAGGTAATGAACACTCAGGACTCATCACTTTCCAGTTATTTGACTCCCTTTTTACTATTATCTGTGCTCTTGAGGTTACTAATGTCTATTGAATCAGAAGGACAGAAAGGCTATTTAATGGGTCCTAACACCCATCTCTTCCCAAGTCTGTGTTGTTATGTTGGGAACATGAAGTCGGTCAAGGTGAGAGTATTTACACCAGAGAAACTGGCAAATGCTACTCATCAGTCTCCTTTCCCCCAGAGAGCTGGCTGTGAAATGTACCCCTGGAGAAGTGCAGTGGGAGAAGGAGGGAGGTCTGGGGACAGGGCGCTGCTCACAGCTCTAGGGCAGGATGTAGAAGCCACTGACGGACCATGAGACAAAGATGAAAGGACAGAGGCTTTGGATTCAGGCAGAACTGTGTTCAAAGCTCAGCTGACTTAAATTTCTAGGACTTACTTATTACATCTCTAAAATGGGACTAGTAATACTCACCAAGAGAGCAGAGAGCTTGGCAGAAGACAACCTAAAACTATGAGAGTTTATTATTATGCTTCAAAAAACCCCGTGGCTCACCGCTGAGGTTCCCTTGACCTGGGACTACGCCTCTCACATCAAATGCTCAGCGCCATTTGCCTCTCCTCTTCTTTTGCTACTGCAACGTAAGTTTCACTTACTGCTGCCTTCCTAGCCCCTAAGACAGTGCCCAGCCCATTGCCGAGCTAAACAAGTATGTGTGGAATGAATGAATTTCCCTTCATTCCCAGCTCCCGATCCACCTCTGAGTTTTCTGCCCATTTCTCCGGTGAAAGTCTCGTTGGCAAGTGAGTGACTCCTCTGCCTCTTAATTGCCAGATTCCAGCCAGCTGTGTTGCTGCTTCCCTTCTGGAATCTATCAAACCGCTGGAACTCTTCTCCTGCTAAAGGAGGCCACTGTGACCTTAAAGTCTCAGTGAAAGATGGTTCCAGGTTTTTCATCACAACCGAGCCGGTGTCATTCTGCTCTGTCGGCAAGTTTCTCCCCGCTTCTATTCCTGCTCTGAGATAATCTCAGTTCCTTTCTGCCTCCATCAGAAAGGATGAGTCTCATGAGCGGAAATCTCACCCAACACTTAGGGCTGTCACCAGGGAACCAAATATTTCCTCCCCCGGCCCTGCCGCAGCCTTGTTTCTTAGACTTGCTCTTCTGGAACCGCATTTCTGGAGGGAGAGGAGTGTGATCACTTAGGAAAAACAAAAGGCTGGGTGCCCCTGGTAAGAGTGGCCTGGGTGCTGGATTAGGCAAACACATTGGGAAGTCATCATTTCCCAGAATTTCTAGTGCTTATCCGATCACACTTGCTTTAGTCAGCAGGGGTGGGGGAATCAGGGGGGAGCTGCTCACTCAGCTTCTTGCTGCCGGGCAGTGGTGGGGCGCAGACCCTCAGAAGTCAGATGGGTGTGACTGCGTGATCCTGGTTCTGCCTCGAACTTGCTGGAGACTTCACTTAACCTTCTCTGAGTACTGTCGCAAAATGGGGATCGCTTTGCCTCGTGTATTGTAAGAAATCCCTAAGGAGCAGCTCTTTTTACCCTTTTGTTTTTTACATTTTATTTTTTATTGAAGTGTAACTGATTTACAATGTTAGTTTCAGGTGTACAGCACCTTACTACCTTTTAAAGTGCAGTGTATTATTTAAGAAGTGTGAGGGTCTGGAGTTAGTCGGACTTGTTTAGACCCCAGCTATCCTCCGTAGCACCTGTGTGGCCTTGGGCAGCTCCTTCTCTTCTCTTGAGCCTTGGTTTCCTTATCTGAAAATGGAGATAATACAGCAGCCCCTGCCCAGCCCGCCCACCCTGCCCCCAGCACTGTCCCCACTGCCCAGGGCTGGGAGGGTCCCACGAGATAACATACAGAAAACACTTCTCACACTTTATACGTGGTAACCATATTTAGCAGTATTGTACTTTTCACTAATAAAAATCACGCCCTTGCTACAGACACCTTCAGGGCGGGCCTTCTCAAAGGCCACGGGCAGGTGCAGAGCGAGTGGGAGGGGAGTGGGTTCTACGCTGACCCTGAGCTCCACAAAGAGAAAGAACAAGTGGCTCCGGCCAGGCACAAACTCAGTCCGAGTGTTCCAGTGAGTAATAGTATCACCTTGGCTGTCTGCAGCACTTTAAACTTTGAAAGCGCCTTCACCTCTATTTCTCCTTTTAAACTTTACAACAAGCTTTGATGTGCCCGAAGTGTCACAGTCCCTGTTTTGTCCTTTGTTAAGTCATAGCCTTTTAACTCTTTAAAGGAAGTGTATTTGATTTATAATATTGTGTTAGTTTCAGGTGTACAGGAGAGGGATTCATTATTTTTGCAGATAATACTCTGTACGCCATATCTGTACTTTACAGAGGAGGCCATAGAGGCTCAAAGAACGGATGAGACTTCTCTGTGGTCACACAACTAGACAGAGCCAGATGGAGAGTTCCTTCTTTCTACTGTCCCCCAACATCTCCTGGCCCTTATATGAATATTCACCCCAAAAAGTAAAATTAAAAGAAAAAAAAACAACCTAAAATAGAAGCCAGCCCCTGCCTGCAGTGCTTCCAGCATATTCAACTAGAACTGTAAAGAGAATGTAGCTCTCCCAACTCAGGGGTGCTCTGAGGAATCTGCAGTGCTCCATCAGCAGGGTCCTGGCTGCCTCCAGCACTTATCTTGTCAGCCCCTGAAGCCCTCTTATTAGACTGAAGTCAGTGAAGAGAAACGCACTTTTAAAGAATCGGGGAATTTACAACAGATGGGAATGATTAAGAGCCAGACTTGGGAAGGTCTGCAGAAAGAACAGTCCAGACAGAGGGCCAACAAGTGCAAAGGCCCTGGGGCAGGAATATGCTTCCTTGATCTAAGATTTGCTGCACAACTTTTTTTTTTCATTATTACATTCTTAAGGAGCTTCTCGAGACATTTATTTTTCCCCTTCTACCCCTTTTCCCTCATGAAATTTTAATACCACAGATATATTGTACATCTGTTGGGTACAGTTGAGCTTTTGAGGGCCACAAACTACTGTAATATCTAAGGTTTTAATTTTTTGTCCCTTAAGAAGCAATTCATACTCCTTGGAGTGAAGTTGCCCTACTGAGAATGCATAGTTTAAGCAAAAAAAAAAAAAAAAAAAAAAAAAAAAAAGCAGCACCCGTGCCTGGAGCTTGGGCACCAAACGGGAGACGAAAGCAGACAAAGCCATGGAGTTAACGAGGGGCTCGTCAGTGGCTCCTGGACCCGCTGTGTCACTATCACCTGGAGCTTGTTAGAAATGTGGAGTGGTGCCCAACCAGCTGTGTTTTATTTTAGCAAGCCCTCTTGGTCTCTGTATTGCATGCTGAAGTCTGAAACACTGGGCTCTACCATGTGCTGCACTGTGGGCCATAGTAAGGAGGGTGGGTTTTATTCCAAATGCAGGGGAAAGCCCCTGGAGGCTTTTTGGCAAGGGGGAAACAAGATCTGGGGACACCTGTAAAGGATAACTGGTTACTATGAGGAGATGAATCTGGGGGTTGGGTGGCAAAAAATCAAAGAAAGAGAAGACTGCTGCATTGGTCCTCGTTTATAAAATGAAGACACAACTATGACCAAGTTTACCAGCTTGTCGTGAGGACTAAACAAGTGAATACATGTAAAGGACTCAGCACAGTGCCAGGCACACAGTGACTTCACTTACTCAGAATAAATATTAAAACTATTCTGTTTTATTCTTCATGCTCTCTTCCAAATTCCTACTGGTTAATATCCAAATACAGATCCCCCCATTCCTTTACATCTCTATTTTTGCGCATGTGACCAACTCAGCTGCTGGGCTGGTAACATATCCTGGTGGGCTGGTAAATCTGTAACATGTTTACAAGGCTGCTTCAGGTCATGAGGAAAGTCCATGGTGTTCTATTCAGTTTCCTTTCGTTCTCATTTTTCCTATGAAATCTCAAATGTTGGCTCAGAAAATGAAACTTCCTGTTTCATTTTCTGTAAAGTCTGAGTTTTAGAATCAGTTCCACCATTAACTTTGGATAAGTTTTCACATCTGTGGAACAGGAAGTGCGACACGCAGGGTGAAGCGCGGACTTTGGCATCAGGCAACCCTGGATGCAAGACTTGACCTTGACAATTAGCAGTGGGATGCTGGGCAAGTCATTTAACCCTTGTAAGTTGGTTTCTTTATCTGAAAAATAAGGATGGTAACAGTTCGTAACTCATGGGGTTTGAAGCTGAAACACAAGAATGCGTGGAGGGCATCCAACCCAGCGCCTGCCGTTCAGTATTAGCCACGATGGCGATGATGATGGTGACCCTGCCACAGGCACAATGCGGCTTCATGGACCATTATGGAAAATGGAGTTCTGCTTGCCCCAGAAAAGGCGGAAAACATCTGAGCTTGGAAAAGACATCAGTGGGACAGGCTGATGACACAGATAAAACCTCCTCAAGCAGGATGCTTTCTATATACACAGTGGTAAACTGATCTGCAGTAATCTAGCCAGATCAGGAGGACGCCCCTTCACGGTTTCACATCACAGGAATGGGAGGCTCCCAAGACGGTCTTCTTGACTGAGGGGTCTAGCTTGGGAGCCGACCTAATTCAGTCACAATAAAGCACCCATAGCTTACAGCCCAACCGTCCTGCACTGCCTGCGCCCTGCCCACCCTCTCCTAGTCTCATACTCCTTCCCCTCCCTCCCCGGGCTCCAGCCACACTAGTCCTCCTCTGTACAATCTCCTCCCCGCCTCAGAGCATGAGGGGGTTTGGAACGTGCCTGGCTAAACCCATTCATCCTTAAAAACATAGATTAAAAGGGATTTTTGCATAGAAGTCATTGTGTAGTGGTTACAGGTGAAGACTCTGAAGTCAGATCACCCGGGGTTCAGATCCTGGCATGGATATTTTGTAAGTGGCACGACATGGGCAAATGACCTCATCTGTCTGTCACTCCGTTTCGTGATCTGACTAATGGACATAATGCTGTGTCTTGCTGTGAGGTCTGAATAAGCTGATGCACGGAGTGTCTTGAACAGTCTCGGGCTGCATGACCCTTACTCTGAGTGTTAAGTGTTATGTGTTCTTTTAGCTCTCTATCCTTCCCTGGTGTGGTGCTCTTCACAACTGCCATTAAAAAATGACGGACTTTGTTATGTAGTATCTGCCTCCAGGGACCACATCTGTCTTCGTAACCACTGTACCCTGACCTGGCAAAAGCAGCTGCTGAGTGAATATCTGCTGAGGGAAAAAATGGAGTTGCTTATTTGACTTTTAAAAATCAAGAGCACAACACAGTCTTCTTTCTTATAAAATACATGAAGTACCACTAGATGATGAGTAGCTTCCCTGAAAACAAAAGAAAAAAGGAGGATGCAAAGTAAGACCTGTGGCGTGTCGGACCTCAGCGCTAATGTTCTAAGAAACAGGGTTGCCAGCCCGTGAGGTGAGCGCTTGGGGAGGTGCACGGTTACAGCAAACAAACGCCTAGGGCTGCAACTCAAATATAGCGGTTACTGTGAAATCTCTGCAGATTTTCAGATGAATCCCTGGAAGCCAGGTGACTGTTCTAATGGGGAACAGAGCACTTACTTTCAGGTCCCACTAGAGTGACCTCACTCTCAATTCAACATAAGGCCAAGGACCAAGTGGGAGCCTGCCTCCTCCACGCCCTGGTTGTCGGTAAAGGGACACTGCGTCTCAGAGGAGCAGCATAAAGAGCTTCAGAGGAGGAAGAGGCAGGAACTGCTGGTAGGTTCAAAATACCTTCTAGGGAGCCCAATTCAGTTGGGGGCCCCATACCTCTAGTGGGATCCAATAGGTTAGGTGTCAAAGAGTTCCAGAAAAGCTCACGTCTTGGGAGTCACACACAGAGGCCAACTGGTTTCTCACCATTTTTCTGAAAGACACATACATTTATTCCAGTTCTCCAGCTGGGATACAGGGCCTCTCACAGGTCTATTAATGCAGGTAGAGGTGTTTGTAAACACGCCCCACCGCCCAACACGCACACACATGCACACACGCCCACACACACACACACACACAGTGTATAGGCAAAATATATTTGTGAGAATCTTCCCAGGAGGACTTTCTTTAACTTCCATCAGATTTGTATACAGGGTTCATGTTCTTAAAATGGTTTAGAATTAGGTCCTTAAAAAGATGAACAATTGACTTCAAGCCCAAAACCAAAGTCTGCAATGGATAGACTGCAATTGATCACTTATTTGTGAACCTGTGCTCGGTGAAATCCAGACAAATGTTTGCAGGGTCAAGTGAGCTCAAGTGTTAAAAAGGGTGGAAGGAGGATGGATATCCTGACAATGGCAAGATGTCGGGTAATGAAGAACTGGTTCATATTTATGCACTCATGAACATGAAAGGCCCTGAAAAAATGATACATTCATTACTTTGTACACTCAGTCTTTCGGTGGGGTTTACACATTTTCATGGCACCACGGTCTTTATTTGCTGTACTTGGGATAGATGAATAATAATATTATTTAATAATATTAACTGCCATTTATACATTTTCAGTCTCAGAGGCTAAGCTCTAATCCCCTCCACAACCTAATAAGGTAATTTTAATTGTGCCTATCATAAGGCCAGAGGGGCACTCAGTTCATAAGTGGCCAAGCAGGATTTATGCACTAAGACTCAAAACACTGCACTTTTGCCACGTCCTCTCTCTGCATGTTTCATTTGGACAGAGCCTCCCAAAAACAGAACCTTCCCCAGCGAACTCCAGAATGTTTTAGGGTGTCTCTGTTGTATTTGACATTGTTCGATTTCTACCTAATTATACCTGTCAGTTTAATCCTTTGACCTCAAAATCGTATTAATTAAATTCCACTACTCACAGCCATTTCAATGCCAACAGCTTTTCCACTCCCCATGAGTGAGTAGCAAATGAAGTCAGTTTTGCAGGAGCTACAGAGAGTCACTGGAGAGTTCCGATTTGCACACCCGTGACTGAACGGAGCTTCCTACGCACAGTGGCTACATCTCATTCACCTTTGCAAGCCCAAGCTTGGCACACTGCTGATGCAGTACACACCCAGGCAATAATTAGGGTTGACTCCTAAGGAATTTGGAATCGAAGGAGCAGTATCAAATTTCAATACAAGAGATGTACCCATTAGCCACAAGCTCTGAATTTCTTCCTGGAGAGCATCCCCAGGTCTGATTCCAGTCTGCAGTTTTGGAATTTCTCCATTTCGGACTCTGCCTTAGTCCCACTGCTGCTGCTCAGAGATGCCCCTGGCCCTGCAGGCAGCTGAGTCATTGTAGCCCATGCCTGGAATTCCTTTCTATGTAGAAAGGGAAATATCAGAGGAAAGGAAGAAAGAAGGGAGAGAGAAGGAAAAAAGGAGAAAGGGAGAAATGAAGACAGGGAGGGAGAAGAAGGGGAGCAGAGAGAGAGAGATACAGCTGCAACTGATCTGGAAAGAATCTGTAGTTCCTGCACATGGTTAGAGCATTTCGAAGCTGAAAAAGGGCCTCAGCGCTAGACTAGCTTTTTCACCCACAAATGGTGGGTTCAGAGGCCTGGATGGGAAAAACCAGCTCCCTAAGGCCACAGAGCTTATCAGTAAGCAGCAGACCTACCCCTGGAATCCAGTTCCCTCTCACACACTGCTCGTCAGATAAAGATTTTCTATTGTGGAAGGTCACCTTCTGGACTAATCCCATTCCTGACTGGAAAACGTGACTATAAACACCTCTGATACAAAGGGTGATACAGATAAACGACAAGGACCTACTGTGTAGCCCAGTGATCTATGTTCAATACCTTGTAATAACCTACAATGGATGAGAATCTGAAAAAGAATATATTTATGTACGTATAATTGAATCACTTTGCTGTACACCTGAAACTAATGCAACCTTGTAAATCAACTACACTTCAATAAAAATAAATAAATAAAAAAGAAAAAGAAAAAGAAAGGGTGGTATAAAGTAAAATCTTGGGGAAAAAAAGCCACGTACAGTGTTTGCTTCAGCAGCACATATACTGAAAAAAAAAGAAAAGTACAAACTCTGCTGACTCGTTCATTCTAACTTGCAAAGATAGAAGAAAAAGAAAACCAAAAGAGGAAATAAACCAAGACAAGAGGACAGAGTGAACATGTACTTTACAGCTCCATCTACAAAGGCTTATGGTGGCGGGGGGGGGAGCATCTAAAATAGAGAATGTGCCCAGTATCTTCCATTGCTTTGATTGCTCTTATTGGAATGATAAACTATCTGCCTAACCTCACCAGATTATACTAATACATGTTAACATATATTTCACCTGTATTCAGCTTTATCTTTCCAGTTTAGAAAAAGTCTTCATTTAAAAATTTTGGGCCAGGGAGAAAAGGGTTGGGGGGTGGAGGGATAAAATGGGAGTTCATGATTTGTAGATACTAACTACTATATATAAAATAGATAAATAACAAGGTCCTACTGTATAGTACAGGGAACACTATATTCAATATCTTGTATGGCTTATAATGAAAAAGAAAAGGAAAAGGGATATATATATATATCTCTGAATCACTATGCTGTACACCAGAAACTAACACAACATTGTAAACCAACTATACTTCAATTAAAAAAAAAAACCAAACAAATAAAAATTCCCCAGAAAAAAATAAATAAAAATGTTTGTAGTTTTCCAACATTAAGCAAGAAAAAGTCTTACTTGGAGCTTCACAATATCCAGAACAGGGACAAGTGAAAGTCTCATACCTGAATTACGATCTTGAAACAGGTCTTTCCTAAGAGCTAACTGATATATTCAGGTTCTGACAGTATTTTCAAAGCAAAGAGAAGGTGTTTTAGTACAGTTTTACCTAGTGTTACAGTTTGTTATGACTCGTGACAAGACTGCTGGTCCTCTCTCGGGGTCTTTTGTATACCTGCCCACTGGTGTCTGCCAGCAGCTGGAAGCAGTGCATGAAGAAGTAGACCTCATTTGGGATGCAGCTCCACATTTCTCTTTCCAGACAGAAAATGAGTGCAGGAGAAGAGACTCACGCTGCATGAAATGCAGAGATGGTGGAAATGAGACAAAGCAACCAGCTGGTCCTAGAAACAGCCCTGGGGTGGACAGAGCACAGAACCAGGACCCAAGAGAGAGGACCTCCGGGCTGTGCCCTGCTCCTAACGGGAGATGAGATCTTAGGAAAATTCCTCCACTCCTCTGGCTTTTAATCTCCTCAGTAATAGCACGAAGGGACTGGACAGAGTGACTTGCAAGGTTTCTTCCAGCTCAGATATTCCATGGCATGAATATTTAACAATTCTACTCAACCAATGGTATTTGCCCACCACCCATCCCCAACCATCCCCAGAGTCCCTGAGCACTCTCTCCATTGGGGGAGGGGCCTGGGGAGGTTGTTATTTGTCCATAGGAACCTCCGCTCCAGTCATCACTACTTTCCTGTATACTCCAAATGAAGACCAAATAAACGCTGCCCTGGAACAAAAGAATAGGCTTTGGAGTGGACTTTGGTATGCCCGGGAATGTTTCAGATCCTCTGTTGAGAGAGGTAGTTTCTGATTCTTGAAAGAGCTGCATTACAACATGGTCTTACTTCTACGGAGGTTCTATGGCCTGAAACTGAAGAATAGAATCATGAAATGTGTGGCTCTGCGTCACCACAGTGCCACCCTGAGAATCCAGGTCAAGGACTGCACTTTGGATTCAACTATATTCCTTCCTACTCCTTTAGACAAGACTGATTAAAGACAGTTGGCTCATTTCTAAGGCCATGCTATTGTGTCAGGTTATGCCACGGGGGTGCTGTCCCAGTCTCTATTGTGATATATTTATTTCCTTGACGTTTCTCTAGTCTACTCAATCCTACCCACTTCCTCCTCAGACTTCCTTCCATATCCAAGAGCTTTACAGCCTCCTGGATGAGACAATTTCCTTTGTTTTCTTAAGTCTACCCAGATTTCTCTCCCCTCCTCCCTCTGCAACATCTAGCCATGAAGGGGGAAACAAATGGACACACAGAATTGAACTTGATGAGTTTACCATAACCACATTACAAGGGAGGAAGAAAAAAAAAGCTTCCCTTTAATTAGGATGTAGGACTTCCTTTGACAAATCATAAAAGTGTTATGAATTAACTGATAGCCATCCCCAAAAATGGCATTTCCGAGGTCTCTACCTGGAGCTGTTCAATTCTGATCACACAGAGCCTTCAACATAAACTAGACTGGGGGATGGAATTCAATTTTCCTGTTTCTGTCTCGAGGCAAGACAGGGACGTACATTAAAAGGTCCTTTTAGAAAAGCTACTAATGAGTTCTAGTCCCGCCTAGGATCTTTGCTGCCAAATGCTCACAGAAATAGAGAAGGTTTTGAACACACTGTGTTGAGGAGATGATTAACAACTGCAAATCTAAAAGCATTTTCGTGTTGCTTACGGACACCGCTCCTGCCCTCTCGCTGTCCTTTCCACATCCGTAAAGGAGCTCCAGTCTTTAGAATTTAAGAATAAAAATTAAAAGAAAGAAAAGAAAGGGGATGGTAGTTGGGGGGGGGGAGCAGTGAGGTGGAATTGTACATTTCAACAATAATTACCAAAGTTCCGAAGTGAAAAACAAGAAATCAGCCTTTTAGGACCTTTAAGGGAGCAGAGATAACATTTAAAACAATGACAGGAAAGCCGTCCGAAAGATGAGCATTAAGGACAATCTTCACTTTAGTATCAAACTGGAGTTGCTCCAGCTCTTTTGGGGAAGGAGTAACTCCTTGAAAAAAGGGAAGATAAACATTTCTTGGAGTTTCCTTTTCAAAAGCTGGGTTCTGAAATACTAGTACTTAAACTAGTCTCCCCCAGTATAATATGAAAATCTGCCCTCAATTCTCTAAGAAATGCCAGGAAGAGATCCAGAAGCACCATTACACTGCCTGTAGTCAGAAGATTATAAAAGAAATTGTTCTTACCTCCGAACCATGATCTCGGCTCATTTAAAGGGACTGGAGAGAGCGGGCAGGACAAAGGACACATGTATTAAGCACTTGTGATGGGTGTGTGTGCGTGTGCGCGCGTTTTCGCCAAATACAAGCTGGTGGAAGTAGGGACCTAAAAACCCCGACGCCTTCCGCTGCCATATAATCGCAAGGAAATGACCTTACCGTTTGTTGCTTTGATTAGAAACAAAAGCCTTTCAACATGAGTCAGGAGAGCAGTGAGGGGAAAAAAAAATCCAGCAACCAAAAACCTCTGCAATTTGTTTTTTTTTTTTTTTTTTTTTTTGTTTTTTTTTGGCCATGGAAAGCCTCTCTTCACAGCAAAACACTTGATTGATACTTCTTAACCAACTTCAACGGTTGCAAAGAAGATATGATGAAACAATGTTGGCTATTTATTACAAGTTGTTAAAATATAGCATTTTGATTCCAGGGTCCACAGGCTGTGTGTTCACCATAGGAAGCCATTAGCCACATGTGCTTATTAAGCATTTGAAAAGTGGCTAGTGGAAGCTGAGACATGCTTTAAGTGTAAAATTCACAAGATGAACAAAAGAAATGTAAATGATCTCATTAATAAAATTTTGTATTGATCACACACGCAGAAAAGAATGATGACACGTTTACTTCATTGATTATACATGCTCTGGGCTGGATAATAATTCACAGATGGACAATGCCATCTAAGGATCCAAACTTCAACTTTGGCTCTTCAATTTGGATACACTCTGAACAAGGCAGGGAACTTAATGAATACAAACAGAAATAACATTTAATTCAACTGTGCCATTTTGGGCCAGTAGCTTCTACAATCAGAAGGAAATTCAGAATTCCATGGGACAACCTTAGTAAGATCAGCCAGCATCAGCAATGCTAGCCACATACAGAAAATCTTGGCAGGATGACTGTGGTCTCAAAAAAGGATGTATTCCAACATTTTCATTTAACAGAATCATTATTATTGAAAATACTCAATGGATAAGGAATAATCAAAATCCATTACACGTCAAGGTGAAGTAGAGGAAAAAAATATATAGAATCTAAGAAAAATAATAAATCCACTTGTTATTTTTAGAATGGTTAAGTAGGAGCCTGTGACATGTTTCTCCCACCTGAAAAAAGAACCTTCTGGAATTTTGTGCAAGTCCATGGTATGAGTTCTAGAGCCAGACAAACCTTGCGTTTTATAGCTGTATGTCCTTGGGAAACTTACTTCACCTCTCTGAGAATTCATTTCCTCAGTGAAATGGAAATAAAAATCTCTGTCTCATTAGTACTAGTGTTGGAGGAATTAAATGAAATTGTGTATACAAAGCACAAAGAATTTGCCAGGTAGATAGACACATACAATGTATTTAAATAAAAGATGAGGTGTCAACCGCCCCCCCCCAAGCCCCCTATCCCTCAGAAAGGAGAGAGAGCTTTGTCTTCAAGTCCTTTCAAAGATTCTAACTACTTTGAACCACAATGTACTGTCAGGGGAAGACACAAAAACTAGAAACAGCCTCATTCAGTGTCAAGTGTGGATGTTTATAAGGGTTGCATGATGAAATCAACAGAAAAGGTGGCAAAGAACTTAACAGATGGTCCATAATTATTGTGGGCATGGGACCTCACAATTGGAGGGGCTGAATGTTAGAATAAACAAGTTACTTAAACATTACTTTAAAAGGCCATACATTAGGCGGTTATACTGGAACACCATGCAGATACAGCTACAGAATGAAGGGAAAAGGAGGGGGAAAGTCATGCAATAATATTCCCAGGGAAGTATCATACATGGAGACTGAAAAAAGGCTGTAGCTCAAACAACTGAGGCAGAAGCAAAGACGCTGTGCTTGGGTAAGCTAGGAGGGTGATTCAAAGAGGGATTTTGGTTGCAGGGCCAACACAGACACACGTGAAGAGGCTGAAAAATGACTTCATAAAGAGGGAGAGTGCAATACAGCAGCCGCCCAAGCTATTGATCTCTATAGGACAAATGATCTTAAATATTAGAAGCAAATATTGATTATTTCATCTACATTCCTAAATTTTTATATATTCAAGTTGGCCTCAAATATTTGTTTTGAATCTTCTTAGTGGGGAGATGGGGTACGACTTTCTAATTTGGGGGAACCTACTGTTTCAGTATGCATAGCAGTAAAAACTCAATAAATGCAGATTTTTCTCATTGGGTTGGACTGTCTCACTGAGAGACCTTGTGTGACATTTCCAACCACGTGGTAAGAACTTTTTACCGCTGAAGGACAAAAAGAATTTTGATGAACAGGTTCAGAATCGAGGCCAAAGAATGGCCTAAGACCAGGAGGCCAGGCCAACTCTGAAGGGCCAGAAGCAGGACGACAGACCAAATGCAGAGTTGGGACAAAGTCGGGCTACAGAGCACACAGGAAGAGGAAGAGTGGAACTAGGAGAAGATCAGGGTGAGCACCTGCTGTTTTTGCCTATCCAAAGCCTGTTTCACTTCTTCTAATCACAGATCTCTGCTTTTCTATGAGGACATTATCCAAATGACTAGAGTGAACTTACCCCATGCCGCCATATCATGGGATGAACGTGCGATTCAGGGATAACCAATAAAAATACTCTAGATTCATATTCCCTAGTTACTGGGATCAGGGGAGAAGTATCTGTTTCTGTTTGTCC
Source organism: Vicugna pacos (assembly GCF_048564905.1). NCBI lineage: Eukaryota > Metazoa > Chordata > Mammalia > Artiodactyla > Camelidae > Vicugna > Vicugna pacos. Next base: position 37,296,380 of record NC_133003.1, read on the forward strand.
TGGAGATATAAAGCTGCTGGGATGAGAGTCTGGGGCTGTCAGAGTATTCCAGGCCGGACAGAGGAGTTGGAGAGAGAAAGAGTCCAATGACTGTCTGAATCACTATAATTTCTACTTCTACCTAAACACCGGTTTAAATTCTTTAAAAATTGACTTGCAAATAGAAAGGTCCTATCTAATACATCAGTTCACGGGAGCCAGGATAACTGGAATCAGATACCCATCGTCAGCCGACCAACACTGTCCAACAAGTTGGGTGACCATCCACACGGAACTGGGGAGCTTGGTGGGGCTGCAGGTGCAAAGACACAGGGAGGCCGAGGCACCAGCAATTCAGCCTTGGGGAAAGGGGTACTTCCTGCAGCACCAGGGCATCTGATAGCAGTTCTGTGGTCAGGGCGTTAGTCAGGAAGCAGTACTCAAGAGGCCCGAACAGGAATAGTGGCAAATCTCAGTCTACATCCAACTGGAAACCTCTGCTCTTCCAAATGGCTCCTGCCAGGCAGTCAGACAAGGGCCAGGGCTTAACCCGGGATCCAGGAACATAGACTCGGGGAGCCCCGTTAAGGAGCCCCCTTGAAAATGAAATTATACCCCCGAAGAGGTCCAAATGAAGTATGGGCATATGAGAAATCATGCCTATAAAATGCAAACGGTGACACACTTGGATGATCACTAACTGGTGAGCTTGGACAAGGGTACTGGTGACTTTGTGGGGTTTTCACCACCCCTACAAGTGGGACAAGGGAAACACATCCATCACTTTGGGGAAAAATATGTGGAAGTGTAGTCCCAACTTTTAAAGAAATAAGAGTCTTAGAAATCCTTATGCGAAGCTTTGCATTTACCATAAAACTATCACTTTTCATCACAGAACCCTCCATACACCAAACGAATGCCAGACACACCATAAAAACCCCACCACGGGCAATCTACTGCAGTTTTTCCAAAACTGACGTCTGAGCACTGCTCTGAACCACTCGTCATAAACTAAGAGGAAAAACTTTAAGACCGGCTCATCTTCTCCTGAATTTAGTGAGGCCTGCATTAAAGAAAGGACTATTTCTTTCATAACTCCTCATCTTTCTTTAATTCTGCCTCTAGAACTAACTCGGTCCCTTTCAAATATTCATGGAGCACCGCATATGTGCAGAAGCCCCGCAAGGGACGTCAAAGATGAAAACAGTGTGGTCCTGACCCTTCAGGGATGTACAGCCCAGGCTCGGTGTTTCTCAAGGCGGGCAGAGTGATCATTTCATTTTTCACCTCACAGTCAGCTCTGCAGTTGAGGACTTAGGCATCCCTTTCACACACACACTGGTTCCCATTTTCAATCTTTTATCAATCTGTCTGCCAGCGTTCCGTGCGCTGCTGATGGTTTTTCTTAGATTTGCATTATTTCCAATAACTATCTTGGGGGTGCCTTATAAAAATGGTTGTAAGACCTGCGAAGTCCCACAGGATCCCATGCTCAGAAGGGCACCATGCTTGGTTTAATGCTCTGCTGTCTTGTAGTTCTTAATACATTTTTAACAAAGAGCCTCATCAGTCTGCTCTGAGTCCTACCAATTACGCAGCTGGGGTCCTGGGCTACGTGGTGGGGACACAGTGGTGAAAAGGAGAGACGTGCAGAGCGGGGCAAGAGATAAAAAATAAATCAGTTAATAAATAAGGTAATTCCAGGTGAGGATATGACCTATGAAGAAACGAAAGCAGGAGGACATGATGAAGAGGAATGGAGAGCTTCTGGATGAGGACTGGGGGTTAAGAAGCAGCCGGCCATGTGGATGGAGATCTAGGGGGCTGAGTTCAGGACCATTTCTGCCTTGTTTGGGGCTATAACACGGGGCACATGGAATTCTCTCAACTAATATTTTGAATGAATAGAACTTCTGTTTAAAAAGGAAGAGCACCAAAAATAGAAAACAAATTCATCATTTATTAGAAACTGGGACAGCGTCGCTGACCGATAAGGAACCTTGGAGGTTTATTTAAGGTCTCCTTCAGGATCACATGTTTCAGCAGTTGGAGGTGGTACACCATGTCCAGGAAAAACAACCCTGATGGAAAAGTCCATTACTCACATTCCCCTCCAGGCAGAAAAAGAGGGAAGTTTCTAGTTCTAGGCGGATTCTCTGGCTTTCTTAATTATAAATAGAAAACCAGAGGTGAAGAGAGCTAGGGAGAAAGGCGGGCATTGCGGGGAGCTCCTCTCTATCTGTTTCACAAGACGAGCGGCCGTGACTTCTGATTTGGTTTTACCATAAGGCACGTGCACTTTCTCGGGCGCAGAACACTATAATGTCTAATCTCAGTCCTATGTTTGGAAAAATGAACAGAAAAAGACCTTGAAAGCCGACAAGTCGTCAAAAATGCTCCAGCCTTCACTGAAAAGCGCACATACTCTTTGCTCTATTTTCTGATCTTAAACGTCACGTGCAATAAATTAACAGTCACCAAGCCCACATTTTTTGAGTGCTTGCAGTACCAGGTACGACGCTCCACACTTTACACAGATTCTTCTTTCATCCTGACAACAAACCTATGAAGTAGGTGCTAGTTCATCTCCATTTTACAAGTGAGAGACAGAGGCTCAGAAGATCTGGCAACTGAAGTGTCCCCATCTGGGTGCAGAAGAGCAGGATTTGAACCCAGGGCTTACAGTCTTCACCACTGCCTTCTCATTTGGCTGCTGCAGACAGTGAGAAATACGTTCAGGGGTTAACATTCAGGCATGCTGTTAGATTTCCTTCCTGTATTTCTGCAGAATCTGGTTGGGTTTTGGTTTTGTTTTTTGGGGGTTTTTTTTCAAGTTTTGTTTTGTTATTCCCCTTTTCTCTTCCTTTGTGTTCCTTTGAAATTGAAACAAAACTTTTCATGGTGAAAAGTTTCAAGCCCTTACAAAAAGTGGTAGATTTGGTGTAATGAAGTCCCTTGTATCCATCCCCCCGCCCCGGTTTCAACAGTTATCAACACACGTTTCATTAATTAATTCATTAATTAATCTTGTTTCGTTAATATTCTCATCAGTATTCTCTGTCCTTCTGTATGTATTACTTTGGAGTAAATCTAAGACTTCAAATAATTTCATCTGTAAATATTTCTATATAAAAGCTAAGAACCCTTTAAAAACACACAACCCCAGTTACCTAAAACAATACTCATTAACATCATCAGGTGTCCACTTAGTGTTCAAATTTCTAGTTGTCTTATTAATGAGTTTTTTTTCAAGTTTGTTTGAATGAAGATCCAAAAACATCTACATTTTGCAATCTATTGATATTTCCCTTAAGTCTCTGCTAATCTGTAAGTTCCCCTTCCAGTCATCTCTCTCCCTCTTTTTCTCTCCTCTCTTACTCTCATCACAATTTATTTGTTGAAGAAACTGGGCTGGAACGTCTATCATCTGAGTTTTGCTGACTACATCTCTATGGTGTCTTTGAACATGGCCCTCTGTCCACGGTATTTCCTGTGGGTTGCTTGCGTCTGATGGCTTGATCAGATCCCAGTTAGATCTTTTTTGGCAAGACTGTCTCATTAGTCACCCACCTGTGTTTTCTCATTAGGGCTATCTCTTTTTGTGATGAGTTCAGTAGCTAGATCATGTAATTGATTGAGGGTCGTAACATGATAACTTTCCAATTCTATCACCCCTATGAGCTAGAATATTTTCTGTTTGCTTTTGTTTTTTGAGGGGGAAGGCATTAGGCTTACGTATTTATTTTTAGAGGAGGTACTGGAAATCGAGCCCAGAACTCTGTGTATGCTAAGTATGCACTCTACCACTTGAGCTGTAACCTCCCCTCTAGAATATTTCCTCTCATCTATTAATGGGTTACCCAGTGGTACAATTCATATAGGGAAAGCAGAGCAAATGCTTGATTCTTCACCTTTATTTACCAGTTTTCAAAATAATGAGTTGGTACTTTCAATGGATGCCAATGGTTTTAAAATGTTTATAAACACATGCATTTAAGTACATGTGTTTCAATCTATTAAAGTTATTGTCCTTACTGATGTTCACATTGTCCCATGTTGGCCCATGGGAGCTTCTTCAAGTCAAGTCCTTTTGACATGACTCTCCTAATCTTTGATATCTTTCTTGTTACCTGGGATGAAAAGATGCTCACCTTGTACATTTACTTCCCAAGACCCGTGCAGCATCTGCTAGTGCTTTTTGTTTCATTTTAAAAATAGCAGGGGGGAGGGTATAGCTCAGTGGTAGAGTGCATGCTTAGCATGCACGAGGTCCTGGGTTCAATCCTCAGTATCTCCATGAAAACAAGTAAGTAAATAAATAAACCTAATTACCTCACCCACAACAACAACAAGAACAACAATAAGTGAAATTTAAAAATATTTTTTAAAAATAAAAATAAAATAAAACTAACAAAAATTTAAAAATAGTTACACGTAGTAAAATATACACATTTTAAGTATTACAATTTGAACACTTTCGACAAGTATATACACCTGTATTATCCACAACCTTACAATGATATAGAATATTTCCAGAATATTCAGCCAATTGCCTCTGCCAATCTTTCTCCATCCCCCATAAGCAACCACTGTCCAGATTTCTATTACCATAGATTAGTTTTTCCTGCTCTAGAACTTCATATGAATTGAATTATAGAGTATTTATTTTTTGATGTCTGGCTTCCTTCACTGAGCAAAATGTTTTTGAAATTCATTCACGGTGTTGGATGTATTTGCAGTTAATTCATTTTTTATTGATGAATAGGTATTCCACTGTATGAATATACTAGTTTATTTATCTATTCTCCTGTTCATGGAAACCTGAGCTATTTCCTGTTTGGGGGTATTATAAAGAAATATGCTATGATCTTTCATGTATAAGGTTCGTTTGTGTGTGTGCATTTGTGTGTTTGTGCGTGTATGTATCTATGTACACATGTTTTCATTTTTCTTGAATAAATACATAGAAGTGGAGCTAATAGTTCGTAGGGTGGATGCATGTTTAATTTTTTAAAGAAACTCCCAGTTTACCAAAAGGCTATACCATTTTACACTTCCATCAGTAATGTATGCCAGGTCTTTGCCAACACTTGGTATTATAGAGCTTTTTAATTTAGCCACTCTAGTGACTGTGTAGTGGGAGAAACACCTGTGCTGAAGTGACTTTTTTTTTTTTTTGAAATCAGGTATTTTTGGATGACAATTGCAAATTAATAATAGCAAACACTTACATAGTACTCAATACACACCAGATGCTGTTCCCATACTTTATAAGGATATACCCTGTAATACCTTTGAGGTAGGGACTATTATTATCTTTATTTTACAGATGATGAGAAAATGGAAACACAGAGAGGTTAAGTAACTTACATGAAGCCACACAGCTAGGAAGTAGCAGATACAGGATCTGAACTTAGACATTTGGCTCCAGGCTTCAGGCTTCTGACTCAGATGCTCTTCTGCCTCTTGTAGTTGTTACTTAGAATCCCTTTCCTTCCTCTAATGTTTCACTGAGATGCTGGCAAATACTTCTGGTCAAGACTACTAACATACTAATAGAGAAATTCTACTTTAACATAAAGCACTTTTTAAAAGAATTTCCTTCCACTTCTATCCATCTCATTCTGAACTTAAACATTTTCCTTTTACCAGCACATTTCCAGTTCTTGTTCCATTCTTTCTTCAAAAGTTTCTTATTTTGAGCACCTTTTCGGTTGGACAACTCTTTTATAATTCATGACCCTCAAGTTCTGAGCAGATCTTCTATCAGAATGCTTTTTGCAGTAAGTAACAAACAAATAAAAGCAAAAATAACTTTAGTTATATGAATCCATTATCTGAGTATCTTTAAAGGAAGGATAGTTTCAAAGTTGGTGAGGTCTGCAGACCAGCACTGCCATCAAAGCCCCAGGTTTCTTCTATTTTTTCCACTCAGCATGTTCTCTTGAAGCTAACATTCCCTCATGGCTGCAATACAGTTGCCACTCTTCCAGGCATCACATCCTTACTCCAAAAGAAGGGCCATTTCTTTCTTATGTGTCTTTTTTTTCTTTTCTTTTTTTTTTTAGAGTAAAGAGGGCTTTTCAAGAAATGTATCATCAAATTGCACCCCATTGGCCAGTCCTGTGTCATATGTTTACCCAAAACCAATCACTGACAAGACGGATAGGGCCATTGTGATTAGTGTTGATCACAGCTTCACAACTAATGTGTGGATGTAACAGGCAATGGGTACCCTGAGCTATTGGTCCTCTCAGCCCTCAAGGCGGCCTGAGATCCTGCAAATGGTCACCTCATGTTCTGAGCAGCCTCATAAACATTTACCCTGGGTACCATCTTGTATGTACTCTATAACATGAAAAAAAGTTGGGAAGCACTGACTTAGGGACCAACCAGGATACTCCCATTTAACACAGGAGGTGATATTGATCCTAGAAGCAAACAAGGCCTCCCAGGATGGAAGAAGCAAAAAAAAACAAAAACAAAAACCAACAACAAAAAAAACCAAATACCAACAAGGGTTCCTGCAAGGAGGTTTAGAAAGTGAACAGGAAACAAGAGAACCCATAAGGGAGCAAACACAGCCAATACCATATTACACAACTGTCTTGTCTGTGTTCCGCCCTCGCTGCTGCCTTGATGGTCCTGACTTCAAAACGTTCCCTCCTCTAGCTCAAAACTCAGAGTGCAGAAGCACACAGGTATCAAGGCCAGGTTGAGGCCTCGGGCCTGCCCCCTCGGTGAATGGGGGCAGACAGGGAGATCGGGCCCCCTTGGTGGCCATGGTAGGAAGGCTGCACAGCCACCTGCCTTTTAACCATCTGCTTGCTGGGCACCTCTGGAAGGGAGTCGGGGTGCTAACAGAATGCCGACGGGGAGTGCTGGACAGTTAAAACACGACAAAAGCCCTCTTTGGTTTTTAATTGAAGGGTAGTCCATTTAAAATGTTAGTTTCAGGTGTACAGCAAAGTGATTCAGTTATATGTATACATGCACATGTATATTTTTTTCAGATTCGACAAAAGCCCTCTTTGAAGGGCTTCCTGTAATAATTCCAATCTACCTCTGAGTTAGACTGGCCCTGGTGAGAGCCTGCACAGGAACACGTCTGCAGGGCAATCCATCCTCCCCCTCAGGGTGCAGTCACTCGAATAGCCATGATGTGAACGAGACCAGCAGTTTCAACCACCACCCAGGTAATCAGTTCTGGTGCTTCTCGAAATGAGACAAATGACAGTTTCACGGTTGCTTGTGGCTGCGAAATCTCATTGACACAATTCAAGCCTGGCTAAATTAGATTTAAGTTAATAAATATGGATTTTGAGGGCCAAATAAGCTTGAAGGCTTTGGGCATTCAAAAGAGAAAAGGGGTAAAAGAGAAAATAAACAGCACATCCTCCTTCTGTTCTCCTGCTCTAAGCTGTATTCCTTGTTTACAAAGTAAATAAGTAAATAAATAAAGCCTTGGTGATCCCTTTCAAGTTCATCTAAGCGAAGTTGAGAACATTTGCAGACGGGATAAAACAAAATTGTTAAAATCCACTAAAGAGTATATGAGGAAGCCATAGTACGAAACCAAACAGTATAATGAACGTAAAAAGAAATGAACTATTTTGCAGCTATTTCTAAACCTTACGACTTTCGTGCATGGCAGAGAGACTATATGAAAATCTGTCTTTACAAGACTTGGATTTTAACCAGCAATGTTCTGCATAAACTTACTTTAACTGCGCAAGGAAATTCCAGATCACTGTGAGATGACAAACATATTCTAAGAGACAAAAATCTGCTCCCCAGCCTGACTCTGAAACATGCACACTAATTTATACTGTGACGAAAGGCAGAGTATGTTTCCCCTGATGTTTTCAAGCAAGTATATTTCCAGCGTTCAAGAAGGCATCAAGGCCCTCAAGAAAGTTATGAAAGTGGACAGCTCCCCTCATTAAGAAGATATAATGAAAACAGACATACAATATCAATTTTTCGCTAGTAGAATGGTATAAATAAAAAGTTGTTGGCTATGGTGTGGAAAAGGATTCTTGTTCACTCAATGGGCATCATAAATTGGTACAACCTTTTTGGACATTCAAATTCCTTGCAAACAAGGTAGGTATCTTATAGAAATTCTCCCACAAACGTTTTACATAGAAGGATGGACACTGTAGCATTGTCTTAGTAAAAACTGGAGACAACCTCAATGTCCCCTAAGAGGGGACTGGTAGAATTAATTGAGGTACATTCATACCACTGAATACATAACAGTTATAAAAAACAGATTGGTATCTAAAATATGTTAGTAAATAAATACATTTCAAACTAAGATGTACAGAATGATCTCACCTCCATAAAATGTTATATTAATGTAATATGCATGCCATGATATGTTTAGAAACTATATGGTGAATATATACCTTTATAAAATGCTTTCACGTTGAAGCCATGCATTTTTGTAACAATCAAATTTATGGACTTCGGTTATTTTAATGATAAAAAAACTCCACGGTTCTCCAAGGAGCACAGATATTGCTTTTTCTTCAATAGCAATCACATCAATAATAACTAATGATCATTATTAAGTAGACACACAAGACAAACACTTGGAGAGACACTGCTGCATGCTGGGTGTTGGGACACAGGTTAAACTGGACAGATCCTTGTTCTCCAGAAATACTCTGCACAACAGCCTGGATCAAATGTTCTGAATAGGAAGTGTTACAAAGTTGTAAAAATTTACACACACCCTTGCCATAAACAATTTAAATTCTGAATTATTAAAGTGAAAGTAGAAACCTTTCCCTTTGCCCACTTACATCTCCTAGGGGTAAAATCTATCAATGCTTTAGTGCGTATATTTCCAAGCCTGTTCTCCCAGGTACAGGAACATATATACACATTTCTTGCATTTGTCTATGTATTTTTGTCTCTACAGACACATATACACATATCCTGGATATTTTTCTGTCCTTTTTGTTTATTTTTACCCCAAAATAGACCACTGACAATTTTGGGGGGCTATCACATATAGGTCTACTTCATTCCCCTTCCTGATTTCATAGAATTCCATGGTTCAGAGGTCCTACCATTCAATTAATCGCTCTCTTTTTCATGTCTCCACTGGTTGGCTATTTCACATAGTGGTGCCACAATAATCCTTACACATATACCATTATGCCCTGACGATGACTTCCTGAAATGGAAATGTTTGATCAAAGAGGGCACAGATCTTACATTTTGATTGGATACAACTAAACTGTCCTATGAAAAGGTTGTAACAATTTACCAGATCAATTATAATTTAATTCTTTTGCTTCAAAGTATCATCTCTTATCCTTATTTTAGGTAACTTCATCTAGATGAGGGAAGAAGAGAGCACTCCATTTCTAAGAGTTTTCCTTTCCTTTCTTTCTTTCTTTCTTTTTTTTTTTTTTGCCTATTTTATTAACCAGGATCTTTTTCTTATATAATTGATTGAGCTCCTGTCATGTCCCAGATGCCAGTCTAAGCGTGACAGGGCATTCTCTCACTTAAGCCTGGCAACAATATGATGAGATAGCATATTCCCATTTTATAGATGAGAAAACTGAGGCTCAAGGGGATTAAGCATCATGCTCTGGGTCATACAACCAGTAAGGGATGAGGCTCCAGATTAGAGCTCACATCCATCTGACTCCAACACCCGTGGCTGCCAAAGGATATATGCAAATTACTCAAAGGAAATAGACAAGTTAGACAGAGTGATGTCATCAATATCTAAATCAGTAAATCATGACGGAAGCTTCTGGGGCCAAGAAAGGCAGTTATTTCCCAGGTTGCTTCCTCCACCTTTTCCCTCACAGGTCCCTCAAGCCCTTAACCATCCACCTCACCCTTCTTATTGGATGGGGTTCAAGGGGAAGGGAAGGGGGCAAGCACTGCATTTTGAGCAACTTGCTCGACTGCTCTCTATTCAAAGCCTAGTCCCCTCCAGGGTGGCAGCCCAGGGCGTGCCCGTGGCCCCATTTCACAGTGAGCCGAGCCAAACCAGGAGGCGACGCAGGAGCTTCGGCACACAACCAGTTCTCTGGTTTTCTACTTTCTTCATTTTTAAACCAAGGGAAACGGATGAAGCTGTTCACCAAACGGTCATTTGCTGAACTTCATCATAATTGATAGCAAGTTCCTACAGAATACAATCTGTTATGGAACCTAACCATAGTACTGGTACCGGCTAGTTACTTCAGGTCGTAATACAACTTTAGAAGTGATGTTGAAGATTGGGGGGAAAAAAGTGATGTTTGGTAAATATGTTGGCTCACGGTTTTATTTTATGAAAAAAACTTCAGATATAGTGATATAGATGTAGAAACACATATATACACACATGTACACACATGTACATGTATTCATGTATTTTCATACATACATGTATGTGTACACACACATATACATATATGTAATTTATTTATGTTTAAATGTGACCTATTTAGGTCAGAGAAAATACACCAAAAAAAAAAAAAAAGAGAGAGAGACAAGAGAAATGGATAGAAAGAATATAATAAAGTTTGATTTACTTAAAACACACCATATGCAGCATAAAGGTGTGGCAAACTTTTGCTATATTTTAACCTAATGGAGTGTATGAGCCTGAAAGAAAAATAAACTGATGCAACTCGGTAGTGAATTAAGGGCACTGTCCAGACTCTGGCACTAACATCTCAAAAAAAATTATTTTTGAAACTCAGAGTTGGCTTCTGAAGTTTATTAAAGGAAAAACACATTCACTTAAAAAAAAATCTCATTTCCAAAAAGAATTTGTGAGCAAAAATCTTTTGAGCTCGGCTGGAACTGTACCTGGCATCAACACCTAGAAAGATTAATATATAAAATCCTCAAGGAAGGAAAAACCCCATAAATTAAAATACAAGTTGAGAGTTAAGATTCTTTATATCTTGAACCAAATTGCTTCAAATTTAAACATTAATTTCATTTAAAAATTGGTTTTGGAGTCCTCAGTAAATGTACTTTGCTTTTAGGAAATATTTGGGAAATGCCTCGTGTTCCTTTTTTGTTCTAGAAGATTATGATTCTGTCATTATTTGAGGTTGATAATTAGATACAACAACCAGCTCTTGTAACTCAAAGGGTCAAACTCTCTTTATATTGTCTGTGCTTGCAGAATTTTTAAAAAGCTTGGACACAGCCAAAGACTTAGGGAAAGCAAGCTTTTAATTAAACACTAATGAAGACCAGAAAGAAATTTTTTTTTTTCCCCCAAGAATCTGGGCAAACCCAGAGGGTCCTTCCATCCTTAACTCCAGGGGATGAGAATGCCCTGGGACAGGGTCAGAATGATAAGTGACGTCCACAGAATCCCAGAAGAGAGAGCCAAAGGTCTGACACATCTGTTAGCACTGGTCAGGCAAAAGAGGGCAACTTCCAGAGCTTAACCACAGGGCTGGGCACAGGAAACAGCGATCACTTGACAGTCAGAGCTGGCAAGAACTGCAGAAACTGCCAACTGCCCCACCCTGGGCTGGGCAGGGCGGGGACCTGCAGCTGGCAGTGCCCAGAAGCTGGGGGCCCTGAGTGAGCCCATTTCCACAGGGGCTGGAGGGAAAGGCTTGCTATTTGCTCTCTGAAATGCTGCTTCCTTAATGAAATGGCAGGCAGACAACACAAACGAGTGTATTCTCAATCAACATACGCTGGCTTGAGGCTATTTTCCATAATGAAAAAGAATAAACACACACATACAAATACATTTCCACATGCATGGCTTCTTTCCTGGATATTTTCAAAACTTCACAGACTGCAAACATTCTCTTTGGACAGAGTTCCCTTCATGCTGCTGCCTCCTCCTCCGAATTCTTAGTGTCTTCCTCCGCCACATGCAGCCACCACTCCAGCCCAGGTCCCCATCGCCTCTGGGCTGGACTTCAGAAATCGCCTCCTAACTGCTCTTACCCCTCTGCAGCCAATCCCCCAACAGTGGCTACAGGGAGCTTCTTAAAAGGTAAAGCAGATCCCTTTGTTCATTTAGTCAAGAAATATTTCTGAAGGACTATTAGTTTCCAGGCACTGAGGATACCACAGTGGAAAAAAGCTAGTTTCTGCACGTCTTCAGCTAACATTCTGGTCAGAGAGACACAATGAGCACATAAACAAATTCCTAACATCAGGTGGTGATAGGATTGCAGAGAAAAATAAAGCAGGATAAGAGACTGGTCAAAGATGGTCTTGCCAGTTGGGTAGCTTCTACAGAACGACCTGCAGGAAGTGTTGGGGGTGGGGCGGGGGAAGCACACCACGGTGACTTCTGGATGACAAAATGTGCCAGGCAGAGAAAATGCCAAGGGCAAACGCTCCAAGGTTGGAAAGTGCTTGCTGGGGTCGAAGTGACAGCACGGAGGCCAGTGCTGCTGGAGGAGACTTAGCAAGCAGAAGACTGTCAGGGAATTCAGAGCAGGGGTTGAGGGAGATCCCAGATGCAGAGAACAGAGTGGTGGTTGCCAGAGGTGGGGGGTGGGGGGATGGGAGAAATGGGTGAAGGGGGCAAAAGGCACAAACTTCCAGTTATAAAATAAGTAAGTCACGGATGTAATGGATGTCATGTACCACATGTGGCGACGACAGTTAGTAATACTGTATTGTATATTTGAAAGCTGCCAAGAGAGTAGATTTTAAGTTCCCATCACAAGAACAGAAATTTGTGACTATGTTAACTAGACATGTCTTGGCGCTCATTTCACAATATATACAAATACCGAATCATTACGCTGTGCATTTGAAGCATATATGTCAACTATACCTCAGCAAACAAACCAATGCAGTGAATATACTACTAGTATTAATAAAAAGACCAGAGGTTGGGTGTGTTTGCTGGAGGTAGGTGGTGGAGGAACCCAGAGATTGTGGGGTGCCAATCATGCCTTGCAGGGCCTTGTAGGCATGATGAGACCGGTTTTTTTCTCGGAGTTGGGAGGTCATTAGAGGGTTTTGAATAGGAGAATGACATGATCTGATTCTTAACAGAACCACTCTGGAGGCTGGGCTGTGAATAGACTGTAGAGGGAAAATGACGTTAGTTATTTAGCCTCAAAGAGTTCATTAATACCTGCTATGGCTACAGGGTTTGGCAGAGGCAGAGATTGGTGACTGGGCAAGCCCTAGGAAGACACTTCACCCCACGAAGGCAAATGTAGAAAAAGAAGAGGTTCCTTTTGGAATGGTTTGCCAACTGAGCCCATTCCATGTAACGGCTGAGGGGGTGGGATTTGGACTTAGACAGAGCCCAGCTCCCAATCCTGGTTCTTGGATAAGTTACTGAACAGTGCTAAACAATTTCCACATCTGCCAAATGGGCTGAATAACACCTATTTCATGTCATTGTTAGGAGAATTAAATGAAATGGCAAATATGAAATGCTTAGCATATGTCTGACACCTCGGAAATGTTCACTAAGTAGAAATGACCAGGGCTAACACTTCTCTGCTGACCATGAGCCAGGCACCCCAGTGAGAGCTTAGTTACAAGATCTTGTGTGGTCCCCTCAACAACCTTGGGAGGTAGGCACTGTTATCATCCCCATCTCACATGTGAGAAAAGGAGGCATGGAGAAGTCAGGTAACTTGCCCACATCACACAGCTATTAAATGTGGGCATCTGGGCTTCAACCCTGGTCACAGTTTGCACTCATCATGACCAGCATGACACCTGTAGGCTTGGGATCAACTTTCTGAGGGTATCCATGTTTTTACATTTGAAAAGCTACCTTTTCCCAATCCAAGTTATTCTTAAATTTATACCAGACTTAAAATGTAGATCTTATTTTATCTTTTGTATTAATAAAGAAACAAGCTTAGAGGAATTACGTAGGTCACACAGCTGGTAAGTGAGGAAGTCTTGGTTTTAACCCAGGTCCAGCTGACTAAAACCCGTTCTATTTCCCTATTTTGTCAAGGCCCTTTTCTCTCTTAACTAATAAGCATCTAATCATAGTTTAATGAGAGCAACTAATTCCTGTAAAAATATTTGCTGGCTACATTACCCGAGGGTAGCATGATGCTTGCAATAACTGGGATTCCTCAGCAGTTGCAAATCTAAGTATCGTATCAGGAGAGCTCACACAGATGAGAAAGGCGGCAGTCAGCGGGGTCCCCTAGCCTTCATGTGTGAGAATCTAGGGCTCCCAGTCATATGGAGTGGGATTCAGGGTTGAGAGGGAGAAGGTTTAATGACTTTCTGTTGAAGAAACAGAAATAAAACAACTAAATAGCTGGGAGACAGGGAACCATATTCAATATCTTGTCATAACCTTTAATGGAAAAGAACATGGAAACAAATTTATGTGTGGCAGGAGGCATTGTGCTCTACACCAGAAGTTGACACATTGTAACTGATTGTATTTCAATAAAAGTAAACAAAATAAAAATAAATAGCTGTGAGAATCTTTGCTTTCCTAGAATAAATGAAGACAACAGCAGCATTAAGATGCTGGAGTCTTCAGATAAAATGCTGTGCCATGAAACCACGTGGGCACAACATCTCTGTGCAGCAGTCAGCGGGCCCTTTCCTGCTTGCTACATTAGATTATAGTTCTTAATCTGGAAGGGAGAGGAGGAAGGAGGAGCCAAGGCTTCTGCAGATTTTAGAAGCTTCAATGATTATTTATACATATAAGATCAAGAACACTGCATATATGATGATAAATATTTGTCAGGGATTAATCTACCCATTCAGCTATCAGTCCATCCATCCATCCATCAGTCCATCCAGCCATGCATATATGTAACAATGTTTTCAGTGTTTTAAATATCAACACATTTGATTTTTATAACAATTCTAGGAGCATAACTCAATTACTTTAATTATCCATATTTTACAGCAATAAAAAGTTAATGAGAAAAACCTCAGAGAATTTACAGAGCAAACAAAAGAAGAGTTAGGATTTGAATTCGGGAAGTTCACAGACTTCATTTTTAAGCACTAAGCTATGTTTTCGCTCAATGCTTGTTGAGCAAAAAAGTGAATAAATGAGATTTTATCTTCATCTGTTGTTTACCTTTTACTAAATAAAACAGCAAGTCGGTGGCAGGAGGCTAAGTGTCAGAGTCAGCTAGAGCTCTGTTCAAATTCTAGCACCATGAGTTATTAGCTAACAAGTATATAAAACCAATAAAGTGGCATTCGTGATACCATTATGAAGAGTTGTTATACAGACAGAGAAAAGAGAGAAGGCATAACACCTAAAAAAGCTACAAACCTAGCAACCCTCCTTTCTACTATACACCCTAGAGAAGCTCTTGCTCACAAGCACAAAGAAACGAATCTGAAAACTTTAGTGTAATATTTGGGACACTGGAAGTTTATAAACAACCTAATGTCCATCAACAAGAGATTGGTGTTATTTCATGCAATGAAGATAGTGGATTAAAATGAATTTAGAGACAAATTCCAAAAACCTGTTGAGAGAAAAATAAGGTAGCAGAATGACACATCCTTATATAAATATTACCAACTTAAAATAATATATATTGTTTATAGATACACAAACATACGTGGCAAAATTATAAAAACATGCCCAGGAATGAAAAACACGAATTTCAGAACGGAATTATTTTTAGGGTGAGAGGGGAGGTATAAAGCTGGTTTCAACTGATCAGACAAAATTTTATTACACTACAAAAAAAGGATCTGAAGCAAACAGGGCAAGATGTTAAGATGCCTTACAAGTGAGTGGGTGGGTGCTTATATTGTCTTTTATACTTTTCTATAAGAAAGTCATCCCCCAAAGTTCTTTTTTTTTTGGAAGATAATTCATATATAGTGCCAAGCACAGGGCTGAGCACACAGCAGCTGCTCAATGATGAATAGCTATTAAGTCAAGACAGTCTGACTATATAAAACCACTAGTTAAGGACAAAATAGTTATTTAAGCAACAAGCTTTGACCAAATACAAAATGCAAGAAACTAGCAACGATTAGGACCTTAGAGGAAAATGGTACCATTTAATGTGCCACATTTACCAGCCTCTTCTGTGGCAAAAGTTTATTTCCAGGATGCTAGAGCTGATACGTTTTATATATGCACATACACACATATGTAATTACTTAGGGATGTTAAATTTTTCATAAGAGATTATTTTTTGCCTCCCGTCTATGTGGTAAGTCATATGGTCTCCTTTATAAAACTACATATCTTATTCCCCATTTGAGTCAGTCACACTTTTCCACAACAACCAAACTGGACATCACAAATATAATGTTCAGAATAAACCCAAGCAGGGGATGAACAGGAAGTTATTTTATGCTGTAGCTCCACCAAGAAGAGGTGGAAGGGGAAAAAGAAACACCAACTTGAAAAGGCAGGAGAGTCTGTTCCTAACTTGGTGTTTTTCAAGCTGTGCAACAAAGGTTCAAAAGTGCTTTTTAAAGATCCTGAGACTGATCTTGCTGATTGAAAATAATACAGCCTTTTAGAAATTTATGCCAAGTGACAGGTTAAAACATTTGGTTTTCCTTCTCAGTTTTTGGGTATCTTAGCACCTGTTTCCTGCCATAAAATTCTAGTCCTTGGTTACCAGGAAATACACAAAATGGATTTCTACAGTGATATGTGGACTCCTATTTCATGTATCAACCAAGTTTTTGCTTCTTTCTGTATGTGTTGCTACTATTAATTGACTCCAGGGTTGCCCAATTCCTTCAACAGAGCAGAGGATCCAGTTGGGAGACCACCCTGATGGGCAAGCCATGTTTTAAAGCTGCCTTCCACATGCTTCACTTCAGTGCAGTCCTTACTCTGCTTCCTTCCTTCTGGCCCTGCTGCAGTTCAGGCTTTGATCCTAGCACCTGCTGGGCAGGCATTTGTTGAAGATGCTGTGTGATGCGCTGTCTAGACTTATTCCATCAGCTGCTGGGAGTGTTTTGAGCTGTCAGCTCTCTGGCCCCTCTGGGAATTGCCCTCCCTTAGAGAGAGCTGCCTACTTCAAGGTTACACTGCTTACTCAAGGGCAGCCCATCACAAATGATGGGGATGAGTCTAGGGGGAAACCCAGCCCTCTTATTCCAACTGGGGACAACTCTCAAGTTTCAGAGCTACCCGTGAGGTCAGTTGAGCCCTCTGTTGAG
Organism: Vicugna pacos; assembly: GCF_048564905.1. NCBI lineage: Eukaryota > Metazoa > Chordata > Mammalia > Artiodactyla > Camelidae > Vicugna > Vicugna pacos. The sequence continues at coordinate 37,313,468 of NC_133003.1, forward strand.
CATGAAGTGTCATCCAATGGCTCCTTCTGTTCAATCCAACTTCTTTTTAGTCCTTTCCTTTCCACAGCATTGATCCTCAGAGCACTGTCTAGTAAACTTCCTGCTTGTTAATCTGTTTCCAGATTTGCTTCCCAAGGAACTAAAAATCTGCACCAGCATTTATGCTGTTCCCTGGTAGGACTGCTTTTCCTGGTCCCTGTGATCCAGTGGGTTATGTGACCAGCTCTGACCAACGACTTGAGAGAAGTGACATGAGCTACTTAGAGGCCAAGCATTTAACTGCCAGTGCAAAGCTCTGAAGAGCTCTTCACTCTCTATCGTGGCAACTGGCAATGTTCAGGAAGATTCTGTGAGCCTGAGTGACAGTGATGTGCAGAGCTTACAGCCAACCTGTGGTTGGACAGGTAGTTTGAGCCAAAAATAAACCTTTATTTCTTCACGCCATTAGGATCCTCGGGCTGTTTGTTGCCATGGCAAAACTGATCTTATCCTGACTAATATACCTACATCCCTAAAACAGCCTCCTAACTGCCCCTCCTTTCCTGCCTCCACTATGCCTGCTCTTCTGAATCTATCAGCCTCATTGCTGCCAGGGATGGTTCTAAATCACCTTGTTCCCAAAGCTCTGAAGGAAAACATCAAATCCTAATCTTAAAAGATTTTCCAAGTTCGGATGTTAGTCTCAATCAAAATCTGCCTGTCTCTGACTTTATCTCTTTCTTTCCTCATCAGCCTTAAAAAAAAAAAACTCTTCATAACCACCCCAAAGTCTTGTTTCCCCACGCCTGAAATGCCCTTCTGCTTTTCTTTTCTTTCTTTTTTTCCCAATTGAAGTTTAGTTGATTTCCAATGTTGTGTTAGTTTCTGGGGTACAGCATAGTGATTCAGTTATACATGTATGTGTCTGTGTGTGTATATATACATATATATAGTCTTTTTCATTATAGGTTATTACAAGCTATTGAATGTAGTTCCCTGCGCTCTACAGTAGGACCTTGTTGTTTATCTATTTTACATACACTAGTTTGTATCTGCTAATCCCAAACTCCTAATTCATCCCTCCTGCTTCTGCCTTTCTTTATCTGTCTCACTCTCACTTGTTTTTCCGATCTCAGCTTGCAAGTCACCTCCTGTAGGAAGCTTCCTTGCTTTACTCCTGTCCGATTGAAACTCCCTCCACCGTGCACCACCATGCACCACGAGGACGTGGGCAAAGCCCTTCCACAGAGTTTCATTTCCGTAACTGTCTCTCCTTCTTGACAAGAGATTCCTTGAAGGCAGGAAATAATCTACTTGACTTTGCATTGCTAACACCCCGGCATGGTAACTGACTAGGACATGGTAAGCACCTGATCATTATTTGAGGTATGAATAAACAGACAAGTGAATGAATCATCTCTAAATCCAATCACATTCTACAATGAAGGACCTAGTAAAGGTAAACTGAACACTTATCCTGAATATTTGCTTATTAATTTCCTAGGGACTAGGTTTTCTATGAGAAAATTCTTCCTTATCCCTTCAAGTTCTATTTTTCTATGACTGAACTCTAAACTTTTCTTCCTCCAGCAGTCTCTGTCCAATACATTGTTTTTTTGTAGGCCAGGGATTGGCAAACTTTCTCTGTAAAGGGCCTGATAGTAAATATTTTTGGCTTTGTGACCAATACAGTCTTTGTGTCAACTGTTCAGCACTAAGTAGTTAAGTCAGACAACTACTCAATTCTGCCATTGTTGTTCGAAAGCAGCCATGGACAACATGTAAATGAATGAGCAGGGCTGTGTGCCAATAAAACTTTATTTACAAAAACAGGACATGGGCAGTTTTCTCCTGCAGCTTGTAATATGTCAACCCCCATTTTAGTCTATATAATTCAGGGGGCTATGGAGAGTGAGGGCAAGCAAAGGACATATGGTTTGACATGCACACAGGTCACTGAATGCTCAAATGGAGGTTTGCCCTCTGGAGAACTTGGCCTTTTGTAACCAATGGTGGGGGAAGGGGTGAAAAGTTCAGGTGTTACCAATTTATGGGTCATTAGAGTTTTAGCTATAAAGAGATTATCTCCTTAGAGATCCTACTGCTAGCTGCCTGTCACCTCCTAGATTTTTCATATAGGCCTTGAAAAAAATGTGGGTCTACTGTGAGGAACACAAGTCCAGATACCTGAGATCCACCCCACATTTGCTGCTGTGGGAAAGTCCACAGTCTCTCTTATTGAACATCTTCCAGTGTAAAGATGGGAATTCAGTTTCCAGAGAACCAGCCTCCCTTATAAAAACAATATTAATACCCTGAGCTATCCTTTATCAAGTACCTTCTATGGGTGTGGTGTTAAGTCTTTTGCATAACCAAGAGCTAGCATTTATGGAGTATTTGCTTATCCCACGCTGGATGCTCAGTGTTATATACATTATCTCATGAATTTTTCATACTTCCTGTAATGCCAGTACTAAAATTCTCTTCTCTTACCCAGAAGGGAATGAGGCTCAGGGAGAAAAAGCAACTTGCTCCAGGTCAAATTTGCTCAAATCTGAGCCTACAGCTACCTGCCCCTGGGGAGCTGACCCAGCCTCTTCTGGTCAACTTACTATCCCAGAGTCTGTCCAAGTTGCCTCCTCCTGGAGGCAATGACTCCATTCAGGGTTTGCAAGAAATTCTACCTTTGAGACGTTTGAGATGAAGGGAAAACTTCATCCCAAGAAGCAAACTGAGGGCTTTGTTAGAACATGTCACACTTAATAAAAAGCAAAGGGTGTTGATTCTTTTTCAACAACATTCTCCCGTCATTTTCCACCTCAGTTATTTGTGAAGTCTAATTAATTGCGATCATACAACCCATCCGGGCAAGACGGAAGCAGGCGAGATATACGGCAGATGAATCAGCTTTTACTATTCAGCCCCAAACTGAAGGTGCATGTCCTATGTCTGCTACTCCAACCAAATTCAAACCTTCACTCATCAAGTAAGTCTTTGTTAAAAGGCAGCTTCAGCGCAGCTGCAATCTGCTTTTTATTTACTCGCATGACTACAGAAATGCCTTATAGCTACTATCTTAATTATTCATGGTTTCTGGCAAATTAAGTCTCTTGCCTCGCCAACATCGAGAAGTGGAGGAAGTGTTCAATTCCAAAGAAATTATGCCTTCTCGGCTGTGCCGGCCAGGCAATAATAATGTTGTTGCCAAGTACCTTATGAATAGGTGCAGATCTTATTTCACTCATAGTATATGAATAAACAAAACACCCCAGGGGGACTGCCAGGTATTTTGTGTAATGGATACCTCCCGCCCCACCCTTGTTGCTCTCCAGAGTGACTGAGTCCTGAACTTTCGTACCAACAAGACTATTCAGACCAGAAGCAAGAAAAGCGACACTCTTTTATCATGAGGACGATGAAAAGTTGGATTCAGTGAAATATGTAACCTTATGATGTTTCTAGTTCATAGGCCAGAAACTTGAGCCGTACGAGGGAAGCTTCCCCTCCATACTTTAGAATTCACAATTATGGCAGAGAAATAGAGGGTATTCTCATGAGGGCCCCCATGAACCCCATTCACTCAAATAAATTACTATCGCAAAATACTTACAAATATATCTGTGCATCAATCTTTGTACCTCAAAAAATAATCATTTTACTTAAAGAGCTCTAGATGTGAGATTCTAATCATGCAGGTTCAGTGGACACTACATCCTTCCCTCCTTCTTTGGGAGGGATGTGGTCTGGGTCAGGCTGACCTCGTCCCCAGCTTCAGAAATGGGTACACTCCCACTGTGGCCAAGCCAATCAAGTGTAATTCAGGGCTTCTCAACCTTTTTATTCATTATCCCTCCCTTAAGGAGCCTTTTAAGATTTTTTTTTGTTTGCTAGTTACCCTCTCATAAATTCTAATGCCACAGGTATACTGTATATCTGTTTATGTATTGTATGTAGGTCTGTGCTTTACACGTAAAGAGAAAGATTTTTTTCCTCCCTCCCATCCCTAAAAAAATGATTTTTGCCTGCTGGGGACCATATTATTCCCTTTGAGAGTGCATGAATTATGATCCCATTCCCTGTGCCAATCAATGCATGGCACTGGAAGTGGGCACAGACCCTAAACTGGCCCATCAGAGTGCAAAATGGAAACTTTTTGGATAGTTGGTAGATATGAGAAATTCTCTTTCTTTTTGGATGGGTTGAAATGTGGACCTAAGCCCTAGAACTGCCTTGGTCATCTGCTATCATGAGGGAAGAAACCAGCTGAAGATAAAGCCAACACGTGAACAAGACTGGGCTGAAAGAATCATGGGGAACAAGCATAGTGCCCTGATCAAGCCATACCTGAAGGTTATCCCACTGCTTGATATTTTAGTTCTGTCACAAGTACCTTCTATTTATTCTATAGGTTACTTTGGGTTGGAGATTTCCTATAACCAAAAAAATATCCCAACTGAGGGAACAGACAACATCTATTAAAAGTTTCCTAAGCTCTCAGCACTGTGCTAAATATCTTACAAATCAATTAATTCTTATATCAACCTCTGTGGTTAGTATTATTATATTTCCCATTTTATAAACAACAAAACTGAAGCATAGTAAGAGTAAAGAACTTACCCATGATCATATATAGACAGAGGTAGGATTTACTCCTTTATCTATTTAACTTGGAGCATAAGGTATTAACCACTTTCTTTTACTGCCTTTCAATTCTGGACAATTTAAGTTACTACTTTCTTGGTCAAATTTGAAAGGCATTAAAGAAAATAGTTTTTTTTTTTTTTTTGCTAACAACTATGTTGTACAATGTAAAAACCTATGGTTTTCTCAAGTTTTAAAATATTCTCCAAAGACACAGAAAACTTTACAGATCATCTTCTACTTATAACTCAATACTTATAAAATAGCCATCATTAATTTTAGGTGTTCCTTCTCGTCATTGTGAGATGGTACTGGCTCAGTTACCATCCATCTTACAGAAGAGAAAACCTATAGTTTAGTAGGTTAGTCCTTCAAGTTGCTGTTCTGCTTAAAAATAATTATGGATCAACCTTATAAAGAACTAGTGAGGCTTCAGGTTTCTGGAACCATCATTTTTTGATTGGTCACTAATGGTAGAAGAGATAAAACGTTAAGTCCCCTGAATCCTTGGGGATAGAGGCACGTAGGTTGAATGGCTGGCCACGATACGTGTGTTCTCTTTTTGAAAGCTTCTCAAATGTTAAAAAGTGAAAACAAAACTACATCAGGGTCACTTCTTCTACAGAGCAAACTGAACAATGATTTCCCAGAAAAGAAAAAGGCTGAGCGGCAGACACACCTCTGGCTCCAAACAGCCAGGTGATCTGTGTAATGTGGCCAGATGAGATATACCCACAGCTCCACCATACCTTCAAACCACCACATGCTGCCCCGGTTCTCAACCTGGCTTTTGGATTCTTTCAAAATTCAAGACATCTTAGATGTGTTATCCAAAGCAGGGGCTAGGAAAGCACAAATGACCGTGTTCCTCACAATTTAACAAGGATGACACGGATGTCAAGGATGACGAGAGGACACTGATTCTTCAGACGTCCACAGTTTAACCTCAGGTGCTGGTGTTTTAACTTTGCTTGATTGATGGGAGACAATGGCTTCTCAGTATTTGAAGCTTGATCCCATATGGGACTCAACACAATGAGAGAGAAATTACAGTCATATTGAAAACGTGGTCAGAGTACAGAGAATTCAGGTACTGCAACAAAGCTATTCTACATCACAGGAAAGAAAGTGTGATGCTATCTTCCTGCAGTTAACACCAGGTATAATCTTCTGAAATGCACTGTAGATTTTTTTTTAAACCTCAAAGATATTAACTAAAGCACAGAACTTTTAAATCCACAAACATCTGATTTTTAAAAAATGAAGGGGAGCTGCAGCCCCAGAGAGACTGAATTAAGTTGCTGCATTTTTTGCCTGCAGGATGGGACCTAGCAGAGAAATAAAGAGGCTGTGTTGTGTGACAGGGAGTAAATCCAAACGTAAGCATTCCAGCACTCAGCCAAGCCACCCCTCCCTTCCCCAGCCCAGCATCCTCCTGCAAAGTGTTCACAATTTGCTGTCCTTTCTTCCAAAAGCCAGTAGACACAGAATCAGCTTTTCCTGGCTCTGCCTTGCAAGTTGGGGCTGCCTGATGGAAAGCTGAAATAAAACCAAAGGGAAGAATGCAAACCCATTCAGGCCCTTCTGACCATAAACTGGTGTGAGATCCTTGCTCCTTGAAACGCCTGCCTTCACTCCAATGAAATGAAAAAGAAGGAATCATGTGAATGTCAAAGTTGCTCCCTGCCGACCCTCTGCTGTAAAGCTACAGCTTTTTTAGCTAAGTGCCGGCGGGCAGGTACACCATCTCTCTCTAATAAATGTCTGCAAAGGCAGGGACTAATTCACAAGGGCCGCCAGATACAGAAAATTCACAAGCTTTGTCAGTTACCCAGCGCTGCAGAGCATTTGACCCAAGAGTCGAGCAGCCTGCTAAGAGTTTTGAAAGAGAGAGGTGGAGGGAAAAAGAATAAAATCATACAGGTGGAACCAGCTTCCCACGAGCGCCCGGCATCCTGCTAGGGCCCTCGGGCGCTGGGCGCCCCAGCTCACCTGGTACACGTCTCGCAGCCCGCACCACGTCCGCAGCACCTGGTGGCAAGCCCGCAGCCTCTCCGTGTACCATCTCCGCAGCGTGGACACGGTCAAGTTCCATACGAAGCGGCTGCCGCTGAACAGCAGGTCCTCCACGCCGCACATGAACACCGAAGCCATGCCTCCTTTTCCCTCTGCACCCGAGGGGTGCCTGCTCCCGCAGCTGCAGCCCAGAGAGCCCGATCCCGGCGGCCCCACCGCCTGGGCTCCCGACGCCGGCTTCTGCTGGCCGCCAGGGGTCAAGCCTTCCCCCAAACTGGTCTTTCACCGTGCGTCCTGGCCGGGCTCCGGCGGCATGCCCCGGGATTGGGCGCCTGCCAGCCAACGGCTGCGGCGGGCACACAGAAGCCCAGTGTCCACCCCGCCCGCTCGCTGGCAGCGCCGAGCAAGCTGCGCTAAGCTCCGCCAGGCGAGCCCTCGGTGCTCCCGGGGCGCGGGAAGCCCGGGCCGGCGAGGACTCCCCCTGGCGCTCCCCGAGCGCGCTGGGCAGCGGGGGGAGTGGAGCAACTCTTTGCAGGCGAACAGGAGAGCTGCATTTCAGCGCACTTGCCTTGCACGTCCTGCACACACCACACAGCACGCGCGCGCGCACCAGCCCCAGCCTCCGAATCTGCTTTGGGGAGCACCTCACTTTACAGGATCTCTGCTTGGCATCTTGTTCTGTTCACACTGATAAATATCTCTGGGCGGCACCAAGACGCAGGAGGAAAAAAAAACCTCCAAAGCATCCCTTTGGACCCCACTCCTGGGGGAACAGCCCTGAATGTTTCCTTGGTTGTGCTGAAGCCACCAGGTGAAGATACCAGTCTCAAAGCAACAGTGCGTGTGTGACTCATTCTAGCGCCTGCCTTTGCTCCTAACTTGAGGGTCTGGCAGAAAATGACAACCTGCCTATTGTTGCCTGCCAGAGGGCAGGATCCCGTGCCCCTCGCATTGTGCTAATTCCAATGCAGCAGTCAGTTCATGAGAAAAACAAAGAGCGTTCTTGGTCTCTAGCAAATAGCTTCCAGTTAGTATTTGCTGGGAAACAGGCACTCACAAGAGAATCCTTGGTTTGGTTCTAGAAAATTCAGCCTCTGGACACATGTAGCAGCAACTGCCAGCACAAACCTGCACAGGTAAATTCTCGACTCAAAACCAAAGGAAGCTGTTCCACCGCTCCTGAAGTCACCAGATAATTATGTTTTGTTTTGTTTTTTAAGTTCTCCTCCAGGAATTGATATTGCCAGAGGCATTTGGATAAAGGAGCCTGAGGAGTCCCACATATCACCAGTCCCTACTCCCCTTTGCAATATGTGTGGATTTCAGTCCCAAATAATAGTGTAGCATTGCTCACAGCAAAAGCACTGCAGCAAATTTCAGGAGGCTGTTTTCTCCTGAATCCATCGGTAGGACAAATTGTCTGTATTTTAATGGTGGTTTCACACCTGGGCTGTTATCTTTGCTATTAAGTGGCAGAAAGGGAAAGGTGCCAAAGCCTTTCTTCTGAAAGACCTCAGAAGGCTTCAGAACAAATCATCAACAAGCAGATCAGCTTTATTTCAGGTTTCAAATGTGCCTTTGGAATCTTAATTCGGGTGAAACTCAACCAGTCAAAGGAACACAAAAACCTGTCCTCAAAGTGCCTGTTGTTTTCAAAGTGACCATAATCAGGAGACTTTCAAATGACGCTTCTTTTCTTACCTTTTACTTCTTTTTATTACTAATAAAATTGCCTAAGAGTTTTTGTTGAATTCGTTAATAGGACCTAAGACCTCATCCAAGATTTGCAAACCTTTCTTCACAGTAAATCTCTATGTGCTTATTAGTACCAGCACCCTGATGATATTTTCCAAGATCACGGTCACAGAGTTCACACAAAATCAGAGTATGCTAGGTCTGAAAGGGTCAAAAGACAATAAACCAAGTCTAGTTTGAAAATCAAACGTCATCCTTCAGATGGAAAACTACTGAACTTCACACCTGGCCCACGAGTATGAGTGAATGACAGTGGTACATTTATTATTATTTTTTTAACGATGCAGTGCGACCGTGTTCTCGGAAATGTCGGGCAGCCAAGGGAATACCAGAATAAGACCTACAACAGGTCAATTATCTCCGTCTCATGACACCAACCTCTCAGAAGAGATGCTCGAGAAACACCGTGGCCATTATCTATCCGGGTAGAGGATTAATGTCAGCAGTCGATTCCAACCTCAGCTGTTTTCGTTCAAAGTTTTCAAAGTCGGTGCTTACACTGTTTTCTAGAAAACGGGATGTAGTGTAACAGGGGTTCTCAAAGTGCAGTCTCTGAACCGGCAGCATCAGCATGACCTGGGGACTTGGTAGAGATGCAAGTTCTTGGGCCCCCTCCAGAGTCAGGGCGTGGTCCCTGGTTTGAGTTCTCGCTTGGCCTCCAGGGGATTTTGACTCGTGCGTGCTAAAGATGGAGAAGCACTGTTGTAGGACATGGTAGTTAGGAGCTAAGTCTCCTAAGAGAGACACACCAGATAAATCCCTGCTCCTTAAGACCTGTGGTACCTCCTGGGGTACGTTGTACAAGCTCCTAAATCCCACAAAGCCTCAGGGTCCTCATCTACAAAATAGGGATAAGGTCGGAATCTACTGCCTAGGATTTGGGGAAGATTGAGCAAAATATTCTGTATAAAGTGTTTAGTATATGGCTGCCCAAAGATAAGCACCCAAAGGAAAAAAAAAAAATGGTCACCACCACCAAAATCAAGAAAAGTTTTTTTGTTTTTGTTTTTGTACCCAGATAAGACAGGATAAGTAAGTAAGTGTTTTTCTGTGTATTCGAAGTTAAAGTTGGGGGTGACTTGGCTTTGGAGAGCAGTCCTTTCATTTTCTCAAAGTCCCTGAAAAAAGCTCTTTGCAGCTCGTTTGTCCCCACCATGTAGCCAACCTCTCCTGGAGACTCGGAGAAGCAGTAGATGCTCCGAGGTGGATACAAGACAAGAAAAGACATCTTGTTCCCACCAATGCAGACAAGGACGCTCCTTCTGATCCAAACAGCTTTCCTCTCCTGCAGAGGGAGAAGTTCGGAGCTCTCGGGCGCAGAGGGATTTTAGAGGGAAGGGAGAGCGAGTTCTTCACACCAGGGGCTGACAGGGGGTGGCAACTGAGCCCAGGTGTGGAGGGCTGGGGGGAAGAGCGACCCAAGCTGGCATCCTTCTTAAAATGAACTAGCCACGTGGGACAAACCAGGCCCCAGACACATACCCTTGAAGCTGGTCTAAAATTTCCTGTGGAAAAGGAGCTAAATCAAGCTGGCTTCAAAATTATCTTGCTTTTTCTTTCTTTTTAATTTAAGAAGAGGATTTTTTTTTCCCACTCCAGCATCAGAGTTCCCTGCAATACACTGTAATTTCCTGCAGCTCTCTCTGGAGGCTTAAAAAGATGCTTCAGGTGACAGCATTGCTGATACACCTGGGAGTGCTGCTGCAGACGTGAAAGAGAAATTATCATTATCCCCGAGGCTCCTGTAGGCTCTCTTCTGAGCAATGAGCAGGAGGAGGAGCATAATGCCAGGGAGACAGCACAAAGTGCCACGCCCTGTCTCTAGAAGGAGCTAGCTGGTCCTCTCATAGCAGTTTCCAGCAGTCCCCTCTGCCCATCAAAAAGACAGCATCCATCTAATGCCTGCGGCTATTTTTAACCTCTACTCTCTACACAGCTGAAATGCCAATGTGGCTGAATTCTAACAGACCATGTCTGACAGGGCTTGAGGGGGGTGAAAACAAGGTCTTATTCGGTGGCTCCCAATCAGGGACCATTCTGCAACCCCGCCCACAAGGTCTGGAGGCATTTCTGGTTGTGACACCTCGGGGGCGCTCCTGGCATCTAGTGAGGAGAGGCCAGGGAGGCTGCTCCACGTCCTCCAGTGCCCAGGGCAGCCCCACAGCAAACAACTGTCTTGCACAACAACATGTCAGTGGTGCGGAGACCAAGGAAGCCTGGTCCCGTTCGACCCCACACCTGCTCTTCCTGTCACAGGACTTGTTATGGGGAAACACTCTTCCCTCTTGACATTTTCTCCCTCCAGAGGCAGGCTGGGACGTGACACTCGATAATGGTTTTCACAACTCACTAAGTGCTGAACTGTCCTCAAAGCCCACTGAGAAAGAACTGGCTTGCCACTCGCTGTCATCTCCACTTACCTTTGGTGGATATTTTTCGTAAAAACGAGGAACAGTCATTTCATCATAAGCTGCTTCTCTTTTGGCACTTTAATTTTTGGCTTTATCACTTCACTTAAATCGAGGCTCCTAGGTAGGGGTGAAGCCTTTTCTTTGGCACATTACAAAAGCAACTCCCCCCACATGGAGCCCAAGTGGAATGTGGATGTCTCCCCTGGGCTGAGCGCTGCTACTGAAATATTTCATGGCATACACAACAGAATATTGCCACTTTTCTCGGCTGGCCTAAAGATTTGTGAGGAATTCCTGTACAGGAGGTGGAGGTAGGGTGGCTGGATGGTGCTTCCTTGTGCAGGAGCACCCCAGGCATTGGAAAATGCTTAGTGACCTTGGGCTCTGCCCACCACATGCCAGTAGTGTCCCGATCACTATGACATCCACAACGAAAAGCATCTCCCCACATTTCAGATGCCCCAGGTAGGGCGGTAGCTACGCCCACTCAGAAACCACTGGTAGACGTAGGGACAGAGTCCCATTCATATTTGTTTGCCCACTGGCTGGCACATATCAGGCAATCAATACATGTTTATTGAACTGACAAATGAATGACCATTTGTCTCAACAGTGAATACAGAAAGAAGTTCATCCATTCCCCAATACGTACTTTTGTTCATTAAAAAATTACGTATTGAGTTTGCACTACATGTCAGGCAGGGAAGTAAGTACTGAGAACGCACTATGACAAAACAAAGACGATCTCTGTCTAAGCGGGACTCAGAGTAGGTGAGAAAGGCAGGCATCTGACCAACTAATACAGAGGAAGCAGGCGCTACCACGCAGGGTTATGACAGAGACGCGTGATGCAGGATGTCAGGGGCGGGGGGAGGGCCAAGGAATGCCTCCCTGAGGACGGGACACTGCAGCTGAGACCTGAGGGTTGAACAGGGAAGAAGCAGATGATGAGGGCAGTGGAGACACAGAGAGTGGTCCAAGGCAGAAAGAGCTATTAAGAACGAAGACTCTATGGCAAGAGGGATTCCCAGATTTGTGGGACTTGACAGAAAAGAGTGAGAGGGATGCTTGAGAGGTGGAAGGGCAGGGAAGCCACCTGGGAGGCAGCTACAGAGTTCCAGGGGTGAGAAGAAAGGGCTTAACTAGGATCATAGGAATGTCTACACAAGTAAGTTAAAGTCAACAGGTCCCCCAGGGATGGGGCCTAACTATGCATGTGGGGTGAGAGTCTGGTGGACAAAGCTGCCCCCTTCAAAGCAAGCACTTCCTGGGGCCTCTGGGAGGTCTGCCCAACTGTGCAGACACAGGCACCTCATTCAGGGGTCTGCATGCCCCATCCCCCTCTACATCTCGCCCACGAGGAGGAGGCTGGAGGGCTGGGGGGAGACAAGTTCTGCTTCAGTCCCACTTGAGCCAGAAGCAAGGTATTCTTGCTCCTCCCTCCTCTCCTGCTTTCTCTCCTCTTTCCTTTGGGCTGAGACAGTAAGGAGCATCCTTCAGTCTGGGCCTCAAGCAGGAGGAGATGGATGGAAGCACGCAGAGGAGTGCAATCTGGAAGAGGAGGCTACCAGCCATTATTACCATCACGCAAGGCTGACCAGTGGGCTGGTTATGTTCCGCAGCTGCCTTTATGACTGTAAATAGCTTTTTGGCACCATCAAGGGCTAAAACCACCACAGACTAAATCATATCCAGCACTGAGGCATCTATCCAACTTCCATTCTTTGGTAAACTCATTCCACTCCTAGAAGGAAAAAAACAAAGCACAGCAAAAGAAGACTTTCCCATCTTTCCTCAAAAACTCCAGCTATTATTTTAGTAAATTCAATTCTCCTTGCTCAAAGGAAAGAGGAGAGATGCTATCGCTATTGCATAGAAAAGTACAAAAAAGGGAGCAACACATTAGACTCCGTATTGTATCCATTTCTACTAGTTAATCCACTAAACGGATCATGGAAATTTTTGCCAGGTCAAATTTTAGACGTCATCAGTGTGGATGTGGAAGCACTCCAAGGGAAAGAAGGTTCCAAGGAAGCCCATGTAGATCAGAGAGAAAGAGCTGAGTTTGTTCTTGAAAGAAGAAATAGTATCAATCTTGTGATGTCCCTCCCACCCCCATAATTTGTCACCTTTTATTTACACTTAATTTACATGCACACCAACAATGACAAAAATAAAATAGTAATAAATCGGTCTATATAACACCCTTTTCTGAATAAATAAAGGCAGCTCCACATATAGCATCAGTCGATATTCATAATATTCTCCCAAGGTCAAATGGAGAAAGGTACTGCTGGCCCCATTTCTTGGATAAAGCAACTGAGGCACAGAAAAACTGGATGGCTTGCTGGAGATCAGTGGAAAAAGCATTTAAAAGCTTAAATAGTATACCTGCTAATTTTTAAATTTTTTAATTGAGAAATAAAAGGACACTTTTCTGTATTTGTGAGTTATGACTTGTTTTGGCCTCATAGTAAGATGTATAGGGTATGGATGGTTCTAGGACTTATTTAATATCTAAGAACTTAATGTGACAAAATGGCCTTTGGGTTTACTCAGTTTAAATAAGAACAAAACAATCAGGAGAAGAAAAAGAAAATCTATAATGAAAAGTAACTGAATTTTTTACGGGAAATAAGAGAGTTACTACTTAAAACCCAATGACCTTCACGCCTATACAATGAAGGGTAGAAGAAAAAAAAAGATACATGAAAAATCTTGACTTTCTAAAGATCAACTGTACTATCTACGTACAGATAATGGTAGTAAAATGAAAAACAGAAATTAGCCAAGATCAGTAGGCTTCAAAGTAGTGAAAACTCTCAAGGCCAAGTACACTCTGGCTATCAAGCAAATATGGGCAATAGGTTATAAAAATAGATCATTTCCCCATTATTACTAAAAAATACAGAATGATTTGGTAGGATTATTGCTAGGAATTTCAACTATCTGGCCCTTAAGCAGCAAGAGCAAAATAAAAGCAAAGTCTAGCATACAAAAAAAAAGGGGGGGGCATAAAAGTTTTTCTTATGTCTTGCTATCTTAAAATTAACTTGAAGTTGTCAACAGCAAAATATTGTTTTCAACTATAAAATAGGTTGTCTACAAGAAGAAAAAGAGGTCAAAAGCAGCAGGCTACCGGCCTCAAAGCTTATGAATATTTTATGAAGTTAAGAAAGCAGTTGTGTGTTCTTCAGACCTAGAGTTCAGAGAGCTCCAGGCAGCATTCGAGAGGAATGAACAGAAGAATGCTATGATCTGGTCTTGAGTCAATAACAGATGAGGAAAACAAGTTTCATTTCTGAAGAACCTGGCACCAAAGAAATTTAAGGAAGACCTCCTTACTGTAAAAAGATCCATTAGTATCTCAGTCTGGTAGACTTACAGATAATGTTGGTTTCTTCTTTATATGTTTATGTATTTTGGCAGATGGTGTTGGTTGTCTATCCATCAGCCATTTACTCCCTTTTCAGAGACTCTGATTTTCTGGATGGCCATTTTCTATGTCCCTGGGATGAAGAATGATTGTTCTTAGGGAAGGCATTACCATGCTGGCAATAAAATATAAAGTGAAGCTTTCTAAAGAGCTCTGGAAATGATTTCCCTCTTTGAAGAGCTGGAACAACACAAGAATTCTGTCAGTACACTTCTTAATTCCTGTTTGGGGCACTGCTGAATGGAGATACAATGCTCTGAGCTACAGCAGCCATCTTGTGACCAAGAAGACAAATGCTGACAGCAAAGATAATAGAAAAAAGGACAGTAAAAGCCTAGGTCCTTGATGACATTGTTTAGATGTCAAACCAACTCAGGAGCAGCCTATTTTCAAATGATTTGTAATGAGATAAAAACAATAAATGACCTTACAAAGTTTAAGCTGCTTTTAGCTGGGTGTTTTGTTACTTTCAATAGATCACATTATAAATCTTAACTACAAAGCTATAGAAATCAAGACAGCGTAGTACTGGAATAAGGACAGACATACAGATTAATGAAATGGAATCTAGAGTCCAGAAATAAATCCTCACATGTATGGTCAGCTGATTTTTGACAAAAGTCCCAACATCATTCAATAGGAAAGCACAGTCTTTTCAACAAGTGGTGTTGGGACAACTGAATAGCCACATGCAAAAGAATGAATTTGAACCCTACCTCACACCATACACAAAAATCAACTCAACATAGACCAAAGAACTAAAAGTAAAAGCTAAATCTATGAAATTTGGAAGAAAACATAATTATGTATCTTTGTGATATTGGATTTGGCAGTGGTTTCTTAGATACACCATGAAAAGCATAAGTAACAAAAAAATAAATTGGACTTCACCAAAATTAAAAACTTCTGTGCTTCAAAGAATGCTATGAAGAAAATGAAAAAAACAAGCCACTGACTGGGAGAAAGTATCTGTAAATCTTATATCTGATAAAGAACTATATCCAGACTATATAATGAGCAACAATTCAATCATGAAAAGACTAACAGCCCAATTTAAAAATGGGCAAGAGATTTGAATATACATTTCTTTAAAGCAGATACACGAACGCCTAGTAAGCACATGAAAAAACACTCAACATCATTGATCTTTAGGGAACCAAAAATCAAAGCTACAATGATACATCACTCCACAACTGCTAGAATGACTATGATCGAAACGTGGACAATAACAAGTGTTGCCGAGGATATGGAGAAATACTCACATATTACTGGTAATGTGAAGTTGTGCAGCTGCTGTGGAAAGACTGTATAGGTTAAACATAGAATGTTCATGTGACCCAACAATTCCATTCCTATGCATTTCCCAAAAGAAGTGAAAACAGGTGTTTAAAAGAACCCTTGTACACAAGTGTTTATAGCACTGCTATTCATAATATCCAAATGGTGTAAACAACCCTCATGTCTCTCAGCTGATGAACAGATTTTTTAAAAAGTAGTATGTTCATATAATGTAATATTACATAGCAATAAAAAGGAATGGGGTATATATACCCAAGAGAATCAAAAATATTTGCTCACACAAAAACTTGTGCGTAACATTCATAGCAACATTATTCATAAGAGCCAAAAAGTGGAAACAACTCAAATGTCAGTTGATGAGTGGATACATAACATGTGGCATAGCCATGTAATGGAATATTATCAGCCATAAAAAGGAAGGAAGTACTGACACATGCTACAACATGGAGGAATCTTGAAAACATTGTGGTAAACAAACAACAACAAAATAAGCTAGACAAAGAGGCCATATATCCAGAGACAGAAGGTAGATTACTGGTTGCCAAGCGATTGGGGAGATGGAGTGGAGAGTGACTGTCAATGGGCGTGGAGTTTCTTTTGGGGGAAATGAAAATAATCTGGAATTGGGTAATGGTGATACTTGCAAAACCTTGTGAATACACGAAAAAACCATTGAATTGTACACTTATTTAAAAAGGGTGACTTTTGCAGTATGTATATAAAATTAAAAAATCAAGAATAAATAATCAAGCCATCAATACAAAATACAAAACTTTAAAAAAGGATACATGCTACAACATGGATGAATCTCCAAAACATATGCTAAGTGTTAAGAAGCCAGTCATAAAAAACCCACATATTTTATGACTCTGTTTACATAAAATGTCCAGATTAGGCAAATCTATAGAGATAGAAAATAGATTAGTGGCTTCCCAGGGCTGAGGGAGTTTGGAGGGGGTGGTGGGGGAAATGAGTGACTGCTAATGAGTACAGAGTTTCTTTTTAAGACAATGAAAATGTCCTAAAGTTAGATTATTGTGATAGTGCACAACTTTGTAAATAAACTAAAAGCCGTTAAGTGTTCACTAAACAGTTGAGTTTTATGGTATGTGAGTTATATCTCAAGGATATTATCAAAAAAAAAGGTAAAGGCATAGAGCACATATTAACCCTTTACCTATTTTAGCTAAATATTCTGCAAAGAGCATGTGATATTTATTTCTTCAGGAAAAAGTGTTAACATTTCTCTTGATTGGAAAAACAAAAAGCCTATCTTACAAAAAAAAAAAAAGGAAAAATAAAAACAGGAAAGAAGTACTGCATACGAATTCCACCGTGAAACTGAATGTACACACATATAGAAAAGAAACTGGAGGAAAATGCATCAAATTTTAATAGTAGTGATTTGAGTTAGGATCACTGGCTGATTTTAATTTACTTTGGAGGAGGCTTTCTTTTCCTGGTTTTCTATATCAGCACAGATTACTTTTCAATATCTAATTTTGAAATGTACACGCAATCGTACAAGAGGCTGCTCAGTGAATGAAATGTGAGCCTCTCTCCCGTTCTTGTTTCACAGCTCCTCATTTCCAGGGCTGCCATGTAAGACTGTTCAAGTTGTTTACTGCATAACAGCATCTGGCTGAGGCACTGACTGGAGGTCATAATCTAGCCTGGGTTCTGCTGGAGAAGGCATAACTCCTGGCTCAGAGGAAAGAGTCCTTTTCATCTAAACCACATGAAAATGTTATGCAGGTGGCAGCCTGGCCCTTTCCTTCCCCCAAAGTCTACCACTGTGCCTAGTTCCTTGTCTACCCTCCCCTGAAATAGCCTGTGTTATCTAAATATATACATTACACTTGTATGCAGGTAACAGTTATTTTAAAAGAATAAAGAAATAGCAGGAAAAGGCAATACAATGTAATCAGAATTCAAGTACTTCTAAAGAAGTCATTCAAGGTAGTATGGTAAAACTGGATTTAAAGGAAGGAAAACATATTCTGAACAAACAAGGCTTAAGGAAAGAATCTTGAGTGCAATAATTTTTGGGTTGTTTTCCACCTTCACAGTCCACAATTCACCCACATTGTTTAAGCAGCAAATGAAATTGGTTGTATCCATTGCCAAGCGGGTTGATACTTGGTATTTCGATCGCCACACTCCCCACGGCTTAGAAGAGCATGGTGGTGTGTATGTGGTCCAGCTGCCACGGCAGAAAGCTTCAGAATTTTAATCTGCTGAGAAACCCGAGAGTAAATGTCCCCACGTGAAGACTGGCACTTCCATTTCATTCATTCTCCTGTCCTTCAAAACAAGGAGTATTGCTCAAACATATATCCTAGGGCATGCAATTAATTTGTATCTCTATATTTATTCAACTTGGGCCGAAGTTTCTCTTTGTTGAGAAAAAGTGATGGTTCAATCAGTAATAATCCTGATTACGAGATCTGATTACAAGACTCTCTGTAACTCTGAATAACCTTTTAAACTATAGTGTATGTTTCTGGTTCAGGTTTTGCCTCATGACAGGCCATTCTGGTCTTCTTTTGGGTTCCAACTCTTTTGCCTCAGGCCCTTCCTATTTGTTCCTTCAGTCCTGAACACTCTTTTCTACCCTAGGATTTCAACCAGGGAACCCTCCTTCATTTTTCAAGCCTTAGTTGGAAGGTCGATCCCCTGAAGCAGGTGACTGCCCATCACAGCCACTTGACCTTTCCCTCTCATAATACCCATCATATTTAAAATCACCTGCTTGATGTCTGATTTCACCACTCGCCCATAAGCTCCCTGAGTGCGGGAACGATGCCTGTCGAGAAGCAATGTGAAAGCTACCCATGGCCCTACAGGAGGACAGCCTTTCCTTATTAAAAAAAAAAAAATGGAATGAGAGCCAAAAATAATAAGGCTTGGAACCTACTCCCTAGGTCTAGAAGCATTTTCCAAGGAAGAACCAGGGAGAAACCTGAGGCTGGTACTGGATTCGCTCAGATCACTGGAAGAAGACAAACAATGGAATAAAATAGTTGTGACCCAGAAGGGGATCTGATGGCTTAAGTGTGCCATACATTTCTAACAGATGTTGAAGACACTGTGTGCTAAGACAGAAACTGATGTGTAAGATTTCTGGAGCTGAACCATTTTAGTTTTAATTTGACCTGATTCAAATGGGCCTTGACAGTAGCAGCAGGGATTATCTGAGACATATTTGTCCTCCTAAGTGGCTTAGTTCTCTAAGCCCCTTTTCAAGAGTGCTTTGGGATGTTCAGAAACCAGTTCTGTTTCTGTTGCTTCAAGTTATGCTACGAGCAGGGTAAGAAGACTTGAACTCATTTGCCTGGCAGATTTGCTCTCCGTTTCTATTTCTAAAACAGAATACTTAAGCTTGTTAACTGATTAACTGCAAGAGTGCAGAGAATGTCAACGGTTATCGGCATTCTTTGCCTCCATTTGGAATCCCATGCTCTGTACACACACAGTTTTAGAGAAGATAAAGATTTAAAATAAATAAGCAAGGCAGCATAGACATATATAAAATGTAAACATTACATTTACATGATAAAGCACGACTGTCATAAACATCGGATGATGATCAAGTTGGAGGAGAATTTTCACAAGCCCACAATCACTGAAACTGCTTCAGGAAAGAAAAGCATCCAGATTAATCAAGTTTCTTTTCACAAAAGTGAAAACTTAACAGAGACTGGCCCTCTTCCTTATTAGTCCATCCAAGTAAATAAAGTACATGGCAAAGAAGAGGGAATATGTACCATCAGGGACCAGGGGTAGGACCCCAAATAATTTTACCAATTAGAAATTGAATTCACCATTTTTAATCTAAAAGAGTCATGCAGACTTTGCACTCTTCTTCATTATACATCTTTGATTTTCTTTCTAAAAATACAGTAAGTAAAACTGATGCTCCAGGAAGATGCACATGTTTATTTCTGGTTTCCCATAATCTCTTAGGACACCTCCCAGTACCCAGATGAAGAGAGTGCATTACCCCAGGGTAAGAAGCGCAGAGGCAGACACTAGGGGATACAGTCATTATCATCTACACAGACTTTAGAAAGGCTTTTAGCTTATGCCTATGTAGAGAGAAATCTTCTGGAATCTCAGAGACTCCAATCATAGCACATCCCACATTATAGTGAACTTCTAACTTCTCATGTTTATCCAACTGTTACGCTAATGGGGCTGTGCCCAAGATACATTCAGCCCGAAATGATTAGCCTAAACCAGTTATGGTAATCCCACTCTCCTCGCTGTGTGCTTATGACCTGGTCTTGGCCCTGGGGACCTAGGGAAAAGTCACCTGAGAGGGCTTCTGGGAAACCTTGCCTGGGAGGTGGTGAGCCCTCCTGCTGCCATCCTGAGGGTGAAGCCAGTGCAGAGATCTGATTGAAGCCAGACAATTACCAAGAAGAAAAACTGGAGCTGTCAAGCACTGTGTGTGGGCTGGAGGATGCCTGCTTATATGAGACGTCTCCTGATTAATTAAGCCAACTAATAAATGCGGCTCCTCTATTACTTTAGGAGATCTTTGGCAATACACTCTACATTAGACTGGAAGCTTCATCAAAGGCAAGATGTATGATTTATTTATCTTTGTATCCTAGAGCCGAATGCAACATCCTACAGAAAGTAGGGGTTTAATTAATATATGTAGGACTAAACTGAACAAGTTTTCAACTTTATGATGTATGAAGTGAATTTTTCAATCAATCCTATGTCTCCTGGACATCTAATATCCAAATGATCAACCCAGATTTTAGACACCATGACATGAAGGTAGCTGAGGGTTGCTGGTGCCAGAAGCTAGTACATTCGTCCTCAATATACTGTTTATATCATGCATGACATACAGCAATCAAAAGAGATAAGGAACCAATGAGATACAAGTATGGAAATGGCTGGTGGAAGATCAAAAGCGATTATTTTGTTTAAAAGAAGCACAATTCCGGAATGTCTGGATGACAGGATATTCAAGGAGAGAATGCAGGAGAGGAAAAGCGCTGTGTGTCTGTGGAACACCCCAGAGGCCATGCCAGGGGCAGCTGGACGTGTAGACAATCCAGATGACACTGTGTGGAAAACAGAAAGGCTACCTAAGACCGCATCACTTCCTCTGAATGAACTGCTCAGATCACAGAGGAGCTTTGAGGTTTTGCATGAATTCAGGGGCCTCAAATGGGCACACAGATAGTTAATTCTTGGAAAAGGAAGATATACTCCTTCAGGATACTCTTAAGAAAAGAACTGGTAGGTCAGACATTGCCATCGTGGAGTTGACACCCACTAACCTACCCTAACGTCCTCAACCACTCAGAAGGATTGTCACCATCCCCACTTTAAAACTGGCCTAAGTAATTACTGGAAAGTAATCAATGGAAGCAATTACTTCCATTAACCAAGGAATTCATCTAATAATAAATGCAACAGACAATGCCTTGGAAGGTAGCACGCTACCAGAGGTCCTTTTGCAGCAAAGTAAAAGCACTCAGGGACAAGGATTTCAACAAGAAAGAAGAGAACCTTTTCTCACTAGATAAGTGGAGAAGTAGGTGCCATTCCTGCCATTACTGCTTACCCCTTGAGACTAGGAGATATCGGGCGCTATTCAAATACAGTCACAGGATCCCTCACAGAGCAGAGAAACAGGCTCAACAGGTTTTGAAGTGTAGAAACCTTAAATTATGCATCTAATGTGATCAGCTAGAAAATAAAAGAGGCTTAAGGACATGGTCAGACCTTACAAGTTCACATGTACTCTGTTTGTGAAATATATCATTCTCCCTCTCTGTTCCACGGGTGTGCAGGCATAGACACACACACACACACACACACAGGTAACCCTTTGCACATTTTAATTCTACCTAGAATCAGAGACAAGTCTATTCCTAAGGGTACTTTCTTCTGGATTCTCTGAAATAAAAGCTAAATAGGAAATACACAGCAAATGTATTTCTGCCCATGAGATTTTTGCCCCACTAATAGAACTCTGAAAAATTAACATTAAAAAAATGTACAGCCTTTCTAATCTAGAAGATTCTTTTTATGATACTATTTTCTTTAATACTAAAGATGAAAAGAGTATGATTTTACATTTAAACCTGTTTATTAGAAGCATCACATACTAACTTCTGCTCCTGCATATTGATTTCTTGTTGAAGCATCCATCAATCATTTGATCTTTATCATAACCTATGAAATAGGTATTATTATTACCTGTATGCTACAGATGGCAAATCTGAGGCTAAGAGAGCTTAGAGAGTGACAGGTTAGATTCAGAGACTGGAAAAAGCCAGACATTGGGCTACCAAGAAGCCCACAAACAAGGCAGAGCAGGGAATTTGGTGCTTTGTACTGAGAAAAGTTGGGCGCAAACAAAGTAGGTCAAGAAAGACGAAAAGCCAAGTTCATCTGAGCAACTGGGAATGAGGGCAGCAACAAAGGAGGACAAGGCCTGGGGAAAGGTGAGTCAGTGGTTCAGAATCCAAAACTCCATGGGAATGGAAAGAAGGTGTGAGAAGTCTTGTTAGACCCAGGCATGTCCCACGAGGGCAGCACCATGAATGTCTGCCTCAGAGTTTTTTCCTCAGGGCCTATCGCAGTGCTGGTACATTAACAGGCAATCAAAGAAAGCTTGTTGAAGTAGACAGGAAGGAAAAGGGGTTAGAAATGTGGTCCAGCAGCCTGGGAGAGAAATGTGGGGTGCCAGCTTTATCTGTTAAAGCTCTTTGTTTGCAAGTGACAGAAACATAAGTCTAAGTAATCTAAGCAAAACGGGGCATTTATGGGCTTATGTGATGAAAATGGAGAACAGGTAGGCCGGATAGGCCTTATGGATGCCAAGAACTTTTTCTTTCTCCTTGCCCTCACTACTGACTGCTTCCTTTGTGTGGTTCATTCATTCTCTCCAGGGTGCTATCGCAACAGGGTATAAAACTACAACCAAAGACAGCTCCAGATGTATATTCTTACAGCCTACTAATCAGAGAAGAAACAGACCTCTCCTCTGCCAGCTCTAGTAGGTTAAGTTATGGGAAAGGATGCTGACTATCATAAGGACTGTGGCCAGGCTGGAGGGGTGGGGTGTATGTGTAGTGACTGGCTCAGCCACAAGCAGGAGCCATCCTAGGGTCCAGGAGGGTAGGGTATCATGACTGGCAGCCCCCTGCTACAACTTGGTTGGAAGTTTGGAAACACTTCTCCAGAGTAAAGAGAGTTCCTATACCAGAAGAAGAGAATAAAGAGAGATGCTGGGCAGCAGAAACAATAGACGTTCTCTACCACATCTCTTGCCCTTGGGGCAAACCAACACCCAGGCTAAGGTAGAACATGGCTAAACCATGGCATCCTTGCTCTGGAACACATCATAATGACTAGCTTACCTCAATACCATATTTCCCAGTCCTGCTTTCATTTGTGCCAGAAATTAAATAATCCATGGTGATCTGCTTTCTGGTTGGCAGAAAGGGCCTTCTAGTTCCATGGAAGTCCATCCAGCTGAAGTTTAAATTGAACTTGGTGTCTCTTAGTGCAAGAGCACCCCCAGGATATGCACCATATTAACAATAACAGCCTTTATGTTAATGTGATTCTAAATAACATTATCTTACATTTTCAATGTTTGGTTATATGGCACCTTGGGTATAATACTTATTAAAATCTTCTATCTGTTCCAGGAAGAGATGCATAATTTTTTCACTCCAAGAATATCAATACCAACACATTATTAATTTTACTGGGATCTCATAAACCTAAAAGCTTAAAACATTATTAAAAAGGCCCTCACCATTGCCATCTGGGAGGCTATATCATTTCCTTTCCATAAACCCAGCACAAAAAGATACAAGGTGTTGAACACTAAAATCTTTTGCCAAGGTTGGCTTAATGTTTTTAAACGGCTAAAGGCATACTCACATTCTCATTGGCCCAAAAGCTCCAAGTCTGGTGAACAACGGCTCTTGCAAAAACCAGCACTGGATTCCAGCCGACACTCTACAGCAGTGCACACAACTTTGCTGTTAAGATGCCAGCTGTGCAAGGCTCAAACCAAAGTTTCCCAGGGCATCTGGATCCTTCTAGTCAACAGTCCTCATTCCTAGAGGCTTCTTCCTTCCTAGCCAGTAAGAAGGAGCTTGTCTCTCCAGCTAACTGCCCCTGTAAACAGTCTTGCCATGTTTCCTTTGTACAATATTCACTCTCCCTCCAGTCCTCATCTCCAACTGCTGGAGGTAAAAAGAAGTGAGAAACTGCTAAGTGATGCCGCCTCCTCATTTGCAACTCACCTATCACCTCCTCAGAAGCCGGTTCAGTCAGCTTTGTGGCAGCAAATATGGTCTTTATGGCAGGTCCCCACAGCTGTCAATGGATACGATGTTTAGTCAATTCTTAACCTATTATGGTTAATGTCAGGTTGTTGAGCAAGTATCTGCTCCAGCATTTGAAAAGAATGTCTTTAAGGAGCTTCCTGAAATTGGACTTGGTTTAAGGGACATGTGGTGACAGATGCCGCCACTCCAGCCCCTGGCAACACTGTATGTGGGCTTTCGCCCAGTAGGAATTCAACAGAAGCTTGGCTCAATGAGAAAGGATTAGCACTGAGAGAGTCAGAGCGTAAGTAGTGTCAGTGACTCCACCTATGAAGCCACTCAGTGAGGGTGACACTGATATGGGGCTCTAGAATATTCTAAGCAGGCCTTAGTTCCTGGGTGCCTCTCACGTTGTGAGCATCGCACAATGGAACGGATCTCCTATTTAAAAGGAGGTGAGGGCATTTTTCATATAACACAGTCCCTATCACAAGCCAATGACTTCATCTGGTACTTAATCAAAGAAACAGCAAACAGCAGATTTAAGCGCCAACTCTGGACTTAATGAGAGATACTATGTCTGTCTCTGACATGGCAACCCAAAGGATGGTCAAGAGTTATTTATTAAATATGATTTTTGTCTTAGATGATTCTCTGATCTGATAGTGGCCACTGGACCAGGGATGAAAAATGGTTTCCATTGGAATGCCACCTCCAATCGATTGGTAGTGGCTGCCAGGGTATTGCTTTGAAGAAGGAATCTGAGGTTCAGTAGGAAAGAGTGTAATGATTGATTAGCAATGTCTGCCAGGGGCCCAGAAATAGGGAGGGGATGCAGAAGTGTCAGGACTTGCTTTCCTCAGGACTGCACTGAGAGGGAGATTGTGTTTTTCCTTTCCAAACATCAGGCCCAAGCTCTGAGAGGTTTTTATTCCTGGCCAGGTGAAGGAAAAAAGGAGTTAGGGGTTCATGGAGGAGTATATATGGAGCCTACCGACCTAGATCAGCAATAGATAACAAATATTTTAGCCTTGGTGGGACACGGGGTCTCGGCTGTGACCGCTCAACTCTGCTACTGTAGTGGAACACAGCCAGAGACAATCCATATGTGAACAGGTATGGCTGCATGCCAATAAAACTTTATTCACAAAAATAGGCCACGGCCAGCTGACCCCAGATCAAGATTATGAGAGATATGGGTAGGGCATGATGCACAGATGAAATGGGAAGGTGAAAGCAGGATGAAATGTGTGCATGGAAAAGGAATTCAAACCTGAAAGATCTCCCTGGAAGTGACAGAGAACCCTGCATTTCTGGGACATTCCTTTCAACTAATAATCTGTAATGCAAACACGGACTCCATCGTGTGCAGGCAAGAGACTGCTACCCTCACCAGCGTGGGTGGAGAGCCAAATGCCCCTCAAGGTACCGTCTTCCTCATCTTGAATTCCCACCTAGTGAGCACACACTCTCTCCAGAGGTCCTTGTTGAAAAGTCAACCTGTGTCCATGTGCAACACTTAATGAAACTACCCACCAGCTCTGCAGGAACATACTAGCTAATGTACAGCACGGCTGTGATGGAGGGGGACCTGGGACATGTACGTTTTGAATGGAAAATGCTGTAAAGTGGGGGAATGAAATCAGAAAAGTACTTGCTGCACTGGCTGGACAGGGTAGGTCTGGGTGGTGCAGGAAACAAGGCCAGCTCTCCTGAGGTGGAGGCCACTGGCATCTGGAGATACTGCATGGACTGGATTTTGGCAGAGGGATGAGGCTACTCTTAGAGCGAGGATGGCCACCGGTGGGGAGAGTTTCAAGCAGGGAGGGGAAGACTGGGCAGCTCATCCCCAAATTCCACCTAAGGACCGATGTGCAGAGTGTTTCTGCTAAGAGAGGCTGGTGAAAAGCTCAGGTTTGAAGCCAGATTCTACTCACCATGGGTTAAAATCCCAGCTCTGCTCTACACACCCTATGGCCTTGGAGGAATTACTTAATCGCCTAAAGTCTCTGGTTTATCATCTGTGAAACAGAAAGAAAACCACTTCCTCCCCAAGATTACTAACGAGGAAGACACGTGCAGCATCCGTAGGGACGATCCCTGGCTCCTCGTGGGATTTCGGTAGCGTCTAGCCCTCTGCCACTCAGACCGTCTCAGCAGGACACTGGCTTCCAATTGGTTCAGCTCATCTTTGTAAAGCAGAGTCCACAAAAGGAAGGAGTAAGTTACCAGCAAATTCTGCCTTAATCATTACCCTGGAGCTAGATGGCTGAACTGAAGCTGGAGGGGCAAATCTACTGGGCTGTGGAGAGATTTCAAATAAGAATTCATGAAAAAGGAAAGTAATGCAGCCTGGGAGATTCTTACTCAGCAGGGCTCCATTTCTCCACGTCGACCACAGAAATGTTATGACTCAGGAGTAGGGGCACTAGAATGTCACCCATCAGTCCCAACAAGGTGTGAGGAACATAATGAGCTCCTGCCAAGGGCCACTAGCATCCATTCTCCTTGTTGGTGTGAAATCCCAATTTTTATACCTTATCCACCTCCTCACAACCCATGCTGGGCCCTTAGTCTCTTCTTCATGGAGAAACCCAATTGGCATAATCCAGTTACTACATGAGTGGACCTGGGCTGTTAGCCAGTCCATTAGTGAGAGTCTCAGGACTACTGCTTGGAATTCTGGATACAAGTACCCTCTCTTCTCTGTATACATGAGACACAGATGTGAGGACTAAACTGTTACAGCCAATCTCGCTACTATAAAGGAAGAAAATGTGAGCATAAAGCCCACAGAACAGAGAGAATTCAGAGCACTGTGTCAGCCTCTTGATCAAACCTCACCTGAAATCAGCCCTCTTTTGATTGCTCAGTTACACCAGCCAATAAACAGTCCTTATTACTTAAGCCAGTTCACACTGGGCTGTCTATTGTTCACACTTGTTCTTCTACCTCCAGGATCCCCAGACCTCCAGCAATGCTGACAAGAACTCCACCCTTTCCTCTGTCAGGACCAGATTTCCTGACAACACATGCAATTTCCTAGTACACACAACAGACCCTGGCTTGCTGCCCTCAGGCTGTGCAGCAAAAAAGACAAAGGGATAATGCTTAACTTTGGCAGCTTCCTCCTCTTCCTCTTTGAGCCCATCTCTTGCTCCTGATTGTTCTCTCTGCCCTGACATTCCTTTTGGAATGTCCTGCCATGAACCAACTCTGACCAACTTCAAGTTCTGAAAGTAAGGTCTGATATCAGCTCTGAAATTCTCATGTCTGCACATTCTACCAGCATTCTTGTGCAAAAGAGTGAATATATGTGTGAATGTGTGTGTGTGTGAAGGGGTGTGCGCACGAGTGTGTATGTAAGAGTGAGTGTATGAATGTGTACGTGTGTGCAAGTGAGTGTGAGTGCAAATGTGTGAGTGCATGCAGTGAGTGTACAGGCTGTTTCTGGATGAGCGCTCCACCTAGGGGTGGACTGCCAAACTGACGTCCTCTGATGACACAGGAAGTAGATGTGACTCAGGACTGGTCATGGGATGAAGGGAAAGAGCATGACAGTACCCAGAAGACAGAGCTTTCTCTTTTAATAAGAGTAAATAAGGGAAAGGTGATGGAACAAAGGAAAAAGGGATGAATATTGTTTATTATAAGATAAAACTTGACTTTACACAAATCTAATGTTTGCAAATCTGAATGTGGCCCATGGAACAGGGGCTGCAAACCCTAGAGGGGTCCTGCTGGTGGTGTTCTCCTGGGACGAGCTGGACCTGGCATGCCCGAACGAAGGGGCATGCTGCCCTGGAGCTCGGATTTTTGACAAGTGGTGTCAGGACTCCAGTTTTAAAACAAAGCACAACAGAACAAATCATCCAGGTTTTCGATGGGAACCATCCCAGTTGTCTGTATGGTGGAGTTTAATTCACACGGTTTTCAAACTAAGACTCCAGTGTACAACCTCTGCCTGAATTCTCAGTCTCTCCTTTTGATTCGAGAAGGTTTCCCTTAGGGCCCCTTTAAATTCTCGTTGCCCTGAGAGTATTTAACAACTATGACTCAACTCACAGAAAGTACAGTTGGCAGCCCCACCTCAGACTGAAGCGAGGACACCTGGATGATTATAAATACGTCGGAGCAACGCCATTCAAACCTAGGAGACAGAGGGAGGAGCTGACAGCACTGGGTTTCCGAATCCTATTTTTCAGCCCACAGGATATGAATCACACAGGGCCCAGCCCCTCAGCAGGGACTGCTGTCTTTGTCAGAAGCATGAGACGTCAGAAATGTTCTGTCTCGATTTTAGGAAAACATTTGCCTACTGAACAGTCTTGGGTTCCAAAGCTGACTTTTCATTCCTTTCTAGGGCAACTCTGAAAAAGTCCATCACAGAAAGTAGAGTGAGTAATTTGCAATATCTTGGACAACCGTCTAGGGACGTGGTTGTAATGTAATTCACGTTGGAATTCCAGTTAGTGATACCCCAGCGTCAAATCTTATTTTCACCATGCACTTCTTAAAGTGAAAGTGTTCCAAGGGCCATGCTTTTGAACAATTATCTATATCAAATCCGAACAAACCCCCAACTGAGTGATTTCTGAATTTGCTTGTCTTTAAGCCGAGTTGCAGAAGCAAGCGGCTGAGCACTCAGGAATCCATCAGGACTATCACCCACTGATCTAGCTAGAAATCTCGCTCCTCTCTAGATGACAGTAACAATGCCTAACGTGTGTGTGCCAAGCACGACTTCAAGCACTTTTCATCTATCAACTTAGTTAATGCACTCAACAAACCAGTAAGGGGGGACTATCATTATCCCCATTTCTTCAGATGAGGCCCGGGAGGGTTAAGAAAATTACACAAAGTTCTCCTGCCAATGGCTGGTGGGGCCAGGTTCCCGAATCCACGTAAACTGCCTCATTGGATTGAAATGCAGATTTGAAAGACCTTCTGAATTATAACAAAGGAAAGATAAACTGAGGACACTGATGTCACAGAGGAAGGACACTCAAGCAGAAGAGCCTGTCACTGGAGTTAGACAATATGGTGGATGGGCCAGCTTTCAATAGACGGATTTTATTTTACTGACTCTTTTTTTTCTTTGATAACCCAAAAGTCAGAGCCCAGGGGCGTGAACGTCAGTAGAATTGGGAGAAAGAGGAGGTTAGGGTGGAAGGTAGGTGGCTTAAAGTAACCAAGGGCAGTAAGATAGCCCCTGGTTCAAAGTTTTCCCTGTTGAGCCCAAAGAGAAACTCATGTGTCTGAGTTTCCGTTGAAAGCACAGATGGCTGTAATGCAGTGCAGTGTAAGTTTCAGGCATTTCCACCTTCCTAACCATGAATTTGCTCAAGTTGTCCAAGACTCAGAACTTACCCATGAGTCTTTCCAATCATTTACGTTTTCCTGCACGAAAGGGTTAACTCATGTCAAAAGCTCAGGTTGGGGGTTTGGGCAGCGGGGACTGAGACGAGAGCCTGGGGGTGGGGGTAGATGGAGGGCAGTCAGAGGATTCTTGGGAGAATGCTAAGGACAAACTCCAATTTCTTCCCAGAGCCTCCAAGTTCAGCGGGAAGCTTCATACCTTCCAGGCACTAAAACCTTCTCTGTGGTTCCCTGTAGCACAGGTGGGTCCCAGAGCTATGATCTCCTCTTTGGTTCCACTACGGTGGTCTCCTCAGATCTCCAAAACAGACATTCCCAAGGTCCACGACCACAGTTCATCACCATGTTCTTGACAGCGAGCACAGTGCCTGATGAATGCTGGGCATGAGAGTCATGTTTGTTGAGTGACCGGATGAAAGATGCCCAACTAAACCAACAGATAAAACTAGTCCATAAGATCAATAAAAGCAACAGCTAATACTTATTGAGTACTGATGAACTAAATACATGTTATATAACTTCATTTAACCTTCCAATGACTCTATAATAGAGGCATCATTCTGATTATCTCCATTTTACAGTTAAGGAAACTAAGGCACAGAGAAGGGAAGTGACCTTGAATAGGTCACTTGGACTTGGCCAGGTGGTGCCTGGACTTGACCTGAGGGAATCTGACGTTAGAGCCACATCTCTTAACCTCACATCGTATCTTCCCTCACCTCCTGTCCTGCGTGAAGCCCATGTTCCCTCACCAGTTCTTCTCAAATACCTTCCCACCAAAAGGCCCCTCTCAAAACTGCACCCGAGAATAGTCACAAATCACGGTAACCCTACTGCACAGCCAGGCTTCCCCTGGTCGTCTAACCCCAACAGTGGTTTTACGATGGAGACAAGAATGCAAGATGCTTGAAATATCATGGTTTCCCCTCTTCTTCTTTCACTAGCTTTAGAGTTTGACTCGAAAACCCTAAAGGCACGTGATGACTCCCCCATGCATCCCAAAGATGTGCAGCATTTGGAGAAGCAGCAGAATGAAGACAAAAATCCCCTGCAGGTCATACGCTGTGTGCTGCAGAGGCAAAGACTGGAAGGAAGAAAACAGAGCAAGTGGCTCCTAGTTATTTCCCAGAGATGCAAGGGAGAAGAAGTGGAGAACAATTTCTATTTGCTTAATTTCTTTTGTTTACACTGATTTCATTCCCCTTTCATGGGAATTTCTGATTCTGGAATTTCTCTCTCTTCTTTTTTTCCTTCAGTGCTTTCTTTTTTCTTTTTTAATTGAAATATAGCCAATTTACAATTTTTTTTAGTTTCTGGTGTTCAGCATAGTGATTCATTTATATATATATATATATATGTATATATATATATATATATACATATTCCTTTTCATATTCTTTTTCATTATAGGCCATTATAGGTATTGAATATAGTACCCTGTGCTCTACAGTAGGACCCTGCTGTCTATCTATTCTATATATATTAGTATCTGCAAATCCCGAACTCCCAATTATCCCTTCCCACCCCCTTTTCCCCTCTGGTAACCATAACCTGGTTTCCTATGTCTGTGAGCCTGTTTCTATTTTGTAAATAAGTTCATGTCCTTTTTTCAAAAACATACTAAGTGAAGTAAGCCAGAAAGAGAAAGAGAAATGCCACATGATATCACTTATATGTGGAATCTTAAAAAAAAAGAAAGAAAAAAAAAGACTCTGGAATTTCTTGATTCTGGTGGTTTTGTTGGGATTTTCATGACACTGAGTTTCTTTCTCCTCAATAAGGATGATGTTGGCCTAGGGGAGAGGTATACATATGGAATAGTTTCAACTGTTTTTCATGAAATGTACGCTCCGATATCCAAGGCAGACTAGAAATTATCACACAGCGATATTTCATTCATATACAGAGGGAATCCAAGGAGACAGGTGGCTACAGGTAATAGACGAATATCTGAGTAGAATCATGGGATCTTGTATAGAATACACCTCAGCCTAAAGGAAAGTTGGGTGGATTCTTTCATCAGAACAAGGAGGACTGGATGCTGGGCAGGCAAAGATCACAGGTGCCCATTCTCTAGTATGCAGCATGGCCAGAGCACACAGACGTCAGCTCCACAACAGGGACGAGGAGGGAAGAGGCCTTTTTTTTTTTAATTGAAGTATACTCAGTTACAATGTGCCAAATTCTGGTGTACAGCATAATGCTTCATATATATATATATATATATATATATATATATTTGTTTTTGATGAGGCCTTTTAAAGTCAAGAATCAAGTAATGAATGGAAGTTTCTATGCAGAGGACACACAGCAGAATTTGCAGATTGAAAAGTGTGAAGAGATGTTGAGGGTTAAAATGGGTCAAGGTGGTAGATCTGCTAGACTTTTTAAACAAAGCAACTCCAGGAAAGGATTTCAGAAGTGTGAGGCCTCATGAAACTAGCAGATCCCTCTCTAGCAAAAGCCTGTAAGATGCATGGAAAAGGACAAGGTAAAATGAATGTGACATCCTTCCCATCTAGGAAGCTACCATCATGTCACAGGTATCAAGGTGTTTACCTTGCATTCATTATCAGATTCAGTCCTCACCCACAGCCCTATGGAGCTGCTATTTGATACTTGAGGAAATTCAGGCTCAGGAGGCTAAGGGATTTCCCCTGAGGTCACGGACCCGGGAACTAGCAGAGCAAGGGCGCAGGTCCAGGTGAGAACGTCCCATAGTCACTGAGCTCAACTACTTTCTGAATTCGCCTTGAACTGAACAAGACAAAGGAACGGAGAAATGCCCGACAAAATGTAACTCTCGTACCGTGAAAGATTATTTCAAAGCTATCTTGGTGGATTTAAGCAGTATTCTGGCTCAAGACAGAACTGGGCCGGAAGTAAGCCAAAAAACCCTCTGGAAAAAGAAAGGTGGACCCACAAGGGCAGAGGAACTGCGTGAAGCGGCGGTGCCAGGGAGGACAAGCAGCCCACAGCGGCTATCAGATGCACGCTGCAATTGTCAGAGGTAAAACAATGACAGAGGAAGTCGGAGAGGGAAACGGCCAGGGAAAGTTCAGGCCCCTCTCCCTCCCACGCCCTCACTGCTCATTGTGGCTCTCAGTGACTCAGCCCAGATGGCAGGAAGCGGGGACCTCACTCACCCAATGTCCAACCTACCGTTGGCCTGGAAGTAGGGGAGGATGAGGTTTGTGAGCACAGCACAGACCCACCCAGGTACCAAGTGGCACCCACCACCGCCCACACACGCCCAGAAATTTCCACCAGGGCTCTGGAGTAGAAAGAGCACTGGTCAGGGGCTTCTGGTGTGAGCCACAGTATTAACCACTGGACCACTGTAGGTAAGGTACTCTGAGCTTTAGTGTCCCACATGCAACGTATGGGGTGGAATTAGGTCAGAGATTGCACACTCAAATGCCAATAGAGACCAAGCAGTTAATGAAAATCATACAGCAGGCTGAGTGTAAACCGACAAGGAGCAGAGGGGACAAGAGATCACGAGCCTTGTCAAGAAAGAGCATCCCCAGTGTTCCCAGATGCTCCAAGTTTCCACAAGAAGCCAGACTCTGGACCTTTACATAAAATCTCCCAGTCTAAATGATGGCAACTAATCTAAACTCCTAAAAATACTGCACAAGGCAAACAAAACAAGACAGGAGGCTTGAGTCTAGATGTGTCCTGTTCCATAATGTTCCATAGGCAGCAATTTCAACTATAAATTTATTAAATTTGAACAGAACTTAAAAATACAGTTCCTCCGTGGTACCAGCCACATTTCAAATGCTCAGCACCCATGTGTATTATTGGCTACCATATTGGATAACACAGAGAACATGCTCAACTCCACTGAAAATCTTCTTGGATACCCTTGGTCTAAATGACCTCTAAGATGATCTTCAGCTATTCAAACTCCAAGAAAGACAAACCAAAATGAACTTTACCTTCTTTGCTAACAGAAAACAAAGCTCCTGGAATTTCATCACATAAATTCAACACAAGAAAGTTCACGTCACCATATTTTTTTTTCACCCTGATGAGTTCCCTTCAGTTGCGTTTAAACGGGGTTCAACAGATTTGTTCATAAAAACAACCTGATATTTTTTAATCTGCTTCCACATGCAGAGTAATTTCTTGAGTTATTTAATTTATAGGGGTTTGAAATCTAAACGTGTATTTTAAAAAGGAGGTGAGAGTGGGGAAAACAAAAGCCCTTTTTTATGTAACCTAGAACTCACCCTTCCCTGCTAGAGAAGTTCAAGGTCGTATAAAGCTTTTAATTGCCAGTGCAGGACTGTCCAGTGTGACAACCAGCCATGTTTTAGATTATGGATCATCTAACTTTCCTATAAAGAACCAGAGAGTAAATATTTTCAGCTTTGTTGGCTAAATGGTTTCTGTGGCAGCCACTCAGCTCTGCCTCATTACATAAAAGCAGTGATTGACAATATTTAAACAAATGGGCACGGCTGTATTCCAATAAAACTTTATGGATACCAACATTTAAATTCCGTGTAATTTTCAAGTGTCATGAAATAGTCTTCATTTTATTTCTTTCCCCTCTAACTATTTAAAAGTGAAAAAATCCTTTCTTAGCGTGGGACCATCACAAAACAGGCAGCATGCAGGATTTGGCCCACTGGCTGGAGCTGGCTGACCCCCAGCTCAGTCCTGCAAGCTCTCCAACGGAGAGACTCGTGGGCTCCGAGCCAGGGAGGGTCGAGCTCTGGCACACGCGTACGATTCACTGGGCATTTATCCAGTGTAAGTTCTGTGCTTTGCTAACACTGTTCAGGAAAGGAGGGCTGGACCACACAGGCTCTTTTTGGTGAGACCACCTTCTCTAGAGAGTCGAACCTCATTATATTCATGGATTCCATGTATTTCGTAGCAAATTCGTCTGCTTGCTAAGATTTACTTTTGATCCCAAAATCAATGCTTGTGGTGAATTTGTACTCATTCTCAGACATGGGCACAGGGGTGAAAAATTTGGATCACCCCTTCAGCAAGACCCTAGCTGAAGTCAAATAAGTCAGCACTCTGCCATGTTGTTTCAGTGCTCACTACCTTAACAAGTGTCCTGTTCACGGTCTTTGTAGAGGTCTTTGCAGGTCTTTAAAGTTTGCTGTTGAAAATGTCCCTCCAGCACAGTGCTGAAATGCTGGTTAGTGTTCCTCAGCATAAGAAGGCTGCGATGTGCCTTCTGGAGAAAATCTGTGTACTAGGTAAGTTCCATTCAGGTATGAGTTATAGTGCTGTTGGCTCTGAGTTCAATGTTACTAGATCCACCATATATAGTGAAGTGTCTTTAAACATAGACACACATAAAACAAGGTTAGGTATTGATTGGTTGATGAGAATGCTGCGAGTAGAGATTCACAGGAACTCTGCATTCCCCCTAGAAGTAATAGTTCAGAATTCACTTACTCAGTGTTTGTGGACACGACTTTATAGAAACTTAACTACTGCAAATAACAGAATTGACTGTACATATATTTTACTGACATTAACAAGGAGTTGCTGTGGTATCCTGTATGTTCCCTCTCCTCTGCCTTATAAATTGAATTTAAGGTTTATCAAGGAAGGTTAAAACTACATATAAATAAATTTCTGGGGGATATTTTATGATTTTAGGTTTCCCTGAGTCCCTGTTTTCTGGTTTTCCAGATAAATGAATTCTTGCCTGATAAATGGCATAGAAAGGTATTTTTGATAAATTCTTCACTTGTAAGTAATTTGCAAGTTCACAAACCATGCTCCAACTAGTGAAACACCCCAAACCCAAGATCTCAGCAGGACTGTGCTGGAAACTTGGCTGGTGAACATTCTGCCATGTTGTAAATATTCAACACAGGTTTGTAACCTCCTTACAAATGGTACTAAACATCACTCATAGTTAATAACCCAAACCTAAGCATTTGTTATGTAAGTCAACCAGGGTTTTATCGGAGACCTGGCAACTTTACTACAAGTCCTTGGGTATGATTTTCATTTGCAAATGTTGCATGAAATGCACTGGCTTTGCCCTTTGGAAATACAACACATAAGGTGGTCCAGCAAGGGAAGTTATTTGGAAACGGAAGAGGATGTTGGGAGCTGACACATCTGAGAGCTGTGGTTCAGGCAGAGCCAAAAAAATTTAAAAAAAAAAGAAAAGATGTTTCATATGTGTTTAGAAGAATATTAACAAGCAAGTTGATATGTCTTAGGAATACATATACACATACTTCTTTTGTTTATGACTAACTTCCCTTAACCAAACACAATCTTTCTGTGATTACTGATGTAATCACCGACATCAACTGAGCTCTTCATCATGACCTTGGCCACTCGCCCAAGCATTTCTAAATATTAGATGACATTAGAGTTCTTACTATATGCCAAGCACTATTCCAAGCACTTTAAATATATTTATCTATTTAACCCTCAAAAATTTTATGATGTAGGCATAGTTATTATCATCTTCATTTTATAGATGATGAAACTGAGACACAGAGATGTCATGTAATTTGCCCTAGGTCACAAAGCAAATAACTGGTAGAGCCAGGATTTGAACTTGGGGGCTCTCATTCCAGAGTCCTCTCCCTTGACTACTCTTGCTACAGTGACTTTCAGTAAAGCACTGGATAACTGTGGAAGAAACCCAGCTCCAGTGCAAAGGGACTTTTACAATGGCTACTTCTATTAGCAGCAATATTCAACTCATCTTTCTTTCCGCACCTCTTTTTCTTCCTCCCTTTCTTCCTGTCTTTTTTTCTGTCTCTAAATTACACGTCATAAAATTCTCCACTGTTGACAAACGTATACAACCATTTAACCACCATCACATCAAGAATGAATGGTTCTATCCATCTACCTCAAAAAATTTCCCCACACTCCTTTGTAGTTACCCGCTGTCCCCACCCCAGCCCAGAGATCAAGGGATTTTAGTCAGTGGTCTATGACCCCCAAAGGATCTTGGCACAGAATTCAAGAATAGAACCTAGATTGGTGTAAAAATTACGTATTTAAAAATTATCACTAACTTCTACTTAAAATTTAGCATTCCTTCAAGTATGAATATGAGTAACACACTAGAAATACTAGCAGTAACATCACTTGGTCTCCAGTAGAAGTCACTGATAATCTTATATTACATTGCAATGGTTGTCTGTATCACAAGATAGTATTTACATTCCTGACTACTTTGAAATTACGGTACACAAGATCTTGTTATTTATTGCATTCAATCCCCAGTATCTCCATTTGAAAAAAAAAAAAAAAGGAAAGGAAATGCATAATTCCTCACCAGTCTGCACAGTGATTACATCTTATTCATTTCTGTTTCTTTCACTTGAGGCAAATGTCGAGTGGGAAAATGGGGCAATAAATTATGAAGGACTCAGCTTGCCCCAAATACAGTTTCTCTTAGCACCAGGCTCTAGG
Organism: Vicugna pacos; assembly: GCF_048564905.1. Classification (NCBI taxonomy): domain Eukaryota; kingdom Metazoa; phylum Chordata; class Mammalia; order Artiodactyla; family Camelidae; genus Vicugna; species Vicugna pacos. The sequence goes on from NC_133003.1 coordinate 37,350,127, forward strand.
AAAGGGGACCTCTTCATAAATTGAATTCCTTCTCGGAGAAAAAAATATTTGAAAATTAAATTTAAATTAAATTGTTTTTAATACAGTTATTAGAACATTTGCAATGTAAACATCTGTGATATCAGAGGTCCTGGGGATTGAACTCAGGACCTCATGCATGCTAAGTATGCACTCTACCACTGAGTTATACTCACTCCCCTGCATCTCCTTTCCTTAAAACTGATGGTGGAAGTGGAGCTGTACGCCTTTGCAGTCAAATGTTGCTGCTGCCTTCCATTGAGGAAGATTGTTACAGAGTATCACCTGCCTCCTCCACAGGGCTGCCAAGATGTCTACTCTCCCAGCCCTTTGCAACCTGCCAAGGTCGACAGAGACCACACACACCTCAGAAAGGGAAACCAGGCATCCGTGAGCTCAGGACTGACTCCAAGAGGGAGTAAGACACTAAGACACCAACTCTAAAAATTAGGCGGAAGGTGAAAATTCACATTCTCTAATTATTTGGAATCGTTTTGTGATCAGGACTGTGTTATTAGGACACATTGCTCATACCGTGGTGGGTCACCTTCAAATCAGTTATTTCTTAATTTATAAACGTAATAAACAAATCAATAGAAAAAGAAGGATGGAAAGGGACAGTTTTCGTAAGAAACACAAATGGTCAGTAAATATAAGAAAAAAAAATTCTTGACTTCACTGAGAATCAAAAAGTAAGTATTAAATGAGAGACACTTTTTTCTCTTAAATTGTCAGAAACCAAATTATTTCTATAAGAGAAATAAATTGATGTAAGATATAAGTCGTCTACCTTAAATCCCAATATGGAAATTCATAGTTGAAATAAAAGCAACTCTTGTGAAAATAAAAGGATGAATTTGAAACCTGCTTGGGTAGACTGGGTTAATTCCAAGAGGCACGGCTGAAAGAATGCATGTTAGATTCTAAATTACAAATTAAATGGAAGCAATATAAAAATCATAGATGCTGTGATACTAACTTTCCTTTCCAGGAGTCAAAACTTGGAGTACAACAGCCTTTATTTTCACTTACCTCTAGTCCTCTGTTTTCCCCTACCTTTCAGCCCCATCCCTCTCCTTACCACTGTGACTGAACGTGTCTTAGGCCAGCAGGAAGATGGGAGACGTGTTAGTACTTTAAAAGGTTTTCCTGTCTTTCAGTTTTTCCCAGTATTATTATCCTTCTTCAGTAGTTAATTTCTCATGCATAGTTATTTCCATAATGTTTGCTTAACAATTACCCAATGCATCAGTGTCACCATCTCCTTACCTTGTAAATTTCTCAAGCGCGCCTTTTTCATTTCAGAGTGTATTGGTCAGAGAGGATATTTAATAAATGTCAATCAACTCTGCTGCCATACAAATGTGGATGGAGTCAAATTTAGCAGGGAACAGAAGCCAGGGAATTAACACTAAAGTTGAACTTGCCGGTTATCATTTTCAGTCGCGCTCCCCTGAGGTGAGCCACCTGAAACCGGCTTTGGAAGCAGTTATTCTGTTCACACAGCATCTCCCACTGGCCACTGGGGAAAGTTCATCTCCGACACACAATTTAAAAATTAAATATTGACTCTGCTGGCCTACTACTTAAATCTCGTCTCTCTTGGATTTGGAATTCAAGAACACGCATGGCCTCATTGTTCATGATGGCTTCAGCTGAAATATGGGTATTTTAAAAGTGGTGTAATTGGATCACTTCAGGGCTAGGTGAACTAAATGCCTGAGTCCATTCAATCCTCCCCCAAATGTTTGATATTTAGTATGAAGAAGAAGCACAGTAGCATTTATGTTATAAATGCACCACAACAAGATGGGTGTTACCTCTCTCTTTATTTTTGAGAAGGCTTGGAAAGATTAAGCAGTAACTCATAAAAGGTTCCAAAGCAAGTAAGCCGCAGAGCAGAGAGTTGAACTCCATCTAACTGCAAAGGTCACACTTAATAACTACCTCAGACTGCTCTCCTTATTAAGTTAATTATGAATTAAGTTTATATAAATACAATTAAGTATGACATAATATAAATATTAATTACGTTCATTGGAATAAATTTTCAGCATTAAAAAAAACCTGTCAGAAGATGGTTTCAAAGCCTACCATGATAGGTTAGGCTTTTTAGATTTTTTTTTTTTAATGGAGGTACTGGGGATTGAATCCAGGACTTTGTGCATGCTAATAAGCATACGTTCTACCACTGAGCTATATACCTTCACCTTGGTTAGACTTTTTAACATGTGACACAGCTTTTGCTAAAGTTCAACAGGCTGTTTCCAGAGCAGCTCATACAAAGGCAACTCCCAGGACATGCTATTAAAACGGGGTATATACCGTGTGATATCAATTACAATCAGAAGTTAAACAACGGAATGGGCTCAGTTTGCAGTCTCTGGCACATGCTGGATGTACCAACCCTCCTCTTCCAATTAGGCGCAGCACCTGTACAGTGGGCTACGGTCAGGTATGGATAAGGATGTGATGGGGCTGGAGTGGAGGCTTTCATTTTTGTGCATCTAAAATAGACTTTTTAAAATCTCTGTGTGTTGTTGGAGGGTAGAGGATTAGGGAGATTACATTCATCTGAGAGAGTCACTACAGAAGATTGCAGAAATGGATGGAATTTATATCCTAGGTTTGGATGCAGAGAGAATTTTCCCACTCACACGAACAGCAATCTGTAAGTCTGATAGGTATCTGTAAATCTGATAAGTAATACCTGCCTGGAGCCCAGAGTCAGGAAGGTTTGTGGGACTGAGTCTGAGTTCTACAGAGAAGGCATGCTGTGCTGACAAATAATGTCTGCCCTGGCACAAGAGCTGAGTGCCACATTTACTGAGAACTGAGTCAGGATTAGAACATTCCTGGGACTGGCCATCACCACAGAGGTACTTCAGAGCTGCCAACCAGGACGGAGAGGACAGATCATAGAGGAGAACTGGGAACTTTGAATCAGAAAAGAATTTGAGCTGTGAAGACACATGAGTCTGTGAGATTTATCTGCGACTGTGATAACGTAAGCCCATAGCCGTTCTTGGGAGCCAAGATGACAGAAAGGCCACTTGGCTGAGAAACAGGAGGATAAAAGGCAAGCAGTATGGCTGAGAACTTGTACTCCCTACTGGCCCAGGAGAGCTCGGCAGATTTGCTATTTCTCTGGCTCAGCCTAATGGATTTGGGAAATAGGACTATAGGGCTTCTTATTTTGCTTCTTTCTTTCCTGCATCTCTTGAAAGTTTTTAGCGAAGTCCGCTTGAAAATATCAGCCTTACTCAAGTGTGCTGAGGGAAAAACAGTTTTGGTCAATGTTTTAAGTCAGAACAGAAAAGGAGGGAAAACTGCCCCCTGGTGGTAGATTTGGAAAATCCCTAGTGCAAGATTCCCAAAAGTGTTCCTGGAAGCATCCTCTCTCCCTCTCTCGCTCTCTCCCTCTGCTCACGACTGCATGGGGGAAGTACTTCGCGGTAAAACAGCCCCGGGAAACAATTTTTTAAGTTATATAGTATATATTCATATATTAAACATATTGTATCTATTTTTTAGCAATTGATAATATTTATTAGTCTCTAAGAAGTCCAGCAGTCAAGAAAATCTAACTCCTTTTAACTTACCACTTACCAAATTTATTTGAACACAGGCATGAAATCTTTTTTTTTTTCCTTGCTGCAACAAGTTTAATTTGTATTTTCTGTCACTCGCTACTGAAGAGAGGAGTTCTCTCTTAAACTGTGAGGGGCAGAGGAGCCGAAGTATGAGGTCTCTGTTTCCCCATCTGGGATTAGGAGGGAGTTGATCCGATAAGCTTCAGCGTCCCCATCCCGCAGCACCATCTTGGTTCTCTGGTTTGGGTGATTCCTCAGTATGTTTTCTAAGTGAGCGAACTTTGGGACAGACTCTCTGGGTTCAAATCTTGGTGTCACCAGCACTAGCTGTGACTTTGGGCAATTTACTCCTGTCCTCTGTGTCTCAGTTGTCTTATTTGTAAAATGGAAATAAAGATAATATGACCCTTGTACACTTGTGAGATGTGAACGGGTTAATGAATGCAAAGTGACTGCAGCAGGGGAAGTCCGGTGTCAGCGGTAGCTTTCATTACTGTTATGTTGTTGTTCATACCATGAAATCTTTTTTTAAAAATTAAACCATTTTGGGAGATATGAATCTTAGGGGGAAGGAAAGAAAAGGAGGTCATGTTTTCCACTTGCAGTATAGAGATTTCTTTTCCAGAGCCTTTCCCTGATAGGGAAAATATCCTAGAAAATTTGCATGCTTATCGTATATTTATGCCTCCTGTGTCTCCTCCATGATTGGCATTAGTAAAAAGCTATGTAAATGTTAATTTCCAGCTGGAGACAAATCATTTCCGTGTATCAGGCCACAGGCTTCTACCAAAGACAAGTTAACAGCACATCAGTGCACTCAAGCTTTTCAGGTGTAACTACCCCGGAGAAATCCTAGAAGCAATGACACAGTGTATAGACAGCTCTTCGGACACTAAAGCTCCTCAGGGACAGGAAGTGGGAAGACTCAGTGGCTCAGAGGGCTGTGGGCTTGGGAGCCCTATTTCCAGTGTTTGATGACCAGCTCTATCTCTCACTAGCTTGGCTCCTTTGGGCATACTGTATAACTTCTCTGTTCTCAAGGTCCTCATCTGTGACATGAAAACAGCAGTATTTCCTAGGTCTATTGAGGATTAAATGAGTTAATACGTGTAAAGGCTTAAAGGAGTGCCTGGCAGGCAGCTAGTCATTTGTTGCTTCTGAACTTGCATTACTAAAGTCAGGAGTATGAAGCCTCATTTAAATATTATTTTTTCCCCCTTTAAAAATCTTGTACTTTTGCTTAGGCCATGAGACCTTTTAGAAATGGTGGTCAACTATCACTAACATGTATTAGGGGGATATTTTAAGCTTGGTAAACATTTGTGAAATTTTCCTCTTCTTAATATTTTTAAAATTGTGGTAAAATATATATAAGATAAAACTTACCATTTTAACCATTTTTAAGTGTACAGTTCTAGAGCATTAAGTACAGTTACAGTGTTGAGCAATCATTGCTACAGTCATCTCCAGAACACTTTGATCATCCCAAAATGACACTCTGTATCCATTAAACTGTAACTCCCCCTTCTCCCCTCCTTCCAGCCTCTAGCAACCACTACCTTCTATCTCTATGAATTTGACTACTCTAGATATCACATATAAATGGAGTTCTACCCAGATGATTGGATAAAGACGTTTTATACACACACACCCACACACACACACACAATGGAGTATTACTCAGTATAATAAAAAGAATGAAATAATGCCATTTGCAACAACATGGATGGACCTAGAGATTATCGTACTAAGTGAAGTCAGACAAAGACAAATATATGATATCACTTATATGTGGAATCTAAAAAAAGATACAAATAAACTTATTTACAAAACAGAAAGAATCTCACAGACTTAGAAAATTAACTTTATGGTTACCAAAGGGGTAGGCGAGGAGGGATAAATTAGGAATTTGGGATTAGTAGACATAAACTATTATGTATAAGATAAACAACACAGTCCTAATGTATAGCCCAGGGAACTACATTCAATAGCTTGTAATTTCAAATCCTGTTACTCACACTTAATGATTGTCTATTACATGCTTTGGAAAATATTTAAATTATTTGTGTTTCTTTTAAAAATTATTAATTATTCTATTTTTCCTCGAATGTATTTTAACTAGACAGTTAATTGCTAGGGCTGACGAGTATCTTTACATATCCCTCACTGTAATAATTCAAATTAAAACAAATCAAACACATTAAAAATTTCTGCGCTCCTGAAGACACTGTTGAGAAAAGGGAAAAACAAGCTGGAGACTGGGAGTAAATATTTGCAAAGCATGTATCTGAAAGGACTCGTATCCAGAACATACAAACAGACTCTCAAAACTCATTAGGAAAACAAACAACCCAAGAAAAAAATGCACAAAAGATTGAATCAGACAACACACTGAGAAGATATACAGATGGCAGGTGAGAACATGAAAAGATAATCAACATCATTTGTCATTAAGGAAATACAGCCTGAAGCCACAAAGAGTTACTACTACATACTTATTAGAATGGATAAAGTGAAAAAAGATTGATCATACCAAGCACTGACAAGATACGGAGGAAGTGGAACTCTCATTCAGTGCAGGTGGGGATGTAAAATGGTACAACCACTTTGGAAAACAGTTTGGTAATTTGTATAAAAGTTAAACAAACACCTCCAATATGATCTAGGCATTCCACTTTTCGGTATTTACCCAAGAGAAATGAAAGCATATGCCCATACGGAGACTCGTACATGAAAGCTCACAGTAGCATTATCCATACTAGTAAAAATCTGGAAACAGCTCAAATGTCTACCTGTGGTGAATAAATAAACAAATGAGGGGTTATTCATATAATGGAATACAACTCAACTATAAAAAGGAATGAAATATCCATACACATTATAGCATGGATGAATCTCAAAATAATTACGCGGAGTGAAAGACGCCGGGCAAAAAGGTGAGTGATTTCATTTATATGAAATCGGAAGACATGCAAGCTAATGTACCGTAATAGAAACAAGATCAGTGGTTGCCTGGGGCAAGAGAGGGGCTGGGGGGGCAGGAGGGCGGGATCACTAAGGGGCGTGAGGAAACTTTGGAATGATGGATGTTTTCATTGTCTTCATTATGGTGATGGTTTCAAGGGTATATGTGCAGGTCAAAACATCGAAATGTACACTTCATTTAAAAATTTTTTTCTTTCTGGGGCTTCTCAGCTCTGAGCTGCTGCTTTACTTTATTGCCTAAGCGATGCTGAACGTTCGATACAAAGCAAGACACTTACAGTTCTCCGAGGATCCTGTCTTCATTATATTTGAAAATATTTTGTCTGTTTCATCATTTGCCCATTTCTCTCTCTCTCTCTCTCTCTCTCTCGTTTTACTGAGATAAAATTGATATACAGCTGTGTATAAGTTTAAGGTGTGCTGCATAGTGACTCAACATACACATATTGGGGAGTGATTACCAAATAAGCTTGGTTAATATCCATCTCCTCATAGAATTTTTTTTCTCAAATTATACACTTCAAAGACATGTAGTTTATTGTAGGTCAGTTATACCTTGATGAAGTGATCAAGAAAAGGCCTTAGTTGTAACAGTTCAACAATACACAGATATGTAAAGAAAAAGTAAATAATCTTTCATCTGATGCCATCCATCAGATAATCTCCTCGAGGTTCCCGACATAGCCTGGTAAGTGCATCCTTTCAGACTTCCCTTTTAATTACACAAACTTATCACCCTATTATAGGGTTTACTTTTGGTAAAATGGGTGACCCATTAAAGTGGTATTTTTCTGCAACAATTTATTAGGGTTTAAAAAAAATCTCTTATTATGCATAAAAATTTCTAGGTGTTCTGAGGTTGAGGCTCATTTTTTTTTATAGCCAATATGCCTTAAATACCAAAGAAAGGAATGTAAAACTACAAATAGAAACATCTTGCTTTGCAGTAAATTACTAGCTGGAGGAGTTACTCCTCAGTGAGAGAGTCAGAAGTCCACATTCTTTCTATACTGAGAGTCTGTTTTTCCACAAGATATAATTTAATCTAGAAAAGGAAAACCATTCTGTGTTTTAAGCTGTAATTAAATTCTCACTCCAGGTTAAACATTACACAGGGATGTTAGACGCAAGCAAGTTCAATGGCAAACAGACCTTCAGGATTGCTTTGGTTGTACAAGCTAGAAAATTGTACCAGCTCTAAGGTTTTACCACAGGTCAGGTTGACTTAAAAACAAACAAACATTCAATTAAAAAATTAGAAAATATATGCTCACTGTGAAAAATGCCAAAAATATACATGCATACAGGATCAAATTTTCTTCTGTTCTTCCCCAATTCCATCTATGAGGCATAAACACCATCAACACATCTTTGCAGACTATATATGGAGTGCATGGACACCCATGTATGTGTTTACCTGCTTTCATTTTTTGTCCATTTGATTTTTCTTTGAAGTTTTTTTAAAATTATTGTAAAATATATATGACAAAAACCTACCATTTCAACCATTTTTAAGTGTACAATTTAGTGATATCTTCACTTGACAAGCCAATGTACACTCATACACAAACACGCACAAACCCGCTTCTTTGTTCTAACATACCAGAGTTCAGCATTTACAGAGATGTCTGCTTACCTTGAACTAGGAAGTACTGTCTTGCCTTCCTTTCGTTTTCACTGTAACAATCTTTGGATTTTGTTTGCCAGGCACAGATGTCATCTTTTTCCTTCACACATTCTTTCTTCTGGATTTCTCATCAAAGCCTGTAACACAGAAGGGAGAAGCTCCTTGCTTTTCTGTAGACACATTGGCAAGAGCCAGAAGTCTCAGATCAGCGACACTTCTAATATATTTCTAATTTTCCCCTGGGTTGGTCTGAGTTTAATCACAGGTTTAGAAATTCACCTAATTAGATGAGACTTCGAGCTATCTCAAAATGCAGCTGCAAAGAGGCTCTTCGCCTCAACAAGGAAAGATTTGACACTGATTTGGCTTCTTAGGTGATGTTCATTTCATTGAACACAGAGAGATAGGTTTCTGCCTCTGGAGGAGATTCTGAAGCAGTAAAAGTTATCTACAGTCAGTTGTACAACCAGGGCTGTCAGAGCAGGAGAACTCAATAAAACATCACCTCGGAGTCTGTGTTTCAGAATTACGGAAACCGGGATGACACTCCTGAATCTTGTTTTTAACAGATGTCCGTTGTGCAGAGAGTGAAGCATGTGTCATGAATACTGATGAGACGCAGTGTGTGTATTGCGCCATGAGATGCACTCATTTATATGTATTTGTCATTCTCCCTATAAAAGAAAACAGCTCTTCCCCAGAAGCTCTCCTGGAGTCAGGGAGCACGCTTCTCCCTTGTCAAGTGTGGGCCCAAACTGTTTCACAGGGAGCAGTGTGCGAAAGCCGGACACGAAGGGGAGGCAGACGCAGCAGAATTGGCTTTCATTACTCTGCCACGTGGGTCAATGAAACGCCCCTGTTGCACCATCCCCAGGGCACCCGCCAGCCCAGCCCACCTGACCCTCAACTCCGCCCAGATGTGGACGCAGGTGTGAGGTGGGAGACGGCAGCAGGGAGCAGAAAGAACTCGGTACGTTTCCTTCACAGGCACCTCTGCTTACGGCTACCATCTGACAGATCCATCTTTTCTAACAGAAACTAGGTACTCCAGAAACTCAGCTACAACAAGAGCATGGTGTAAGCTGGGAGTTTCTTGTAGTCAGTATCCTTCGAGGAGGTAAACAGCTCTTAAAGCTAATAAGAAGCTAATTTTATGTTCCGTGTTTAAAATTAAACATTAAAATGCCAACAACATTGAATTTAAATAGTGAAATTGAACGTTGATAGAGAGTACTCCCGGTGATGGGGTAGCAGTTTGGGTCACACCAAAGCAGAATGAAGACCTCTCACAGCCGGTCATTCCCTTGGTCCCCACGACTTTCAGGTGAATGTCTGAGCTTTTAGAAAGAACCGACTAGAGATGTGGTGTAGTCTGAGTCCCCACTTTACAGATGAGATCAATGAGGCTCAGGGAGAGAGGCAGTGATCTGAAAAAGCTGATGGACACAGGGAGACCCGGTGCTGGGATGACTCAGCCTCTTTTCTGCTTTTTTGAAGCATCTCTCCACAACTGTCACGTGTCCGCCAGGCGACAAAAGCTCCTTGAGGGGTTAAGCCTTGTAAATAATGATTTAACAAGCAGCGTCCAGCATCATGTATAAGAAGCCAGTTAAGGCCCTTACTGTTCTGGCTGTGTTAACAAAGGCTGAACAGCTTCTAATAGCTCAGATCACAGGGACTGAAAAAAGAGAAATACTTCTTGATTGCCTCGAGAACTACCATTTACCGAGTGCCCACCTTGGGCCATGGTTGGGCACATCACTTACATTGCCTCTAATGTGTCTAGGAACTCCAAAATAATACAGGTATTATTATACGGTGAAGATGAGGAAGCTGAGTCTGGGAAGTATGATCTCTTGCCTGAGGCTACACACTGCTAGTAAGTTCTCTGATTCCATGGCCCCATGCCACTGACTTCCTGCCTGCGACAAACAGCACTAGAAACCAAGGACATGTGCACCTATTTATATTATATTTATAGAGCCCAGTAGTAGAAACAGAATGGGCAGCATTCAGAAGGAGACTAGAAAGAGAGAAAAGGTGAGCTAAGAGCATTACGGGAATATATTCTACAATGACTCTCAACATGGGTTAGGGATATGTCATAAGATCTTCATACACACCAAATATGCCAGTGCAATTAGAGCATAGCCTGTAACTTCACCCACAAAATTCAGTGAAAGATTCCCATGATGTTAGGTACGTGAGGATGAGCAAAGAAGGACAAGGTCTCAACAAGTTAGGATGGATGAGTTACAGTCACCTCGTGTTAGTTTGTTTGAGCTGTCATAAGAAAAAGTTGTGGCTTGAACAACAAACATTTATTTTCTCACAGTTCTGGAGACTGGAAGTCCAAGATCAAGGTGCTGGCACGGTTCATTTCTCCTAAGGCCTCTCTCCTTGTCCTGCAGACGGCTGCCCTCTTGCTGCCTCTTCACGCGCTCTTTTCTCTGTGTAAGTACATCCTTGATGTTTCTTTTCGTGTCCAAATTTTCTCTCCTTACAAGGACACCAGTCAGATTGGATTGGGGCCCAACCTACCAGCCTCTTTAACGTAATCACCTCTTCAAGGGTCCTATCTCTCTATAGAGTCAGAATCTAAGGTGTTAGGGGTTAGAGCTTCACCGTGTGAATTTCGGGACACCACAATTCAGCCCATCATACCCACTAAGTACCTAGTTCTGGTGCCACAGCAATGAAAATCCAGACATTAGAAAAGTGACAACTTGCTATGTCACTAAGCTTCATTGCCATTCACAAAGCGTTGCAGCCCTCTATGACTTGAATTCAAGAATCCAAGACTCTAGAGTAGGTTTTAGGTTTTTTGAAAAAAAGAAGGAAGGACCGTAATTAAATAAACTTTGGTCATAAGAGTCTAAACCAGAGGTCAGAAAACTACTGGCAACAAGTCAAATCCAGCCTGCTGCCTGCTTTTTTAAATAAAATTTTATGGACATACAGTCATGTTCATTCATTTATTGATTGTCTCCAGTTGCTACGGAGCTCCAACTGCACAGCTGAGTCTTGACGGAGACACAAGGTCAAAAGTATTTCCTACCTGGCCCTTCATAGAGACAGTATACCAACTCCTGATTTAAACCATGTCCATCAGTATTCTTTATTGTAGGATTCTCAGGGTCTAGAAAATATATATGTATTTTCAAACTTCAAAAAAAAAACTTTAAGAAATAGAAAATAATAAGTGTTGTTTGTGAAAATGTAGAAAGATCGGAACATCTGTACTCTGCTGATGGGAATATAAAATGGTGCAGCCACTGTGAAAAACAATTTGCCAGTTCCTCAAAAGATTAACCACACGATTCAGTAGTTCCACTTCTGGGTAGGTACCCCAAAGTGCTGAAAGCAGGGACTTGAATAGATATTTGTATACCATGTTCATAGCTGCATTATGTTACATTGTTCACAATAGCCACAGGGCAGAAACAACCCAAGTCCATCAATGAATGAATGGATAAACAAAATGTGGTATATCCATACAATGGAATAGTTATTCATTCTTAAAAAGAATGAAATTCTGATACATGCTACAATGTGAATGACTCTTTAAAACATTGTTAAGTGGAATAAGCTAGATCTGAAAGGGCAAATATCGTATGATTCCCTTTGTATAAGGTTCCTAGAATAGTTATATTCATAGGGACAGAAAGTAGAACAGAGGTCATCAGGGGATGAGGGGACCAAGGAATGAGAAGTTATTGTTTAATGACCAGCGTTTCAGTCTGGGCTGATGAAAAACATCCTCGAGAAGGATGGTGGTGATGGCTGCACAATACTGTGAGTGTACTTAATGCCACTGAACTGTACATTTAAAAATAGTTATAGTGGTAATTTTTTTGTTATGTGTATTTTATCACAGTAATAAAAATGCTCAGAAAAAAAGGTGTGGGAGCATAACTGGAGGGATGGGGTAAGGAGGACTTTTTATTGTTGAGACATCAGTTGAACATCTCATTTTGTTTAAAAAAAAAAAAACCAGCAGCTGTCAAATTCTTGGTTTGCTTACATGACCATTTCATAACTCCGAAGACAGAGGAAGCAACGGGGGGAGTGTTATTCTAAGAAGAACTTCGGGGCAAGAGAGAAAGGAAGCAAAAAAGTGGGCACATCCTCTTGGAGTTCAAAGTAGTATCAGCAGCATCTGCCCATCAGCAGATGAATGGATGAAGAAGATGTGGTGTATGTATACAATGGAATCTTACTCAGCTATAAAAAAAGAATGAAATCTTGCCATTTGCAACAACATGGATGGGCTCGAAGGGCATTATGCCAAGCGAGGTAAGTCAGAGAAAGACAAACACTGTCTGATATCACTTATACGTGAAATCTGAAAAATACAACAAACTAGGGAACATAACAAAAAAGAAACAGACTCACAGATGTAATAACAAACTAGTGGTTACCAGGGGGACGTGGAAGAGGGGAGGGGCAAGATAGAGGTAGGGGATTAAGAGGTATAAACTACTAGGCACAAAATGAATAATATGATGATATGCCATGTAACACAGGGAAAGAGCCAATATTTTTAAACGACTACAAAGGGAATATAACCTTTAAAAAAATTGTGAATCACAATGCTGTACACCTGAAACTTATGTAATATTGTACATCAATTTAAAAAATATATATAATCATATAAAATGGGTTTCCAAAAAATAAACCAGGTCAAATTATTTTCTGTAACTATAGGTTTGGGATGCAAATCAGAAATCAAGATACCTCTTGACTGACACTCAGCCAAACCTGTAAAAGTTGAGATCCAGTTATGCCCAGTGATAACCAGCCCATCATAGCATCCTTTATTAGATTTCCTCCCTTTCCCAAGTCCCTTTCCCAATCCTTCACTATGTTCCTGCTCTAAATTCTCAAATAAATGACTCTTCCAAATCCTTCAAGTTCTCCTCTGGGGGGGAACCCAAACAAAGGCACCAGCTCTTAGGGTTGATGCTGAGAAATCAGCGAAATGATGTGTGTAAATCATGCACGTCTGGCACGCAGTAAATACCCAAATAACTATAAGTTATATGATCTATTATTGTTGTATCAATACATGAAAATTTCACTTAATAGGAAAGCTATAATAAACAGTCTGATTCTGAAAAAAAAAAAAGCAGTATCAGCAGGGAAGCTGGGGTGCTCACTGCTCCCAGCACTGCTCCACATCCCCATACTCATCCTTCCTCCCACCCCACCCACTCTCTATTCTGCAGCCCAAGGACGGGGTAAAAACACAGCAATACACAAAGGATAGTGTGACAAACTCCTGTCCCCCCACCCTTAGGGAAATGCCTGTTAATAAGCTGCCCATTTTTTCCTGCTGGGTAGTTTGAGTTTTCTTATCAACTTGTAGGAGTTTGCTAGAGAGCCTAGAAACTTAGCTTTTTTTTTTTCCCCAGTTATTTGGGGTTGAAAATATCTTCTTTGAGTTTGTTGCTTATCTTTTAATTTTATGGTGCTATTTAGTGTAGAAGTTATACATTCTGATCTAGTGAAATCCACTAACCTTGTCATTCTTAAGTGTCATCTTTGGGATCTGAGTTTAAGTCAGATTCCCAGTCCCACCCCTAGAAGTTGTGATTCCACCAACCTGGGTTGGGGCACAGGAGTCTTTATTTTCAACAAGCACCCTAGATAATTCTGATGTGGGTGGTCTAAAAACCATTCTTTGAGAAATACTCACCTAGGTCAATGTGATTTAATACCATCCTTATTTAAGAATGCCAAGGAATTCTCTTTACAAACCAAAAACAGATTCATGAACATAGAAAAAAAAATTATGGTTACCAAAGGGGAAAGGGCAAGAGAGGGATAAACCAGGAGTTTGGAATTAATAGATACATACTACTGCATATAAAATAGATAAAAAACAAGGACCTACTGTGTAGCACAGGGAACTATATTCAATAACTTGTAATAACATGTAATGGAAAAGAATCTGAAAAGAAAAAATATATATGTATGTATATGTATAACTGAAATCACTTTGCTGTACACCTGAAAGTACCATTGTAAATCAACTACACTTCAATAAAAAAATTAAAATAAAAAAAAAAGGATCATAACGGAAGCAACAAAATGAAAGACCATTCAGTCCCCGAACACCAGGGGGCAGATGGAGCCACATGTCTGCTCAGTGACAAGCTAGGTCACAGGCCATCTAACTCTAGAAGAGGGTGGAGCAGATCCTCTCACCCTCCGCTGAGACCCCAAGAATCTGAAGCACTTTTGAAGCCATATAAACAGTCAGGGAAGCAGCTCAAGAGTAGTAGTGAGGAAACCTGGGTTCTAGACTCCGTGCCGCCCTGGGCCTCAGCTTCTGCACAGGCAAAATGAGAAGCTGCAAGTATCCAAACAAGCCCCTTCCAGCTCTTCCATTTTGTGAGAAACTTTAACGTCACATGGATATCTTTGTGACTGGACTTTGGTAGATTTTTCACTGTGTACCTCCCAATTTTTTTACGATGAGCTTATATGATTTTTATAATGGAAAAGAAAATGATCCCAAAACATTTTAAAAGATATTTCTCATTGTTACTCGAACATGACTTTCACAAGCTCAGATGTTTCCAGTTCAGAGCTAAGCTCACTCCTGTACTCCTCGTGAATATAAAAGATACAAGATCTCAACACATGCTAATCCAACAGACTGAAAGAAATTTAGAATTTGCTTTAATAGGCAAAATTGGATCTACGACTATACAAGACGGTAAACACGGAACTCAACAGCCCGAAGATCCAATCTCAGCCAAAATCTCATACCACATAAAGAAATTAGCATACTTAAATATTTAATACTGTCTTGTAATTTTCTTTTAGACGTCTGGGCTTCAAAATTTCTGACAAAGTACTTCCCAAGCCATCATCAACAAAAATAGGCAAACTTCCCAAAAGTCTCCCAGAGCAAAAGTAAATTCCTCAGAGCCCACCCCCTGCACGGTGCATGCTGTGAATAGTGACACACCAGCAACAAACAACAGCAGCCAGAGAGGGTTTGGCTCTTGCCCTGAACTGGTGTCTGCTGAAAATGGCTTTATGAAAAGAAGGCTGTGATTAAAAGATCACGACATTTTCAGCACCCACTTATTAGCATGTCTAGAGAAGCACAGAAGGAAGATGATACGGTCTTTACAATCAGCATTCCCATCACAGGATATTTACAAATACTTACTGCCGTTCCAGGCGTCAGAGCAATTTGGTCACTGCTCTAACGGAGGACCAAGAAGGCAGACACCCTAACCAAGCACGGCAGGTGGTCTCCTAAGAAAGACTCCCATCACCTCTTGGTTGCTCAGGCCACTAAACGATGCATTCTTTTCCTTCATCATCCTAGCCGCACTGCCTCTAAAACACGCCCCCTCTGTTTGTTCGTATCTCCTTTTGTCCAATGCCATCCCTAGTTCAAGCCACTATCATCTTGCCCTTACACCACTTTCACAGCCTTCTTACTAACTTCCTCACTTGACCCCTGCATCAATCTCTTCTTCACATGGTGGCTGTATGTATCTATGTATCAGGTAACTTCTCTCCTCTGCTTAAAACTCTTCAGTGTCTTCTGATTTTCAAGGAATAAAATGTCAACTCCATCCCCTCATCACGTCTCAGACTTTGTTTTATGACAATCTTCCCCCCCACTCTCAGTGTATCTCACATGAGCCTCCTTTTTCTTCCTTCCTGTGTCCAGCCCCTTCTTACTTGCCGTCCCCACTGCTTACTTAGGTAATGCACAGAGTAGATACTTGGTGACTTTTTGTCAAATGAATGCGTGTGCTGTTTCAGATTAAATCGGGGCCCAGCTTTTGGAATGGACAGGAATGCTCCCTGTCCACGCAGAGTCAAATGCAATTCCTCACTCTGAAGACAAGATGTTAATTTGCAGAAGAGACATCTCTTTCTCTATAATAATCTTCATTGTACCCCCCAAACTAGGTTAAGTCTCCAAAGCAGAGCTCATTGCTCTGGAAACAGAAGATTCTTCGAAGATGTCAAATGAAACTTTAACCTGGTTGACGAGCTAAGAGCAGTTGTACAGTGTGTCTTGACTTGGGGGAACAAATATGCAGACTGTCACTGCTGGAAGTGACGGGCTCAGAGTCTGAGTGGGTTGATCGTCTATATCACGTGGACTGAGGCGGGCAGATATTTTTAAAGTGCTCAGGAAATTTGCTAGGATTCTCTGGGCTCTAGCCAGGCATTCAACATGGGGAGAGTTCATCTGGGACCCAGATAAGATGATCAACTAACTGAAATATTAAATAGGCCCCATTTCAAGGTAATTTCACTCTGCCTTGCAGAGTGAACTACAGAGTGGTAGTCACAGCCAAATTTCTGCCCAGTACCATCATTCCAAAATCACTTTTACACATTCATCACCTTTTTTGTTTCTCAGGGCAATTCCAAAAGGTTAGCCAAATGTAGTTATTAAATCTATTTTATATTTGCAAGCATGAGACTCATGATCCCAAGATGAGTAAATACCAAAACCTGATTTAGAATTATGACCTTAGGTCACTGTCTAGAGATGATAATGAACCAACCAGAGAGAGACTGCAGAAGGCATTTTTAAAATCAACTTTTCTGAGGTATAGTTTCAATACAATAAAATACTCCCATTTGAAGTGTTCAGTTCATTGGATTTTGACAAATCTATATGCTGCTGTTCCTCCCACCACAATCAGGGTATAGAGCATTTCATCCCCTGAAAAGTTCCTTCATGTCCCTTCATACCCTCATCCCCCTCTTACCTCCTACTTCTGCCCCAGAAAGCCACTGATCTGCATTTGGTCACTATATATTGATGTGCCTTTTCCAGAATTTCATACCAATGAAATTGTGCAGTCTGAATATATATAATTTTTTTGCATCTGGTTTCTTTCACTCAGCAAAACATCTACGAGATCTATCCATGTTATCACACATATTAGTAGCTTGTTCTTTTTTGTTGTTTTGTTTTATTTTTCAGTGTTCTATTGTATGACTAGACCCCAATTTGTTTACCTGTTCATCTGCTGGTGGATTTTTTTGTTTTTTTGAGGTACAGTTAATACATAATTATATAAGTTTCAGCCGTACATAACAGTGAGTCACAATTTTTAAAGGTTATATTCCATTTATAGTTAGTATAAAATATTGGCTATATTCCCTGTGTGTACAATATATTCTTGTAGCTTATTTATTTTATGCACAGTAGTTGGCACCTCTTAAGCCCCTACCCTTAACTTGCCACTCCCCACTGCTCTCTCCACTGGTAACCTCTAGTTTGTTCTCTGTATCTGTGAGTCTGTTTCTTTTTTTGTTATTATTCACTAGTTTGCTGTATTTTTCAGATTTCACATGTAAGTGATATCATACAGTATTTGTCTTTCTCTGTCTGACTTATTTCATTTAGCATAATGCCCTCCAAGTCCATCTACGTAGTTGCAAATGGCAAAATTTCATTCTTTTTATGGCTGAGTAGTATTTCATCGTGTGTGTGTGTGTATATATGTGTATGTATATATGTATTATATATATCACATCTTCTTTACCCACTCATCTGTTGATGGACACCTCGGTTGCATTCATATCTTGACAACTAAATAAATAATGCTGCTATGAACACTGGAGTGACTGCATTTTTTCGAATCAGTGTTTTCATTTTATTTGGATATAAACCCAAGAGTGGAACTGCTGGGTCATATGGTAGCCCCATTTTTCATTTTTTGAGACCCCTCTGTACTGTTTTCCATAGCGGCTGTACCAATCTGCATTCCCAGCAACAGTGTATGAGGGTTCTTTTTTCTCCACATCCTCGCCAACATTTGTTATTTGTGATCGTTTTGATGACAGCCATTCTAACAAGTGTGAGGTGGTATCTCATTGTGGTTTCAATTAACATTTTTCTGACGGTTAACCATGTTGAGCATCTTTTCATGTGCCTGTTGGCCATC
Organism: Vicugna pacos; assembly: GCF_048564905.1. Lineage (NCBI taxonomy): Eukaryota > Metazoa > Chordata > Mammalia > Artiodactyla > Camelidae > Vicugna > Vicugna pacos. The sequence goes on from NC_133003.1 coordinate 37,368,294, forward strand.
TGTACATCTTCTTTGGAAAAATGCCTATTCAGGTCTTCTGCCAATTTTTAAATCAGGTTGTTTTTCTGCTGTTGGGTTGTATGAGCTGTTTCCATATTTTGGATATTAACCCCTTACCGGTCATTGCTGATGGATATTTGGATTGGTTCATATTAGGGGTTATTGTTAATGCAGCTACAGGAACATTCCAGTACAAATCTTTGCCTGGACATACATGTTCATTTCTTTTCTATGAATACCTTGGAGTGGAATGGCTAGGTCCTATGATAAGGGTACTTCTAATTTAATAAAAACTAAAAACTGTGTTCCAAAGTGGATTTATCATTTTATATTCCTACCAGCAGTGTATGAAAGTTTCAGTTGCTCCATTTCCTCACTGACACTTGGTATTGTCAGTCTTTTAATTTTAGCCATTTTAAAAGGTATGAGGTGGTATCTCATTGTGGTTTGAATGTGCATTTCCTTGAGGCTACTAACAATGCTGAGCATTTTTTAACATGCTTATTGCCCATCTGTGTAACTTCTGCAAAGAGCAATTTGAGAGGTAAGAGATGTAAGTAATTTCACTTCTCATATGCAAGAACTTGCTTTATTTTAGAAACAATTTTTGAAAAATATAACCTGGAAAATGACTTATAAAATATTCAGATTATAAAGATCAAGTTTATTTACAGGCTAAACTAAAAATAATGAAAACAGCAATATGGTTGAGAATATCCACATTTTATTAGCTTTGTATTTTTTACTATGTATTCATTTAATGCTCTAAGAAATTAGGGGGCCTGAATTTGCAGGAAGGGGCTGGGATTGAATTAACTTGCTCTTAGCAGAGAAGGAAAAAGGTTTGCTCTCTTCACTTCCAATTATACCTTCTTCCCTAGTCTTCATTTTATAGACCATGAGCTCAATTATTCACAGTATCTTTTTATATCTAGTCTTGTAAAACTGTAAGGTGAATCATTACAAAATTAATATTCAACAGGCTTTATATAACTCTGCTTAATGCAATGTATAACTCAGATTTTTATCACCCCAAGGCCTCTCAAGATCTATAAATGCAACCAAATTAATAAAAACCATTCATTTTAACTCTAACATTCCTATCATAACTTCAGCACCACAAAACCACTAAATTTAAACTAGACAACCAGACAGACATTGATGATAGAAATGGATGATACAGAAATGGCCAAGCTCAAAAGGAAGACTTCCATGGTGACAACCAAGATCGTGTTCTAACACATTTGTTTTGAGAAACTCATGGCTCTAACAAAAGTGAGCTTATTTTGTTTCTAGAGCACTCACACAAGAACCACTGTGAATTTTTTATAACACGTAGTCCCCAAAGAGTTTCTAACTCTTAAATAATCATCACCTCCCAAGAGGATAAAAAACTGATGAAGGCATCAACTAGATACTACCCACTAACCTCTGCCCAAATTAATGTATATGACTTTCAACCTAGAAGGACTCTTACAGATCTTTCAGTCCAGCGACCACAATTTACAGAAAAGGAAACCACAGCAGAGACAAGTGTAATGGCCAGCGTAAGGTCACACCAGCTACTAAAAACAGCTGGGTATTAAATTCAGATCTTCTGACTCAAGACTCCAGATTCACTGTCTAGTTATTTATTTTCTTTTTAAGACGTTTCTCCCTATTTTCAATAGTTACCCAGGTCTGATGCAGAACATTTTGAAAACTTAGAAAAGCACAAAGAAAAAAAATTGCTGAATCACCTCTCATCCTAAGGCTCTGAGATAATGGCTAGCAAACTTTGGGCGGGGTAGATTGGTACAGAAGCTAAGAGGGCTGCATTGGGTTTTGTTGTTTCTATTCTCTTCCCTTTCTAATGAAAAATTTTAAACACACACAAAAACAGAGACAACAGATAACGAACCCCCAAATCCAAATCACTGACATTCAACAATTACCCACATTTTGAGCTTGTATCATCTATTCCTTTTTTGCTTTTCTTTGCCAAAACAATTTAAATCAAATGTAAGAAAAAATATCATTTACCACCCCCCATGCTTCAATATGCATTCCTAGAAAATATGGATACTTTTTCATGTAATCATTAGGCCATTATCATATTTAACAAAATTAACAATAATTCTTTGGTATCATCTCACATTTAGTCTGTGATCAAATTTCCATGATTCAAAAGTCTCTTTGGTTTGCAAAGTTAAATTCTACATATAAAAATGGATTAAAAAAAACAAATTTCTTCTGATAGCACAGGAAACTATATTCAATATCTTGTAATAACCTTCAATAAAAAAGAATATGGAAACGAACATATGCATATATATATGCATGACTGGGACATTATGCTGTACACCAGATACATTATAACTGATACATTATAACTTATAACTGTACTTCAATAGAAAATAAAATAAAATCTCTTTTTATAGTTGGTATCTTTGAATCACAATCCAAACAAGGTCCATAAATTACATTTACTTGTTATGTTTCTTAATTCTCTCCTTCCCCAACACCATGCCCTTGACTTGAGGAATAAACCAGGGCAACTGTCCTATAGAATGTCCAAAATTCTGGATTTATCTATTTGATTCCTTGAAGTAGCATTTTAACATGTCCCCCTCTCTTAAGAGGGCTGCTTTTTAAGTCATACACTTGGCTTCTTATCCTGGCTTATGTGCTTGACAAGAATCTGACCACGGGAAAGTTACTAAACTTCCTTCAGCCTCAGTTTCCTTGTCAGTAAAATGGGAATGATAGGGACACTGATCTCTAAGTGCTGTTGTGAGAATGAGGTGGGATGGAATTTGCAAAGCATTTCACACAGTGCCTGGTAGTTAGTAGACACTCAATGAACACGAACCATCATCATTATATCCTTTTGGACATTCATCTATACAAACAGTTTTATTATTTAAAGAGAATAAACTAGTTCTGTGGCTTTATTTCACCTACTAGTGCATCTGCCAGGAAAAGTCATTCTCCAGTGGCCTTCTCCACGAAACCACACTAGCCCAGAGATATCCAAATTTAAACAGTTGGCTGGAGAGCCACATACTGGAGTTCTAACCACTAAGAAGAAATGCCCACAGTCCAGCCACTGTCTCAGAGCTCTGGGTAACGTCCCAAGAAACAAGGCTACAGTCCCCTTCCCTATGAAGCCCAGATGACGACCCCTAGTGGAGCTTCAGAAAGAACACGGCTACTGGCCAGTTCCCTGCAAGTCTCGGTCCCTTCAGAGCTCTGCACCTCAGTGCTGCCAGGAACCGGAAGGGCTACAATGACCTTTCCACGCCAGGCTCACTCGGGGTTACAGAGGCAGTGATGACAAAGCTGAGAGCAGTAACCACTCCTTGGGGGCTGGAGCTCCGTGTTCCTCTCTCCCTGCCTGGCTACTTTTCTTCTCTGGTGGGCAGGATGGTTTCCTGTCTTACAACCATGAGGTAGTCCTGGCATGTACAATCCATTCAGATACTTCCGTGATAAATAAGCTACACCAAAATAATTTTAAAAACTCCCCTAGTCTTAGGTTTGTACCAGGGCCCTGGCAACAGCTGGCACACAGCTGTTAGGAAGATGCACAGTCTACTCTGACAAAAGACAGGTGGTTGGTTTTATCATGCTGGTGAGCTAACATAACGCACAGAGAGCAGCAGGGAAAGAGAATGACTTCTTCCCCGGATTCTAAATGGATTTCTTTTTTCGCGTTATGGAGCGCTAAATGAAAACGAATGCTTACAATATTATAGTTGTTGAGAAAACAGCTATAGAGTTTTATTCCAATTTGTATCCTCTCCAGGAAAATGGAATTCGACATGAATTTTACAATAGTGGGAGGAAGAAGGCACCATCGTTTATTACTAAATATCTTCAACAGACGTCTACTAAGTGCTTACTAGGTGTTGGGCATGTGTGGGGCACCAGGGACACAAGAGGGATCAGCAGATAAATGGTTTCTGTCTGCCCATGAAGCCTCTTGGGAAAGATGGGACTCTTGGCAAACAAGATAACAAGTGCATATATAGAAACAAGACACGATTTAGGGACAACTGGGCTGGGGTGAAGAACCCTTAAAAGGGTCACAGCATGCTGAGGTGGAAATGGCACATGATTTGGCCCCGACAAAAAAAAGTGTGGGAATCCTGTTTCCTGCCACTTACCTAGTGGGTGACGTTGAGCCAGTCACTTAAACTTCCCACCCCAACTTCCTGATCTGTGAAACAAAGTCAATGATTCCTTCCTTCTTTTATCTATGCCAGCTACTGAGTTAAAGTTTCTTAGGTTCCCAGGGGAACTTGGGACAGAGTCTGGTTCAACACATATTTGTCAAACGAATGAAGGATTATTATCAAACACACACTGGATCTCTAACAGCAGAAGGGGCACTTGGGCTGGGAAGAGAGTGAGGAAACACAGAGGAACGAGACATTCGTCCTGTCTTATGCCTAGTTAGAGACTGAGAATATGGAACATACCTACACGCATGCACATGCACACACGTATGTACATATAACAAACACACAGCAAAGTCATAAAGGAGTGCATTTGATGTGGCTGGCTCTATTTGATGTGGCTCTACACTGGGACCCTCCCTTGAGCCACAAATGAGAGGCATATATGTAATTTTTAACTTTCTAGTAGCCACATTAATAAAAGTAAAAAGAAGCAAGCAAAAAGACAGACTAATATATTTAACCCAATACAGCCAAATAGCGTCATTTCAACATGTAAGCAATAGGAGTTCCTTAATGCCATATTTTACATTCTATTGTGTGTGTGTGTGTACTAAGCCTTCAAGCCCTGTGTACATTTTATAATGGACATTACATTTGAATTCAGCCTCGCCACGTTTCAGATGCTCAGGAGGGCCATGTGGCTGATGGTCTTTGTACTGGACTGTACAGTTCCAGAAGTCTGGAGATGGGAGAGTGTGCTGAAGACAGAGGCAGTCAGGGCTTATGAAGGAAGTGGGGTTTGCATGAGAGCGTTGAAAGACCTGACTCGGTGTTTTTAAGAGCTCTCTCCTGGCATGAAGGCTTTGGTTGTAGTACCTTTTAGAAGTCTCTTTAACGTGGCTCGTTCTGCCCCAAGGAGTTTCTGAATCTAGTCTCTGCTTGTGCAGATGCCACACTTGGATTTGGTCTTTACTCTTTGCTGGCACCTCTGGACCCCCCACATTGTCCTTTCCTTCCTGGTGCCCCCTTCCTTGGCATGGTGCCTGGTGTACGGGGAGCACATATACGGAAGAGTGATTTCCTTGCACTATACGGCTCTACATAAACAAAACACAGGGTGAAGACTTGAGAGAGCAAAGCTCTGCCTCCCAAAGCCACTAGGTCTGTCAGAGCCCCCATCTGCCCTCTAGCCACAAATGCCAGAATCATTCCCAGCAGGAAACCAGTGGGTGCACGAGCTCCGAGCCAGGGAGAGATGGGTACACGGCCCAGCTGTGGGGCACAGCATTTGGCAAAGAGGTACTAAGAAAAGAAGGAGACAGAGGTCTGGCCCTTTGGGTGCAGGTTCTAAGTTCATTTTCTAAGGTAAGATGGAGTAAGGAGAACCATGTGGCCAAGAAGCTTGTGATGACACATATTAAAAAGGAATTCAGGTGATGAATAAGGCACAAATGAGAAAGATGGACGGAAGAAGAGAGAGGCTGACGCCCAGAAACCAAGTCATGTTACACGCTGTACTGCCTGACCTGAGTAAGCATGTGAAGCATCCTGCTCTCTGGGGCCCACGGTGGGTCACAGTGGTGGCTGGACCCATATCTGCCTCCTTCTTCTTAGTCCTGTCTCATCCCAGAGTTAATATCTGGGCAATAAACTCAGGCAAGCAAATAAATACGAGAAGTGGACTGTGATGAGGAAGCAGGACACACATTCTCCCCACAACATCTCTGCTGTGTCCCAGCAACAAAGTTATGATGGGTTTGAAGGGGGATGATTTTTCTGAGTGGTTGCTAATCTTAGCTCAATCATGTGATTGTTGGAACGCGTGTCCCCTGGGTAGAAGCCACCCGCGACCCCACCCACTGTCAGCAAGCGGGAGTATGACCCCGGGGTGCCTAGATCTTGCAATTTTTCCAGTGTTTTAAATATAGATTTTATGTGAGATTTTCCAGTTTTAAAATGTTTGGAACTCTGTCAATAAATTTTTAAACCCTGTGCTGGGCCACACGTGAGCCCAAGGAAACAGACCGTGGGGCTGCCAGCTTGAGACTTCTACTCTAGTTCTAAGAGACCCGGTCCTGGTCCAGCTCCACCATCACCGGGCCACTCGTAGTTTCTCAGTTCCATTTTGTTCTGAGGCTTAATTCAGACCATGCACGTGAAGGGTTTACCATCGTTTCTGGCGCACGTGAAGGCGGTTAATAACTGGTGTCAGCTAGCTCTACACAACTTCTGAGATTTATTTCTAACTATTACATGGGGAGCAGATCACAGGAAGCCCCTGGAGACGAAACATCTGAATCAGGGCTCCTCTCCCACAGACGATCCCCTATCTTTTTATTTCTGTGTCCTGCTTTAGATTTATGCCACTTTTATTTTGTCAACTCGTGAAACTCAATCTGGCTGCACGAAGGAAGTAAGGGGGGAAAAAAAAGGTCAGCCTAGCCTAAGTGAAAGTGTAAGTTGGTGTAAGTTTTTTAAAAAAGTACTTTGGCAAAACATAGCAAAAGATGGGAAAAATTTTGTATGCCCTTTGACTCCGGAATTCCATTTTAAGGAATGTAGCCTAAGCAAAGAATGATGGTTTTCCATAAAGATTTAATCCCAAGGATGTTCACGACAGTGTAGCCTACAACAGAAACAATTAAAGAAATTAAATGCCCATGAAAAGGGGCTTGGTTGCAAAAGTTATGATACACCAGAATGCAGATTTTTGTCTATCACAGACCCCCATGACTTTCAGAGCACTTACGATGCTCACTGTGTGCCCCCTGCAGTACACGCCATGAGAGCAGAGTGTCTTGTCCTGTTCACTGCTGCGTGCACCACTGTAGGTGAGCTGGCACATAAAAGACTCCAGCAAATATTTAAACACATCCAAGACAGCTTGCGTAGTGTGATTCCATTTTTGTAAAAAAAAAAAAAATAGGTGTGTATTTCTGGAAGTTATGTTATTAGTACTTTCCCATAGATCAACACTTAGCAAATTATAGTTTCAAGACTGTCTGCTGAGTTTTGTAAATAAAATTTTATTGGAACACATTCATGCTCATTCATTTACACATTCTCTAGGGCTGCTTTTGAACTGGAACACAGAGCTGAGTTGTTGAACAGAGATCATGTGGTCCTTTAGAGAAAAAGTTAGCTGACCCCTGCTCTAGATGGTAGTTGCTCTTTCTGAGTGGTCTAACAGACACACCCACATATACACACGTATATGTGTATCTGTGTGTGTATTTTGTACGATGATCATGTGTTACTTGTAACCAGACAAAAGTCAGAATTATTTTCGCAAAAGAAAGGAAGGAATGGAGAAAGGGAGGGAGGAAGGATGGAGGGAGGTGGACATGAAAGAGGGCAGAAACTGTTTACCTGTATTTATCAATATAGAAAAGTGTCCACAGTAAGTGAGAATTTTAAATACGGTATAAACAAAATGGTGTGGTTTTTTTCCTAACATATGGATTGAGTGCCAAAGGAAATATACAAAAAAGTGAGCATGGCTGTACCTAACTAAGTAAGGAAAATATAAATGGCTTTGACTTCCTTCTTTGCTCTTTGTTGTATTTTCTAAAGTTTCCAGAATAAATATGCTTTACTTTCATAATCAGAAAAAGAGCAAATAAGTGATATTGAAAAGAAAGATGGGGGAAAAGAAAACACCAATCTACATAAACAGCAGCAATGTTTGTGCCAGTCTCTGACACGTGAGCGAGGGAACATCTACCTGGTGTGTGTCACGGGGGTGGGCCCCTTCAGCGCACAGCTATCATAACTGCACTTCAGTAAAACGATGACACAGCCAAGGTAGAGACATTAATATCTAGGATCACTTTTTTTTTCCCCGAAAAGTATTAATGCCAGTCCCCAACCTGGCCTGGATGCTTTTTCTTTTTCATGTTAAAAAATTTTTATTTAAATCCACTTAGTGCCTTCCAAAACACAGCTTACCTACCGTTTCTATCTCGATTATAAAGTGTTTTTAGAAAAGGCTGCCATTTGCAGCAACGTGAATGGACCTAGAGATTATCATCACACAAAATGAAGTAAATCAGACAAACACAAGTATCATATGATATCACTTGTATATGGAATCTAAAAAAAAATGATACAAATGAACTTATTTACGAAACAGAAAGAGACTCACAGACATGGAAAGCAAACTGACTGTTACCAAAGGGGAAAGACGGTAGGGGAGGGATAATTTGGGAATTTGGGATTGACAGATACACACTACGATATAGAAAACAGATAAACAACAAGGACCTACTGTAGCGCACAGGGAACTATATTCATCATCTTGTAATAATCTATCATAGAAAAGAATATGACAAAGAATATATATATATATGTATGTATATGTATAACTGAATCACTTTGCTGTACACCTGAAAACTAACACAACATTGTACATCACCTCACTTCAATAACAAAAAGAACAGAGGTTTTCCGGCCAAGTAGCCGGACATTTCCATGATTTCAATCTTAGCTGAGGTGGACATTTCTGGCAATGCTGACAGCTCCCACCTTATGCTTCCACTGTGCTTTTCTGCCTCTGCAGGGGCAGGAGAAGGCAAGCCCCCCGGGGCAACCCTCAGCAATGAGAGAGCAGTGGACACGTGCCCCAGCCTTGGGACCGCAGGCAGGGTCCTGGCAGAGATGCGCTCCAGCTGCCCACAGAGACCATCTTTCTTGGCTTTCTCTCCTTCCCTTGCTCTCAAACCAGCCCCCATCCCGCCCACCTGCTTCCTGGAAATCTCCCAAATTACATTCTGGCACCTAAGGTCTTGTTTTAGGTTCTGTTTTAGAGGAACTCAGACTAAGAGGATTCATGAGCAGATAACAAACCAGGAATAAGAATTACACCATAAAGCTCCAGAAAGCTCTCATACATGGTGTGAAACAGAGTCCATTAGTTTGTCGGACGTGTTCCTTCACTGAACACGTACTGAGCAGACTTCCACGCTGGGCCACACACATGCTGGGCACGTAACCGTGAGCTAGATAAACACAGATTACACGTATGGACATGAAACAGTGACTGTGCAAACTGTACTATGACGTGTAGGAAAATACAGGGAAAGATTAATGTCGGGGAGAAAAAATATTTTCCCCTCTACCCTTCTGAGTTTTTAGCTGAGACGCCTGTCCTAAAAGACGGATTAATAAGAGAAAAACAAGCAGAAGATATTTAACATGTAGCTCATCTACGGGTGAGAGATAACTAGGGAAAAATGAGCACCCAAAAAGGTGGCTTTAGAATTCAGGATTAAATACCATCTTAATACGGGAAAGGGAAGGGGCTACAGGCCCCTCAGGGGAGAGTAAGTGATTTTAGGAAAGATGTATGATGAGGGATATGAGAGTTTGTGATGAAGTTTTTGCCTGAGTGTAGTGTGGACTCCTGATGTTCTCTACTGTGATGAATCAGCTTTTCCCCTGGTTGACGAAACTCCGGGGAGGAGATTTATGACAACTGAGCTCTTCTTGAAGGATCTGTCTTTAGGCAGATAAGGGCAGTTCAGAGAAAGCCTCTCCCTGCATCTTCTTCCCTTCAAGTGTCTAAAGCTCACAATAATCAATATGGCAGAAGCAGCATGTTTTGTGCGGCAGGCCTGTCCTGAACTCCTACGGTCATAACTTTCACCAACCTAGTCGTAAGTGTTTTGAGAAGGCAGCATTTAAACTGGGCCTGTGAGTAGGAGGGAGCCAAAAAAGGGGAGAAGGGCTGTGATGTTTCGTCCACGCATGAGGACTGAGCAAGGCGGGGAGTACTTGATGGGCTGTCCAAACATGTTAAAGGTTTGAGGATTTCAGAAAAATGATATGGTCACCAAATATCTTCCCCTTTCCTCTCACGTGGGTTAAATATCCCAACAGCTGAACAAATGCTTGGACATCTTCAGGGTATTAATTACCAGAAGGATCAAAGTTGGCTCTTAAGGTTTAAACGTGGCCTGGAGAAGCATTCTTGCAAGTCAGACAGCGCAGCTGGGAAATTCTCTTCTTGTTTAATTGGGAAGAGCAGAGAGCTGGGCTCTTCTACTAGGTGACAAAAAGCGCTCTAACTTGCTTCAAAGACCCACATCACCAGGTTCACGAAGACGGTCACTTTAAATTGGTTTGAAGTAGCCTCAGAAGAACCTGATCCTTACAAATCTCTAGGGCACACACACTCCCTGAGAGCGCGAATTAGCCGAGTTCTCCCTAAACACGTGCACTTCCCCACAGTGTTTTGTAAGCTAAGAAAATTCAATAAACACGTCTTTGGTGCTTCTGTGCTTATGATTGATTGCCTTTTTCCTTGTAGCAATCTTGCAAGACTTCTTATTTTTATTATTCTCGCTGCATACTAATACTTGAAACATTCTAGTAAATTATGGTCCTCTGATTCCTACTTCAGAATCACTTAACTGATTTAATGAGCTCTGTCTAATTATTGCATTTCACCTTTCATACGAGAGCACGGCAGTGTTTTGGCTGAAATAGCTGGTAATAGCTCAAACACTCAGGGAAAAAAAATGAGGATGGGTAATGCAGGACTCACAACAATTCATTTTATGCCAGATACAATTCTTAAAGATATATGTATGTATGTATATAGACATATTATGTATAACTTAATTAATTAATTAATTCATACATTCATTATGTATTCATTAGGTATGTGCCAGGCATTGCTAAAGACACCAGATCAGCTTAAATGACTCTTTCTTAGGTTTGTGTCCCTTTGGGGGATTATAGAACACAGTGGTTAAGGGCTGTTGAGCTACACTGTGTATTTAAATACTGGCTGAACTTGGGTCAACCTATTAACAAACCTGTGCCTCAGTTTCCCAGTCTGTAAAATGGGTTTTTTTACAGCAGCTACCAACACAGGGCTATTGTGAACATTATATGAGTCAGTGCATACAAAACATGTAAAAAAATGTCTGGCAGGGGAGGGGGTGCGTAAGCTCAGTGGTAGAGCACATGCTTAAAATGCAAGAGGTCCTGAGTTCAATCCCCAGTACCTCCATTAAAAAAATAAGTGTCTGGGGTATAACAGGCACTCCATAATTGTTACCTCTTGTGTTACTGTCATATTGTGTCTTGTCTGTGTCACACATGGCAATTCCTCTCTATTTATTTTATTAGTTATCTATTGGGTGTTTTGGGGTTTTTTTGTCTCCTTTACCAAATTACAGGATCCATAAAGACAGAGACTAAATTCCCTGTGCCGGGGATTGTGCTTAGATTAGAGTATAGCACCCAACGTTGAGTGAATGAACCAATGAATGAATGCTTCACTTTCAGAACACATGACCCCTCTCACTCTCTTTGTTTTGTTTTTGGAGGGAGGAGGTAAGTGGGTTTATTTATTTATTTTTAGTGGAGACACTGGGGATTGAACCCAGGACCCCGTGCAAGCTAAGCATGTGCTCTACCACTTGAACTCTACCCTGCTCCCCTTCCCCTGACCCCTCTCACTCTTGACAAGCCTTTCACTTCAGAGATTTCCATGGCACTTGTCTATCAAATGCCATTTGTTGGAAATTCTCCTTGGTTTTTCTATCCAGATGGTGCCATGACAAAGGGAAGGCGTTCTGGCACGCAGGGCCGTTAGGATGCCAGATGCCGTGCTTCCTCACTGTATTATTCATCATCAGATGTTGCCGGCCAGGGAACCGATTGCAGTCAGCTGAGCGCCGCAGTGGTCGAGTGAAGAAGCTCATTTCTTACAGGAGCTAGGATTATCATAAGGGAGAGAGGGTGCTGTGGTAGGAAGTTTCTCAGTCTTGTCTTGGCTTTGTAACCTTGGGCAAGTCACTTCACCTCTCTGGGCCTCTCAGCTTACTGTTTTCACTAAGGAAAGACACAAACTGTCATCAGTAATTCCCAAACCTGGTTATGCACCAGAAATCTTCAGGGAAGCTTTTTAAAATGCAGATTCCTCTGGGCTAGCAGTCGGCAAACTTCTTCTGTAAAGGGCCAGAGACAGCAAATATTCTAGGTTTTGCAGGCTCCCTGTTGCAACTGTGTGCGCCCAAGTCTCCCATTATGTAATCAGAGCAGCCATGGGTGATACGTACACAACCGAGCATGGCAGGATTTGGCCAGCTTGCCTGGGGGCTGTGGCTTGCTGACCCTTGCTCTCGGCCAGGTGCTGCCTCGCTGGGTAAGGACCAGTGTTCTGCTTATTTACAGAAGCTCCTCCAGATGGTCTGGAGAGGCAGCTATATTTGGGATCCACCGGATTAGACGCTACAAGGCTTCTTCCAGCCCTTACTGGCGCTTTGATTCTCTATTTCTCATTTTCACTGTGAGAAGTGGCTACTCTCAGTCAGCACTATTCAGACAGTTATCTTATTCTTCCAAACGCATCCCATTCGGGTATTAGCTTTCTACATCTGAAGTTTTCACTCTCTCAAAATTCAATTCTCTATTCTACCAGGAGAAGTTTGAACAGTTCTTTTCATTGTGTTTAGACCTAAAGCACTTCTGTGAGTATGTGATATCCCTTGTCAGTTCTTTATAAGTGACGATTTCACCGCTAACTTGCAAATGAGAACTTTAATATTATCCTGTTTAGGGACTGAAGGGATACGATACAGGTGAGCCTCCACCTTCAGAAAGGGTGAAACATAAAAATATGAAATTATGAAATTATGAAACAGTGAAGGGTGTTTATAGTGTGAGGGTAGAATTTTCTTTGTACAGAGAATCTCTTTTCTGCTAAAGTCCTGACTGTCGGGTGACAACACACCCTGGTTTCCTAGGAACAGTCCCCGCTTTCATCCTGTGTTCCCTGAGCAACTAACAGAGCATCACCCCCTTTCATTCTCCAAAATGTCCAAACTGGGTGATAAATTACACGATCATGCTCAGAGGCGACCTTGAGGGAAAGCAGTCAAAATGATTGCTCCCATTTATTTTGCCCTTTCTAAGCGGCACTGCTCTGAGGATTTTATTGATATTATCCCAATTAATCATTATACTATATTGCTGATGGTTGATGTCTTTACGTTGGGTTCCCTGAAAAGCAGACCCTGAGGCAAGGATTTGGGAAGAAGTAGTTTGTGGGGGGGGGGATGCTCTCAGGAAGCACAGGCAGGGGAGTGAGGAAGCAAGACAAGGAAAGGTAGCCAGTACTAGTACGTCTGAGAACAGGTTACGGCTGTGGATAACCGGCGCTCCCTCTCACGGGGAACCCTCTGAGAGATCGTGTCACCTGCCTTAGAACCTTCCCACAGAGGGGCAGGGAAGCTGCAGTTTCATTCCACAGACCCCACCCCTTGTTGGTTGAGGGTCATGCCTGGAGTTGGTCACTCTCCCTCCTGCAAGTCTGGCCTGTTCCATAGTCAAAAGGAGCTCACTCCTGTGGCTGGAGAGTGAATATCCTCAGGCAAAATATACAAAGGGCCTTGTCAATGTGTATAACTGTCCACAACCTCCAGGGTAGCCTCCTGTGTTTCAATCCTAGTTCTACCATGAGCATTACATTACATTACATTACATTAATTACCATTACATGATCATGGGCAAGGCACTTGACCTCTTAAACCTCAGTGTTTTCATCTGTAAGATGGGGGTAATAACAGTATGTACCCAGAGCTTTTCTGAGGCCTAAAGGAGATCATATAAGCACAATGGTCATCCTTTTGCCTGCCCTGTATCCACGTCGTCTTCCCTTGGCACAGTCCCTTGATTCTCTGTAGAAGACCCAGCCTCTCCTAGGCCATGGTGTTCAAGAGGGGCTGAGACTACCCCCAGCTCCAGGGCAGACTGTGACTGGTCTCTCAGGGCACCCCGCTCTCCTGCCCATCACTCGTTTAGATACGGGATCCGCGCCCAATCCATGGGACCTCGGCCTGTGATTTACTCCTGCAACTAACAGGAGAACTCCCTTTCCTCCAGGGTGTTGAAGAAGGGGGAGCCAGCCAGGAGCTGTAAGGTCCCTGCACAAAGAGAGCCCACCAATGCGGAAAAAAAGTACAACCAAGAGATGCGCTCGCCTGGGCCCAGAGCTGCCTCTGAAAGGGTCCATCACACCAGCCAATAAATTCTCCTGTTGGCCTAAGTCATTCTGAACTGAGAGACAGAGCTCCTGGCAAAGAGCAAACACTCAGTAAGTGTTAGCTAATGTTACTGCTGACATGAAAACAGACCACATTTCTCCTGCTACTTTTTCTTCTGTTGCTTTGCCTGGGTTATTTACTTACTTATTTTAAGGTTTTAGGTTTTGTTTTTAAATTACAGATCATTTCAAACAGATGCAAAAGCAGAGAGAAAAATGTGCCCATGTGCACCCAGGTATCTGTTATTTGCTGCTGAAAGCATCCAGCTTTGCCATCAATACAGACCTATGACTTGTCCAGTCTGGTTTCAAAATCACAGAGTGAGGAATCAGATGTGGATGATGGAACAAAGAGAGCCTAAAAGCGAGTGTCTTAACACAGAAAAAAAGTTGATTTCTTTCTCATAGAAGAATTTGCATAGGTGGTCCTGGACAGATTAAGGAGGTTCTACAATCAAGACCAAGTTTCTCCTGCATCCTTAGCAGGCAGCTTCTGCCTTTTGATCTCAGCCAGCTGCTCTTGCCCCCACCAGCACAAACACCCTCCAGGCACTGGGAAGAAGACAGAGATTATGTGGATACCCAGTGCCTGTAAGGGGCAATCCAGAAATTAATCACACCCATCACATCTCACTGGCCAGCACTTAGTCACACGGCAACAACCAACCACGACAAAGGCTGAGAAGTGTGGTTATTACTCTGGGTGGTCATACATCCAGTTCTATTTCTACTAGAAAAAAAGGAAAAACAAATATTGGGGTTCAATTAGTAGCCTCTGCGAGAGAAGAAGTGGGGATGATTTGTTTCAACTGACCATTTTCAATTAAAACGACTTCAGAATGTAAACAAGATTTAAAAGAAATATTCTTAAGCACTCACTCTCCCAAAGGTTTAACGGAGCCTATTTACTTAGAAGTAGGTAAAGCTATATGTCCCTTTCATTCCTTCTGTTTTGGTAGCTCTCAGAAGGATGCCAATAATCAGTAATCCCATATTAGCCCAGTTTATTGCCTTGTATACATGAAGTTAATAACTGAGTTTCACCGATTTCCCTTGATTCCAAACGTCTTTTCCTCAATTAGGCTGCACAACCACGGTTTAATTATATTCTGTTTGACAGTCACCAGAATCCCATAACAAGCTCCTGTTTCACAGTCCTATTATTAATCAGGATAATCCAATTTATGGAAAAATAAAGCCAGACAAATAAAGAAAAATGACAAAGCTGGCAAGAAGCACAGTATTCTGCAGCCCAGCTGAAATGGCTGTCAATGAAGGGTCTACAGAGTTAAGATATAAACGAGACTTTGATTCAGTGGCAGCAGGTTTTAAATGATGCATGAGAAGCCACCAAAGCCAATCCCTTTCTCCATGGTCCCCTCAGGGTCAAGTACCATGTTTCAATTATAATTTCACCAAATTGCTGTGATGTGACGAATGTTCCAGATTAATAGCAGTACAGCACAGTTCTCTGTGGGACAGAATCAGAAAATCTAGTTCAGAGGTTTGTTGAAATACACCCCAAGACACTCAGCTGCAAAGCACATTAAAGACTCCAAGGTGATGGGAATATTTCTGATCTGAATTCCCCAAAGAGGTTACTTTTGCAGAAAGCAAGCTTATTATTTATGGTAGCAAATAAAATTTCTCAGTGCAGCCAAGGAGACGTCTTGCAATTACATCAGGAAGGCACCACCATGCAGTCCATTATGGAAATCATATTTACACGAATAGGGGAGTCTATTGTTTTGCCAAGATGCTTATTTCTTTCTAGAGCACGCTCATCACGGGCTTGCAGGGAGATGATAAATTGTTTGGTTCGGCTGTTCATTTCCAATGGCTCTATTCCTTGGAAAAGGATTTTGTACAGAAAGAGATTATTCTGCAAATTCCATTTCCTATTACCAGTTGAGTTTTAAGAGAACGTCTCACGGATCAGATGGCCATGGCACCGCCACCCTGGGCATATGGGGAGCAGAAAAGTGCCAAAGGACTGTGAGTTTTATCCACACTGGTGGCTCTGTTAGCATTTTCAAGCCTTGAAGTCAGTCTTTGCAGGATCATATTTTCGGCAAATTCCCTCTGCATATATCATCCTCGAGAAGTAAGAACAATTTGGGACCTAACTTCCATATTTGAGGGGTGGTGCTCACTAACTCGACTCCTTATGATGCTCAGTAGAGAAGAAAGAACCTCCCCTGAAAGAGATGAAGGTTGGAGGAAAAACCTTTGGCCCCTCCCCCCAGGAGTAATTTACCTCCTAAGAAGGGGAGAAGATCAATGATTAATATACAGACACTGCTCTCTTTGGCCTTTTCTCTTCCTCAGCTGCATACCTGCAGCAAGCCTGCACGTTATCCCTGCCCTACTCTGGGGCTTCACGTAGGGGAGGCAAGCTGGAATCTTCTATACGGCTGGTGGGTAAGCGTCCACTATACCACATCAGCTCTTTCCGAGTCTGGGCTCCAAGGTCAAGATCTGGGCATGGCATAGAACAAAACAAAGAACACTTTGGCTTCAGGACCACCCTGTGGTCTCATCATCTGCAAAGCCCACATCCTGATCCCCGTCTCAGTCCCCACTCTGAACGTGGAAGGAGCATGAGTCTCTCTCACAAACCACAATACCTGGTGTGGCTTTCACAGCGTCATTACTGCCTTTGCCTCTCCAGCCACCTGTGTCGTCTTCCCTAGAGTCATCTGAGCGCATCCATTTCCCTTTCTCCAACGCCTTTATGTTTTTGTGCCTGTTGAGAATTCCGCGGGTGGCTTACAATCCATCTGCACGGGCATTTAGGGTATTTTTTTTTAATGATGAGTTTCATACAACTAATGTAATTTATGAAAATTTGTCCCTGCTGAACGTGACATGAAAACCTAGGTGGAAAAAATAAATCAGGCAAGAGGTTTGCAGGAGTGATCCCATACAATGTTCAGTCAAGAGGGAGGAAACCTATCAGATTCAGTAAGAGAAGGCTACTTGTACTCTCATCACCCCCAGCGAAGTATGACTGATCTTTCAAGCTTTAGCTCTCAGGCTACCTTCTCTTCCTAGCCTTCTCCCATCCTCCCACATAACTTCTTCTTCTTTTCCCACCTCCCCTACGCAATTCAGAAATTAGAGATTCACTTGAGTCTCTAAAATGCAATTGCCAGAGGATGGTAAAGTCCACCAGCAATTTACACAATGGTCTGAACTGCTCACTCTCCTCTTGCTTTCTCATCTTCCGTCTGGTCTTCGCTCATGTACCTGCTAGGAACTACTGAGCACAAGAGACGGAGACTCGTCTAGCAAACTGAAGTTAAGAATAAGGGAGGAAAGAACTGTGGTTCCTGGTACTGCTATGAGCATTTCTGTCCCCAAAGCACAAGTTTAAAGGCTACCTGTATGATTACAATGGCAGATGTTCAACACAGCAAAAACCAAGGAATTACAACTGGAAGATACATTCCAATATCATACAGCTCAGTTGCCTGAAACCCCAGGCCCTGGCTGCATATCCATGTGCTATCTTACTCATGAATTCTAGTCACCATTTAAGCATATTAAGCATATACCATGTGAGGGGCAATAATGAGCAAGAAAGATCAGATTCCTGCCTTCACAGAGGCTACTACCTGGTGGGGCAGATGGACTACTGAAGAAGCACTTAGGCCGGGAATTGAATGCTATGAACAGAGAAAGAAAGGGTGGTGGGAAAGCCTGTACAGCAGGTGCAGTTCATCTATCCAGAGACTGGAAAGACTTTGCGGAGGAAGTTGCTTTTAAGCTGAGACCGAAAGGATGTGTTTGAAGCAAAAAAGCAAACGTCTTGGTGTTACGAGACAAACTCAAGCTACAGGACTGCTGGACAATAGCCATGTGACCTTGCACATGTACTCTTGCCTCTTAGGGCCACAGTCCCTAATCTGTAAAATAAGGGAGGTACTTAATCTGTACCTTCCATCTGTGCGAGTCCCAAAATCCTGGAAGAGATTGCCAATCGGCTTAGTGCGTCTTTAGTCAATCCTTCCCAGCAAAACGCAAGTAACACAAGTAAGAGAAAAGTCAAAGAAATATCAGTTGGGAGGTTACAATGGGGAAAACAAACTAACTTTGAAGTCAGATCATCAAAGGTTCAAATCCTGATTTTGCCCTTTACCAACTAGGGAACTCTGGGAAAATTTCCTAACTTTTCAGAGTCTCAGTTTCCTAATCTGTAAAACGGGGAAAGACTATTACCCCCATGGTGTTGTGAAGATCAGAGTCTAAGATACTGCATGTTAATTTTCTGGCCTGTATCTATGTATATATATATTTTTTTTTTTCTGCTCCTAACACTGCTGGTCACAGCATGAGACTCAGATTGTCCAACGATCACCTGTCACCAAGTTGGCCTGTTTTTGTGGTTACAGATGAATAAATCCCAACATGAAACACCTGAAGTGAAAAGGAAACTTGAGAGAAGGATATTCTGAGACTTTGCCTACCAGTTAGGCTGTAGGAAAGGCAGGGAGGAAGCCAGGGCTCAGCAAGGATACAACCAGGGTTTCAAATGCCATGAAGGATCTAAGTCGCCCTCTGCAAGTCAACTTCATCTTCCGATTCACTGACCTTTTCCATACAGAGGAAAACTTGGCCCCAGCACTCCCAAGTTCCACCTTTTACAACTTCCGTCCCCAGGGGGAGAAAACCTCAACCTCCAGGGTCCCAAGTTCAAGGGTCCCAGGGAAAGAGTTCCAGCTGGCCGAGCAAGTGCCAGTCCCTGGACAAACCAGCCATCAACAGAGAACAGGGTGCTGGTGTATGAAACAATTGCTCTTACAGAAATGGGGAGACAGAGCTTTTGGAGGGCAATTCTCAAAAGATTGAGCAGAAAATCTCGCAAATGCTGACTAGATTTTTTTATGCAAACTGCTTCCGTAAAGTGATGCCAAAGACACAGATAACTGAATAAACAAAACAAATCCCTTTAAAAGCTAAAATTCTGCTAGGGAAACAAAAACAAAAACAAAAAAAATCACCCCCTGGGTTTCAGAAATCGCTGATCATGCATTCACTTGCTTTGGTCATGACAAAATGTTCTTATGGACCCGTCGTTCATCGCCCAAGTTCAAGTTCCTCAGGCTTTCGTTTGCTTTCCTAGGGGATGAACAGTGAAAGCTGCGGGGAGGCATAGTGCTTGAAAAGTACCCTAACCATGCATTGCTGCTGAGAGCTGTTCTGTGGCCCTAAGAACGACACAGAACTGAGTAAGCTGGGAATTACAGGTCGGACCTGGGAGACAGTGCAGTATGTCTGCTTCTGCACTTGATCATCAAAAACACACTCCCACAGGTGACGGGTCCTGTGAAGATGACTAATAAGGAGTGAGAAGGACCTGAAAGTAAAAGCAGGAGAAAGAGGGAGAGGAAGAAGAGGGGGAAAAATGAAAGAGAGAGAGAGAGAGGAAAGCGAGTCAATCCAGTCTGACCTGGGGCACTGCCAGAACATCTTTTTTTAAAAAGCAAGCTTCACTCAAACATTTCACACAGTGGAGGTTTTTCTAGACACTCATGCCAATTCTCCTCTAACTTAAGGACCAAAGCTTTCACCAACATTTTCTGAAGTGTGTTGGAGGAGGCAGGAATTGCTGAATTGGTCCAGGATTGCCAAAGTGTGGGCTTGTGCCACAGCTTGAGATGACTTCGTCAGATTCCCAGAGGGGCCCCTCAAGTAACATGGCATTCCAGAGTAAAGAGTTACCCCTTTTTTTTCACTTTTATCTTAATCCCTCCCTCAAGGAGTCTGTTTGGTGCTATGACATATTTAGCACCTCTATGAAATCAATTCTATCCTCTGCTGCACAGAGAAAAGGCAGAGGACCCAGTGAAAACTGAATTAACAAAGGTGTGTTTTGAATGCATTTAATATCAAAATAACCTTCAATTTTAGGCTAGGAATATCCGTCTTCTTTTTATAGTAGACATCTAAAGTTACCTTAAAAAAAATTTTTTTTTTTAGTTTAAAAAAGGCAGCAAACCTAAAAACAAACATCAAGAACGGTGGTACAGGATGCAGCAGAGATATGGGAAACACTCTTTTACTAACTGAGCAGGTCTGACTGTGACATTCCTGGCTCAGAAGGAGACCCCCGTGTTCCCACGTCGATACGGGAGTGATAGTCAAATGTTTTAGGTGGCAAAGAGTGCTGATGTATTGAGACCTTTGCCAGAGCTTCGCATGTTTTAAAATGAGTCTTCAGAGCATCTTCTTTCCTTCAGGGCAACATTTTCCCTTATAGAATGCTCACATTGGTGATAATAATAATTATAAGAATTTAGAACCCTAAAGACACTTCCTCTTAAAATTTTTAGTCTAAGAAGATATTGTGGCAAGCAAGACAGAAGGGAAGTACGACAAGGTTCAGTATTTGACTAATGGAAAACTTAAAATGGGTTGTAGAGCTGCCTCATCTCACATTAATGATAAAACACTGGGAAATGTGGGACTGTTTGAGGACCTGGCTACCAATGGGACATCTGCCTACATTTCATGCTGGGAAACTTCATGAAGAAGAGAAGACACAAAATGCTGGAAACTGCTGGTGGAAAAACAGTGACCAGTCTCTTTGCCAACTCCTAAAAATAAAAGCAATATATGTTAACCAACTGTGGGCCTGTGCAGTTATTTTTAAAATCAACCAAAATAAAATAGATTTAATTTCCATTACGAAGACCTTATCAAAAGCCCCAAATAGGTTACATTATTTCAAAGAAAATGTCATTTAAAAATAAAAGCAAGTCACATCCAAAAAATAATGTAATGAGTACACTGTTCAGTGAGGCTTTCCTGGGTTCAGCTTGCAGATTTGGCTTTCCTTGGCATAAAAAATATCTCACCTTTCTTTCACTTTTACATGTGAAATTGTGGCAATCACGTTTATTACATGCTCCTTGTTTCTTTGCTTCTGGTTCTTTTCTGAATTTCTCTTCTATTTCCTTATGGTACAGGTCTTTTAAAAATACTGAAATCCTGAAATCCTTTCAAGGAAGGGGTGGGATATTTTGAGCAAGTAGTGGGAGGTTAAAATCACCTTAGTGCATTTATTTGGTACCTTACACATACAAGATCTCATGGGGGGCACCATAGGAGGAGGATTTTAATATAATGATTTAACATTCAAGATAACAAAAGAGGTAGTCACGAGACCTTACAGGATTAGCCACCCAGGCAGATTCCCATGCAGGCTGGATGAGGGATCTACAGGAGTGATGGGGAGGCTGGTACCAGACACAGCGCAGTGATGCTGTGCAAACACACGCGTCTTGGCTAAATGGGGGCAGCTCAACAGAGCAATCACATGAAGTTCCTCACCTTGGAATACAGAGCCCTGCTTTGAATTTTTCCAAGTTGGCTGGAAATCGGATTTCTCTTTTTTTTAATGTGATATATCACATTTTTCACTGTTGGCAACTAATTGAAAAGTTTTAGAAAAACGCCATGTGGATGAAAGAATACATTATCTACAAACTGGATTTGGCCCGCGGATTGACAGTTTGCAACCTCCAGTACAGAAAAAGCTGTCAAGGATTGGGACTTGAACCTGTCACTCACTTTGGAGTAACCAGAAGAAACAGGATTTATATTGAGTCTTGAAAGACAGGGAGATTTGTTTAAGGAGACGGGAGGGAGAGTGGCAGACATACTACATGGGAAGCAAGGGGTAAATGAAGCCCAGAGCAGGAAGGCTCGAGGTTTGTTCAGGAAACAACAAACAGCCTGGTTTGGAAGAAGAGAGAGACTCAAGGATGGAGGAAGTCAGAGAAGAGGTTTGGAAAGAAATGAAAGACCAGACAGAAACAGATATTGAAGATTAAGCCAAGAAGTTTAGGTTTGATCCTATAGGCAATGAAGACGTGGGGCTCTAGAGATTGATGTAATCAATGAGGTTTTTCCAACAAAATGAACCGAACTTATCTGGAAGAGAGAGAGACCTGCAGGGGAAGAGACTGGTCAAGAGGTTACTGCACAATTTCAGGAGAATCACCTGGCGGCAAGAGGAATGGAGCTCTAGTGGATGAGACACGCCTGTGGCAATGGATAAATCTACAAGACTGACAGAGTGTTTGCTCTTTTAAAACGTCAAAGGTAATTCTTCTGTTTGGGACCTTCAGCATCAGTAGGAGTCCTAGTGAAAATATCCAGTAGGACATTTAGGACCCGAGTTTAGGAGACCGTCCTGGGATGGTGATGCGATTTGAAGCATTATTCACAGAAGGATGGTCCAGGGAGAAACTTCCCAAGGGAACAGTGTTAGAAAGAAGAAGCATAAATCTTGGGATGATGCTCAATGTCTATGTTTCTTACAGTTTACTTCAAAAGCCTTGCTAAAGTAAGAAATCATTCGCCTGGGTTTTTGTGATTACGTGATCTCAAATACCTATATATGCTAGTCTACTGCCATCACTGCAGGTACCACCTAATTTAAATGTTCCCCTTGTATCATGACTAAATCTCATCTCTTCAACCCAGGTTATGTTTTAAAGGAGGAAAAGAAGAAACAAAGAAAGGAAGGGAGGGATGGAGAGAGAGGAAGGAAGGAAAGAAGGAAGGAAAGAAGGAAGGAAAGAAGAAAGGAAGGAAGGGGAAGGGAAGAGAAGAGAAGAGAAAGGGAGATTTAGAAGAGATACTGCCCTGTTGATGATGGTTAAGATGAAGCCCTATTAAATGTCTGGGAACTGCCTGAAGAATCTTTTCAATACTATAAGTAAATAATACCAGAGCATTCATTCATAAATGCATTTTATAGCCAGAGAAAATGAGGCCTCTTCAATCCAGAATTCACCTGACAGTTGCTTTACTACCCAACCAGAGCCAGGCTCTCTGAAGCCTTCACACCATGTGAGAAAGATGCTGGCAATTAAAAATGCATCCTCCTTAGAGCCTAGAAATGATCTCTAATGTTCATGGTCAACTGATTTTCTACAAAGGAGTCAACATAATTCAACAAGGAAGGAATATTCTTTTCAACAAACTGTACTAGAACAACTGGATAAGTAAATGAAAAATAATGAAATTGGACATCTCTACCTCACAGCATAAACAAAAATTCATCATAAAGGTGTACCACAGACCTAAGTATCAGAGCTCAAACTATAAAACTCATCAAAAAAGCACACTATTAAATCTTTGTGACCCTGGGATTTCTTAGATAAGACACCAAAAGCACAAACAAAAGAGATTAATAAATCAGACTTCATTAAAATTAAAAAACTGTGCCCCGAAGAACGTTGTCAAGGAAGTGAAAAGATAATCCACTGTCTGGTGGCAATATCGGCAAACCATATATCTAATAAGGAATTTACCTCCAGAATATAAAAAGAACTTCCATAACTGAAAAATAAAAAGGCAAACAACCACCTAAAATATAGACAAAAGATCTGAACAGACATTTCTCCAAAGAAAATATGTGAATGGCTAATGAGCACATGCAAAAATGCTCAACGTTATTAGTCAATAGGGAAATGCAAACCAAAACCCCAATGAGACACCACTTCACAACCACTAGAACGGCTATAATCAAAAAGACAGACAATAGCAAGTGTTGACAAGGATAAATGTAAAATAGTGCAGCCACCATGGAAAACAATTTGGTAGTTCCTCAAAACATTAAACACAGAGTTAACATATGACCCAGAAATTCTACCTCTAGGTATCCATCCAAGAGAAATGAAAACATATGTCCACACCAAAACTTCTATATAAATATTCACAGCAGCATTATTCATAATAGCCAAAAAGTGGAAACAGCTCAAATGTCCATCAACTGATGAATAGACAGATAAAATGTGTATTGATATAATGGAATAATATTCAGCAGTAAAAAGGGATGATATTGATAGCGCTGTAACATAGAAGAACCTCAAAAACATTCTGTCAGACAAGGGCACATATTATACTGTCCCGTGTATATGAAATGTCCAGAATGGGTGAATCTGCAGACAAAAAGTAGATCGCTGGTTGCCTAGGGGTGGGGTGATTGGAAGCATGGGTAGTGACTGTTAAGGGTTTCTTTTGAGGGATGATGAAAATGTTCTAAAGTGAGATTATGGTGATGGTTGCTCAATTCTGTAAACATACTAAGAGTCATTGAACTGTATGTTTTAAATTCAATAAACATATCTCATGGGATGTTGGTACATAAATGATACCTCACTAAGGCTATTTAAAAAATATATCTTCAACATACGCTGCAGGAAGTTTTCAGCATTAGCCAGGCAGCCCCTGCTACTCTTTTTAGTCTCCTTTCATTAGTTCCATTGCTTCAGTTCTTCTGCTTCTCAGGAATGCCTTGATTCTGTGCATCACAAACTGGCTCCTCTCACCTTTCAGCAGAGCTTAACTGCTCCTGTCTCTCAAACATGCCAGGCTTGTTACTATCTCAGGCATTTATGATGGTGCTTCCTTCCACCTAGAAAACTTTTCTCCGAGATCGCTGCAGGACTGCCTCCTTCTCAACATTTTGGTTCAATGCAAAAGAGAAGACTTGGATTTCTGTAGTCTCAGCAGCCCACAATCACTACAACCTCTCACTGTTTTGCTTCATGGCATGAGTTTCTACCTAATGTTACCTTCCGTGTTTATTTCCACATTCACATTTGTGTTGGCTTATGGGTTTCCTCTCTGTTTCCCACACTAGTACATATAGTCCCTGAGGGTAAGAGCTCTGCCATAGCTCTCCCACCACACCAGGTGGGTAATGAAGAGTTGCTAGCTGACCAACTTTCAGGTTGAGCACAAGATAAGATTACCTGCTTCGGCCCTTGAAGTAGGATGAAAAAAAGGAGAGCCTTACTCCTCTCTAAAATTACCCTCATTCACGCCCTGCACCCCCCTCAAAAAAAACACCAGCAAGAATTTTCTCAATGTTGCACACTGAAAACCTCTCCCTTAAATCCTAATTTCAGGAAAATAGCTTCCTCTTCACCTGAAGGTCCAGCACTGGCTGGATGAAAATCGTATTTCAGGAAAACTAGAGTCTCAAACAAGATCGATGAGATGAAAAAGAGAAAAGTAAATGACAGAGGCTAGCTCGCCCTTCTAATGGAAGGGAAATCAAAGCGCAGCTCAAACAGTAGGTGTCAGGGAGCCAGCCGGTGGTGTGCTGTGCTTCTCCTTTCAGGGAGACGTTCCCCAGTTAGCGGTCCCCTGACAAAGTGATGATCACCCACAAAACAAAGAAGAGAACAAGGCAGGGCTTACTGTGGAGTTCTCCTCAAATTTATAGCTGCCTTTGTGTGGCTAGCTGCAAAGCACTGAGCCCTTCAATCTTTGGGGGAAAAAAAAAAGGAGCAAGAGGAAGGGAGGAATGGAGGGAGGGAGGGAGAAGGACAGAGGGAGGTTAGAAAAAAAAAGGAAAAGAAACAAAAGCAAGAGCATATCCCCATTTAATCTTCTTTCAGACCAGAGCATCAAAAGAAAGAAAATGGCACCTATTTAAAATTAAAGAAACTTTATGTAAAAGCGCCACATTTTTTCCCATGTCCTGAACTAAGTATCTCTCTTCTGCAGCAAAGAAAGAAAAAGAAACAGAGTTAAAGTTAGGAAAACAAAGCCATTCAACGGATGCTCAATTCGTTTTCAATCTAAGGCAGTGTTGGTGAACGGCACAGTCATTAAGAAAAACGTCAGAAGCCCTTTACAATGTACCTGTTACACGAGCAGCCACATCACCTCCAAATACCTCGCTGTGGGGCAAGCTTCAGGCCAGGTGCACAAGAGACATGAAGACGGAGCTCAGACGCAGCAAAACCACTCTGACCACTGCATCATGTCTTGGGCGTGAGCGTTTGAAGACCAGTCTCGCATGTGAATGACCATTAAATATTTAAGATCAGCATTCAGGAAGTGCTCTCATGCTCAAACAAGAGGAGATCAGAGATTACAAGAGGATCCTTGCACCTAAGCCCCCACTTCCCCCTCCTCCGCCAGACCCCCACACGCCCCAAGACGGTCTGCCAAGAGCAAATTTAGTATCGGCTTATCATAGCCTCTAGACAGCCCTGCAATTACATCCTGCCCTGGCAGGAAACTGAACCTGGCAATCAAGACTCCCTCTTGTCTCTGATTTCTACATCTTGCCTGTTTGGGGAGGCGGCAGAGCATGTGGAATGACCACATGCAGGAGTGAGAGTTTCCAAGACCTGCTCTGGGTGAGTGAGCTTGGGCAGCTGGTTATTTGTAAGGATCCAGAGCATCTAACAGTTTACAGGGATAGATACAGAGCATCTGACTGTTCCTGGCACCCAGTCACCACTCAGTAGGGGTTAGCAGCCTTTATATAAGGTTTCTGAGATTTTCTGCCTGTAGATAGGCTTATAATGCCCTAGAGGACAAATGCAAATGGCCAGATGCCCACAGCACAGCAGTGGTTAAGAGCAGGGGATTTAGAATTAAATTAGACCTGCTTTTCTGGGACTCCCCTGGTCAAATTCCTCTTTATGACCTAAAAACGCCTTAATATTCAGGTTTCACATAATGACTCTCTTCCAGGCTCCTGACACAAAGGGGAAGCTGAAATTTTGTTATCACACTGGGTTCTGTATGTTCCTAACCACCATTTCTAGATATTACAACACAAGGAGCGAAAGGCTATTGTTTGTAAAAATTCCCAAGGGAGAATTCTGATGCATGTTTCTTTAAGAACATGGCGAAAGACCTGCCCCTTCAGTTGGCTTCAAGTGAGGACCAGAGCTACGAGTAGACAAGTAGACGTCACTGCAGGTGATCACTTCTGTTCCAGGGACAGTAATAAAAGGGTCAGAGCGTTTCCTTCCAAGAAAGGCACCTGTGTCACTGAGCCTGTTCCATCCTCGGGCCTGCAGAGTTATGTCAGTTCTGGGGCCAGGACTGTCAGACGCAGGAGAATAAACCCCTACCCCGCTGCTGAGCGCTGTGAACGTTGGGGACTGGCCACGTGCTGCTTGGTATAACTAGACTGAGGCAGTGACAGACCTCTGTTTTCTTATAGTTAATTACATTTCTTTGAGTTTAAGATCTAGAGAATAAACCCATCTCTAATTCGGGCAAGCTTTTAAAACAAGAGGTTCAAATTCTAGCTCTATAACATCCTAGCTGGGTGGCCTTGAGGGAGTTCCTTAATTGTCCTGTGCTGCCTTGGTTTCTCTGTCTATAGAATGGGGATAACAGCGCTACCCACCTAACAGTACACGTTCCAGTGGTACCGCACGTACTGCGTGTAGACGATCAGACACTGTATGCAGAGTGCCTGGCCCAGAGGGCAGGCCCCTTATAATGGCTGGTGGCTACAGCATATCATTCGCTGTAAGGAAGGACCAGACAGGGAAAATACACTTGAATTACCTAATGTCCCGACAGTAATTTGGCCTCAAAGAAATTTGCCCAGCTTGCTCTGAGACTGAACCCTATTGATCAAACTGATTTAAAAACTTCGGGAGACATTACCAAAGAAGCTGTTTCACAAAATATGGGAGGACTTTTTTCTATCAAATTCCAACTAGACTGCAACATCTTTTTTTTTTTTTAAGAAAGGTTTTATTTCTTGTTACATAAAGAGTTAACCTCATATTATTTTTCTACTCAGTACACAAAAGAGAAAGGGGAGAAATATGTTCAAGAGAGAAAACAAGTTTTAAAGTCTTCAAGTCAGTCAAAAGCTATTTGGCGGAAATTAAATGCAGTAGAAGATAGAGAGGGAGTGAAACCACTGCTTCTGAACCAGGGTGAATAGAGCAGTTTGCTTTACCTTTCAAGTTAAGAATCAAAGGCTATCCACCTGGGAAATCCTTGTTTTAGAGATTTCATGCCTTGAGTTTCATTTTGCCACCAGTAGGAACACACGTCCAACTACTGTATTAACTCCAAACCTCTTCATTTCGTAAGAGAAATGTAATTTTTCACAAACCATAATTTTTCTTATGTCTGAAAAAATAATCTATACCTTTCCCCACTACTTAAAACAACTTCGGATCGTATATTTTTAGGACCTAGATCTACAATTCTCCAGAAATTTAAATTTTCTAAGTATCTTTGGATCAAGCCAGACCACCAGAAGGTTACAAAACTGGGCCACTCTTGACTCCACAGAGTCATATCATATTATTATGCCCCTGGCTTTTATCAAAGGCTGATGCAAGAAACACCATACTGACAAAGACAAATGTGCAAGGGTACCCACTGCAGCACTGTTCATAGCAGGAAAAGGTTATGAATATTTTAAATCAATAGGGTACTGGTTAAATGGATTATGACACATTGATACAACAGGATATTATGCGGATATTAAAACAAATAACACAGCTTTATAGATACTAACATGGCGACTTCTAACATTTATTAAGCAAAAAGAGTGTGTAGAACAATGTAAATGGGTGCTCACAATTGAAATACACACATATACTTACATATGCACATACACACAACAAACAGGGCTGCACATCTGAAATCAACGGTTGCCTCAGGAGATATGATCCAGCAATCCCACTCCTGGGCATACGGCCAGAGGCAACTCTAAGTCAAAAAGGTACATGCACCCCAATGTTCATAGCAGCACTATTTACAATAGCCAAGGCATGGAAGCAACCTGAATGTCCATGGACAAATGACTGGATAAAGGAGTTGTGAGATAGATATATACACACACATACATACACACAATGGAATACTACTCAGCCATAAAAATGAATGAAATCATGCCATTTGCAGCAACATGGATAGACCTAGAGATCATCATACTAAGTAGAGTAAGCCAGAAAGAGAAAGAAAAATGAAAAATATCATATAATACTCACTTATATGTGGAATCTAAAAAAAACCACAAATGCACTTATTTACAAAACAGAAAGAGAGTCACAGACATAGAAAACAAACTTACTGTTACCAAAGGGGAAGGGGGAAGGGGATAAATTAGGAGTTTGGGATTAACAGATACAAACTACTATATATAAAACAGATAAACAACAAGGTCCTACTGTATAGCACAGGGAACTATATTAATATCTTCTAACGGTCTATAATGAAAAAGAATATGAAAGGGATTATATACGTATAACTGAACCCCTATTCTGTATACCAGAAATTAACATAACATTGTAAATCGACTATACTCCAATTTAAAAAAAAAAGAATCTCAGAAAGTAATGGTTAAAGGAAAACAGACACACCTTTTCACTGAATACTTCTGCATACTCTGTTTACCATACATGGATATTACCTATTAAAAAAATTAAACCAAAAAAGAATGACTGTTACGAAGTTCACTCTGACTGAGTGTCACAAAAACAAGCTCTTTAAAATGCTAATAGATGTCCCCCCCAAAATACTTATACTCTACCCATCCTAAGGTTTCACAATGCACATTCCCATTAGTAGAGTCTATGATAAGGTCTGCAATCTAGAGTACTGGGTAACTTAACCTAACCCAACATGTCCCAAATTTCTTGACCATGGAACCTCTCCCTTTTTTTTAATTTGAGGGGCATTTTCTCTGAACACCACACCTTAGAGAAAACAGCATCGCAGTTTTTATTTTTTAAAGGCTTTGGCCACCACAGCATGCACCATCTCTGATAGGTAAGAAGTTAGCAATAGGGTTACCTCTGTTTACTCTTAGAATTAACATATTTCCTATGCTGTAATGATAAGAAGTCTGTGTTGAATTGGAATGTTTTTACACTTTGTCTGCCAGGAAGCACAGAGCAACCATGCCTCCTCGAATTTCTCAGACTTAAAATGGGCATTAACACCCATTTTAATACTTCGTGGGTGGTCGTGAGGTTGAAATTGGATACCCTATATAAAGGGGCCTCTGATAAGAGACACTTAAGAGAGGTCCAGCACTTAGGAGTCCTTGCCAGACTTTTCCTCATCTAGGCAACAGTCTCGTATAAATGCACGCTGTTGCTCTCAAGAGGCAGTGAAGATCAAGGCAAACCCATCAGCATCACTGCAGACAGCACCGAGGAGCCTCAGTGGGGTGCGGGGGATGGTCTCTGTACAGAGAGCTGACTACATTCATCACCTTTGTTGCTTGTGACCAGAAAGGTCAGTGGAGGAAGAATATGGGGGGGGATGGTGGGGGCAAAATAAACTGCCCTATTCACCACGATTCAACGAGTATTTTTCAGGCCTTGGGAAGATTAAATGCAGCTGTAAGCGAGGCAGCTCTCTTATCTGCTGCAAGTTGGTTGCTGCAGAGACCACTCCATTTGTAAATATTATCCAGGATTCACAGTGACTAAGGCTTAAGCTCGGTTTATCCACCAGCTGCCTTCTCCGCAGGATCCTTTCATAGAATAAAGAAAAAGTGTGAGTAGATTTTTACCCAGGAGGCCACCCCAAGAGTTTCACAGCTATGTTGGATTAAAAACCACAGCATGTAGAAAACAAATTTTCACTTACCTACAAATTTTTAAAGAAGGAAGAAAGTCAGGTCACTTGCAACATATTTTAAATTAATAAGATTATGAGTCTAATGATACATAGCAGCCCATGTGCTGGGAAACCCTGGTCAAAATTACACTGACACAAGAAATTATTCTTCTGGATATAGACCGGTTCCAAGAGGTTGGCAGTGGATACGTTTACTTAGAAGGACAAAGTGAGACAAGTTAAAGAGTTCATCTACCACTTCTAAGTGTCTGATGATTTTCCTTAATGCCAGACAACAGGGAGGTCTCTAGTTGAAAATGACAAAGATGGATAGAAATAACTACAATTTGTTCCCTTTAAAAACATCACTGTCCATCAGAGCCTCTGACCCCCCAAATTTTGGGTGGAATCCTCAAAGAATTCTTCTTTAGAATGTTAGAAACTGTAACTACCTCCAGGGGACACAAGGAATACAGAAGTTTTGCAGTTCATATGATGAAGCCAAAGGAAGTCATGAATGTGCTCAAACGAGAGATAAAGACTGGATTAGAAGTGTTTAACAGTCAAAGGTCTGGAAATTATATGCATAACCTCTGACCCAGAATTTTCAAGTCTAGAAATGCATTCAAAGGAAATGATTAAAGTTAATCTATAAGATTATTTATCCTGGAAATAACCCAAATGTCCATCGTTGATGAATGGATGAATAAAATGTGGTATATCCATACCATGGGATGTTCAGCAACAAAAAAGAATAAAGATGTGGAATCTAAAAAAAATGATATAAATCTTATTCACAAACCAAAAAATAGACTCACGGACATAGAAAACAAACTATGGTTACCAAAGGGGAAAGGACAAGGGAGGGATAAATTAGGAGTTTGGAATTAACAGACACACGCTACTATGCATAAAACAGATAAACAACAAGGACCTACTGTATAGCACAGGGAAATGTATTCAGTTTCTTGTAATAGCAGATAATGGAAAAGAATCTGAAAAGAAAAAAATATATATGTATATATAACCGAATTGCTTTGCTGTACACATGAAATTAACACTGCAAATCAACTATACTTCAATAAAAAATAAAATCTTTAAAAATAGAAAAAAAAGAATAAGGTACTGATAATGCTATTATGTGAGTAAACCTCAAAAAAAGATGATGTAAAGTGAAAGCAGTGAATCTCCAAATAAAACAGATTATATGATCCCATTTACTTGAAACGTCCAGGAGACACAACTCCAGAGGGACAAAGAGCAGAGTAACGGCCGCCTGGGCATGGGGATGACTACCATGGATACAGGTTTCTTTGTCCAGTGACAATAATGTTCTAAAATTAGATTCTGGTGATGGTCACACAACTCTGAATACACTAAAAATCACCGACCTGAACACGTTAAGTGGGTGATTTGATGGTAACATAAACTACATCTCAATAAACCTGTGGAAAAACACCATTCATCACAGAGTTGTTTAAAACAGAAAAATCTTAGGGAAAAAAAAATAAATGACCAACAATAGGGTTGGGTGAATAAATTACTCTGAGCCTATATGATGCTATAGTTTACAGCCACTGAAAACGGGTCCACAATAGAATACACAATATGATCCCAATTACACAAAATAGGTATGGAAGCTTCAGGAAAAGATCTAAAAATATGCCAATGTATTTCTTGACAGCAATTGTATAAGATCTGTAGGATTATAGATGACTTTTTTCTCTTTGCTGATTTGAATACAATGACCATTACTTTTGTGACAATAAGCACATGTGACATTTTACTGAGTATTGAGGACGTGCCAGGCAGAACCCAGGCTGAATGTTTGACTGGATGTCATGCATTTAAACCTCCAACAGCCCTAAAAGGCAGGCACAATTAACTGCTGTCCTCCTATAGATGAGGACAGTGAGGCTGGAAAAAGTGAATTTACTCCTGGCAGCACAGTCTGCCTGGTAGCAAATACTAAGCCTTAACTGGTGGTCTCCAAAGTAAGGAGTGTACACCCCCAAAAAGGTGTGCAAGGTGGGGTGTGGAAATATATATTCAACTTCTATTTATACAGTGTGCCCTCACCCTTAAGAAACTCGTGTTTGGGGTATGTTTCATCCTGCAATGTAACACATATTCTGCTGCCTTTGTGTCAGGCTTTGTTTTAAGGGCTTTGCAGATAACTGTGTCTCACAACAACCCTCTGAAGAAACCAGGTACAGAATCCACGCTCTTACCCACTGTGCCATACTGTGCAGAATCTGTCAACATGGTAACACACATGGACTATATGCAATTGGTAAATAAATAAATATGCAAATTTTGGTTTGCCTGAATTTTTTTTTTTTTACTGATAAGACGCATAACCAAAACTATAATTGTGCCTTAAACATACACAACATGACCTCCCGGAAAGTAATAAAAAAATACAGAGTTGATCTTCTGCAGCTTTTGCTGCAATGCCTTCTCCCCAGATGTTGGCCACCAGCTCCCCCTGGGCCCTCTGCTGGTTCTCACCCTTCTCAGTGACACCGAAAGGGCACCACTCTCTCCCCTTATCCCTTGCTGGATCTCCAAACCAGAGATTTTTGCTGTAATTTTTTTCCAACGCCTCTCCCTGAAAGGTGAGCTGCCATTATAGGAAACTGGATCAGACACCAACTTAGGGGCTTTAAATTTAAAAACCTCAAACTCATCTCTTCCTTTGTAGGGATCTGAGTCTTAGAAGCTGACTCCCACCCCGTGTCTGCATGAAAAATACACTGTGACTCCCTCCACCCTCAAACGTCCTTTTCTTTGGGGATGGATGCTTCCTTGTCCACTCTGAGACCCTCTCCTCCTCTGCCAGTCAACCTCCAACCAGCAATGAGGGTCTAAGCCAGGGCCCCCTGTCCACAATCCCTGTCTCCATCCGCCACTGACCCTGGGGAATGCCTGGGCGCCCCCACTGTCCACTTACTGCACCACTGATGCTTCACCTCCCTCCCTCTAGGGGTTGATGGTGTCATGGGGTCTGAAGATTATCATTATAAATCAGTAAAAAAAAAAAGAAAAGAAAAGAAAAGAAGGAGGAGGAAGGGTGTGTATGTGTGTGTGTTTAAAGACAATACCGACTCTATGGTGTGGAGTGAAGAATGACGTCCCTCTTGGGCTGCTGGTCTTTTGTTTGCCACTCCAGATCCATCTTCCTCCCTTTCTTCCCTCTTCTCCCCCAGACAGACAGGCAGGAAATGAGAGGAGACAGGGGGTCGGTAACCTTCCTCACCCCTTCCTGCTTCTGGGTCACTTCTCTGGCAGCGACTGGGTCCTCTAGGACTCCAGCCCCTGCTGGTGGCTCCTCCGCTCTGGTCCCAGGTCCCATGTGATTCAGGTAAATAAAATCAGTCCTTTGTCTTCTTTGGCCCTTGGAGTGGTAACAATTTGCCCTGCGACTAGCCTCTGAGTGACTCTCCAGCCCTTTTTTGTCCCCTTAGCCCTGCCCACACCTCAGCAAATAGTTTCTTCATGAATTCTCTTCATTTGAGCCATCAGAGGTGAATCGTGTTTCCTGCCAGGATCCTGACTGATAGACACCCACCTCCAAGCCCCCTCGGGAGACTTTCCAAAGGTAAGGATAACCCACTCTTGTCAGAACTCAGACCTCCATCTGCAGTAATAATCTATCTTAGGGACCCTCCAAGCAACTTCAACCAAGAAACGATCATTGCCAAGTATAGCTGAAGTTATAAAATCTATTTTCATAAATCCTGACGTGAATTCTGCCAGGAACACATGTGTAATTTCAACCACATGCCTGACCTTCGTCTCTTGTCTGAAGCCAACTCCGAGCAGCCTGGGGACAGCTTGCCCCACCCTGCTCTCTGTCCAAACCACAGTGGTGCCCCAGCTCCACCGCACCAAGGAGTTCTGGAACCTGCTCTGACTATAGAAAGCGGAGCCAAAGGGGCCAGGCTGTCATCCTCTAGCCTCTGGGGACCATCAGATGCCCTTGATCATAGTTCAGATTCCCTTCTGGAACCCTATCTGTCATCACATGCATGCACATAAAGTCTTCTTGACCAAGTCATGACACTGGATCCAGGAAGCAGCCTGCAGTCAAAGGTCAGCACTGAGCAACAAGAATGCCAGTCAGGTCGACACTGTCACCCTTTTTGTCTTCTTTTAGATCTAAGGAACTGGACACGAAGGCAGACATCCTCACCAGCAGAGCCAGTGCCCCACAGCTAAACCTCCTCAGGAGGCTTGGAGCAGATATCCAGGGCAGGCAACCTGATTTCAAATGCAACCTATAAATATCACTCTCTCTCCCTGCTTCCTGTAGATAGAATAATAAGACAGCACTTCAAAAGGAAGAATTCCTCACTAGAACAGGTAATTAGACACTTGCCTTCCAAAAGAGATTCCTGGAGTGTTAAAGAGATCTGAGTTGAATCCTTGGTACAACAGAGATTCATGATCTAGTTGCTTTGGTCAAAGTCACCCTTATTTCTGGTTTTTTCTTTATCTCATTATCAATAGTCCACCAGCAAACCCTGCCAGCTGATATCCAAAAGATATCACAATTCACCCTCTTCTCTGCACCTCTATTCCTGCAATGATGGTCCAAACCACCAGCTTTCTCGTCAGCCAGCGTTCTTCTTACACTCTTGGTGCACCTACTTTGTCCGTTCTACCCAGGAACTAGAATGATCTTCTTCAGTCCTACTCACACCATGTGATTTTACTGCTTAAAACCCTCCAATGACTTCCCACTACATTTAGATAAAATCCAAACTCTTTACTGTGTCTGTAAAGAGTCTCTAATTTCCTAGCTGCCAAATATACTTCTCTTTCCTGGGTTCATGACATTCCCACCACGTAGCTTTCTCTTTCCGGTTAGATCTGACAAGCTGCTTCCTGCCTCAGGACACTTGCACTTGCTGTCCCGCCACCTCAGAATGTTTTTTGTCCCCAGAATTCCTTCTCCTCAACTCCATCTCAGCTCAAATATCTTCCCTTCACAAAGGACTCATTTGACTAAGGATCCTTTTTAATGTGCTTAACTACGTTCTATTCATAGACCAATTTTATTCTTCATGGTAATATATGAAATTATACTATTTGGCTTTTCTGTTTATTTATCTTCCCAAGTAGAGCATGAGTTCTATGAGGACAAGAAATGTACTAGATAACATTATTTACTTGGAAACAGCCCTGGCCTACAGTACCAAGTAAACATTTGCTGAAGGAACAAGTCCTGGGTATAAATATAAGCTTTGAACACTAATGAGTACCCGTGAGTCCATGAGCCAGTTATTTAATATTTGTCGGTCTCCATCTTCACATTTATAAGTAATCAGTGCCCACTAAGTGTCTACTTTTATAAACCTCATAAGAGTTACATGTTATATATTATAGAGCTATTAGTTATATAGTTTGTAACTATAAGTGTACGCTTTTATAACTAAGCTGTAACAAGAACATAGTCTGAGAAATAATAAACACTAAGCACAGCTGAAGGCAAGAAAGTTTCTCTTCATTAAGTTGCAAAGCTAATTCCTTGAAGAGCCTGCTGTTATGTGATCTCCCTCAGGCTTTGCAAACAGCTCTGACAAGTAAAGAGCATCCAGCACTGGAGGTGGGGGGAGGATGGAGAAGATTACAGGACCAGCTAGACTTCACAGTCTGGCCTGGGGCTGAAATACTCAAATTGTGTCCTCAAGCAGCTCATTATGCTCCGGGTACTTGTGCTGACTTTGGCCAAAGACCATGCAACAAATACATTACACTCTAATCTTCTTCAAATACTGGGCTCTCGGGGAATCGAGCTCAAGGGTAAGTGATGGGGCATTTTATCACATGCCATTTATCTGTGCCATAACTTTGCTTACACTGGGGCAAATGCTTCATTTTATTTTTCATGGTGCATCTATGAGGTCCTGAAGACCAGTGAGAGAGACCTACACCTGAAGTCATTCTTGACATCACTTCCCTCTTCTCATCCAGTTCTTCACCAAGTTCAGCTGAGCTTATCTCTTAAAGATCTGATATTGGTCCACTTCTGACCCCATTATCACCTTCCTGGTCTAGGGCATCCACAATTCTTCCTGGGATCTCTGCAGTAGCCTTCTAGCTGGCTCTCTGTACTCATTACCACTGCCTTATTAACAACATCACCAAAATATCAACAGTTTACAACGAAGTAAGTTTATTTCTTTTCATATGACTTGTCATTTGTAGGTCAGCTGAGGCTCTGCTCCAAGTATCTTCTCCAGTTTGGGATTTATAGC
This sequence comes from Vicugna pacos, assembly GCF_048564905.1. Taxonomy (NCBI): domain Eukaryota; kingdom Metazoa; phylum Chordata; class Mammalia; order Artiodactyla; family Camelidae; genus Vicugna; species Vicugna pacos. The sequence goes on from NC_133003.1 coordinate 37,405,145, forward strand.
CACATGGCAGATTTAAAAAAAAGAAAAGAAAGGAAGAAAATGGCAGAAGCATGTGATTGCCCTTAAAGTTCTGCATGGATATGCATATATCCTTTCATCCCACATCCTGTTGACCAATGCGAGTCACATGGCCAGACTTGACATCGCGGGATAGAGAAGTAGTCTCCTTTCACAAGCAGGTAACGCTAGTCACACAGAAATGGGTGGGCATGGAAGCGCATTACTGGTCAGTCATAATTAACAAATCTCACCTATGTTACCTGAAAGTAGCTCTAAGTGACAGAAAACTCAACCTAACTGGCTTAAGCAAAAAGGGTGACTTTATTGACTTAGGTTAAGGAAAAGTCTATGAAGCTCTAGGTGTGACTTGATAACTTGGTCCAGACGTTCAAATGATGTCATTAGAACCCAACCTCTCTCTCTCTCACTCTCTATCTCTACCTCTGTCTGTCATCTATGCTTTTTTTTATGCTGGCTTTATTCTTCATTCTTTATTCTTCATTTCTTCATTCTGATCCTGAATAAGTCCCAGGATTGACCCTAACTGGACCAGCTTGGGTATCTAGCCCATCTTGAATTCTATCAACATAGCCATAGAGTTCAGTGTTTTATTGTCCAGCCCTGGGTGACTCCAGAGGAAGAGGTGGGTCCCCCTGGATCCCCTGCATTGACTCCTTTTCCCTAAAATTCCTAAAAAAACACAGTCCCTGACGAGTTTCAATATTAAGCAACTTCATAGCATTCATAGTAACTCACACAGTCAAACAGATTTGAGAGTCTGGCACTTTTACAATATTTACTAAAGCTACCATCTGTAACAATTTTTCTTCTCTTACTTTACCAATCTCACTTTCCTTCCTTACAAACAATAACTAATAAGATGATGTGAAAGATTAACTTGACATTTACTGATTAAAAGAGATGAAACCCTAAGTAAAATAAATTGTAACTTGAAACACAACTTAACCTACTCATTGAGGTTTAAGGTCAGACTTCCCAAAATTTTCCATCCAGGATACAAACCAAATACTCACAATCTTTTCCCATGCCATAAAATCACTTAATACTGACTTGGGTGATTTTAATTAGGGAAATCCATGCTGCGAATTATTGGTAAATTTTAAGTAACACAATGGTCTACAATTTAATATTGCAATCTAGGCAGACAGCTATAAAATATATTGTGTGTCCATTTCATAAGCTAAATAATCACAATTCCTTTAGCACATTTCTCTTCTTGTATTACTTAAGGCAACACCAGCTGCTGTTACAAACAGACCACAAATTTCAATGATCTAACACAGTAGAGGCTTATTTTCTATTCAGATAACTCTTCAGGGTAGGTGTTCCAGGGCTTTTCTTGACACAATGATGCAGGTACCCAAGCCTCCTCCATCTCTTAGCCTTGTGGCTATCCATCCTCCAGGGCAGGGTTTTTAAAACTCGACACAATTCAGACCAGATAATTATTTGCTGTGGGGGGATGTCTCGTGCATCCTCGGATGTTTAGCAACATCCCTGGCCTCTACTTACTAGATTCCAATAATTCTTCCACTCAAGGGTGACAACCAAAGATATTCTCAGATTTTGCCAAATTATTGGTAAAAAATGCCCCTTAGTTAAGAACCACTGGCCTAGTGTCCGGCCTGGCGTTAGTTCTGTTAAGATTACCAAGACATTCCAATGTGTAAGGAGCATGGAGAACATGTCCCCATCACTAACTATGACCAGGAGAAAGGATGCAGAAAACAAGACCACTTCTTAAAAGCCTTGGCTTGGGAGGATCACACATCACTTCTGTCCCATGACATGGGTCAGACCCAGTCACGTGTGTGCCCTCTCATCCTTCCCCCAGCCCCATCTCCATGCAGGGAAGGAAGAATGCTAGGAAATACAGCCCGAGCTGGGCAGCCACTTCCCAGCAACAATTCTATACGGAAGGGGAGAACAAATTGTGGTGGACAGCGGCAACCCTGTCTTGTTTCTCAATTTTCCCCCTTTTGATAGGAGATTCCACCACTCACATGGACAATACTTCTGCCACAGCCTGAGCTACTAAGAGTCTTCCTAGACAACTGCCTTTAACTAGCACTGGCAGGGAGAATCATTCTCCATCCTCTGGTATCAGAACTGTTGGCTATGAGCCAGAGCTCCTGGTAGCCAATAATAACACCAGGCACCATTCTAAGTGTTTTACATTTATATGCTCATTTAATCCTTGCAAACAATCTATGACATATGTGCTATTAATTATGCCCATTTTACAGATGAAGAATCTGTCTAAGGTCAAAGAGGAGTCGTGGGATTCACACCCAGGCTGTGGGACTGCCCAAGTTCATGACCACCGGGTTACACTGTTCTCTATGGGAAAAGCCCACCTCAGCAGCTGAGAGAGTGAAGCCACAGCAGAGAGCAGCCCAGGCAGAGCGAGCACAAATCCCAGGGCTGGCTCTGCTCTGCCTTCGCGTGCTGTGTTTATAAGTGCTGACAGATTGCCCTTTCTCACTTAATTTGAATCATCTTTCTGTCACATTCAACCAGAGAGTACTGATTGCTAAATCACATGACAGCATTAACCCACAGGTGTTCTCCTGCTCTAAAAATTAAACATCCTACTTCATACTCACTTAGGATAAAAGTTAGGATTGGAAGCTCTTCTCCCAATAGCCAAGGGTACTGACGTTAGCCCTGCAGTTCCTGGTACTAACGTGTCCTTAGTCCGAGTGGGATTTACCAGGGAACTGAACACCAAACCACACTAACGCTGGTGGGGGCCTGATCTGGGCTCCAGCAACCATTCTGTCTGTACACTGAGGTCAAGTCTACATCTTGCGATCACTCCTGGAATCTGAGAACCCTAAGCCTACATAGGACGCCCAGATGGTTTCTTAGTGCCTTATCTCCTGCTGGGCCATTCCCTTACCATTTCTCTTCCTCCACAAGTGTGAACTCAGCCTTCAGCTCTTGTGGGTTCAGTTCTGTCTTTGGTTGGCTTATCCAAGGCAGACTGCATACCTTTATCTGGGAACAATGACCCTTTCTGGGTTTCCTATTTTTAACCACCATCAGACATCCCTGATGCCAGGACCCTGCTCTGATTACCAGTTGTGCCTTATTAGTGTCCATAAATCTTGCAATTTTTCATCTTACTAAACTGGCTTTGCAGAGCTGGGTCCAGTGCCCAAGTATCTCCCCAGCCTAGTGACCGCATCTATTTCGAGACCTCGGCCCCACCCACTGTAAATTATCTCAATGTGGTTAACCATCTGTGGTGAACCATCATCACCAACAATTGCATTCAGCCAATACTTACTGCATCACCACCACTGTGCTAAGTGCTGGGGGCACCAGGATGAAAAAGATAACATCACAAGATGAAAAGACGTGTCACACTCTTTGCTTCATTCCCTCAACAGTACTTATGAGGGCCAATTATGTATCTGGCCCTGGCGAGTGCTGGTAATTACAGAGATGAGCAAGATAATTGCACAAAGCTTAAAGGAGAGAGAGAGAAAGAAGGAAAGAGAGAAAGAGAGAGAGATTATAAACAAGTAAACAAATATAAAAAGGGCACTAATTATACAGGCTGTGATAAGTGCTAGAAAGGGGAATAAAAGGAGTATTGGAAAAGAGAATAAAAGAAGGGATCTTCTTGGATACAGCAGTCAGACTTCTAAGACCTGAAGATATTTTCCTGTCTTGTACTAATCTTCCATTCCAGAAACTATAAAAATTCAAATGACAGCCAGTCCTGGTTTAAACGCAGCTCTGTGTGTTTCATTTGGCCAGCATAATACTTCAACAACAAAAAAATTCCAGTGGGGCATGGTTCTCCAGTTTGCCCCAGGCCTCACCAGTCCCTATTGCTTTACTCATCCTTAATTATGCACTTATATAATCTGCCTTATTGACTCTTACCAGCATTTTGAGTCTGTAACTCTTGACTCAATCTTTAAAACACTGGAGGCCACAGAGTACATCTCTATCCACTCCCCATCTCCCATAATTTGATTAATTCACAAGTTTATTTGGCCAATATATCTCCTTCTTCTAGATCATAAACTGGAAATGAAGCCAAAAATCATGTGTGTGAATGTGAGTTCGTGTTCTGGGGTGTATGCAAAAGGAAGCACACATTTGGCTGTTTGCAAGAGAGAAGAATTTGAGTTTGCCCACTCTTGAAGTAACAGCTCTTGCCTTGACAATGACTTCAGCCAGTCACTTCAGAATCCTAATGGAGCATCTGAGACTGCAGATACACAGCTGGTCACTCAGAAACATCTCTCTCCTTTGGAACATTCATCCATAAAGCATAGCATTTATGTCACATTCAGAAGACCAAGAGCACCACAACGTACCCGAGAATATTTGCCAGCCATGAAGTGGTAAAGGTCTACTCAGAAAGGTTGTAGGTAACTAAGCAGACACACAAGGCATTCCAGACTTGCTACAAGATTAGGATCCAAGCATCAGAGTTTGTCAAAAATCACGACTGCCTGATGGAGTACGTGGTGTAATTACAGCTGAACCTGTACTTTATGAAATCCTGAAATTACAAGTCAGGCAAATTAGGAGAGTGGTTCCTTGGCAAAATTGTTTCTTCCAGGGTCACAGAGGGGCAGACCATGTATTTATTCATATAGGAAGGTCCCTGGGTCTCTTCAAATATGTACGTTTGTACTGGATTGATGTCGTGACTTACTCCAGAAGGATTTACAAATAGCCTATAATAACCCACAAAATACTGTCAGATGATGGAAAATAAAGCACTTCTTCCCTCTCAAATCAGAGAGAACCTGCCCAGGTTAGAATGTCAGTTTTCTCTTTAGCTCATATTTATACCTCCCAAGGTCTCTGTTTTCGCTTATATAAAAAGGGCAGAATAACTCTGCCTACGTCAAGGGTTGTGGGATTAAACTATACAATCCTCATAAACCATTTAGTACATAGTAAACTGATGATAATAATAGACATTTTGTTATTAGATTAGAATTCCTGAACAATTAGACAGATGATAATATCGTAACACAAAATGATAGTGTCAGAATCCACGGCCAAATGAAAATCAGAAATGAGGTCAGCCCAGAATTCTTTATATGAAATGTTAAGCAGCTTCTTTCATGGTGATGAAATTACAGTTTGTTATTTTATTTTCCCCCTTGATAATGAATTGCTTTAATATTACTTTTATTATCAGATAAAACAATAAGGCAATTTCCATTTGGGGGTGAAGAAGCTTAAATGAATTCAAGGCATATCTGAAAGTACAAACCAAGGGTAAAATTGGATTCTACTTCCAAACACTTGATCTGATGCACCCTAAGAGGAAACAAATCCAGCATCATGAGTGCACTTGTAAATTACACATCTAAATTTACACACTGAGGGATACTGAAGCTCACAGAGGCAACGGGAAAGCAAATGGTGCTGATGACTGCAGCAGGCAGGCTCACACTTGGTAATGCCACTTGGGACCCTTAACTCCCACCCATTACACTATAAGCAAAGAACTTTCAAGACCACCCACATTTACACTAACAAGTCCACATACAGGGTAAAACCGGAATTCTCCTACAGTCCTGTCATAGTGCCCAGATTTCATGCCTGCCCTTTTCTGACATTTCCCCTTTCTGCCTAACTTCAAAGCAGTGAGCATGGAAGAATCATCCACATTTTTATAGTTGACCCATAAATCTAAGCATTTATCTGACCCCTGCAGACCAATAAAGCATTTTATTTCCATGTAGGGTCACTTATAAATAGACTACTTTATTAAACTCATAAAGATAACTCAGAACAAACACCATCTTTCCAAGCATAATGAATAAATAACTGGGCTTCAGATTTTCTTGAGATTAGGTATTTCTGGTACTTCACCTGATCAACTGCCACAAGGACATTTATTTCATCAAATTTCATCAACAGAGATGTTCAGGTTAACATTTGCAGCACTTTACAACCATTATTACAGATTCTATTGATCCTCCCCACTCCAGGGCACATTTTTCTTTAAACCAGGTTTGAAGGTCTTTTTAAATAAGTAAACTCTTTTCAAAATGTAAAAGAATTCTGAATTAATTTTTTTAAAGTTCAGGTCATCTTTGTTTTATTTTTTATTTTTTTCTCCTTTTTCAGTTTATTAGGTAGAATTATTACAGTCCAACTGCACATACACATTATATTGCATGTAAGTACATATATAGTATACTGCACTTTTTTTTTTTTAGTTTACATATATGTCGTCTTTGTTTTAAAATGTGCTAGTCACTGTGCTAGTCCCTGGGGATATCATGCAAAACACACACAGTCCTTTCCCTCACGGAGCAAAGAGTCGTACAGAGAGGGAAGAACCAGAAGAATACAATACCTGTACAGTCCCACACACCTGTGTCATCAGTCACGGGGCTTAGGGAGCACATGCAGTGGCCCTTGTCATAGGGAAGAAAAGATCTGACTCCTTTTTAGATGTGTTTCTTTTACTTTAATCTTTGTATTCTATTTCTTTGATATAAGCTAAGAATGCTGCCTATAGCCTGAAATATACAGGAGAGCCCATTCTCAAAGCTCTGACCTTTTCAAAGTATAGCACTTTCCCATTCAATTCATATGGAGTTAAAAAGTTGTAGAATAGACGATAACATGTCTTGATGGAGGTTTACAGGAACACTGTGACCTGACCTCCGTGGACAGCTGCTGAAATAAAGGATTCCAACATCAAGATGTTTGCAACAACCAACCACATTTCCTTTTAGTGTAAAAGAAGCCTGAATTTTAACTCGGGTAAGATGGTTCTTTGGGACACTAGTCCACCATCTTCTCTGTCTGCTGGCTTTCCAAATCAAGTCACTAGTCCTTGCCCCAGCAACACATCTCTTGATTTATTGGCCTGTCCTGCAGCGAGCAATACAAGCTTGGACTTGATAACACCACGACAATGCACAACTCACACCTCCGACTGCAGGAAACTTGGCTGACTGACAGCCCTGCTTACCCTCCCAATGACCCTTTGGGTGCCTTCCAGCCAACAGCTGAGCAGAGTGAGGGCCCATCCTATGGGAGGCAGGACTCCTCCAATGGGCAACTTGCTCTTGAAGATGCCCTATCAACTTCAATAAATGTTCTTAGAGGTGCCCAGAGTCTAAGAATCTTCCTATCCACTCTTCCTTCCTTCTCCTTCCCTCTTTCCTCCCACAGGGGCCAGACCCACATCATGGTCTGGAGGTTCTCCTAATCTACTCCTGCCTCCTGCATTCTCACCTTTTAAACTGAAATGCTTTCCGGAAGAAGTGCTGTCTCAACTATGGCATGAGAGGGTAGTAGGAATTTGCCAGATGAAGACAGGCAAGGACACTCCAGGCAGATGTCTGGAAGCTAGAAAGGGCATGATGCCTTTTGGAGATCTTGAAATAATGCAGCATTGCAAGAGTTTAGAGTGAGCTGAGCACGCTGAGAAATATCACCACCAATTGTGAAAAGGTTCTCACTATATTAAGAAGTTTGCACCAGTTCCGAGGAACAGTGGGATGTCCATCCTAGGAAGGCAGTGCCTGCCCTTAACTGTATGCCAAGCAGCATGCCGTGAAAACTTGACACTCATTATTACCATATTTTATCCTCAGTATAATCCAGTGAGGTAACTGCTATTATCTTACTCTTAAAGATGAAAAAACTGAAGATAACCATGTTTATGTAGCTTGCCCAAGGTTAAACAGCAGCTCCTAAGTAGCAGAGTCAGGGTATGAACCCCAGTTTTTCTGATTCCAAAGCCCACAGTATTAAACCACTACATAACAGTAATCATAACACTGGCTTCAGGCTTAGAAGCTCCAGAATCAGGTGACTAGAGCTTCAATTCTGACTCCAACTCTTATTAGCTGTGTGATTTTGGCAAGTGACTCTCTGAGCTGCAATGTTTTTTTCCAGTATGAAATACAACAGCTGCAGGATCTCAATTTTTCAACTTTGTTTTTAAAAATGAGGATGATAATATTAATAGCTAACACATAATAAGCACTCTGAAATTACTGGATATAATTATAATTATTGTATACTTCTTCCCAACCTACATATCATCACAAAGAGAAGCTGCTGGAAAGAAAGCAAAAGGCAAAAGAGGATGAGTGTCAGTTGATTAGGGTTCTACAGAAACTGTTGGGGTTCTTCATTTAATCTCTCATAAATGGGTTTACCAATATCTGAAAAATCGAAATCACAATTACAGGGAGGATCAGGAGAGACGATGAATATCAAAGGACTGTAAAAATACAAAGCACTGTATGTACTTCTTATTATTATTAAAATGTCACATGGATTCAGTCGTTTGACCTATTTTTATGAAATGTCTATTATATATCCTTGGCACTGTCCTAGGGCTATGAAGACTCTTAAATTGCAGGTGAAATATTATGTACTTATTCATGTTTGTAGTTTTCTTGGAAATGGCACCATAACATTTATTAGATCCTCCAAATTATGTGCGGCCCAAAAAAGATCAAGAAGTACTCTGTCAGATACCAAGGGTAAAAAAAGCAGTCTCCCTAAGAAACAAGACAAGGACGTCTGCTCTGATCCCTTCTATTCAGTGTTGTGTTGGACATTCTACCCAGGGAAACTAAGCAAGAAAAAAAGGCATCCAGATTGGACAGGAAGAGGTAAAATTATCTCTATTTGCAGATTATATGACCCTGTATATTCAAAATCCTGGTGAATAATAATTTTTTAAAAGCTATTAGAGTAAGTAAATGAATTCAGCAAGATTGCAGGATACAAGAAGATAAGATCAATATACAAAAATCAGATATGTTTCTACAGATAAACAATGAGTAAACCAAATATTAAATTAAGAAAATAATTCCACTTACAATAGCTACAAAAAGGCTAAAGTACTTAAGGAATAAATTTAATAAATGAAGTGCAAGATTTATACTCTGAAAAATACAAGATAAGGTTGAAAGCAATTAAAGAACAGCTATATAAATGGAATGACATCCCATGTTCATGGATTGGAAGACTCGACATTGCTAAGATGACAATACTCCCTGAAACTAACTTACAGATTCAATACAATGTCTATCAGAATCCTTGCTTCCCTTTTTAGAGAAATTGAGAAGTTGATCATAACACTGAGAACATAAAAATGCAAGAGACGCAGAAGAGCCAAAACAATCTTGAAAAAAAAAAAAGAACAAATTTGGAGGGCTCACACTTCTCAATTTCAAAATGTATTATAAAACTATAGTAAACAAGACTATGTGGTATTGGTATAAGAACAAACATATAGCTCAATGGAACTGAAATATACCCATGTATCTATAGTCAACAGACCTTTGACAAGGTTGTCAAGAAAATTCAGTGAGAGAGAATAGTCTTTTCAACAAATTGTGCCAGGAAAACTAGATATCCACACGCCAAAGAATAAATCTGCACCATGATCTTCTGCCATATAAAAAAAAAAGGATCAAAGATCTAAATGTAAGAGCTAAAACTAGGAAATGAAACTCTTAAAAGAATATATATTCCACTATGTTATATCTTTGTGACCTTGAGTTAAGCCATTTCTTAGGTGTGACATCAAAAACACAAGCAATTAAAGAAAAATGGATAAAACAGTTTTCATAAAACTTTAAAACTTTTGTGCTTCAAAATCACTATCAAGACAATCCACTGACTGGGAGAAATATTTGCCTAATACATGTTAGTATCCAGAGTATATAAAGAATACTTACAACATTAATGAAAAGACAACCTAATTTTAAAATAGCCAAGAATTTGAATAGACATTCCTCCAAAGATTACAAATGGCCAGGAATCGTATGTTATGATGCTCACCATCATTACTCATTAGGGAAACACAGATCAAAATCACACTGAGAGACTTCTTCACATCCACGAGATGGCTATCACAAAACAGACAGCAAATAGCAAGTGTTAGGATGTGGAGAAACTGGAACCCTCAGACATTGCTGGTGGGAATGCAAAATGGTTCAGTCATCTTGGAAAATAGTCTGATAATTCCTGAAGAGGTTAAACAGAGAGTTAAGATATGACTCAGCTCATGACATAATACTCCAGATGGGGTGAGAGAGAAATGGGCCTCTTTGTCAATGTCCTACACGGCTGGGAAGCCAGGAGCTCACACACACACTCTCACTCTCCTGTGCAGGAAAAAATCACTGGCCCAGAAGGTCTCGCTTGGCACTGACCTGTGTCGCTTGGAGGAGGGGTCATGTGTGTAAAGTCCAACTCTTCCTCTCACCTGCTCCAATATGATCATTTTTGCTCCAGCAGCATGCTGGGACTTCTCTCTCATCCGTGGGTGACTGTCTAAGACAGTGTTCTTCAGGGGCTCCCTGCAGCTGAGAGGGGCTGGAGCCAGTTCACGGGACACTGCAGGGTCCACAGAAAGGACCAAGGTCTGTGTGGCTGTCACACAACCCACAAGTACACGAGACCCCTCCTGGGCCTTCTGACACGTGGTCCTGGATCCCACAGCCCTCTCAAAGGCACATTTGTCTGTAGACGGATGCTGAATTGTTGCTGAGATTTTATGACAAGGGGCATCCTATTCAGTCATGTTGGTGATGTCACTGCCTCATGGGTATGTTATACTTTGGGTTATATCCAATATTACTTTACTTTTTCTGTTGCTCAAACTGTTGCAGCTTTGGCCACTGAGAGTTCATTCAGTTGGCTTCTGTGTCCCTTCAACATAGCCCCATCAATGGGGTCAAGTGTAATTTTCAAAATATTAAAAATGTAATTCCCTTACAAATACAAAAAGAACATGTACCAAAAGATTTATCTCAATAGTGAGGAAACTAGAAGGATGACAAAGCTAGTTCAAAGGAAAATGCAAAAATCTGAAGCACATACACATGTACACACACATACATGTATACACACACACACATCGGACTCTGACCCTATTGACTTCATCATGTAGGAAGCATATACAATACATATAAATACATATAGACACTATACGTATATATATACACATACATGGGCATACATATACATACATATTTACTGTAGAAAAAATCATGCTGAAAAGATGGCTAAACTTGATGCAAATCTGGTTAGTCTCATACAGTGCATTCAACCTTAATTTGGGGGGTTAACTTCTCTCATGAATAAAATTATCTGTATCTTTGTAGTAAGCAGAATAATGGCCCCCTAAATATATATATATGTCCTAACCCCCAGAGTCTATGAACATGTCACTTCATACAGCAGAAGGGGCTTTACAGATGTGATTAAGTTAAGGCTCTCAACACAGGGAGAATATCCTGGGGCATCCAGGTAGAACCGATGTAATCACAAAGGGAAAGAGAAAAAAGCAAGGCGGTCAGAGTCAGAGAGAGACTGAAGATGCTAGACGGCTGGCCTTGAAGATGCAGAAAGGGGCCAAGGGACAGAGGCAGCTTCTAGAAGCTTGAAAACACAAGGGAACAGACTCTCCCCTAGAACCTCCACCAGGAACACAGCCCTGCCAACATTTGGATTTTAGTCCAATGAAATCCATTTAGCATTTGTGATCTCTAGAATTATAAGATACTAAGTTTGTGTTAAGGCACTAAATTTGCGGAAATTTGCCAACAGCAGCAATAAGAAACTAATACAGTATCCATTAGACAAAACTCATTTGGAACTTCCCGGTTTCCCACAAGTTAACATCTAACCTTACAGAATCTGGGCTCTAATCACTAGTTAATCATGAGTTAAGGTGACCTTCCCCTGGAGAGTGGAATCACCCCCTGGGGGGCGGGGCTTGACTGAACAGTGCTCTGATACTGTGTTGAAAACACAGACAGTGTCTTTTTGCTGCATTTCCAAGTTTCAAATAACTTTTTTTTTCTGGTCTTTTTCCTTTACATATATTTATTTCTATTTTATTTGTTATTACTATTTAAAAAAAATTTCCCCATAATGGAGGCACTGGGGATCGAGCCGAGGGCCTGGGGGACACCTAGCACACTGTCTACCAACAGGGTGTACTCCTTACCCACCTCAAATAACCCTTTTTAGTATCTATTTGCTCTGCTCATGTTTCTTTCTGCAGCAATCCCGTACTAACATTCCTCCCCACCCTCAAAATCTATTGACCAACTGAGTCCGCGCATCAGCCAGCGCTGTTCTGGAAGCGAGAGTCTGCAGCGTGCATTACTTGTAGCATACAGGCTGGACAACAGACTCCCTTTGTTCCACTTTCCTCTGTGACGACTTGCCCAGCCACCACCCTGTATCAGGATGATTTTTTTCAGCCCAGCAACCTTGTGGAAAAAGAGCAACAAATCATACACATAAATTTTAAAAATGAACATCATAAAGGCAGAGGAAGGCTGAATAGAGGAAAAGAAATTCTCATGAAAGTAGCATCAGGATCAGACCTATGACCTGAGCCCTTTCAAAGGGCAGGAAAAGGACCTGGCCGCCAAACCTCATCCTAAGATGACGTCCTTCCAAATGCCTCATTGCACAAAGAGTCCAAAATGACCAAAGGCCTCAAGTAGTAGAGCAATGAGCTCCTGCACATTTGCAGTGACAATGGGACCTTCTAGAGCTGGCCTTCCTGACTCCAGCCTTCTGCTTTCAAAGCCATCCTGCAGGCCCCACTTAGCCTTTTCTCCAGGAAAGGCTTCTTCATCAGCTCACATCACTTTTGTGCTTTTTCCGAATCTAGGGGAAGCTTTCAGGTGCCTCTATCATCCATCTGGCTCCACTCCAGCTGCCCATTTTAAAGACACCTCAGTTGACCTAGTGCAGTAGTTTTGAAACGCAAGCTTTCATCAGCATCACACAGATGGCGGGGCCCAGCCCTGGAGTCTCAGAATCTGTAGGTGGAAGGTTGGGTCGGAGGATTTGCATTTCTAGCCAGTTCCCAGGAGAGGTCGCGGCTCCCAGTTGAGAGGGCGTGCTGTGAGAATCACCACCGGAATCTGAGCTTGGACGACTCCCTTCTTAAGCAAGCTGAGAAGAATTACGTAGTGGCCCCTTGCGAGAGGAGACTTTTGGGGGCATGAAAATGGTCCACAGCTTGATTGACACATGGTTACACTGATGCATACAATTGTCAAACTCATCAAACTGTCCACTTAAAACAGATGCATTTTATTGTATGTAAATGATACCTTAATAAAATTAACTTAAAACTTAAAAAAAATGGAATTACGTGCTCCTGTACATCTGTAGTGACATACCTGCTCAGTCATCATCCAGTAATTTATTCATTGAGTCCTTTCTTGGTGATAAACACTCTGGTAAGTTTTGGGAATACAAGGGTCCTTAAGATGGTGCTCTCGTCCTCAAATTTCTCTTACTGTGATACTGAGAAGTACACTCCAATGACAGTGTACAGTAAATATCAGAATAAGAGAAAGTTAAAGCCCCACGGGTATGCTGCACTAGAAATGACAATTACTATCCTTTTCCTTAAAAAACTGCCTGGTCCACAGTCACGGCAGAGAAGGTGACATGAGGTGCCATCTACCCTTCCACCCCTTGAGCCACAGCTGGCTGGAGCAAGAGCGACTCCGATCCAGGCTGGATCAATCCAGGACTGGGGGATGGGGATTCCGAGACTGGGCCAGTCGGCTGTGGAGGCTGCAGAGTTTAGGACTGAGGGCGCCGTGTGAAAGCAAAGGAGGGCAACTAAGGAGACCAGAGAGGAAACGAGACCAAACTTCTGCAGATCGACGGAGACGCCTGACTAGGTTCTGGCTCCTCTGAGGCCTGGCTGTATGTACTCTGCAAAGGGCACTGGGAGAATCTCCTGGAGCAGTGAGTGGTTCTCGAAAATAAATGCTTAGCTTAGAGTCAGCACCCTAGTGATACCGATGTGAGTAGGCTGTGGATTACGTGCTGAGAGACACTACCCTGCATCCGTGTGTCTGGTTGGTTGCTTTTAGCTTAAACCTTTGAGTGGAGGTCTGGTTCGTATACTCACAAAGCCCTAATTGAGACAGAAGCTAAGGAAAGCCACCCAAGTGAGATGTGGGTCTTCAGGGACGAGTGAGAACCAGCCAGGCAAAGTGTGTAGTTGCGTATGGCTGGGGAGGGGCTGAGGGAGGAGTTGTGCAAAGACGTCAGTCAAGAGAGTAGCGCACTTGGGGATCCAAAAATCGTCCCATGTGTCTTGCACTGTGTGTATGTGTGTGTGTGTGTGTGTGAGAGAGAGAGAGAGAGAGAGAGAGAGAGAGACTAACCAATAATCACAAAACTCTCTGCTGAAAAAGTTACCTCTTACTCCTTCCCACAGGCAATCTTTCTATCCCTCCCTGAGCCTCAGGGACCTTGCTGGGCTCTGAGTGCCATCTTCTATTTCCCTCACCCAGACCCCTTTTCTCCTTGGCTAGCTTCTGTGATCTTCGTAAAATCAAAACCCAACCTTTTAAAAGAGCATTTAATGCTAAAGCCTACAGGGAAAGAGCTTGGGCCTTTGTGCCCTGGGGCTCGGCATGGGATGCTGGCCAGGGGCGCTCCGTGTGAGGGAGTTACACCCACGAAGCAACCTTGACCAAGATGAGAACAAGAGCCCACGGAAAAATACTCCCCTTTTCTTCCCACCGTGTAGAAAATTCTAAGGTGCATTTCATATAGCATTTCAAAGAGTATCCCCAAGTGGGACTGAGGTCCAGGTGCCCACCAGTGGTGATATGCGTCCTTCTTCCTCGGTCCTTGTGTGGACGAAGAATGTCGCTCGCCATATTAGTAAACAAAGGACGCTGTACCAATCCAGCCATCAGCCACTGCAGCTGCCCCCCTACCTGTGCCCCCGAGGAGGCTCAGGGTGGAGAAAAGAAGGATCCTGGCTCTAAGCAGTTAGGATGCATATCAAAGAAATGACTTCAGTGAGTCCAGACTCTTACATCTTCCCATACATAGAAAAACACTAAATTCATTACCTTGAGATGTTTTCTCAATTAGTAATCTTTTGATGATCCGACTACCTAGTTTTTATTGCAAAAATCCTATATATCCTGGCTCCTCCTTTACCTCTTTGGACCTATTGCTGGTCTGGGATGTGTGTGAGTGTGTGAGTGTGTGAGTGTGTGAGTGTGTGAGTGTGTGTGTGTGTGTGTGTGTGTAGGGTTACAAAATCTCCTACATAAGATCATAAAGCAAAACTGGCCACTCTCTTAGCAAACCTGATGTGTCTTTCTGAGTTTTTCTTTAAAAAAAAAATGAGGAGAGCCATGTACAGCATAGATGCTTTCTGTCAGTTTCTCAGCTGTGGCAAGATTTAATACAATGCCTTAAAGACTCTGTGAAAACCACCTGTGTGATGTGAGATGCAGTGGGGGCAGCGTTTCCGTGGTCTGACTCACCTGTTGGGTGCTGGCTCATTCAGGGACTCAGTGGAGACCATCTGGACAGGATATGTGACTGTTACGGCCTTCATATAAACTTCTAAGATTCTGGTGGGCAGGTGTGGGGATCTACTCATCTTCTGGCCATCTAAAACAAGCCCTGTAGGTAAGTTCCTTTGCTTATGAGAATGGCCACCTACCAGTCGGGAGTGATCTACCTGCTTCTTCCCTCTCTCCTCGCCCTCAACGTGCAAGGGCCAGTTTAGAGTGTCACCTGGGGAACTCCCGAGGTTGTGGGCCAAAACCTGGATTACTACCCTCACCCTCCATGGTGGAAGAGGGGTCATCATCACCCCCTCCTTTCAGCTCAAGGGAAGGAGGCAAAGACAAGAAGGAGGTGTTTCCCTCCAATGGGAACAACACAGAAGCTTGCATACATAGCTGCCTCTCATTCCTTTAGGCAGTGCTTGGTCATGTGGCCACACCAGACACAAGGGAAGCTGGGAAATGCAGTCCCAATTTTGGCAGCCAAGTGCCCAGAGAAAACCCAGAGGATGAGAGTTATTACTAGAAAGAGGAAGGGAAATGGTCACTGGGGATGAAAAGCAGCCTCTGCTGCATTCCTGGACTGTGTCACATGAAGAGGAACAATCTGATCTCTTTGGTTGAGATGGAGAGGTGGGCACTGCCCCACCAAGACCACACAAAATGGGCAACTTCCATAATGGGTGGTGGGTGGGGATGGGAAGGGGGACACCCAAAACTATAAACACTGTAGTGTGGCCTAATTATATCCTGGAAGAAAAAGGGACCATAAAAGGGGGCAGGAAAATAAGCTGTTACTTTCTCAGGGAAGACAAAAAGTTCTTGCTGATCATGTCACCCAAACTACATTTATCCTTCCTTGCTCTCGGCTCACAATCCCTTTTCAAATTCTCCTTCCCCTGAGCACATTTTGGGTCCTGGACATGGGAAGGAGGCACCTGGGTCTTTGTGCCAAAGCACTCTGTCTGGCTCTGCCCTCTGCACCCAGACTGCAAGGTGGCAGGTGTTGTGATGGACCTCAGATGGAGGGACCCACCTCTGAAGAAGCCCAAAGTGGAGGGCTGGGCAGACCCAGCATTTATTAGAAGTTCATGATTAACATATGTAAGCTGTCCCCACACAGGCCTTGACGTGGGTTCCTGGGAACAATTCTAGTTCAAGCAAGGATTCACAAGACCCATGCTAAGCCCTCAAGAGTCCTTTCACTGATAATCATTTACATAGTCATAGGAGCCCCTCCATAAATAGTGGCCCTCAGCCTGTCACTGTACATACTGTCTCTAGTTCTAAGAACCATTGTAGTAGGTGCCATCCTTGCTGCTTCCACACTCCTTTTACCATTTCAAGACAAACTGGCCTCTACCTGCAACTGCCACACCTGTGTTTCTTTGCCAGGGGCTTTCTTGGGCTGATAGTCCTACTTTGCCAAGCACGGGATACCAGGGAAGCACCTAGGAATAAATACTCTACCTCCCAGAAGTAGCCCGCACTTAATGACGCTCAAGAGCTGGAGTATAAACACCCCAACCCCCTCACCCCTCAGATGGGATCATTCTGAGGCACAGGCACGATGTTGATTAATGAGTTTCCTCCGTGGGATGGAGGACTACTAGACTACTGTGGTAGTTAAATGGCTAACACACTGGGTTTTGGTAACCTTCCATTCTTTATTTCATTTCCTGATTTCTCTACTGGTGTTTCCTGCACTTACCAAATAAACTACTTGCCGTCTATCTTAGGATATGCTTCTGGATGAACCCAAAGAAAACCACCAGTGTGAGAAGTAAGTTATGAGCCCCCTGGGGGAACAGACTGGCACAGGCTCAGGAGTCAGCCTGACCCAGACTTGAATTCTGCCTTCAGCACTTTGCAGCTGAGTGATGCTGGGAAAGTTATTTGACTATTGGTGCCTCAATGTCCTCATCTGTAAAATGGGGCCACCTCATTTCAAGTGAAACAATTCCTCTCCTGCCCGCACTGACCCTCATTCTTGGCAGGCACTCAACGCAAGTTAGCTTTCCTTCCTTCTCATCTCTATTTTATAAATGATGAAATGGAGGCTCAGGAAGGTTCACAGACCTGCACAAGGTGACCATGCAGTTATGCGACAAATCTTAGAGTCAAACACAATTATCTTTCTGGTTCCAGATCTACTCACAACTCTCCCACTAAGCCTCACATATCAACTTCTGGGTCAAAATTACCTAATTGGATACATACAATCATTTTAACCTTCAAATTCCCAGGTCTTCCTTTCACATTCTGCTGCGCAGACAACACATCTGATTCACAGAGATCCCCACACCCAGGTGCATTCACACCGTGTGCTATTTATGTCCTCAGTTCTGGGGCATGACTCTCATTCAGCTGTGACACACTCTTCTAATTTGGGTGCAAAGCTGTTCACAAGTTCATCTCTGATTAAAACACAATGTCACTAAAAATAGATGAACACCCAGGAGAAGACAGATGATAGGTAACCCAAGGCAGAGCAAATGTCACTTATGTCGTTTCCCTTGGAACACAGGTGAGGCTACTTTTCCAGTTTCCCTCTTCACCCCAGAAGAGAATCCAGAGCTTCAAATGTGGGAGCAAACCTGCTGAGCCCCTGCCTGACTGACTGCATGGAGACTATGAAAGGGAAGAGGTACTGAATGTTTCCAAATTCATTCCCTTTATCAACAGTGCTGTTACCCAACAGCCAGACAAGTCCAAACAGAATCAAAAGAGAGGCACAGACAAAAAGGAAAACCAGTCATGCTTTTAAACTTACTCCAATTTTTGCAATTAGAAGTCTGGACACAGCTGTTTTATTTCAGCATACATTTAAGTTTGGGGTCATTTAAAAAGTATAATTTTGTTTTGAAAGACATATGTATTGGAGGGACTTCATCTTTCAGAGGCTAGACTTTGAAAGGTCCTGTGTGAGACCTGCATCCAACGTAGGATGACCAACTCATTTAGGTTTGCCCAGGACTTTCCCAGTTTTCGTACTGAGTCCCTCGTCCCAGGAAATTCCTCAGCCCCGGGCAAACTGGGCTGGTTTGTCACCCAGATAGGAAACAGATTTGATTCTCAAATCGCCTCTTTGAAACTACAGATCTCCTCAAGCAGGTTAAAACAGTTCATGAACCACAACGTAGAGATTCGGATTGCATCTCACAAAACACCCCATCAAACAGTCCCACTTGAAGAATCCATAAGGATCTTGCATTGCAGGAATCACAAATTCAGACACCCATAGAGGCAAGACTGAAACACTGGGTAATCATTAGTCAAATCCATTTTACCTGTAACCTGCCTTCACTAATCAAAGTCATTTTAATTGTTGCTACAGAAGCTTTGCAAGTCCTCCAAGGAGCATGAAGACTAAACAATAAAATGTTTGCCAGAATTGTTTTCCAGGAACTCCGAGTCACCCTGTAACCGAGCAGGACCTTCTGGCACCTAGGGATTGACAGTGTTGACCACCCTGTTACCTCAACATCAAACAATCAGAGAATTGTGCACGAGCTCATCACATACCCAGCGACCCCCTTCCCCTACTTGGCCTTTAAATATGCTTTGCTGAAACCCTTTGGGGAGTTCGGGGTTTTCTGGGGCATGAGCCACCCTGTCCTGCCTGCTCAGCCCTGCAGTAAACTTTTCTCTGCTCCAGACTCTGATGTTTCAGTTTGTTTGGCCTCATGGTGCAGTGGACATACACAAACTTGCCTTCAGCAACAACCTGTGTCTAGTTCTAGCTGAGCCAGTTAAGACTGGATAGGACCTCAGACCCTCCAACTGGGCATGTGCTAGTGTCCTTTCAGTGACCATTTGACATCAAAGGGTGGAAAACTCCACCTTCGTATCATGCTAGGTGCCTCCATTTTTGCCTTTAGCTCAGTCACAACTGCACAGAAGGACGATTATGGCACCTTTTTTCCAATTACCTTTCCCCAAGCTCCCATGCCTGCTGCTTTATTATTTATATCCATAAATACCCCAAGACTCCAGCCCCTTGCCTTCAGGGAAGCAGATCTGACATTTGCTCTCCTGTCTCCCTACTTGTCTGCCTTGTGAATAAACCCTCTCTTTGCTGCAAAACTCAGTGTCTCAGCATTTTAGCTTGCTGAGCATCTGGCAAAATGAACCTGGTTCAGTAATAAGACTTCAATAAGTGAAGGTCACTGGCATAAACATTTTCTGTCTACTCTTTACTTACACAAGGAAATATACTCCTATTTTTCCAGAAACCCTCAGCCCATCAGCCCTTTACCCTCCCTCTTTTGAAAGTCACAGAGTGGACAACTATTTCTCTACCCAAGAAAAACTGCCAAAGCATCATGAAAAACAAAAGCAATTCTCATTTGGCCTCAGTGGGAAGGACTACGGTTTTCTTAGTCTGATTTCCTCCAGAAGCTGACTCTGGACAAGGGGTCAACTGTTTATCTGAGAGATCTTCCCAGGGAACAGCAGTGGGAGAGTGGGGGAAATGAGACAAGGAAGGGAAGTGTTCTATTAGATGTGATATATATATACAGTGGAATATTACTCAGCCATAAAAAAGAATGAAATAATGCCTTTTGCAGCAACATAGATAGACCTAAAGATTATCATACTAAGTGAAGTAAATCAGACAGAGACAAATATCATATGATACCACTTATATGTGTAATCTAAAAAAAAAAGATACAAGTGAATTTATTTGCAAAATAGAAATAGACTCAGATGTAGAAAAGAAATTAATGGTTACCAAAGGGGAAAGGAGGGGTGGATAAATTAGGAATTTGGGATTAACAGATACACCCTACTGTGTATAAAATAGATAAACAACAAGGACCTACTGTATAGCACAGGGAACTATATTCAGTATTTATAATAACCTATAATGAAAAAAATCTGAAAAAGAATAAATATGTGTTTCTATATGTGCTGTGCACCTGAAACATTGTAAATCAACTATACTTCAAATAAGTAAATAAACAAACAAATAAATAAAAAGTGTCCTATTAAGTCAACTATCACCGAGGGCGACTGGAGTTTAACTCCAGGGGGAAACTCGAGGATAACTAAGGTGCATATGGCAGCATACACACCTCACTCATCCTACCAGATGGCAAGGGAGCTGGGGTATCCAGATGCTTAATCTTTCATCACTGGAGAGGTATGTCTGAATTCCCCAGCACTTCCAAACCACCACTTCTACAGTCAGAGAAAGTCCTCAGACAAACGAATGCAGGTCCTGGCGGTGGGAAGACAAGGCCAGGGCCAGCATTCGGACTGGGCACAGTCAGGAATAGAGCCCGTGGGCCGCCATCACCCAGCACCAGTCCACTGCTGCCATGCGGGAATGCCGCCAGTGTTGTTAGAGCTTCTGAATTTTTAACAGAAGCCTGCAATCCAGAATTTCTGTGCAATGTCCTGATTTGTAATTGCTGATGATGAGCTCAAACGTTTAAAAAAACACTCTAGGGGCTAATTAAACTCCCTGCAGGCAGAATTCAACCTGTGAGCAGCCAGCCTATGTCCACTAATCTTGGTGAACCTCATTATTTTATGGATGTAGAAACCAAGGCCATAGAGAGAAGTGACTTGTAAGTCAAAGACTGGGATGTGGAGCTCAGTTCCCAGAACTCCCAGGCCAGGTCCCCATCTAATCCCCAGTGCTGCCTTCACTAACAAACCATTCCCTCCCACCACACGTGCATCCATCACAGACGGGAGCCGTCACTGCCCTCCGCTTAGAGCAAAGGAAGTTTTCCTTCCTTCTATCAATGCGTTAAGATATTTTATCTCACCAGCAAGTGGACTGGTTACAATTCTTAATTACTCAAAGGGTTACATAGTACTTATTTTGTCCTGGGCACCCTTCTAAGTAATACAAAGAATTCATTTAATTCTCAAAGCAACCCTTCGAAGGAAGGATTACTGTTTTCCCAATCTTAAGGACAGAAAACCGAGGCACAGAGAGGGTAAGATCCTTGGCTAAGTTGGACTGGTTAGTGGTGGAGCTAGGAGACAAATTCATGATCCACAGGCCAAGTCACTACTCTACCCTGTCTCTGAACTAACTATCTAATTTGGCTTTTTAAATACCCCAAATGGTTCTTTCACCCATTATAACAATAGTTGGCAAACGACAGGCCTGTGGGCCAACTCTTGCCCACTGCTTGTTTTTATAAATAAAGTTTTATTGGAATACAGCTTCATGCATTATTTTATGTATTACCTGTGGCTATCCTTGCCCTGCAAAGACAGATTTGGGTAGATGCAACACAGACCATGTGGCCACAAAGCCTAATATATTTAGTACCTCATCCTTCACAGAAAAACTCTGCTGACCCCTGCACTGTAGACTTGCCTGGCATTCCTCTGACTGCAGGCTTCTTGATTGTTATTAAGTCAAAATGCAGTAAATCCTATAATCCCCCTGCAAAGCCTAAGTATACATAGTGATGAGTTCACAGGTTTGACTTCCAGAAACTGCAACTGTGCAGAAGATGCCTGGGAACCTAGAAATTGGCAAAAAAAAATTTCTCAGAACACCACGTAAGGAAAAAGATAGCACTAAATGACCCATAAAAGAGGCACAGACCTAATCTTGGGCTCCTACCTGAGTGAAGGTTTTGAAAATGAGAGGATCAACAGAAATAGACAGAGAGGGGAACAGAGCAAGACAAGGCAACTCTTTTTGGGGGGGCAGAGGGGAGGTTATTAGGTTTATTTACTTTTAATGGAGGTACTGGGACTTGAGCCCAGGACCTTGTGCACACTAAGCATGCCCTCTGCCACTGAGCTATACCCTCCACTGAGGCACCGCTTGTAATACCTATCAACAGGCATCTTGTAGTTAGAGACCTAGGTTCAAATCCCGTCACTCACTATAGTTTCTTAAATCTCAATTTTCTCATCCATAAAATAGAAGGAATAATCTCATTTCTTGGCGGTGGGGGTGGCAGGGGCAGGGGTTAAACAGATTAACCAAGATTAAAATGTATATGACGTTCTTAGCACCCCGCCTGGGATCTGCTAACTACTCAGAGGAGTCCTATTGTTAGGAGTAATGGTAACTACAAAAGAATGAAAATGTGCGATTATTTATACAGAGGCATTCAGCCTCACACAAGTCAGCTGTCAAAGGGTAACTGGATGATGCAAGGAACAAAGTGACATTTATGATGAGCAGCCCAAGTGAAGGAAAGGTCTAACCACATTTATAAACTCCACATAAAAAAGAAGCATGTGCCACATTTCCATCAGAGACAATTCAAGCAAAAAGTGAAATAAAATAAAATAAATACCGCAGGTGGGCAGAGGTAAGCTTTAATCACCCGGAAAAATCACTCAAGTGATACAAATTTCTTACTCCTTGACAAAGCTATATAAATGAAATGGTATAAGGAGTGGGGAAAAAAAGGTTTGTATTGTATCCTCTGAAAGTTGCATCTCTGCCTCTTATTATAGAGTGAAAGAATCTATCCAATAGCATAAACACTTGCCGGCGAACTGTCAGTTTTTAATACACTTCATCTTTATCATTTTCATAGCTTTTCTCTGAGACCTAAAAAGGACCCATGATAGTTTTCTAGGATGCTTTCTCAACCGTAATTAAGCCCAGTGCTAGAAAGTGCATCAAGAACCGCTCACGATTTAAACTGTTTAAAGCAGCTGAATCCTTGCAACAATACCTTCTTAATTTATTTGAATCAAACTTTTGACCTCTAGTAAACTGGACAGCCCATTCTTTTAGGCAGTGAAAGTACAGCTGGATTGGGCACAGAGAGGTATATAAAACAGCACACTTCTTTTTTTTTTTTCTCTTCAAAATACAAATTGAATTAATTTAACACAGTTGGAGCAAATTACCATGATATGTCCTCAATTTGAGTCTTACGGTCCCACTGGGACTGGGCTCTCTGGTCCCAGTCTAAGGGCACATGGTTTTCATTACTTAATCAGGTTCCTGCATTTCAACTTGCACGTTTAAATGGACGTAATCAGTTCATTTGTGATGACCTCAAGTACACTTAACTTTCCTGATTTATCAAAGAAGTCACACTATCTTAATGTTTTGAGATTTGTTTAAACACTGAAAGGTTACTTGACAGGACAAATCACTCTAAGGATCATTTTTACTGGACAGCAAATAATTTTACTAAAATGTTCCACCAACACCGTACTGATAAGGAAGCCCTTTTAAAGGCATTTATTTATGAGACTTTTTAAAAATTATAGTTGATTTACCATATTATAGTAGTGTTAGGTGTACAGCATAGTGATTCAATATTTTTATAGATTCTACCCTCTTAAAGTTATTATAAAATATTAGCTATGTTTCCTGTGCTGCACAATATAGCCTTGAGTCTTATTTCTTTCATACATAGTAGCTTGAATCTCTTAATCCCCAGCCCTATGTTGCCCCTCCCCCATCCCTCCCCATACCTGTAATCACCAGCATGTTCTCAGAGTCTTTTTTTTTTAAAGTTAGTGAGAATAGAGCAATGGCTTTGGATAACATGCAGATCTTTAATAAAATAAGATCTGAGTGCACTTCTAGTGGTTCATAGTATAAATAAAGGTTTAGAGGCAGAAGGAACCTCAAACATCATCACCCATTTAACAACGCGAGAGAGCTAATTAACATGGCTTAGGTCAGTCTGCTGCTAAGGTGGGATCAGAACTCAGCCTTCCTGACTCTCCACTCTGGGCCACTGCACCCCTTTCTCCCAAGCTCCCCCTCCGTCTGGCAGAGCCCTGCCGGAGTATTACACGGATGAACCAGGCCCAGAGCCGGCTCTGTGATCCGTGCTTCCCTCCCGTTCAGGTCACACATGGTCCCCCTGCTCTTCTGCGATGACTGAACTGATGGGATGGGCTCAGTCAGGTGCAGCAAGGGAAGCCAGAAAACAATCCCCAGGCCCCACCCGTCGTTGGGCTCCCTACCGACGCTGTCGGCTGTGGTGAGCACCAGCTGGAAGATGGATGCTGGTATTCCAGAAAGACCCTTTGAATCAGGAGGGGCTGTGACGGGCCCCATGCTGTGGCAGATGCCTAATTATTTCCAATAACTGTCTCTCTAGGCTACTTGGTGATTTCCAAAGCAAAGCGCCTCCTCATTGCAACAAAACACCCAGTGTTCATTTGCAGGCTGGTGGATGGGATGCAGGGGGCAGTTTTGAACTTATTTCTCATGTAAAGTCACAACGCTAGCAACTCCAGTCTGTTCGTAGTTTATTCAGTAAGGCAGAAAGGAATAGAAGCAACTGGGGCCGTGGGTTCAGGATCTGCTTTAGGGGTGATATTCTCGTCCAAAACAAGAGTCATTAGACTCTCCTGTGAAATACACTCTGGAGAGCGAGCCAGGCTTCTCAGGCTGTGACCGTTGGTGATAACAAACTCAGTCACTTGCAGTGTGTGTCCAAGAGCACAGATTCGGTTGAGTTTGAATTCTGGGCCTGTCACTTGCCAACTGCGTGATTCTGAACAGTGACACAGCCTCTCCAAGCCTCCGTCTTCACCTCTATTAAGTGTGAGCTGCAGCGGTTCACCGTGGAGAGGGACTGAAATATATACTGTCTGGAAAGCACTTGGCAAGTGGCTGGTACTTATCGGGACTCAATAAATGGGGACTATTATTACCAGATATTGCGGCTTGTTCTTTGAGGAGGGAGGTTATTCTAAGCGAACGTCTCAGTCTGATTCTCTGTGTTGATCAAATTGTTGCTGAAATCTTCACTTTGCACATGCAGGCTTTTTTTGTTTATTTTATTTATTTATTTTTTTTTTGGAGTCTTCCCTGTTCCTTGCACCCTGTCTCCTGTTCATCAAGCTTGTCTGGGAACTCTCCACGTGCTGCTACAAATCTTTCAGGCCAAAGTGAGGTCCCACGCCCTCCAGGCATCCCACTGCAGCAGCTCTGGGCACACCACGGTTCCTGCACCTCTTCAGTGTCGCACCTTCTCTGGATGGGGGAGTTTTCCTCCCATGTTCATTCAAATCTCTCTCCAGCTAGCTTAAGCTCCTGGGATACATGGGATCCCCTTACATTTCTTTGTGTTTGTTTTTTTAAAGTATAGTTGCTGTGCAATATTATATGTTACAGGTGTACAACATAGTGATTCACAATATTTAAAGTTATGTTCCATTTATAGTTACTATAAAATATTTGCTATATTCTCTGTTTTGTACAATACACTTGTTGCTTATTTTATATTTAATAGTTGTACCTTTTAATCCCCTATCCCCATATTGCCCCTCCCCTCCTCCACTGGTAACCACTAGTTTGTTCCCTATATTTGTGAGTCTGTTTCTTCTTTGCTATTCATTAGTTTGGTTTTTAGATTCCACATGTAACTGATATTACACATTATTTGTCTTTCTCTCTCTGATTTCACCTAGCATAATACTCAAGTCCATCCATGGTGTTACAAGTGGCAAAATTTCATTCTTTTTTATGGCTGAGTAGTATTCTAGCGTGTGTGTGTGTGTGTGTGTGTGTGTGTGTGTGTGTACCACATTTTCTTTATTCATTTATCTGCTACGGACACTTTGCTTCCATATCTTGGCTATTGTAAATAATGCTGCTAGGAACATTGGGGTGCATGTATCTTTTTGAATTAGTATTTTTGTTTCTTTCAGATCTAGATCCAGGAGTGGAATTGCTGGGTCACATGGTAGCTCTCCATACTGTTTCCCACAGTGGCTGCGCCAATTTACACTCCCGCCAACAGAGTATGAGGGTTCCCTTTCCTCCACATCCCCACCAAAACTTGTTATTTGTAGGTTTTTTGATGACAGCCATTCTAAGAGATGTGAGGTGATACGTCATTGTGCCTTACACTTCTCCTAATCCTCTGCAGCACCCAGCACATGTCCAAGAATCTTCTAGGTTCTCTAATCTTTTCCTAGGCAAAGTGTGGTCCAAGGGCCAGCACCATCCCTATCACCTGAGAGCTTGTTAGAATCTTGCAGATTCCCAGACTCCGCCCCAGACCTACTGAATCAGAATCTGATTCCCAAATGATTCCTGCGCACAGAGTTGGAGAAGCACTGCCCTAGTCCAGCATTTCCCAGGCTTCAGCTATTTACATCTTCCTTTCACAGTTTTCATCATTTTTCAACACTATCCACCCTATGTTTTACCAAATACATTATTTTTAAGTGATTTTTACAGTGTCACTATGTCTTGCTAGCCTCACCCTAAGCAATAACAATTAGTCTGTTAATAGTCCATTTGGCAAGGCAGAAACAAATATACTCTTTAATAAAATCTGAAGGTCTGAGTGAAAAAAAAATTTAGTATACATTAAGATAAATAAATAATCATTAAAGTAAAACAATTCTTTACCTGGCACCTAAAATTAACTCATATACCACCAGGGACTCACCTACCCCAGTTTAGTAAACACAGCTCTAGGCTTTTTGCAGCTAGGTTAGAAAGCATCTCCCCAACTCCTAAGTCCGTGTACTGGTCGGTGTCTGCTCCCATCCAGCACAGGGGCCCTGTCCTCAAAATACAGGTGGTCATGGGAGGCAGAAAACCTTGGTTCTGGCCCTGCACCATCCCTTAATAATCTGCCAAGTCACAACCCATCTTTGGGGCTCATTTTTGAGGGTTAGTTGATCTCAAAGCTCCCTTCAGAGTCTAACAATATGACATAATACATGAGAGCAGAGGCTGTAGAGTCAAAATGACTCGGGGTTGCAATTAAGTCTCCATTACTTGATAATTTCATTAAGTCTCAGTTTTCCTCATCTGTAAAATGGGTAGTAATAAGAACAATACATGGACATAACATCCAGATCACAGGATTTGTAAGAATAAGAAAATAATAGCTGGAAAATGCTGAGTGAAATCTGCCACATACTGTCCAATAGTTATTTTATTTTCCCAGCCTCTCCAAAGGACAATAATAATAGCCTACATTTATGGAATATTCAATATGTAGCAGACATTGTGTGTGACACTTAAATTTATTTTACCCTTACAATCACTCAGTGAGGTAGGAACTCTTATTCTCCCCATTTTAGAGATGAGAAACTGAGGCACAAAAAAAGTTAAGCCACCTGTTTAAAGTCATGCATTTAGTAAGCGGTGGGTGCAGTTGGATTTGAGGGCAGGTCATTGGACTTGAGAGCCAGCGTTTATAACCACAGCCCATCCTGCCTTTCTGTAAAATACTGGGCAACACACAGACTTCGCCAAATTGACAAACAGGATGTAATCTTGGCAGAGTAATTCCTAGCTCAGGTGAGCAGCTCTTATCACCACTGTTCTACAGTTAGTTACTGAGTCTTCACATCTGAACAAGTTGCTACCAGGCATCAGGAGTTTCAGTTATGCTTCAGTTACCCTTCAGTTATGCTAAGAACTTTTTTTAAAATACTTTTTTATTTTTAAGTATAACAGATAAAAAGGTGAAGAAAATATAAGGGTACAGCTCAGTAATTATCTCCAAATGAACAGCCATGTATCCATCACTGCGTTGTCCCAGAAACTCCTAAACACTTTCCCTCCATCCCTCCCCTGCAAATGTAACCACTGTCCCGGGGTTTCTGCACCTTGGCACTACATATATTTGGGGCTGGATGATTCTTTGTTCTGGGGGTTGTTCTTTGCATTGAGAGATGTTTATAAGCATCCCTGGCCTCTACCAACTAGATTTTGGTAGCAAGCACCCTCTGCCAATGGCAACAACTAACAATTTCTGTAGCCATTGACAAATGTCCCCTGAGGGGCAAAATCACCCCTGGTGGAGACCCACCACCCTATCCTGACCTTTTGGCAATCATTTTCTTGCTTTCCTTTATCCTTTTACCACATAAGCACACATCCTCAAATATCATTTAATCTTGTCTGGTGAAAGGAGTTCTTATAATTCATCTATTAAAAAAGACCCCTAATCATGGCTCCCTACAACAGCCTTTATAGACAAAGTGACCACATAATTTATCATCCACACTGGAGGGAGGCACGGACATTAACCAGGATTGACCCGGGCAAGCCAGCATGATCACCCTGCTTCCAGGGATCCTCTGCTGGGATGAACATTATCCTCACAGCCGCATCCAATCAGGGTCCCCTTCCCACTGGATAACTATGCCTAAAGTGACAGAGGACAATTAAAAGCAGCACATCCCCAGGGGCGAAGAAAACAGAGACCCAGATAAATACCTCTAAGCTGAAGAGTTGCCAAGCAGAGAAGTGATTCAGTCTTGGGCCTTCAGAAGCTGCACTCTTCAAATAATTTGCTTGAAGACACTACTTAAATAACTACTTTCACCACACTACTACAACCAACTGATTAAAATAATTGCCTTCCAAGATTTGCATGTAGATGCAAAAAGGGTCAAGATGACCCCCCGTAAGAGGTTTAAGGTCTGTAGTGGGTTTTAAATCAATGTATCTGCCTTTTTCAGCAACCACTATCCATCTGACCTGCTCTGCCTTTTGATCTCCTGAGTCTTGAAATTGACCATGTCAAAAGTGACAGCTAAGGCTTTCCTTACATACGTGAGCAATCATACTGATACCCTATGTGCCTGAATATAATTCAGTTCATCCTTCATTATTTGAGGCATCAAAGAGGACAGAAATCAACCTACATTGAGTTGGGGCACTTGGACATGGTGGCAAACATTTATTCCGAGTTCACAGCATCCATTTGCCCCTTTTCTAGCAACTGTATTCATCTGGAGGTCCAGACCTCTGGTGTGTGTGGTCCATATGGCCTGGGTAGGACTCCACCACTGGACTCCACCTCCAGCCACACCAATCGGGCCAATCAGAACTGATTTTGAGACTTTTTGTTCAACAAGTGGGGCAGGAGGATTTGTGCTTTTTCTTGTTGTCGAACTTGAACCTGGTATTGTGTAAACCAGCAACTGGTACAGTCATCTTGCCACCCAACAAGGAACCCAACCCAAGAGGAAGAAAGAGAAAGGCAGAGCTGAAGACAGAAAGACAGAATCAGATTCTGATGTCACCGTTCATCTCTGAGCAAGATGAATCTTGAAGCCATCCTACTTATGTACCTTTTAGAAAACTGAACCTGTAGACATGGGGGAAATATATACATACATGTTTTTGTATTTATAAATGTGAAAATATGTAACAATTCCTAATTACATATTTGCCAATTCCATTTAAATTCGGTATTTGTCGCTTATTCGGCAAATACACCCTGTGGCAGTGACTTTCAAACTTTTTCGACAGCAAGTCGCGGTATGAGCTGCATTTTATTCTGCCACCCAGATTGTGCACACAGCCGCAGACGGAACTGACTCAGTTTCATGAAACTACAGATCCTTTACTAACATATGATGATGCTAATACTTCCTGTCCGCTAATACTTTTTTTTAAAAAAAGAAAATACTACTGTGACCCACTAAATTGATTTCATGACCGTCCTTTTGAAAAACACTGCTTTATGAGATTAGATTCAAAATTGATTTCACCAGCAAGAATGAGATTAAAAAAAATGACATGATCATTTCAATCGGGTTGTTGAGGAAAACAGGACATTTGGCCCCTAAATCAAGCATCAAGCAACAGAAAATCGCTCTCTCACCATTCCTCTCTCACTGCACAGGACACAGATCTACCAGAAGAGGAGGAAAAAGGTCTTATGACGTAGAAATCAATGAATGACCAAAAAAAAAAGAAGAAAAGATAAGTACCTTCTCAAACAAAACAAAAACCATGTCTAAGAAGAGAGAGAAGAGATATGTAAGGAAATAGATACCCAGGTCCTGCGGATGAGCTGCATTACATGATTTATTTATCTGTAGGCTAAAGACAGTAATTACAGTGAACTTCAGCAGTTACTGGGTGTGTAAAAATAGTGCTATCATGATAAGATCAGATCTTTGGGGCAGACCTAGAGGGAAGGAGGGGGGTGGGGGGAGAGAAAGATCAATTGCAGTAAAACCTGAAGTCTTCACTTATGTGTGTAAAATAGCTACAAAGAGTTTCTGAAATCTTGGACAAGCACTGCAGGCTGGACAAGATGGGGTATTTTTAACTGCTTTCCATGTACCTTATTTGTATTGTCAGTTAGCCAAACTTCCTTTTTGTCTGCTCTGCTCAAAAGCACTGCAGAGTCTCGATTAAATCTGTGGAATCAAATGGAGAGCTCAGATTCTCAGGCTGGCTGGAAATAGAGACCAGGGAAGTAAACAATACCGTGAAAACTTCAGCGGCATTTACACTTTACACTCCGGAGTGGCTGTGCAGTGAGCTCCCCCCCACACACTTTTCTAGATTGTTAGGCTCAAGCGCAGTTGGAGAAGCCCATTAACTTTTCTGCCACTAAAATGGAAGTGTATTCCTTTTCCAAACAGTGAAGTTGAAGACAATCACCTGCACGCCCAGAAGTGATTTCTGAGACTTGACTTCTGAGAAGTGACTTCTTTGTCAGTGATAATGAAAATCAGATGTCACTCTACTGGTATTTTTAGGTAGCTCTCTTCATTTTCCATCATCATCCTGTTCAAATACATTCCACCTACATTACTGAGTTGAAGCAAATGAAGTGTTTGATGAATACTTGCCGCTGTCATAAGAAAACGATAAACCTCTTCAAGAAGTTCTTGGAACTACATGAATTCTTGTTGTCGTATAATTATTTTTGCATCATCAACATCGATGTCACCACAGCACAGCCTTTTCAGAGGCACTGTCATGGTTAAGAGTCTGGCATCTGGAATCAGAACTCATGTAAGCCAAAAATCACCTGCATGACTCCTGGCAGGTTACTTAACCTCCCTCCAGGGCTCAGTTTACCACCCCGTCGTCTATGATGCCCTAAAACTGCCTGCTGGGGTGCCTGGGGTACTGGTTAAGCACTCTTAACCACCATTCTTAACAGTAGGTGAACGGAAGATCTAAGCACAGTCCGGTGAGGTTAAGCAAGGTGACGCTGCTTTTCTTCCCCTGCAGACATTTGATTTGGAAGTCCACAGACCTGTTCTCTTTAGGACAGGTCTTAGCATGCGAGGGGCGCTAAAACCTTGTACCCAACCTCCAAATTGGTTGGTAAGTTTCTGGGGCACACACCAGCTAACCTTGAAGGATCAACCACCTTTCCGTAAAGGCTGCGGCTGTCAGCACTCCAGAATCTTTCCCCCCATCCCCGCGGAGGGGCCACCTTCTAGACGCAGCCGTCTGGATACCAGCAAGCAGACCGAGTGGTTCGGAAAGTTCAGAGGAGGTGGCTGTGGTATGTTTACAAGTCCTAGCAGATCGCAGGAATGTTCAGGATAATTATTACCCCACCCAGGGGCGCCCGGCCCAACCCTCTCACATCTGGAAGGAAGCGGCCACACAAAGAAGAGCGAGAGAGACCTCCTCCTGCGGCAGCTTTCTCAGGCTCCGGGAAGATTTAATTCAAGCTCTCACCCCTTTTGTGAACAAGACCAGGCACTGCCCAGCAGTATCGTTCGGAACACAAGTCATTTCAATGCAAAGGAAGAGTTTATCCTCTAGTCCGAACCAAATATCATCAAAATATCATCTTTGGTTTTCTCCTCCCCAGATAAAACTAAAAACTGAAATACTCTAGAAAATAGATAGGGAGCGATCCACAGGCACGCAGCCTCTCCAACATAGGAGCGGCTAGGATCAGACACACCTATTTGAAAAAGGCAGCCAAACCAAACCCTTAGTACACTTTGCTAAGGCAAGGGATTTCCCCCATCCTCTCGTCGCCTTTTGAAAGTATCTCCCAGCAGCCGGATCTGGGCTTCATCAGCATTTCTCCCCCACCTCCCACGAACGCGCGGCAACCAAAGCACATGGTCCCTGGCGGCGCGCTTGCAAACCCCACCAGCGCCAACGCCCCGAAACCGCCAAACTTCCTGTCTCCACACCACCAAAGCGACCAAAGCGCCGCGCCAGTGCCCGAGGGACTCCGGCGGAGGCTGCCGGCAGCGGGGGAGCGGTGGGGCGGGGTTTCCTGCCCGCGGCAGCGCGCGGGACCCGCACCTCCACTGGGGGTCTCCAAACGCGCGCGCCGCGCCCGGGGCGCACCCGGAGCGCGGCTGCGGCCGCGTCGCACGGTCGCGCCCCCGCAGCGCACTCGGGGTACCAGGGGCAGTCGCCTACCTACCTGCTCTGCCGCCTCCTGCCTCCGGCGCTCGGGGGCTGTCGACCGCTACTTTATTGTCTCGGTGGCTCACCGCGCGGGACCTGGGGACCCAGCTCTGCAACTCGGCTCTGCGCAGCGCCTTCCCAGGAGGCTGCCTTCCTCCTCGTCTCTGCCCCAGCTCCTGGTCAGCACGTGAGCCGCGCAGACCAACTCTCGAGCTCGCTGGGCAGCCAGTGCCCGCCGCATCCCCCGGCTCGGGGCTGCTCGTCGCCCCTGCCGCCGCTCGCCTCGCGTCCTCGCTTTGATCCACACTTACAGCTGCACCCCCGGCCGCCTTCCTTGCGTCCTGCCGCCCTTCCGTCCAGCCTGCCTCCTCTCGCTGTCAGCCCCGGCTCTGGGCTCCGCTCTCCCCAGCTGCCCCCGCCCGCCGCCTCTCCCGGGGCTGGGGCGGCCGCTGCCAATGAGACTCGGCTGATGCGCTGTTCCGGCCCAGTCATTGTATCGGGAGGGAGGAAGGGGAGGGGGAGCGGGAGGAAGGGAGGGGGCGCCCTCAGCCCCCGCCGCGCGGCTGAGGGCTGGGCTCGCCTTCCCGACAGAGAAAAGGCGCTGGTGCCAAGGGGCGCGGAGCCGGGGGCGCTGCCAGGAGTGGGGGGAGCGGAGGGGGTCAACAGCCCGCGCCTATCATCTCTCCCTCCGACTTAAAAGCTCTGGGATGGACTTGATTCTGCCTCCCAGGCTTCAAGCACCCCCAAGACCCGACTGCCCTTAGAATAAAGGGAATGAGGCACCGGCGGCCGCGGGAGGCAGAGAACCTAGCCAGGGATGGGACTGGGTCTGGCTAATGACTTAATTTGAGATTCCCGCAAACTGGTGTTTCTGCCTGCTGCTGAAGGAAAGAAATAAGAAGGCAGGGAGGGAGGAAAAAGAGAAAGAGAAAAGAAAGACAGAGACAGAGAGACAGAGAAAGATAAAGAGAGGAAAAGAGAGAAAGCCTACCCAATGCCAGTCGTTTATCCTCCAGAATAATTTTGCGTTCCAGCAGTGTTTTTTTTTTTCTGCTTTCTTTACAGATGAAGAAAGGAGAGAGAGGGGTTAACGCAAAATACCTAGTAAGTGACAAGACAGATTCCAACTTTATCTGATGCTGAGTGTACTACAGCAAATGAGAGAAGGGCAGGAAGGAGGGAGGACCGTTCGTGAGGATCTATGGAGATCTTCCTATTATCTTCAGATGAGCTGGCAAGTAAAGCAGTGGAGGTACACGGACAGGGCAGAGAGAAAATACTTCCCAAACAGCTTTAAACGTGTGTCCCATTACTACACCTACTTCTCTGTACCATGAATGAATTCATTTTTAAAACTACATCCGTTTTGAAAAATAATGATCTTGCAACTATACAGTTATACAGAGCTATATTTTGGTGAAAGTTTAGTTGATTCATCGAATGTCAGTATTTGAAAGAGACTAGTTTCTATAACCCTGGTATTTACATTTCTGCTTCTCCTTCTCTTCATTTCTTCTTTATTTTCCTCCCTTCCTTCTCTCCCTCCTTCCTTCTTCTTCCTCCTCCTCCTCCTTCCTTCTCCTCCCCTTCCCCTCCCCCTACTCTCCCTCCTCTTCCTTCTAAATGATCACTAGCCAATAAAAAAAGATGGGATGAGGGCAGAGGGGCCTCTCTTGATTTCCCACATTCTGGCATAGCTGCTACTGACATGAAATGGAAAGCAAAATACCTGAAGCAGTAAAGGCTTGGGATGGAGTGATGTATAATATTATATCTGTGCAGTGTGAGTTTTAATTAAATTTTCTTCTGGTGTCCAGTGGACTGCTTGCTTTTAATTAAATAGAAGATATTGAATGAATAGCTAAAATTTATTGAAAGTCTATTACATGTGCCCCTGACCTGAACTAAGGAAGTGCTTCGTTTGGTACCATCTCATTTCATTCTTCTGGGAGAAAGGGGTTGGCCTGGAAGCCCCATGAGGATAGGGTCTGTGTCTGCCTAGTTCAACCTCTGGCACATCACAACGACTCATTTGGTGTCAGCTGAGTTAAAAGATCCCCATTTTGCAGAAGAGGAACCTGAGGCTCAGGGAGGTTAACTGATCCTCAAGAACATGAAACTAGAAGGTGCTCATACCTGTCTTTAAACTCAGGTCTGACGATTCCCTAACCAACACACAATATACCTATTCAGCATGAACAGCAGCATAAGGACCCCAGGTAAGGGGGCAGCGCAAAGAGTAATAGCTTGCTGGGCCCTCAGAAGTGCACATAATTTCTTTGGAGAGGGAAGCTGGTACATGTAACACAGTCCCTAGAGAACCACACAGAGAGTGCAGGGCAAAGCAGAGCAATGCAGGGGAGATGAATAGCATAATGCTCGGTATATGTTTGGGGGGAAAAACTAGACAGAGACTAGAACAGGCAAGACACAATATAAAAGATCTCAGTGGGGTTGATCTGGGTCACAGAAAGCCAGAAGAATTTTCTGGAAGATATGGGATGTTTACTGGATTTCTTGGAGCAATGGGGCTCTGGCTTGACAATGGGAGCTCCAGGGCTGTTCCATTTAGGTTCAAAGACCAGCTTTTCTAATTATTCCATCTAAAATCGGGGTAATAATAATGCCAAGTTTATAACGTTGTTGTAAGGACTGAATTAGTTACTACATAGAAAGCATTTTTAATAGTGCCTAAGCCATGGTAAATGCTTAATAAATGTCAGCTAATATTATTAAAGTGGGGGTAACTTTCTTTCCAACTTGAATCTTCTGAGAAATAAATATTTATAAAATACCAAAAACAGCTGGGGGAAAAAGGCACAACACAAT
Organism: Vicugna pacos; assembly: GCF_048564905.1. Taxonomy (NCBI): domain Eukaryota; kingdom Metazoa; phylum Chordata; class Mammalia; order Artiodactyla; family Camelidae; genus Vicugna; species Vicugna pacos. The sequence goes on from NC_133003.1 coordinate 37,440,401, forward strand.
AGAACAAACAAAGAAAACTTTTCAACTTACTCTCACCCTGGGACAGAATTATCAATTCTGGCTGCTTATTAGAAGTAAAGGGTTTTGTTTCTGTTTTTGTTTATAATACTTCTCTGAAAGTGGAATTAGGCTCCATAGGTGAGATTAATTACAGTCAAGACTGACAACTACTGCGAAGCTGGTAGGCCCAGGAACTCCCTGCAGAGCTTGATAAACCCTTAAGATTCCTGGACTCCAGCTCCAGAAGGCTCACGGACCAGAAATCTGCATTTTTAACAAGCTCTTCTCTTATTCTCATTGAATGAGAAACCCTGCTTTGCCCTTCCCCTATATCCCTCGTTGCCCATACAACCTTACTGGCTCACAGAATTTTTCCACCCTAGATCGCTAAATTCCTGTGATGAATCCAACACTGTGTATGCGTTTCTATTTCATTCAATGCACATTAATTAAGCACCAGTTTTGTACAAATCACTCTGATTGAGATCTAAAGATGAGTCAAACCCTTCATGCTAGCGAGGAAGGAGTTCACAGTCTGGAAGAAAAGATGCGAACAGGAATGGCTGTAATCATAAAGCTACCATGTTTTGAGGGCTTACAGTGGGCAAGACCCTGTAACAAGGGCTTTCTTTACCTGTAGACAAGATGGAAAATATATACATAAGAGAAATTCAAAGGGTGCATTTAGATGAGGAAAACCAGAAACAGTTTCATGAAGGAGGCAGCTCTTCTAAGTCGCTTTCCGGAAATTGTTCTAGTCATGGGAGAGCATGGTCAAAGGCCTGAACAGAGTATGGATAAAGCAGTGAAGCCCCCAGAGACTAGAAGTGTGAGGAATCAACCAGAGAACTTCTCAGGAGTGACAAACTCAAGGTCCAAGTAAGTAACAAGTCAGTGAGCTAGACAGGTATGAAGCAATGGGGAATGGTGGGGAATGTGGCAAACTGGAGAATGCATTCTCCCCATCTAAAGGAGGCAGCCACTGTCATTCCCAGCCCAATTCAGTCATGTGGGACTGCTGATCTACTTGATTAGATGTTTTGATTTTTTAAACCACAGCTGGAAATCTGGATTTTGGCATGAAACCTCACAGTGCTTAAAAAACCTTGACAACGAACTAAAATTTTTCAAATATTCTGAACATGAAATGAAACATGTCTGCAGGCCATATCCACTAATGGATCGCCGGTTTACTATCACCATTATTGGACAGGCTGGAAGAATCACATCCAGAGAAAAAAACCCACTAACAACCCCTGTATTAGAAAAGATTTCAGGGTGGGCTGGGCACTGTGTAGAAATGCTGCAGCAATGGAGATAAAAGAAATTGACCTTGCCTTTCAGAAACTCAAAATCGAGTTGATAAGACAAAGGCATGTGAACAAAATGACAGCAGTAAGCAATAAGAGGAAACAATTCTGTCCTGAAATATAGGCTTTCCAGGTACAAAATGAGGGCCTCGCCAAGTGCTATGTACATAGGAGAGCGCTGAAGGTTGCACTTTGTGATGCAAGATGGGGCTGGAAATTCCCTGGACTCTTCCTTCTAAGCCCTTTATCTTGGTTCTGTGCAGTTTGAAGGTGTGTGTTTTATTATGTGTGTTATGAGATTCAGCTTTTGAATTAATAAGAACATACTTCATAAATATTTTATTTCCAAATTAAGGCAGATTCATTTATGTATGTATGTGTTTGTGCTAAAGGTAGATATATACTTATTGGACAAGTTTTTGACAATACAAAGAAAATATATAAAATAGAAGTTGAAAATTACCCGCAAGTTCACCACCCTGAGTGAACACCTTTTACATATATACTCCTAGACTTTTAAAAATGTGGGTGGATTCCATCCAACTGTTCATATTTCCAACCCCAACCCAATGTAATTCTTTCCTTGGGGAAACTCTGCTAAGAAAACTTGCATTTGTCAGACTCCTTTGCAGCTAAGTGATGCAGAGCCAACTTTGGCCTATAATATAACCTTACCCTACTTCTGGGGTGCTTTGCTTTCTCTGTCTTCCTCATTGTTCCCCCGCACATCTTTCTCTTTCTGTTGCTCAGTTGTGGGGTGGGAGCAGCCCTATTGTGACCGTGAAATCACCACGTAAATGAGAACCAATAAAGGTAACTAGATAACAGAGCAAAACACAAGAGTCCTAGATATCGGTATCATGGAATTGCTGTGCCAGCCTGGAATGCACTTTTCTGGACTTTTTCTGAACTTGTTTTTAAATAAACCCCTGCTTGGTTGAGGCACCTTTGTCTGTATTTTTGTTACATTCAGTCAAACACAATCCTAACTGATATACTAATTGTTGGGGAAAAAAAGTGCAAACACACGTCCTGATCATCCATTATATTGATGTAGATGGTTTGTCCACTCAGTCCCTTACTCAGTCCCCAATACGTATGATGTATTGGTGTATCACTGGGCTTCTTTGGTTTTTCACTTGTTTGTTTCAAGCAAAATTTAAAACCAAAGTTAAAGGGAGGTCACACCACCCCTGCAGAACTTGGTCCTCTTAGCTTCAGCGACTTTGTGCTTTCCAAAGATCTCCTGCTGATAACTCAGATTTGGGTTGAGAACGTATAAATGGCTTGCATATCGTGTAGCTAAAAGCTTGCGAGTAGGGGAAATGTCTACTAGTTTATGATAAGAAAAATATGTGCTCGTGTTTGTTAAGCACATTATATATGTGGTCTCAGTTATTATATTCCATATGAAGTCAGCACCCTGTTCTCTCTATTCTACACAGGAGGAAACTGAGGCCCAGAGAGGTAAAAGGGTTTGCTGAAGATCACACAGCCGATAAGTCAGGAGCTCAGGTTTGATCCTGGGTCTTTCTGACACTAGAACGGAGGACTGGCCCACCATGACAGGAGACCCCGCCTTTTTTGATACTTCCGTTATTAGTGTAATGACTTTGATAGATGGCACTATTTTCTGGGTTCTCCATAGGGACTTAACAAAATTAAATCTCAGAAATATTAGACAAATCGACAACCACACTTGCATAGTTACTCTGTTATTCAAGGTCAATGGTTGTGCAGTCAGCAGATAACCAAGAACCCCATGAATGAGAATAATGACCATCTCTGATACACTCCAAGTTACTTTGCCCCTTTTTAAAAGGTACCGTGTGTCGTGAAATTCTCTGTAAGCTCTGGACACACTTTGCTCCTGAAGGCACTTAACACATCCGTAAATGACAAAAGGATGACCTGTTACTTCCGGCCTTCTGTGGGGAGTGCTTATTGTAACTGATGCCTCATCTTTCTATTTAACCCCAGGGCCTTTTCACATAGCCCATGATGAAACAAGATCCTCTCTTTTCACTAACCTAAGGCTGTTGGTTTTTACAGTCAAATGTAGCACAAGCACATGAAGTCATTATCTCCAAACTCTGAATACATCATGGGATGTAAATCTACATAAATAAGTACTTTGTTTTAAGTCTGCTAATTATGATGCCCTGAAGCTAAAAAAAAAAAGAAGAAAGAAAATGTAATTGATTACATTTAAACACAGGCTAAGATTAGGTAAAATCATAGGAAACTGCCTTGTTGTGGTTAAAGGTCAAATATTATTAGTTTCACAGGGTCCAACCTCATATGAAGCTGTTGCTGATGACGAGTTGTGAATGTGAGTTTGTGTCATTGGGCTAACTGTGCCTGCCCCTCCTTCCAGATCACAGAAGTCACCCGCTCAGGTGGGAACCTCACAACGATGCACGCATAACTGTCTTTTGAGGGTACATCACTGAACCCTTTTTATATGTGAAATGCTTTTTAATAATGTTCTATTGGCATTTCACTGGCTGAAACATCTTGGAGAGGCCAGCACTGCAGTCCAGCTCCTTAGCGAATAGCATGAGCACTGGGGTCCAGGGGAATCTTAAATCAGATTGTTCAGAGAGTATCATCTTTCCTTCCAAAGGGCAAGGACCCTCCATGGGAAATAAAACAAATGTTCTTTAGCAATTTTGCAGTCATGTTACCTAATCACAAAGATCCCAATCTTGTTAGGGTAGATAATCTGGTAATGACTTTGGAAATAACTCTTTTTCACTGGAGAGGTTGTAAACCAGCAAGCGTGTTTTGGCCTGGATGGTGTTTTCTAAGTTGCTGGTGGTTAAAACTTGGATACTTTATCATAAGCATCTGGAATCGTGCGTGGATGTACCTGGGTGTATTTGGAGGAGAGGTGAAAAATCCAGGCTATATAATTTGATGTTGTTCCATTATTTCTAAAACCAGATTGTTAAAATGTTACTCTAGACATGCTAGTTTTCCTATAAACAGGCTACTCTTTAATAATTAGACTTCCTTTTCATACTTCTAGGATTATTTCATCAAAAATTCATGATTTCATGATTTCCTTTAAAAATAAACAAAACACGGAAACAGAATTTCCATTAGCTCAGCATGGTTTCCCTCCCTACTCCAGAAATGAATAGAAGGGCTCTTCCAATTTGGTCCTGGCATTATTTCATTTTCCATTAAGTCTGTTTCAGTTTGTCCTGTGGCCTTGCTGCAATCCCCTTTTCTCTTGGTGTCAAGAAATGATAAGACTTGAGGGAATTTAGAAAACTTTTGGTCCACAGATTACAAATTCAAAGCTTTGAGGTGCCAGGAGAGAACATAAATTAGTGTAATGGGTCAAGTATATGACAATAGGGAATAGTGGAGACTGTGGCAAATTGGAAAGCATATAACTTGTCTATAGGGATCCTCAATACTCAATACTCAGTGACAATCCATTGCTGAGAAATAGTGTTGCTAGATTTGCTTTCCAAGAAAAGTCAGGATTCTGGATTTTTATTAAAACCTCCCAGTTATTAAATGTTGACAACTAATTTGAAACCATTTTAAACACTTAGCCAAACAAAAACATACCTGCTGGCCTGATGTGACTGCAGGGCCACCACTTTGTAACCACTGATCCATTCCAACCCTGTCATTTTGCAGATCAGGCAACTGAGGCTCGGAGAGTGAAGGTAACTTGCCAAGAGCATGTGGCTCTTTACCACTGGAACAGGAAGGGGAATCTTGGCCGTTTGGCTTCTAGCCTAGGGCTTTTCCAATACAAACATCTGCTTCTATTTTCTTGCTAAGATTTAAATGATGTTCCTAATTATGTGATTTCAAGTATTGCACATTGTTAAAAAAAAACTATGATGATGATATTCACTGGCTTTGGAGCACATAATTTGCAATAAATGGCTTTTTAGTCATGTGACTACAGAACCTAAATTGGTTCTAGCATTTATAAGACCAGTATAAATCTACTTCCATTCACACACTAAGAAAATTTTCTGCCTCTCTACTCTCCTACATGTTTCCTCCCTTCATCTCTTTATTAAACCTGGCCAAATACAGAGAAAAAGGAAAATATTTAAGAGGGACCATGTTGACTTCTCTACCATGAATGAGAACTAGGTGGGCAGGAAAAGAAAAATACACTGTGAATCAGTGACTGTAAAAACGAAGCCATGCATGCAAAGCATTTCAGGGCAGTTTGCTTGTTTTGCCAAAGCAAACATAATACACAGAAAACTTGTAAGGAACCCAGTACCCCTCGAAGGAGTAGGATAATTTTTCTGAGTTTCACTAACTGAAAAACCTCCATTATATATCTGAAGTTTTTTCTCCTCTTTTAGAATTTTTTTCAAAATACAGAATAGTTCAGAATATAATGTAACAAACACTTCTGCAGCTACCGGTCAGGACTGGACTCTTCAGCATCTTTTGCCCACTGTCATTTGCTTTTAATCAGAAGAAATAAGCCTTTCAGAAAAGCTGACATTCTGTTTGCCTCCTCTTCCCAGTCTTATTTTTGTTTTCAACTCCCCAGAAGCAATTACCATCCTGAATTTTGGAAGAATCCTTCTAAACTTCCATACGGATATATGTTTCTTTGAATAGTGTATAGTTCTGTTTTATCTGTATCATCTGTGTTTTTAAATTTATGTCCATGATATCACACCACATGAAAGGTACTGTGAAAGGCCTGTGCGTCTCATTCAATAACAAGTTTTTTTTGAAAACTGATCCAAGTTGATGGATGTGGATCCAGCTCATTATTTCAACCTCTGTACGATATTTTACACTTGACCTGTGCATGTCATTTGACGGCTATGTGGGACATTTCCAATAGTTGAATCATTTTATTTTAAAATATTTAAAGCAGGAACCAATTTTCTTGGGGGAAAAAAAGACAACCGGTGTTGAACCAGTAGTTTCCTAAACTGTCTAAAGGGCATAGAGGAGTTGAAAATAATCCACATGTTTTTCTAGAACCAGAACTCTTGACCTCCCTAGTATATCCCTGGCCCTATTGTATGCCAATGTGTTATGAATGGTAATTTTAGTAAGAAGGCATCCAAAGCCCTTGTGAGATTCTCAGAGTTGATCTGAGCCCCCAAAAGGACGAAGAATCATTATTTTGAAATGTACCCAACTTCTCATAAGAAGTCATCATTGGCCTTCTGCAGTTCTTCTGCCTCTCATCACCATTTTTGGAAGGAATTTTCATCTCTCATTGTAGCTTACAATGAAATTAAACTCAACCATGAAGTACGGAGAATGCACCAAATGCCGGTAGTCCCGGCAAGAGTCAGTCAGGAAAGCCCCAGCTCTCACGCACGAAGAAGTTTTATGAGGAAGCCAAGGCCAAAGCCCAGGGCAGCGCTTCTCAGATGCAGCACTACTGACAGTCTGGTTGGATAATTCTGTGCTGTGGGAGCTCCCCTGTGCATTATAGGATGTTTAGCAGCATCCCTGGTCTCCATCCCCTAAATGCCAGTAGACCCTTCGCCACAGGCTGTGATAACCAAAATGTCTCCAGACATTGCCAGATGTCCCTTGAGGGGCAAAGTCTAGCCAGGTAAATAGCACCGGTTTAATGTGATGAGCAGTGATGAAGGGAAGTATAGATTTCAGATTGTAAGATGCTTCCTTCAATGAGCAATCTGTGCAAAATGGAGGCGTGAGTTCGTAAAAGGCAAGAAACATTGACAGGAATTCTCACAGAAGGACGTTCTGATTTGGCAATGTTACAAATTATTTTATGACCTTAGGCAAGCCCCTCTACATTTCTGAGCCTCGGATCCTCTCTTTGTAAAATAAGATGGGTGGCTCTAAAATTTAACAGCATCCTTGACATTTGAATCCTTGGGGAATGATCAGGATGGAGATAGGGAACTAGCATTTGGGAGCTGCTGCTATTTTGAGAAAAATAAACACAGAGGAAGTGCTCTGCTAAATATTACATGTCATCAAAAGCAACCTTTTTTATTAGAAAACACAGCCTCTGGATGCGTTTGCCACATTACTTCTTTTTAAATGATCTTGTCAATTGCCTTCCTCATTATAAAGCAATCTTGTAGACTCTATTAACTGGAATTGCAGGCTGTTTATCTCTCTTGTAAATTTCATCTTCAGGATAGGGGTCCAGATTCATAGCCAGTGACATTTTAAGGGTTCTTTCTCTTAGCCACAGAACAGATACAGTCGGTGAAGGCTTTTTGTAGACCAAACAACGGGATCTTGGATGAACTGTCCTGAACAGTCATACCAGTTCCACTAACAATATAGCTTTTGATTTCTACTGTGCCAGTGGTGAGATGGGCACAAGTCTATTTGTGCCTAAGTGGACACCGGAAATAGGTATCGTTGAAGCAACTTCTTAGCCGTTAAACAGCTCTGGCTTTCAGTTTCTCAATCTTATGGTCAGGATTCAGAAGGGATGTAAAGGAGACGTGATTCTGGGTATTCTCGAACTCTCCCGTACAGCATCTCTCTGCATGCTGCTACCCCTGTCTGGATTTCATTTCCCCCAGGGGAATGCATTTCCCTGCCCACTCTAGATAAAGTAGTCTTCTACACTCTGCATTATTTGTTCCCCTGTTTGTTGACTGTCTTCCCTTACGACAAGAGAATTTCAATAAGCACAGAACTTATTTTGGTTTATTGATTGCTGTACCACCAGCACTTAGAACAGAACTGGCATATAATAGGCATTCTCTAAGTACTCCTAATTTTTTTTTAAATCATGCTTTAGGCATAATGTTTAAAATCTCTGCCAAACTCCGGGTCATGAAGATTTGACTCCATGTTTTCTCTTAAATGTTTTATACTTTTCCATTAACATTTAGACCTACGATACATTTTGAGTTAATTTTTGTATAAAATATGAGGTTTGGGAAAGAGGTACATTTTTTTTAACATGCTGATATCTAATTGTTTCAATACCACATATTGAGAAGGCTAACATTTCTCAGTTGTCTTAGTCCTTTGTAAAAACTCCAAGGGCCATTTTTTGTGTACTTCTGGACTCTCCAATTTCTTCTGCTGATCTTTATGCATATCCCTTAGTCAATACCACACTGTCTTGATTACTGTAGCTTTATAATAAAGCTTAAAATCAGGTAGTGTGGGTCCTCCAACTTCGTTTTACTTTATTAAGACTGAGTACAGCTAGAATGAATGAATGATGGTGAGTTAAATACTTTCCCTTCTTTCTTTGCGTTTTTAACCCTTATTAATTATTGGGATCTTAGCTCAGGCATCACAGCCTCTGAGAAATCTTTCCAGGTGATCCAGGCTGGGTCACATCACTGATTGTACCCTCCAGATGATCCTATGAATCTCTCTCTCCTCTTGGAAGCCTTGTGGTTCTCATTCAGGGGTGATTGTGCCCTCCGTCCGAGGGACACTTGGTAGTGTCTGGAGACATTTTGGGTGGTCACAACTGGAGAGGAGGGGCATGGAGGTCCCTTAGTATGTGGAAGCCAGGGAAGGTACTACACATCCTGCACAGGTTGGCCTCTCAACGAGGTGTTATCCAGCCCCAAATGCCAATAGTACTGAGACTGAGAATCCTTGCTCTAAGCAGATTGGTAATTTTACATTTATTTGTATAATTCTTTGCTTAGTGTCCATCTCTCCTACTAGACTATAAAACAATGACTAGAATTTGGGATTTAAAACCCATTAAACTTTATCCAGTCATTTTACAATTAGGACCACCAGGCAGCTCACTTAGCTCTTTACTTTGCCAGCTCCTAGATGGAGTTAATAATGTTTTATATTAGAAACAAGTCAAACAATATTTCTTGGTAGGAACAAAGCAGAGTAGATATTTAACCATTTAACCAAGCATAACAGAACCTGAGACGCAAAGCCCAAAATACAAAGAGCCAAACACTGGAGAATATTCAAGTATTAATATATAAAATGGTCAACCACAGAAACACATGAAAAGAACTTTGCTGTGGCATTATTATAAGTAAGACGTGATGTACCTGTGGCTTTGGGTATTGATGGGGCGGGGGGATAAATCATTTCACTCCAAAAGGACCTGAGGCATAATGTATATAAAAAGAGCACCCTCTCCATTGGAGAGGGGGAAATGTGGGTATTGTCTCCGTGTGAGAAAAGAACAGAGTTCGACAAAGTAGGAGAATGAATATTCACATCTACCTACAATAAAGGAAAGCCAGAAGAGTTAAGTCATGGTCAAAAGACAGCCTCCTTAGAAACTGCAGCTCTTTGTAATGAAGAGCAAAGGCCTCCTTCCTCCTCTTTAAGTAATTTTTGAAGAATGAGTCCAGAGAAGAGGACTTAATTTATTCGTTCTACCGTTAAATAGACCAAAACAAAGCAAGGAACGTTCACATGTCCTATAGATTGTTTCCCCAAAATTTTAATAAGAATCCAAGATATCTAAGGATTCATCTTTAGAGTTTACACTTTTCACCAACAGAGTCTATCGCAGTTGACAGAGGCCTGATGTAGCGTAGACCGCTTGGCGGACAACGTACTTCACACAAACATACACATCACCAAGAGACTGGAAATACATGCTTTGAATTGAATTTAAAAAAAGATTTAGCGTAATCCTCGCTGCCTTTAAAGCTGTCCGCAAAGGCCTCTTTACTGGCTTGCTTTGGGGATTAGAAGACTTAAAATTTCTGTCCTCCTCTACAACGGCAATAATTTGAAGTGAGAGACCGTTGGGAAACAGATGGTAAAAGAACCTTTGTTTATTTTCTTCTTATTTTTGATTTTAATCTTTTCAAGTTTCCAAGGACTCAAAACAGATGTTTGTGACCTGCTTTTTTTTTTTTTTTTAAGGCAGTCAAGAGACGCTGACCCAGAAGTGTTAGGGAGAAATCTGTTTCAGCAGTAGTTAGATTTGATCGACCAGGTTCCCAGACAGTCTTGTAATCATTCCAGCCAAATCACGACACATTTTTAAACAATCTTCTTTACTATGTGAATCTCTTTTACTAGAGAAGAACACTGTGTAAAAGTGCTCTGTACTGGCCATGAACTAGATCTTAACTATTCACTGATTTACAGAGAGGGTTCTATTTATAATCTCCAGAATCCAGATGACATCTTTCAGCCAATTACACTTAATGGAACTGAAATAAGAGCTCTGTTATTTGACACCCACTCTGCCACCCCGAACCTCAAATCTCTGGCTTTAATTTCCCTGGAATATAGCATCTGTGATCAGTGGTTCTCACCCAGGGACAACTTTTGCCCCCAGGGAACATCTGTCAATGCCTGGAGATATTTGGGTTGTTACAGTTGGCCGCAGAGGTGTTGGAGGGTGTGCTCCTGGCGTCTAATGGGCAGAGGACAGGAATGCTGCTAAATATCCTACAATGAACAGGATAGCCCTCACAACAGAGAATTACCTGGCCCCAAATGCCAATAATGCCAAGACTGAGAAACCCTGATCTACGATTTTTCATCACTAGCATTAATGGAATCAAAGGTATTTGTATTTGACAGACCATTTTTAGTAGAGTATTTTTAAAACAAGAGTAGCCTTTGTTTTCTTACCTCTCATGCAGGTTAAAATATTAATGAAGAAATCAGTATTTCCTCAATTAAGACTTTCAACATAAAGACTCCATTACTGACCTTTCAAAATAACTTCTCTATTTTGGTACCTGGGAAAACCACATCACTGTAGCTAGTGAAAGCAACCCACCCCCCTCGAAAGAGTCATCTAAGGAAATCCGGTGTTGGCACCTTCTCCAGGTCTTCAGAGGAAAGGCGATTGATTTTCTGGAGTCCTTTTTTTTTTTTTTAATGGGCTATGCACTGTGGTGGTAAGTTTTTATTCTAAAAGTACCACAATAAGTAAGGGCTAGCTCAAACGGCATCACTGAGGGTCCAATATTTTTAGAATTGCACTGTCCCAAAGATGTGGGCCAAAGGGAATCAAGAACAAATCAACTGACTTTCTGGTGTTACTGATAATAATGTTCTATCTACAGGAGGTGCTCCATACACGCTCACCAGCCAATTCTTCCTAGAATGGCTTCTCCCAGAAGCAGACCCTGAGCTAAGAATCGGGTTCTCCCATGAGAAGCTGATGAGGGAGCTGGGTGAGGGGGGCCAGGCAAGGGAACAAGGCCAGGCAAGGGTGAAATCTCAGGTCCAGCCCCAGGTGCGGCGCGACCCTGTGGGGGGCTCTAGAGCAGAAACTCCCCCTCAGACTTTACCCCACCTGGAGGGAACAGAGCTGGGTTTTAGACTTCTACACCACTCAGCCGCTGGCTTCTCTGGATGAAGGGAGGGATCTCCCAGGCACTTTGGTTTTCTATCCAGGGTGGGAAGAGTTAAGGGTCAAGCAGCGGACGTTAGTGGTAATAGGGATCTGAGGGGACTGGGGACTCGCACGGCTTCATGGTCTCGATGTGTCACAGCACATGCAGTTTATGGAGTCTGAAACCTTCTTTCATTCAATCGACCATCTGTTTGAGGAATGCTTTTTGAGTTTCCGCCGCGTGCCTTGAAGTGTGCTACGAGCTGGAGATAAATGATGTATAAGAAGTGTGCACAGCAAACAGACAGCCCCAACAACACATGGCTGGCGAGGCGGGCGTTTAGGTCGGGGGTACACCTCATCAGCTTGGGAGAAATGATCCTGGAGGAGGCAGTACTGAGTCTGAGACTCGAAAGGTAAGAAGGAGTTGGCCTGGTGAAAATGTCTAGAGTTCAAGGTTGGGTAGCAGAATCATGAAGATTCTCCTCGGCTCAGGGACCACGATGGACAACATCCTGGATGGCACTTGGGTAACTGAAAATAGGGGAAGAATAGGAAGCAAAATAGAAGCGTGTGTTTAAATTGGGAGTTCTTAAGCAGATGGTCATAGGCTCTTTCCTCCCTGAAGCCAGAAGCATCACTGTAACATTTCCTAGGGACACCATCTTTTGAGGAGGAGTTCATACCTTTTCCCTGCATGTGTGCCAATGAGGACCAGGAAGCTCTTGAGAGCTGTTAGGCTGGAGGGCTGGGACTAGCTGGAGCACCATGGGTTTCATTATCAGTGTGGAGTATTGCCAGAGGTGAGATGTCTTAGAGACACAGAAATAAGGACAAACATAGGCCCTTGAACCTGCCACTGTCAGCTTATCAGATGAGCCATGTTATGGGCACCCAGCACCTCTGCTGAGCTGGTATCAACCCTCAATCACTGGGTCCCAGGGGAGGGGCTGCAGCGTGTGGGCACTGGAGGACACTGAGGGGATGGGGCAAATGGCTCTTTAACGATGAGTATAGACATATTTTACTATTTTAAAAACCAGTAGTGCCCTATAGGTGTATATCAGCTGAATGTGATGTGAATGGACAGAGAGAGATAGTTTTAAAAAAATCTTAAATCACAGAGTCATTTCTATTCTCTGCTTTGAATAGAAACATGGGTGCAGGGAACTTTTTATTTTTCCCTTTACTATGAGAAAAGCCATAATGTGGAAATGTAACAAGTAGTGTTACATACAGAGTATAAATGTAACAAAGAGAAAAGCAGAGAGTGCTGGGGATGGAGGCAAACTGGAGAAGGATACCCGATCCGGGGAGCAACTGCCATTCAGCTGAAGCCAACTGGGAACCATGTGGGAATGCAGGCCTGGTACTGGCAACACTTCTGATTTTTCAAGGGAAGCCAGAAACTCCAAAAGTTAAGAGATACCTCCTGATTTTTAAATGTTGGCAGCCAGCTGAAAAAAAATTTTTAACACTGTGTGAACCAAACAAAGTAAGTCTGTGGGCTGGAAATGGCCCATGAGCCGCCATTTTGCAAGGCTCTGGCTTTCCCAAGAGCACAGGTCCACGCCAGTCCTGCCACCCTTCTTTCTCACCAGATTCTTCCTTCATTTCCCAGGATTCCCAGGGGCTGATGGACCAGAAGAGCCAGTTCCCTGGAGTTAAAACAATCCATTGTTTCCTACAATGGCGGTCACAGCTGACAGAGGTGCCAGGGGACATTCTAGATATGTTATTTGAATAGTGGGCACGATGAAGTCTGCCCAAGTTGACATTCTTGGGAGGGAAATGGCCAAGACAGGTGGAGATTTCACAGCTGAGCTTAAGATAAGGACAGTCAATTATGGCTACTTCACAAAACTGGAAAATCTATTGTTTGAAGCTCTTGGGAATGGTAACAAAATACTCAAGGGACCTACAAACAAACGGCAAGGTAGCTTCTCACCTACCTTGATTTCTCAGCCTTCTCTATCAGATATTTCCCTCTGTTACGAGCCATCACTGCTCCATATGTGGAGACCACAACTTGCTTCTAAGTCAGCATTCAATAGAAACAAGAGCTTAGACCAGGGGGATCACATCACACATGTGCTCAACTTGCTCAAATTCAACCATGTGAACTTGGCCAAAAGAAAAACATTCTTTAATTTACTCCTTCTCTCTTCCACCCTTCAAACTAGCTTCTGGCGTCTACTGCTTCAGGAAGAGAGAAACCACAGCCAAAATGCAAAAGAAACAAAAAGAAGTTAATTCTTAGATTTTGATCTTCCTGGAGCCTGTGGTCTGTTGATTTAAGGACAATTAATGAATATTCAAGGAAAATTTTGAATACATATGATTTTTCTTTTGCTTTTTTCCTGACTTTCAAAGCTTATCTCTTCATAAGATGAGACTCCAGAGCAATTATAATAATAATAACAATATAAATTATCACTTATTGAGTACCTTCTATGTGCCAAGCAGTGAACTAACTACATTATAAAAATTAAACTCAAAAATTAAACTCATTCATCTGATTTAAAAGCATACATTCTTTGGAGGGAATACTAATAGTTATTCCCTCATCCATGATGGTAAATATTCATTTATGTGATAAATAATAATCATTATAATAAGCTTTTACTAAGAGCAATTTTCCTGACAGTGAACTAAGTAGTAAAATGCAGTCTTGCCACCTTGCAGTCTTCAGGCTGGTTGAAAAAAAACAGATACAAACAATCGAAGTACGAGATGAGAGCTATAACAGAGGTCTCCCCAGAATAATAAGTTTTTGTGTTTCTTTTCTACGTATATTGTCATCAATCCCAGTCCTCAGCTGTTAGCCCAGTTGGAAACTCCCAGGTTACTCCTTAAATCTCTAGGTAAAGAATCTTCATTGGCAAGTTGTGCCTCTGAGCAAGCCAGGTGGCATCTACTCACCCTTCTTAATTAGTTTTCCTGAGCTTGTTAATAATCGTGGAGTCTGCAACTTTTAATATCTAATTGTTCTGACATCATCCTCAGACATTTCCTCCTGGGGCACAATTTCCTAACGTCCTCATGGTTCAATTTATACTTTTGTTACTGAGAAGCACTGCCAAGCATGAGGCAATAGTCAGACCACTAAGAGGCTGCAGTACAGTGGATCTCCTTTCCCCCTGGAGTCTGGCTAATTGTCCATCACCAACGGAGCAGGCCTGGAAGGAATGCACCATGAAAACCAGTACAAAAGCACGAAGCCAAGCAGAGGAACCCTCTCATACACTTCAGGGCTTTGGGGCTTAGATTTCATTTGGCTAAGACGATAAAGATTGACTTTTGGCTGCAAAACAAGTCAGAGAGTGTGTTACTGACCAAAGATAAGTTTAAGCAAAGATGATTATTCTTTCTGACATACTTGCTGAGAGTACTTTTTTTCCCCTTGAATTTTGACAAATATGCTGAGTATTGTAAAGAAGAACAGCAATACTGGTAATATTCTTTAGAGAATATGGTTTCCTGGGAAGTGATAACTCCAGAGGGATTGCTAGAGAGTTTCTGATCTGTTATAAAATTGCCTTCATAAAGATCTGGGAGCCAGGCAATAAAACACAGAAAGTGGGCGTGTCTACTCAGGACACTCAGTGCTTGCAAGGAATGGCCCTGTTACATCTCCATGTATCTTACTGACATTTATTGTAATAGCCATAATTTATTGTGCATCAATACTGCTTCAGGCGTTTAACAGTAAGATTTGTATCCATTATCTCTAATTCCAAAGTGAGACAAAATATTGGAACTCCATCTGTGTTGTGGGTCTTTTTAAAATATGCATTTTCAGAGGGAATATCAACCCCATAGAAGTGAAAATTGGTTTAGGGGTGAGGGGAATTTAACTCTTTTTTGTTACTGTTGCTGTGTTTTGTTTTTCTAGCTTTATCAAGATATAACTGACGTGTAATATGGTGTTAGTTTAAGGTGTACAACATGATTATTTATACAAGTATATATCGCAAAATGATTACTACAACAAGGCCAGTTAGCACATCCATCACCTCACATAGTTACCATTTTTCTGTGAGAACTTTTAAGATTCATTCCCTTAGCAACTTTCAAGTATACAATATAGTAGTAGGAACTAAATTTACTCTGCTGTACATTATGGTTTCTAGAACTTACTCATATTATAACTGGACATTTTTACCCTTTTCCCCAACCCTACTGCCCCTGGTAATCTCCAATCTATTCTCTGTTTCTATGAATTTTTTTTAATATTCTATCTATCAGCAAAATTATATAGTGTTTGTCTTTTTCTATCTGACTTATTTCACTTAGCATAATGCCCTCAAGGTCCATCCACGTTGTTGAAAATGGCAAGATTTTCTTCTTTTTTGTGGCTGAAAAATGCTCCTTTTTTCACGTATATATTACATATCATATATACATATATATATTATATATTGCATTTTCTTTATTCATTCATCAAAGGACACTTAGGTTTTTCCATGTCTTGGTCATTATTAATAAAGCTGCAATGAACACAGAGGTGCAGCTATCTCTTCAAGACAATTATTTTATTTCCTTCAGGTATACACTGTGATGTGGGATTGCTGGATCATCTGGTGGTTCTATTTTTAATTGTTTGAGGAATCTCCATACTGTTTTCCATGGCGGACGTACCAATTCATATTCCCACCAACAGTGCACCAGGATTCCCTTTTCTCCACATCCTGGGCATTTATTATCCCTTTTCCTTTCCATAATAGCTGTGAGGCGATATTTCACTGTGGTTTTGATTTGCATTTCCATAATGATTAGTGACACTGAGCACATTTTTATGTGCCTATCGGTTATTTATATATCTTCTTTGGGAAAAATGTCTATTCAGGATCTTTGCCCATTTTTAAATTGGATTATGCAGTTTTTGTTACTGTGCTGTATGAGTTCCTTATATATTTAGGAATATTAACCCCTAACCAGATATGTGATTTGAAAATATTTTCTCCTATTCCATCGATTGTCTTTTCACTTTGGTGATTGTTTCTTTCACGATGCAGAAAGAAGCTTCTTAATGTGGTGTAGTCCCACTTGGTTATTTTCGCTCTTGTTGCTCGTGCTTTTGGTGTCATATCCAAAAAAAAATCACTGCCAAGTCCCTATGTCAAGGAGATTTTACCCTGTATTTTCTTCTAGGAGTTTTACAATTTCAGGTCTTACAGTTAAGTCTTTAATTCATTTCAAGTTAATTTTTGTAAGTGGTGTAAGGCAGGGGACAAGTTTCATTTGTGTGCATGTAGACATCCAACATCATTGCATCATTTATTGAAGAGACTACCTTTCCTCCATTGAGTATTCTTGGCTCCCTTGTCAAATATTAGTTGACTGTACATGCATATGCACAAGTTTACTTCTAGGCTCTTGATTCTGTTCCATTGGTCTGTGTGTCTGTTTTTCATGTCAGCACTGCACTGTTCTCATTGTTATAGCTTTGCAGCATAGTTTGAAATCAGGAAGTGGAATACCTCCAGATTTGTTCTTCTTTCTCAAGATTGCTTTGGCTATTTGGGGTCTTTTGTGATTCCATGCAAATTTTAGTATTGTTTTTTCTATTTCTGTGGGGGAAAAAAATCACCAGTGGAAAATACCATCTATAGATGACTTTGAGTAGCATGGACATTTTAACAATATTAACTCTTCCAATCTATTAAGAAACTTGCTCTTTTTGTATATAAAGCACAGGTATAATACAGGATATAAACAGCTATGCAGTGTCTATGGTATTAAATTTTGGGAGGGTGGTTAGGAAAAAAATGTCTAAAGCTCCTTTAGGAGGCCAATTATTTTAAAAAGGTTGAGAAACACCATTTTAAGAGATGGTTAGCTCCTAGTTTTGTTTTATTTTTTAGGAGGGCTGAATTTTAATTTTGTTGTTTTTTACATTATGTGACTTTTTTTGAGTTTTTTTATCATCACCTAAGAAATCATGGCTCAGAATTTCCCATATCTATATTTTATTTCATACACTCTTACATTTAAGGTTCTTTATGTTATGAAACTTTAAATGAGTATTTCTTTCCTTGGATTCACAGGCCTTTACCATGGAATGGGGGCCCATGATAACACATAGGATCTGATATGCTCTCTATGTTCTCTGCCTTGTAATCCATGCCCCTGGATGCTGCGCTCCTGTATAATTCTCACAACAAAAAAGATCCATGTTATCATTTCTTCTTTTATAGAAAAGGCAACTGATGTTTTAAAAGGCTAAGTCATTCTTTCCCTCCTGGTCTCACAGCTGGTTTGTGGTGGACAGCATTAAAACCCAGTTGTGAAAGGGTTCAGGGCTTATGTGTATTTGATCCATACCCCAGAATTCTCAAAATGGTAAGCCATGGGCCAGATCCAACCCCCTGACATGTTTGAGTTAGCTAATTTAGTACACCTTAAATATTTGGAAGGCAGCTATGCTCACCACTATACCACCAACACAGTACACCTAAAATATTTGAACTTGTCTTCAACATTTAAAAATTGAGAGTCTTTTACATGAAAAAGCTTGTATTTCCAACTTCTCTATAAAATATTAGAGCCTGTGGGCTTATATCCTGCATGGCAACATGACTGGAACTAGGTGGTGGTATGCACACTCCAGTTTGCCCAAGTCCCCAGCACTCCTTACTATCCTACACCCACATCCCTTGCTCAAAGGCCCTGTAGACGGTTGACTCTGTGACCCCTGGTGGGTGGTGTGTCTGATTCCTTTGACTCTGAATGTTTTCTAACATCCTTGTGTATTTCTTCAGGACTTTTCCTCTTCACTCATCCGTGCAATAATTTTAAAGAGTGATTTATGAATCCATTTAAATCGACAATTTTATTTTTTTCTTATTTTTTAGATCTCTCAGGCAGGCTAACTTACTCAATTTCAATAAAAATGAAACCAATTTTCCTTTTCCTTCTTCCAATAGCTGTGCTCTATTGCATCTGAAAATCCTTTCAATTCACGGCTTATTTCCTTAGGGTCTCCATTTCTGAAACTCATATGTGGCTAAGCCATAAAACATCCAGGCTCTCCCAGCCTGTAGGTTTGAACAGCACTGCAAGGGCATATCAATTGTACCTCACAGGAATTATGTGAGGACTTGTTTCCCTCCTGACCTTTTATGGGTTAAACTGGGCTGACGAACCTATATAAAGCCCTTTCCTTTTTTGAATTCTCTTCTCACAAGTGTCTTTATTTTGACTTGTGGCACTTGGTAGATGAAGTGCTTGAAAAAGAAGTGGTCCGCATGCCAATTGTAAATGAAACTCAAGAACTCAAGAACTTGGTCAGCGAAAAAATGGGAACACGTTGCAAGGAGTAGAAGTGGTTGGGGCGTTCCAGCCTGTCAACAGCTTCATCTCTGTGAAGGTGTGAGAATCCAAGAAGCAAGTGCAAAGCAAAGACAGCAGTAGATAAGCAGAGGCCTTTCCTTCCTCCTGTGTTCTCCACACAGCAGTTTTGTACTGTTCCCTTTGTTACTGTGGCAATGCACTTTTCACCAAAAACCTCTGGGTTTCTAACCGAAGAAAACATAAACACTGACCAGAAACAAGCACAATATTTTGATACCTCCAGCATAACTCTTTTGTGCAGTTGCTTTAAACATTTTATTTGTGTGTAAATCTACTTTTAAAACATAAATCAGAGGACAGAATTTAACATTTTTGCCCCAATTTATTATAAATACATTATACTCACTATAGGGTTATCATTTAGTCATTTGTGCATTCTTTTACACATTTCTTCATTCATCCTATAAACATTTAATGAGCTTTTAATCTTCTAGTGTGGAGCTTTCAAAAATACAGATGCCACTGTCCTAGACTCAGAGATTCTGATTCAGTTGGTATATCCTGGGATCCACGCATTGGTATTTCTAAAAAGATCTCCAGGTATTTCTATTGGTTAAGAACTGATGTTTAATGAAATACTACTCTGCCATAAAAAGAATAAAATAATGCCATTTGCAGCAACATGGATGGACCTAGAGATCGTCATTCTAAGTGAAGTAAGCCAGAGAGAGAAAGAAAAAGACCATATGATATCAATTATATGTGGAATCTTTAAAAAATGACACAAATGAAATTATTTACAAAACAGAAGCAGACTCACAGACATAGAAAACAAACTATGGTTACCAGGGGGTAAGGAGGAGGGGAGGGATAAACTGGGAGTTTGGGAATTGCAGATACATACTACTATATATAAAATGGATAAACAACAAGGTCCTACTGTATAGCACAGGGAACTATATTCAATACCTTGTAATGCCTATAATGAAAAAGAATATGAACAGGAATAATATATATATATATACATTTAAATGAATCACTATGCAGTACACCAGACATTAACACAACATTGTAAACTGACTATACTTCAATTAAAAAAAAAAAGAACCAATGTTTAAAGAAAATCTTCTGTTATAGGGCTATGTCCAACAGAAGTGATCATTTGAAGCATTATCGTGGAAGACTTTTTAGATTAAGGGTGGACACATCTTAGAAATAACAATAATGTGCCTTAATAACAAACAATGATGACAGCTAAAATGTACTGAGTGCCATATGTACTCGGCTAGACAATTCATATATGGGGACACTTTATTTAATTTCTACATTAGCCCTATAACCTAGATATTATTATCCTTGTTTTGTGTTGAGAAAAAGATATTCAGAGAGCATGCCTAAGGCCACACCATCAGAAATGGTTTAGCTTTGGGGATTTGCAGTCCATCTATCTGATTCCAAAGTTAACAATCTTTCTACTCTGTGCATTCATTCAGAACCTTTGTTTTGACATACTTATATTCCTATATTCTTAAGAATAACTGACTTTTTTTTTCACATTGCTTTTTCAGACGCATGGTCTCATTGGACGGAGCTCACAGCGTGAAGAGCTTGAGCATGGCAGGGCAGAGGCATCTGGGCGCCCAGAAGGAAAGTGAACCACTGAAAACCACCCAGCCTGGTCTGCCCAGAACTTGAGTTAACAAAATTTGGGCTTTCCCCACTGTGCCACTGTGCTTCCTCATGTCTTTTTTATTTTCCAATTCTGTAGGTTTAGGTGCTTTGACCCCTTTGGACAACAGAGTCCTCTTGTCCCAGTGGATTGGATCAAAGGTGGACACCTATACCAGGTTAGGCTAATCAAATCATTCTCTCTCTCTCTTTCTCACTGCCCTAGTCCCTCAGGCCCCGCATTCTCCACGCCCCCAACCGAGGTATCTAGAATTGGTACTTGAAAAGGTGGGGTTAGTTACCTGCAGGTGCTGAATGGATGTGTATACATCAATCACAAATGAAATCGCATTAAGATGGTTTCTTAGGGACCAAGTAAATGAGAAGAGAACAGATGTTTGCGAAGCAATAGAGATATCCTGTGAACCCAGAAAGAGAGAGAAGCAGAGGGACTAACTCTCTTGGCTCCTGCTGACTTTCTAGAGGTCGTTTATTCTCCACTGTGATGCCTGACCTTAATTTCTGCCCTTGGATTTTGTAAGCGACCCTTGACTGGATACAATAAACTTCTTTCGTTTGAGCAAACTGACTGTCTTCCCTGCTTTAAATCCTTAACTAAATTAACAACCATATTTTGGAATACATATAAAATTTATGATTTGGGGCTACCTTAGAGTGAGTTACCCCTCATTCCCAAATATCCCTAGCTTGGTCTATCTATTTTGAATATTTTGATTGCAAATAGCAGAAATTGAAATCAAATCAGATGAAGAGGAAATGGCTAATTTCTTTGGCTGTTGTATTTGAAAGGTCCAAGTCTTGCTTCTGGTAAGGTAGGATCTTGTGACCAAAATGATGCCCTCAGGAAAGTGCCTCTCTCCTTCTCTTGGCTGCATTTCCTCTCTGAGGGTTTCATTCTCAGGTAGCCAGAGTGGCAAATATAGTGATCAGAGGCTCCATGCATGCACCCTATTGGTTTAGCAATTCCAGGGGAAAGAAGGTGGCTTTTTGCAGACGGTGACAGGAAAACACCCAACTCTGATTCTCATTGGCTCAGGGCTGGATCAGGAGCCCATCCCTGAACCAATCATTGTGGAGCAGGAGATGGGAGCACTCACTAACTATGGGTTAAGCAGCTCTCCACTGTGAATGGCATCTCTTTCTCCTGAATCACAAAGACTTTCCTCCCCAGTGGAAAGATATGGGATTTGTCTGGAGGGGATTCTGCGCAATCAGAAGTAAGACTGTTCAAAAACTCATATACTTCCTAACACTCCAAACTCTATCTTTATCAATATTTTGCTTTCTTGTCTTAATTTTTCCAATCTTATTCATGGTTGCATTCTTGATTTTGGTTGCTTCCTTGTTCTTCTCCACAAACAGGTTCAGTGTTAGCTTTCTTATTTATACCACCTGCTTCAAAAAAATAGTATTTTTTTTTAAATCATGACTTTGGCAATTCATATTATCTTTGTATGAGGTATCTAACACATCTACTGGAACAACTATTTTAACACTAATCCAAATATTATGATTCAAGTCTTTGCTCCATTCACCTATCCAGATTGCTTTAATATGCTTTGGGGTGCTCTGTGAACCTTTCTTACAGATGGCAGTGAGTATCCCATGACTCTAGAAACCTCAAGATTCAACAAGCAACTTCAGGAATCTAGACAGAAATTATGGGAAAATTTTCATCCAACCTTTCCTCTAAGAAAATCCAGTCTTTCCTCTATGGAGAATTCTATAACTTTACCAAAGCATCCCAATTGTCAAATTCAAAGGACATTTGTTCAGTCCTTAACACTTTGGAAGTCTATATTGCTTTGGAAAAAATTTTTTTAATGGAAGTATAGTCGATTTACAATGTTTGTGTTAATTTCTGGTGTATAACTTAAGTGATTTGGTTATACATATATATTCCTTTTCATATTCTTTTTATTTCTTTTTTAGTTTTTTTTTGAGGGGGGGGAAATTAAGTTATTTATTTATTTAATGGAGGAAATAGGGATTGTACCCAGGACCTTATGCATGCTAAGCACATGCTCTACCGCTGAGCTATACCCACCTCCCATCATATCCTTTTTATTATAGGTTATTATAAGATATTGAATATAGTTCCCTGTGCTCTACAGTAGGACCTTGTTGTTTATCACCCGACCTGTGTCTCAGGCTGGGGACCTCACAGACCCTGTGTGCTGGTTTCTCTCTGCCAAGCACTTGTAGCTTTCTCCTTGGAGGCTCTGAGCCTCCCTTTCTGTCCCTGCTGACCTCCCCCCGGAAAGGGGGCTTCACAGGGTGAGGGCGCTTTTACTCTTCCGAAGCTCTCCCTCCTCAGGGGGCAGGTCCCATCCCACTTTCCTTTTTCTTTCTTTTTTTCCTCCTATCTGGTTACATGATGATTTTCCTTGTAGTTCCCCTCGTACAAGATCTCCTGTCAGAGTTCAGTAGGTACTCTGGGAGAACTGTTGTACATGTTGATGTATTTTTGATGTATTTGCAGGAGAGGGTGAGCTCTGCATCCTCTATTCGGCCATCTTGAAGCCCCTCCCTCAGAAATATTCTTTGATCTACCTTTCCTTCTTGAAATAATTTACTTCTTTGGTTTCCATGAAAACATATGCCTAGTTCTCCTCCTAACTCTCTGCCCACTCATTCTCTTCTCCTTTACGATTTTCCCACCCTCCTCCAGCACTTTGACTATTGCCGGCCCTGAGATTCTGCTCCTGGCCCTCTGGCCTCCTCACTTCATCCACGTGCTTATTGCAGGTGATCTTGTCCAGCTGCATATTTCCAGTCCCCGTCTAATTACTGATGCCTTTTAAGCCTGGAGCTCAGCCCCGACCTCTCTTCAGAGCACTTCGGATTTATATATGCAGCAGGTGGGGACTTCTCCACACCTGTGACCCCAGGGAGACACATCCCAAACTGAAGTCAAGGTCCTTCTCAGAACTGCATCTCTCCTTGCTTTCTCTCTGCACTGCCTTCATGAAGCTGCGTCTCACCTCTCCCTCAGCAGCTTCCAGCTCTCTCCCTGCCACGTGCCCCTCTACGGCTTCCTCTCACTTTCAGGGTGTATTCCTGTCCAAGAAACACTTGATAAAGGTCGGACAGTACGTAGGCTTTGCAGGCCACGGCAAAGTTGAGGCTATTATGTAGGTAGTTATAGAAATCTTTAAAAGACAGTTATTTAAGATGGTTAAAATAAAAACTTAAACTCACGGCTTGTGATGGGCCTGATTTGGCCAGTGGGTCCTGGTGTGCCATCCCCTGGTCTAGTCGACTCCCCTCACAGGAGAAGACCTCAAAGTCCTGCTTGATCTGGCCCCGCCCCTCCTCTCTAGTCTCCTTTCTCACCACTCTCCGCCTCCCACTTTGCACGTCAGCCAAGCTGCATGGCTTATAGGGTTCTGCTCCGTGCTGTTGGTCCTGCTCCCCAGCTTTGCTTATGCTGTTCCCTCTGCCTGGCATGTCTCCTCTCTCCTCAGCTCGGCCACCAGACCAATTTCAACTTTGTCATTACTCAGCTCAAGGACCTTTGCTTGCAGGGAGAGTTCTCATGCTCTCTCCCATCCCTTGGGTAGCTCAGAGCGTCCCTTCTGCGCTCCCACAATTCCCTGGGCCTGTTCCCATTTCCAATTTCATTGCACGGTAGTATAATGATTTGTTTTTATGTCTGTATCAAGTACTAGACTGTGAGTTCCTTGGTGAGCAAAACTGGATCTTATCCATCCTATATTCTCAGTGTTTAGCACAGGGCTCGGCCCAAGCACGCATTCAATGAATGCCTATTGGCACTAAATTCTGCCACTGTCTAGTCTTTAGCAGAGGAAGAGTATTTATTGTATCATAAGTAAGTTCTTTAAAACATCTGTATTGCAGTCTAACCACCTACAGTGTCAATGACCTATTTCTAGCTCAGGGAAGTCTATTCAGTGTTAATAGTTTGAAAGTCATTTACAGATGGCTAGTTCATCTGGGTGGTGCATGGCCTCTAATAACACCAAGGCCAGGGATTCAATAGCTATTTAGTTGGGAATGCTTTGCTCTGTCGAGTGACCACAGGCTATATCTCCAACCCAGCTGGCTGTTTTTCAGGCTCCTGTCATTTTTCACAAGGAACTGTAGGCTCCAGACACAGAAATCCATCACCCATGGCTAGGGAAGACTGCTCAAAGCACAAGCCACTGCCTAGAAAATAGAACCTGCCCCTTTTAGGAAATGAACAATGTATACAAAGAATATTTAATATATAGAATAGTATAGAAAAAGCATAAACAGAGAAATAGAGAACACAGTTCAGACATACTTCCACGAACAAGAGACAACCATTGTTAAAAGGTGGACATTGATCTTTTTCTATAATCTTTATCACTGCTGTGATTCTGTTTATTCCACTTAGTTTCCTGATTTTTTTCTCTATTTAACATTATATCTAGAGCAATCTCCCAGGCCTGTAAGATTCTGTGAATGTTATTTTTAATTATTGCTGACTACCCTTTCCTGTGACGATACTATGATCATCAACATTGTTCACTTGTTGGGGATATCCAGGGCAGCTAAAATAAAAGAATGTAACATAAAAATCTTCCTTTGTCTTAGCCCTCCAATTCAGGTTCAGATGTTAGTCAAAATTATTTCTTTCCCTACCTAAAAAAGCAAAAGAGAGCCAGCATGCAGAACTGGCATCAGGGCTGAAACGAACAAGGCGACAACTTCCTCCTGCCCCTGCTTGATGGACGAGAAGAATGAAGGTGTAGAGAATGCATGATTGGTCCTGCAGACCACCACCAGGACAAGCATTCCACTGCAAACAATTCAGAGTTCTTCCCAGGAAGTGTGGTTCAGGGCCACGCTGGCCTGGAGAGAAACGAAGCAACTGAGATGGCCACGTCTCTCCTTTTCAGCAGAACAGTGTCAGGTGTGTGACGTTTGTACCTCTTATTACAGAAGTTGATCCCCTCAGGTTCAATGGTATCTCTTATACTTTCTTCTCCCACAATCTGCCACCCTGAACGATCCCCCATCATGAAAACATATATTCAGCATAAAAAACGGTGGAAAAAACAAACATACATGCAACATACTTTATGTATCCCATTCATTCTGTAGGAACAGAACTACCCCTATTACATGCAACTCATTAGTACATGGATTTGTTCATTATTTCATCTGTGAATGAGGCTCAGATATGCATTTCATGGTCTTTTCTGGGAAGAATTTTTAGAGAGAGAATGGCATGAATGAGAAATAAAGACTCAGAGAAGAGCAAAAGTTCACCTGGGCTGGGGCACGCGTGAGCAGCAATACAGGATCATAACGCTCAGATTCTACTTGAGAATCATAATCATGGAAAGAATGAAAAGTAGCAGCCCTCGTATATTACTTGCAGACATAATGTTCATGTTTATTTGTCTTGGCCGTCAGGTTTTTCTGAGTGGGAATCTGACCATATGCTTCCCTTTCTAGGAACACAACCGTTCTGAGTCAATATGCTAGCTTGGGAGCGTAACATGGCTTTACAGCATATTTAATTCCATCCTTCACTTTGAAATGAAAATTGATGTCAGTTCCCCCACCCCATCAAGCTGTTTTCCAAATGCTCAATTGCTCTGTCTTCCATCACACTTCTCCCTGTCTCATTTGTCAACGTCCTTTTACCTTCACAAATATTTTCAACTAAACTTAAGATTCAAATGAATTCCTTTCTGTCTTACCTACTGGCTCCTCATAGTAATAGTTTCATAGTTATTAGAAACCTAGGAATAGAAGGCCTCTGAGGAATTCCCAAGGAGGACAGCATGAAGCCCATTGTCCAACAGAGACCGTGAAGAGAGAGAGAGAGAAATGTCCTGCTTACCTTCTATCAGCTTCTCCCCAGGTAGGGAGAATATGAGTTATTCATTTTAAGTAAAGAGGACCTTTTGGCATTTCAAGTTCACAAGCCTTACTTTCCATGACAGCTAATGTAATGTCCTTGCAATGTGGCCAGAAAGAGGGTGAAGCAGGAGCAAACATTCAACAACCAACCGAGGATAAAGCCAAGTCAACAGTCCTGATTTACTGAGCATTCACAACATACCACTCACTGGCTAAATTCTTCACATACATTATCTTACTTGGATCTTCTTAAAAATCCCTAGAGTTAAGGCTATTAGTATTATCTTCTTTCAGATAAGAAAACTGAAGTTCAGAGAAGCTAAAATGCTTGCTCATGCTCACACAGGTAGTAAGTGGCACTCCCAGGATTCAAGTCCAGATTTCATTTGATCTCAGTGCTTTCGACTACCAAGCAATGCGTCTTTCTGGTACAGCATCCATGGAAGAGGCTGAGCTGAGAAGTGGTAACCATGTTGAAGGATACAAGGCAAGAAGCTGAGACCAAAGGAAACGGCAGAGATTGCGCCAGGAGAGTGGAAAGCAGTTGCCTCACCCTGGATGGGTAGCAGGCTGAGAAACATACACAAGGCAGCATTCTGCTGGCAGAAGGTCAGCCCCTGCCCCTTTGTCTTTGACCTGGCTTCCCTCTCGCTGAGTGCTTGCTCTTCCCAGATCCTCTCCTTAGTCACCGCTGTCCAGATTATCTCCACAGCCTCCTCTCACGTTCTGTCTCCCATTCTAATTCCAAACATCCTGAACTTTGGGTTCCTCCCAACATGCTGTGTGCTCCCCTGTCTCCAGAGCTTTACCACTGCTGTTCCCTCTGAGCAGACCCCTCTTTGCCCTGCCTCCTCTCGCTGATTAACCTCACCTGGGAGGCTGCACTGCATCCTGGTGTCAAGGGTGGACTCCAGAACCAGGTCACTTAGATTTAACCTCTAAGTCTACTTCTTAACTATGTTTATGACCTTGGCCAAGGGATTTAACTTCTTGCTTCCTCAGCTAAAGTGTTGTGAGGATTAAGGAGTTAAAACATGTCAAGTGTTTAGTACAGTGCCTGGCACAGGGTAAGAGCTTACTACCTGCTAGCTGCTGATTCTTATCCCTTAAACTTCGTTTCCTCTCCTCTGGGCTGAAGCTAAGAGCTCCTGTCTGGGGCCCTCTGACATGGAACTTCCTTCCCTGTACAGTAACGATGTGATCCTCACCCGTCTCCTCTGATGGACTCCAAGCTCCCTGATGGTAGGAACCACATTTGTCCTAACAGTACCTCCAGCACCTAGTTAAGTGCTTAGATATATTAGGATTCAATAAATACATGTGGAATCGCAACTTTGTTTGAGCTCTCGGGTTCTAACATTTGATTGTTGGTTCCTGACTTTTAGCTCCGATTCCAAGATCATTTCATCTCATCAGGTATCATGCTCCGAGAAATACAGCTGCCATTTTTGTTTGGGAGAAGCTGACTCGGGATCCTTGAGTGCTGATTTGCAAGTAGTGTCACCTGGGTTTAGCACTACCATGACCAAAAGATCCCTCTCAAATCACATGATTTTAAAATCACATGTTTTAAAAATAGGCAAAGGAAATCAGCATACATTGTATTTAAAACTCTGTATTATGGAGAATTTCAATTATATTTTACAGTAGACTATATCTTGAACGCTGATACACCCAGCTTCACCAATGACCAATTTATGGCCAAGTTTGCTATCTCTATAATTCCATCTATTTCTCCTCTTCTGTCATTTTGAAGCAAATGAGATTTCTCATATCATTTATTTATTTTATAATTGATGAAACTGTGGTGTGGTTCAGAAATGTTGAGTAATTCCAGATGAAGTTAAGGTGTTCAATCATTTTCATCCATCCAGTCATTCAAACAAACATATGTTTATTGAGAATCTACTATGTGGGGGGCACTACAAGTGATAAGTAATGACCAGGACATAGAGAGTCCCAGCTTTCATGGAGTGTACCTCCTTGGGGTAGAGAGAAGAGGGAACCAGACAAAAAATAATTGAACAAATACATCAAAGAGAAAATTTTAGATAATTAGTAAGTGTTGAGAAAACAACAAAAGACAGGAATAGACAGATTAAAAATGAAAGTGGAAAAGGAAGTTCTGAGGAGGTGACATATGAGCTGAACCCTGAATAAAG
Organism: Vicugna pacos; assembly: GCF_048564905.1. Taxonomy (NCBI): domain Eukaryota; kingdom Metazoa; phylum Chordata; class Mammalia; order Artiodactyla; family Camelidae; genus Vicugna; species Vicugna pacos. The sequence goes on from NC_133003.1 coordinate 37,468,975, forward strand.
AGAAGTCAGCCACGGGAAGGCCTTTGAGCAGGGAATTTTGGAACAAGCTAACAACAAGTACAGAGATTACAAGGCAAGAGTAAAGTAGGATATCTGAGGGAAAAGGAGAACCAGGTGGCTGGAATGGAATGTCAAAACATAGTTTTCCAAAAAAGGTAAAATCATTACTCTCATACAGATACAAAATAAAGATCTGGTAAGGACTTAATTTATTAATCAATGGTGGAACGTGACAAAGGAGAAGCCACAACTACACAAGTTTGTGTGGAATAAAGGAGTATTGAAAGAAATGTATGGAGAGAGGCAAAACCCACTCCTCTCACAAGTGAGAGGGGACTCAATTGATCTGGACAGAACAGATCTGAATATCCAGAGACAAAGATTATTTTCACATTGCCAAATTACAGAGTTGTGAAACAAATTCCATGGAATCAAAATCAGATAGCTGGGCAGGTGTCATCTAGAGTCTAGCTAATGCATAGTTTTCCATGGACACATTGATTTTTTTTCCCCTGACCACCTACAGACTTTAGATTTAAGTTTAAGGGAAACAGGAAACCTTGAGAAGGTTTTAAAGCCAGGGAGAGGCATGCTCTGTCTACCCACTGACAAGGACCACTTTGGCTTTTGGGTAAAGAATGAACTGCTGTGCGGTTATAGCGACAACTACGTGGCTGGAATGCAGTGTTAAAAGTAACTTTCAAAAAAGGGGAACATCATGACCCTCATACAGACATAAAATAAACATCTGTTCAAGGTTTTAATTAGTGAGTCTGTCAATGAGGGAAGCCGGCAGTTGACCCAATGAGAGATGGTGGTGGTTTGGTCTGGGAGGTGGCACTGAAGACAGAGAAGTAAATGGATTCAGGTTGAGTTGGAACTGAAAGAATGGGCTCTTGTTTTTACCTGGAGTCTTGTTGCTAAGTGATGCTCAAAGAGAAAGGGGCCTTGAACCTCCAGGGCTGGGGAAGGAGGGAAAGGAAGAGAGGACCTTAGTCTGGGTCAGAAGGTCGGGTGAATCAGGAAGAAAGAGCAGAGCTGTAGGCAGGAAGCACCAGTCTGTCAACAGGAGTGAAGCAGAAGCCCAATACTGAGCCCTGAAACTGTTCCCTGTACCACATGAGGCTGTGGTTGACAATCAGCCTTGTCGGCACTACAGTGCTAGCCTGGAAATCCCTACGCACTTAGCCAAAATCATGGTGAACCCAGCTCTGCAGGGGAAATGGGACAAAAGGGTACCCACCAAAAGAGAAAAGGAGCTAAGGTTATGATCCCCAAGGGTTCATGGGTAGAGCAGAAATCCATCCCCTCACCCCTTCATCATCACTGCATGCCCCGCAATCTAGGAATCTACTTAATACATGTGGCAGAAGGAGGTCAAATACTGGAGTCTTGGGAATGGGGGCTGCCCAAGGGGACTTACTCCATGACAATCACCATGACCTTGTTTGACAGATGTGAAGATCAAGTCCTGAAAAGACTGAAAGATCTGCCTAATGTCACAGAGGGGTGGTGTTGTCACTGGAAACTAGAGGCTGTGGACACTCCACAGTGCTGTGTTCTCTGCACCACACAGCCATCTCCGTACAGTGCTGATTAGTTCAACATGTAAGACTCAGTTCCCTGTATCAGCACTGTCCATAGGGACTTTCTGCAGTGATGCAGGTGTTCTCCAACTACATCAGCCACCAGCCACACGTGGCAATAGACTACCTGACATGTGTCATGTTTGAACACTTTTCCCATTTTTGAGCAATGTTCTGCTTTATGAGTTTGCATCTCCCCAAAGTAGAAGCCAGACAATATTTTTCGGCCTCCCTTGTATCTAAATGCAGGCATGTGATGCAGGCTCTGCCAGTCAGATGCAGACACTAGTAGACTCTATTTTGGTGAGATGGTGGCAGATACTTCCAGCTACCAGAAGCAGGAATGATAGAGTCAAAGGACCCAGATCAGGGTCAGACATAGGCACAAACTACAAAGTCTTAGGAGCATCTGCTGTGTTGTCTCTGCTGAAGGTGACAATCAAAATGGTTTGGTCATTGTTCCCAGCTGAGTAGCCCCAGCTTTATTACTGGGCTATCCAGAGATGCACTGAGCCACCTAACATTCTACACTAAACTACATCTCTGCTTAAACTAACTAGAGAGAGTTCAAATATTTACAACGGAGAAGTCTAACTGTTAGTAACAAAGAAATCTGCCCAGGAATTTTTACCAAGAGGGAAGGTGTGTGTATCAGTCAGGTAAACAAGGTTGAGTGTCAGTAACAAGTAATCCAGAATCTCAGTGACTTACCCATCAAAGTTTATTTCTCACTCATGCAAGACATCATGGAGGTTGTTGATGGGCTGCATGTTCCATGTGTGTCTTCGCTCCAGGATTCGGGCTTTTGGCACAGCCCCTATCTGACACACTGCTGATGTCATGGGTGAGATAAAAGAGAAAAAATGTAAATCATGAACTGACTCTTAAAGCATCTTCTTGGAAGTGATAATTTTATGTGTGATTTCACAGGCAGAAGCAAGTCATTTGGCCACTCTTGAGTAGAAGAAGACAGGGATATATAAACCTCCCAAGGAAGGTATATGGGCTGTTTTGAACAACAATATATTCTACAAAACCTACAAATAGCTAACATTTATTGCATGCTTATTTTACAGCAGCCAATAGGTGAAGCCCTTTATAAACATGATCTTAATTAAGTTTTACAATGATCCAGGTTTGTTATTCTCCCCATTTTACAGATGAGAAAACAGAGAGGCTTAGTAAGACTGAGATGTTGCTCTGAGTCACGTAGTTAATAAGTAAGGGAGGCAGGATTTGACCATAATCCTCTTTGACTCCAAACCCCATGCATACTTTCTTCTAAATCACTGCACTGCTTTTGATGCAAGAGGAATATTTCTGAGAGAGGTGAGGAAAGTAAAGGTTTCTGAAAAAATAAATTTTCTTCAAATCTGTAGTTTAACATTTTTGCTACCAAACAGCTTCATCTTTTTAAGATCTCTGAAAATTATGAAGCCTAAATCAATTTTCCCTATAATTCCTTTGCTGTAAAATGTCTTAGGATTCTGTCACAACAACATTCTGCAATAATAAAATTCTTCAGCTAATTTTAAAAAAATGTGTTCACTCATTTATTTTTAAATTTGTGATGTACTATAACAAATAAAAGCTTACTCTTCCTTCCCCTAATATCAATTGCTTCTCAAGAGGAAACCGAAAAATAGCCCAGGTGTGTGTCACCCTCCAGATACTATTTGATACATTTATAAACATAATACACTTTCTATAAAGTTTTTAATAATCTGATGTTACACAAATGGGATTATGTTATGCCTATTACTCTGTCTCTTGTTTGTATTTTATCATATTCTGGGTATCTTTCCATAGTGGTATTTATACAACTATCTCATTTTTCTTAACAATCTACTTTATTTTGTAAAGCAGAGTTTAAGTTATGATCATAACGCATCCTACTCTCCTTTTCCCCCTACTGACCAAACCCTCGTACAGGCTCAAAAAAAGAATGCTGGGTCTGAATTTCTTTAAAATGAGTGTTGGTCTATTTCCTCTCATGGTATAACTCTAGTGGAAGTCATTTTCCTCTCACATATATTTTATTACCTGGAGTACTTCATTTCCTCCTGCCTGGAGCTGGTCTTCAGTGTGAAGGAAGCTTTTTTTTTTTTTTTTTTTTGCTACCAATTGTTTTGTTAAGAAAAAAAGTGAGGTCCCAGATGGATGGGCCAACAATGTCTTCCAGTACACTCTTTCAGAATGACCATCTCTGTGATCCCTTTTGTCCATGTGAGTATTTTTATGGGGAACAGACAATTTTAATACGAGCTGGGGCCTCCTGCCTCCCAGTTTTGTGCTTGTAGGAGGCTGTAATGAACAAGCAGATTAGTATTTAATGCACTAAGCTGTACCATGCTCTCCTCAATAAAGCTTTAATTATTTAGATGGTCATGAAGGCAGCTAACGTGCTTAATACCCTGCACAGAACAATGCGCAAATCACCAGAGCAAGGGAGATTACAAGTCAAAGGAAAATGAATGGTCATCTCACAGTCAGAGCCCACCAGGTCCTCCGCAATGCCACTTGACTAGACGCTGAATAATTTCACTGGGCAACGACACCGAAGCTTTCGGCTCCTCTGCGCAAGGGGCTTTTAAAAATCATGTACATTCTGAACATTTAATTTTAAAGGTCCCCATGGGGGTGGCCTCTGTGAGCTTGACTAAACTCAAATGTTCTGGTTCAAGAGGGAAGAGAGACATGGGGGAGGGGCCACAAACCAAGCTCCTGTAAAGCTCCCGGGATTGCGTCTTCAGAGACCAAACCGGCTGAGGCTTTCTGTCACGGTTCCAGAATGAATAACTCACACAACTAATTAAGAGCAGTCTCGAATAATTAACATCTGTGCAAGCAGACAGTTTTGCCTCGGGACCATTAAGAAGCAAATCCAAAAGCGAATGGTCCACAATGAGCGATGGGCGCCTCCAGGAGAAATACATTCTCCTTTGTTCCCCTCCGCAGACGATGGTGAGAGGTGGTTCGCAAGGCGCTCCCGAAGGTCCCAGGGGACCCTGCCGTGGTCACCAGGAGCAGCGGCTTGACACTCTCTGTCGCCCCCTTCTCTGCGTCCCTCTCCGTCTCTCACTCCGACTCCCTAGGGTCACGTCCCGCATGAACTACTTGTGCGCGTGCGCACGCGTGCACACGCACACGCACGTGCACAGAGTGAAGGGCGGGGTTTGGAAACAGACCACGCTTGGGAGCGGGCAAGGGAGAGGGAGCGGCATAGAGGAAGGAAAAGGTCTCTGTAATCTGTATCTGGAAAGTTCAAATTAAGTTGCGAATGTATCAAAATAGAATGAATTCAGACTAAGAGAGCCACTGTGATGTAAATCCTGTACTAATCAAATTAGGTTAGTTAGAATGATTTACACATTCAACACATAAGTAATTTTGTCATTCCTGTTTAGCTCCTCTTTTTCAAAATTAATCAGTTTTTTCTGTTTATATGGAAATATACATACATAAATATAAAATAAATATATAAATATAATATATGTAACAAAAATATTTTATATGTGTGTATATATATATACATACATACATACATAAGAGCTTAAGTCTGAAAAGATACACAGAATGCTGCTAACAGTGGCTTCCTCTGAGGTCCAGGTCAGAAACTGAGTCCGCTACAGACGGGAGGGTTAAGAGAGGCTCGTTTCTCATTACAAACCCTGCTGTATCTTTTCAATTTTGTATCGTGTGTGTACTACCTTAGCAAAATTTTCATTTAAAAAACATGCTTTTTGTGACAATAGTGCAGAACCATGTAGGGACAGAATTCGGTCAAATATTTCTCCTCTCCAGATCCCCTCCTCCACCATAAAGGCTGCCAGTGGTTTGGTGTGTACCCTTCTGGGTAAATGGTTCTCAACCTGGCTGTGTATTGGAACTAAAAGCTCAATAAATATTCGCAGACTATATTATTGGTCACCTAGATTGCCTTTTTTGACTTCTTTCGTCATAGAGTAGTAGATATTACACTTGACTCTCGCTGAGTATCACTGATTTTAAAGTCTCCCTTCCCACAGTAATGCTTATAGGAGTATATTTCTCTCTCTAGCTATAGATACAGATTGGTTCCAGTAGGCCCACAGATACCAAAATCCACAGATGCAAAAGTCCCTTATATAAAACAGCATCATATTCACATATCATCTATACACATCTTCCCATATACTTTAAATCATTTCTAGATTACTATCATACCTAATACAATGTAAATGCTATATGAATAGTTGCAGGCATGTGACAAATTCAAGTTTTGCATTTTGAAACTTGCTGGAATTTTTTTCCCAAATATTTTTTATCTGAAGTTGATCTAATCTGCAGATTGAGAATGATGCAGACACAGAATGAATGCATGGATATGGAGGGAAATATGTATGTATATGTGTATATATGTATGTGTATCTTACTATTAAAACAAACTACATATATATATATATGTATGTAGTTTGTTTTAATAGTAAGATACTTCTAAATCAGTGGTGTAAGTCATCCATATTTAGTACCTATCTTAGTCAAGGCTATTTGCTAGTAAATAATTAAAATGTGCTTCAAACTAATATAAATCAACAAAAGATTTTTTTATGAAAATAGTGACGTTTCATGGATGTTAAAGTTAACTGCTAAAATGAACACCAAATCTTCAAAGGCCTAACAGAGTAAAGGTTTGTTTCTTACTCATTCCACAGGCCAGTTGGGGCTTCACCAGTGGCCTTCCACAAAGTAATTCAGGGATGTGGGCTCCTTCGAGCTAATGGCTCTATTGGGTCCTGAATCCTCTGCTGGACCCTGTTAACTGACCAGTCACTGAGCAAAGAAAGAGAGTCTAGGACCGGGGAGAGAATTAGGGAGCCATGTCTGGAAGTGGTGTCCATCCCTTCTGTCCATATTCCACTGGCTAGGACTCAGTCCTATGGTAAGACTCAAGTGCACAGGAGGCTGAGAAATGTAGCTTAAGTGTGTGCCCAGGAGTAAGGGGAGAACACAGGTACTAGGAGGCACTAACAGCCTCTGTCATAAGCAGGAAATGAAGGTTGGACTAAACAAAAAAATGGGTAGTATTTAGGGAGTCAAGCAGCGATGCTCGCTCGCTCTCTCTCTCTCTCTCTCTCTCTTCCCTCCCCTCCCTGGGGGCACACCATCGGTCTTTGCTTCTCCCTGCATGACTGTATTATTCTGCTCTCCCCTCCCTTCCTCTCCCCTTTTCTCTCTCCCTGTATCTCTCTGCCTGTCTCTCTGTCTCTCCCCTCTCTCCAGGTGGAATTGAAAGAACGTCTGTTGTTTTGTCTGCCAGACAGACAAAGTGCCTGCTTTGAAAATAAATACCTAATTCTAGTCATAAGTGCTACCAAATATGAATTCAGTTTGCAATGATGGACATTCTGACTTACTTGGGGAAGGCTTCTCTGAGGGAGTCCCAATTCAGCTGAGATAAGAGGAATGAGGGAGGAAGATGGGTGTCCTGCAGGAGAATGGGAGAGAGCCTCAGGCAGAGAAAACTGCATTTGTTATACAGATTGTCACAGAGAGGCAAATAGTGCTACCAAGGCTGGTCTAGAGCGAGTAGGAACTCCTCAACCATGATAAAAATTCTGGATTTTCTGAAACTTATATAATATTGTACATCAACTATACTTCAAGTTTTTAAAAGTGGATTGTTTCCCCTCACAACGTGGAAAGTCAGCCTCTTCTCTTTAAACATTTGTTCTTTAAAATAAGGACCACTCTAACTCCTAGGCTTTTTGTTTAAATATTAGCAGGACTAGCATAATTAATGGGGCAGCATGGTTTTGACCACATGTTTGTCTGTAGCCATAGGGAGTGGAAAACCTAGCCACGACCAAGCTCTGCATTAATTCACACCCACCGCTCTTCTTCCAGTTAGCTAATCCACGCTGTCAGGAATGTGAAACAAAGTCATTGAGAGCTGAAGTCCTGGAAATGACTTCTTATAATGTATAACTGCTTGAAAACTTATAAATGCAGCAATTATCAGGCCAAGATAGAGCTGAGATGTGCCTGTTCCATTTATGCTAAGATTTTGTTTATAATATGTTTTATAAAGCTACACACTGTTTAAACATTAGTGACATTGATTCTCTCTGTACAGTAATCACCACAACACGTATTTCCTTGCTCTGGATGGAAAATCAGTGGGCAGGAATGTGCTGTTAATGATGTGTTGGCATGGCATTTCCTATATTACAAAACACAGCCTAAACTATTAAAATATCATCTTATCAAGTACAAACTGAAGTTAAACAAAGTTGTTCTACTAAATGAGTATAAATTTCTTAGTGCTCATGATAATACTACAAACGTATTAAGGGGAATGACTATAAAAATGCTGGCTAACTTTATACCACTTTACAAGTATTCAGTGAGAAAAAGAAATCGAACTACCAATATTTTGACTAAGGACTGAATTAAATACAAATATTTTACAAAATAAAAAGAACTTTAAAATTATTATGAAACATACTATTCTTAGTTCTCTAACAATCATTTTTTCATATGCAGTCCCAGCTCTGGTATTTACTAGGTATATGAGCTTGGGCAATGTATTTAATCTCTTTGATCCCCAGTATTCTCATCTGTCAAATGGCTATCTTAATTAGGTCATATTTTGTAGGTTTGTTTTGAGGATTGACATACTGATCTAAAGCACATAGCCCAATTTCTTGCACTTAATAAAAGTCTGCAGTCAATAAAAGATAGCTCTTATCCATAAAAGAATTTCATAACAACTCTTCAGAAATCAAAGCTTCCATGTGTTCACCCAATAAAATACAGTTTTGAGATATTACTACATATTTGGAGGTAGATACACAAAGAAGTACAAACCTCACTGTCACTACCTTGGGAGAATTTATAGGATTTTTGTGTGGCACATTACCAATGAGATTAAATATGCTACCAAGAAATATGTGAGTCAGTGATACATTGATCTAAATTTTCTGCAACTGAGGACCTCTTAGAGAAAGGTGTTCTCTCAGGCTCCCAGAGTTGACTTGCATTATTTTTACTATAATTCTATTTAAATATGTACAAACATAAAAGCATGTTATAAACTCCTTATTGCCCTTAGGTAACTATAAAACAAAAGCAAATAAGCAAATTAAAGACAAGCTACAGTATCAATAAAATCCAAATGAACAGCATTTACTGTAGGCAAAAATGTTTGCTAAAACCAAACTGTGGTTTAGAAGTTTTTGGTTCAGGGACGGAGGAAGGAAGAGAGGGAGCAGATGTCAGGCAAGGCTTCCAGCTAAAGGTAGAGGTTGAGATAGCAAAGAACATGCAGAGGAAGAGTATTTGCAAGGTCTCTTTAAAGAGTGAGTCAGCTACCGGGGGACCAGAAGAGACGGTTCACTAGAGAATTCTGATGAGAAGAAAGAAAAAAAAGATGAGAGGTGAAGGTTATAAGGTTAAGAATTTTTTCTTTCAACCTAGGGGATATCTGTACTTGTCTGAAGACACAAAGAAGGATCTAAGTGAAAGAGAAACTGATGATGTAGAGAAAGAGACGGGAGACAACTGTGGAAAAGCCAGGGGGGATGAGTGCATCAGTAGCCCTGCAGGACTGCTTTCATCCAGCACATTTTCTCGTTTTCCCTCCAGTAACAGACAGTCACCTCCCTCCACTGCACTGTGAATTGTCTATGGAGGGGCCTCTGAACCAAGGTTAGCCGGTCAGTTTGCTTCCTCTGAGATTTTGAAACTTGAGCAGAGACTCAGTGTCGAAAGAGTCTGGGCTGTCGTTTCATGACACCATTCGAGAGGAAAGAACCGGAGCCTTTCCTGCCAAGGTCTTTACGAAGCCTTGTTTTCACTTTCTTGGATAAATCAATCTTTACCTGAACTACCCAGAAGCACATTAAGTTAAATGCAACCAAACGAATGTTAACCGGTGTAAATATGGACGTAGAGACCCGCTCTCCTTTCTTTGGGACCCAAGGGAAGCGTCATGGACAGGCTGACAGACAGGTTCCAGCTTCTGAACAAACTAACAAGTTGGACTGTCTGCCAAGTGTAAGGGGGTGGAATGTGATTATAAAAAGAGCTGAAAGTTCAAAGACGCTTTTATCTCCTTCGCTCGTGGTACAAAATCTTTGTAGAGGTAGATCCAACATTGGGAAATGTTTTGACAGAACCAACTGCAAGCCTTTGGGATCTAGGTTTAGAATTTGAATCCAGTTTTCTCATGGGAAAGGGAAGCTAGTCTACATAATCAAGGAAAGGAAGAAATTGGATCTGGTGTGTGTTAGAGGATGAGCAGAGAGAATCTTCAGGAGGGTAGTAACAGAACTAAGCATTGTTTAGTAGAAAGTTGATGTTACAAATGATGTTTAGTAGAAAGGTGATGTTACAAATCCAATGTTACAAATCTCGAATGTGCAATTTATCCCTTCCCACCCCCTTTACCCCTGGTAACCATAAATTTGTTCTCTTTGTCTGTGAGTCTGTTTTTCCAGCTATTAACTACTATATATAAAAAGATAAACAACAAGTTTATACTGTGTAGCCCAGGGAATTATGTTCAATATCTTGTAGTAACCTATAATGAAAAAGAATATGAAAACAAATATATGTATGTGTATATATGACTGAAACATTATGCCATACACCAAAATTTGACACAACATTGTAAACTGACTATACTTCAATAAAAAAGAATGCAAAAAAAATCCAAAGTTGCTATAATATTATCTAAGATATCCAGTTTTCAACCCTAAAAAATTTATAAGAGCTATAAAAGCAGGATAGGGTGACTCATATTCAGGAAAAAACCACAGTAAACACACTGTCTCTCAGTGGGTCTAAATGTTGGATAGAACAGAAAAGACCTCAAAGAAGCTACTACAGATATGTTCAAATAATGGGAAAAATATATTTAAAAAACAGAGAAAAACATGATGACAATGACTCAACAAGTAGGGAATATCCATCTAAAAGTAGAATCTGTTAAAAAGAAACACATGGAAATTTTAAAGTGGAAAATATAATAACTGTAATGAAAAATTAGGCAGATGGACTCAAGAGCAGAACTGAGATGGCAGAAGAAAGAAGTGAGCCTGAAGACAAAGCAATAGAAAGTACCCAGTGTGGAGGACAGAGAGAAAAAAGATGAAAGAAAAATGAAAGCCACAGAGATCTATAGGACAACATCAAGTGCATTAACACATGTATAAGGGATACCTAGAGAGAGAGGAGGGAAAGGAGTGGAAAAAACATTTGAAGAAATAATGGCCTAAAACTTTCCAAATTTGATGAAAACTATTAATCTACAGATCCAAGAATTTCAATGAACTCTAAATAGATAAACACAGAAATCCTAACCTAGGCACAACATAGGCAAATTGTTGAGAGACAAAGAAAAGACCTTGATCGCAACAGGAGAAAAATGACTCATTACATACATTGGAGCAAAAAAAACAACTAATGGTTGACTTCTTATCAGAAACAGTGGAGGTCAGAAGTCCCTTAGTTGTTAAAAGAAAATGACTGGCCAAGAATTTTATGTCCACTAAAACTATTCTTAAAAACTGAAGGCACATTAAGAAGGGAGGGTCTATCTCAGTGGTAGAGCACATACTTGGCATGCACAAGTTCCTGGGTTCAATCCCCAACACCTCTGATTAAAAAAAAAAAAAACCCACTAATTATCTCCCCCCCATAAAATTTAAATAAAATAAATAAAAATAAGTAAAGTTTTAAACATGAAGGCGAAATAGAAATATGCTCAGATAAACAAAGGCAGAGAAAATTAATTGCTAGAGCCCTGCCTTACAAGACATGCTAAAGGAAGTGTTTCAGGCTAAACTGAAATATTTCTAAGCACTAACTCAAATCCTTAAAAAAAAAAAAAAGAAGAAGAGCACAAGATACAGTAAATACGTAGGTAAAATATGAAAGATTATATGGATATATTTTTTCCCTTTCTACTCCTAACTTCTTATAAGATTGAATAATGGGATGATTACAACACCAGTGCAAACAGTCACCATAAAAGAGCTGGACTTACAATGTCAGTATCAGACAAAATAGATTTTAAGACAAGAAATATTACTGGAGACATAAAAGAGATTTAATAATAAAAAATGGTCAATATATCATGAAGATAGTACAACTGTAAATGTATATGTACTTGACAAAAGAGCTCCAAAACATTTGAAACAAAAGCTGATAGAATTGAAAGGAGAAACTGAAAATTCAAAAATTATAGTTGGAGATTTCTATATTCCATTGTAAATAAAAGAAGAACAAGACAGAAAATCTTCTTAATGAGAATGAAGACTTGAACACTTTCAACCACTTGACATAACCGCCATTTACAAAATACTTCACCCAGGGGCAACAGAATACACATTTAAGTGCACAGGGAACATTCTCTGGTGTAGACCGTATGCTAAGTCATAATACAGTTTCAGTCAATTTTAAATGTTAGAAATCATTCAAAGTATGTTTTCTGACCACAAAACCATTACATTAGAACTCAACAACAGGAAGAAAATTGAATCTTCAAATATTTGGAAATTAAGCAATACACTTATAAATAATCTATGCGAAATTAGAAAATCTTTAAATGGAATGAAAATAAATGTATACCAAACCAAGACTCGTAGGATACAGATAAAACAGGACCTAGGGGATTTGAAGCATTGATTGCTTACATTAGAACAGAACAAAAAAAATTCTCAAGCCAGTCATATAGATTTCCATCTCAAAAAACTGGAGGGGAAGAAAAAAGCCTGAGCAGAAATCAATGAAATAGAAAACAGAAAAGCAACAGAGAGATTCAATGAAACCATAAGTTTGTGTGTAAGAAAGAGAGGCAAACATTGAGAAGCCTTTAGCTAGACTGACCAAGAAATGAAGACAGATATAGCAAGCTGGAAACCAACTGTACAGAGATGGCAGTATGTCTAGAGCTTTTATCACGTGTAACAATATGATATGCAATTTAAAATGAGCTTTATGCATCTTGTGTAATAAACTTGTGAAACATGCATGTATTGGGGAAAAAAGAAATGAAGACAGAAGACAAAAATTATCAAAACAAGGAGTGAAAGACGTATCATTACTACCAACCAACTTCACAAAAAGTAAAAGGCTCTAAGAGAGTATCATGAACGACTCTATTAGACATTTTAGAGGAAATGGATGAAATCTTAGAAAAATACAAGTTACCATACTGACTTGAAAAGAAATAGAAAATCCGAGTAGACCTATATAAGGTAAATAAATCACATTAGTAAATAAAAATCTTCCCTTGTAGACATGTCTGAGGTCAGAAAACTTCACTGGCACCCTCTGTGAAATATTTAAAGAAATACTAGTCATCCAAAACTTTCTGCAGAAAATAGAGGAGAGCATGAGGACAGAAAATCTCAGGTCTTTATGCTGGAAATACTGAGCCAGCAGAAACCATGCTTTGGGGTTTGTATAATGCAAAAGGGAGAATCATCTTTCTCCACTTCTACACCAAGCAGGATTTTGAACTTGTATTATTCAGAGATCTCTAGAGACACAGAACAAATACAATATATAGAAATGTACAGAAGAGGAGATCTATTATAGGAAGTGCCCCCATGCAATTATGGAGACTAAGAAGCCATCTGCAAGCTGGAAAACCAGAAAAGTTAGTGGTGCAATTCAGTCCAAGTCAGAAATCTGAGAATCAAGAATGCCACTGTCCCAGGGTGGGAAGAGATTGATGACTCAGCTCAGAAAGAGAGGATTTATGCTTCCTCTGCTTTTTTTGTTCTCTTTGGACCCTCAACAGATTGAATGCTATCCACTCACATTGGGGAGGGCCATCTGCTTTACCCAGTTCACCTATTGAAATGCTAATCTCTTCTGGAAACACCCTCAGGGACACACTCAGAAAGAACATTTTACCAACTATCTGGGCATCCTTTAGCCCAGGCAAGTTGACACAAAAATTAATTATCACAGAAATGTTAGGAAAATGATGGCTAGTCTCTTCAAAAAGTCAAAAGTCTTTTCTTCTCCATCCTTTCCCTCACCTTCTGTCAGGGGAAGTTCGTTTCGAATAGTTCTATGAAATAGCGTTTCACTCATATATTTCTAGGGTCACAGTTTGAAGGAATGATTAATAAAAATGCATATTACTCCTTTGGGGCCAATTTTGTATCAAAATATTTTCCCCATAAAATATTATAGACATTGATATTTATACTGCTTTACTGCTGGAGGGAAGTCTGATGGTAAGTTCTTTGTTACTTTGTACTTAGCCTTTCCTCATTATAACCCCTCATCACCATGTTAAGCCTTTTTAGGATTTATGTATTTATTCTTGGAACTCAAAAAGTCCATGCTAAGTTTCTCACTGACTAGCAGAAACTATGGAAACCCTTTCACAGCTGTATATGCAGGGTTTCACATCGGTTACTTTGCTTCATTGATAGAAGGTTTACTCCGTTAACTCATTCACGATTGCTTTTGTTCAAAATGATCTGGCTCTTCCCTTAGAAGAACCTATTGATAATTAATTATAATCCCCATTGCAAGTCCACTGAATAATCTTACTGTCTTTGTCCTTTACTCCTGTGCCTAGAGGAGCATCTAAACTTCATCCTCTACAACAGTGATTTAATTTCCAACAATGACTACCTCCGTTTTGATCCTGTAACAAGTTTTAAGTTCTGCCATTGCAATTTTAATTTTGGTATTACCCCTCCTTAGCCCACTAATATCATTTTTCATTGCATTGCATTTTATTTTAATGTCAGTTTGATTTCCTTATGGCAGCCTTCCTGGCCACGTGGAGGTCATAGCTTCTTGCATTCAGTTAAGGACAGTTTCAGTTTTCTTATTTATTCCCCCCGCCGCTTTGAGGTAAATGATTTTCAGAGGCTAGTTCTTCTGAATCTGCAGGATAATGATTCCTTTCCCTTTTCTACCATTTTTTTTCATAGATTCCAATTGTTGTTCTTGCTGTTTGTCTGTTTATTTACTTAGAAGAATGACATTGTTCACTGATCTCGTTTGTTAATCAATAGCATGTAAGGATTGCCAATGAATCCGCACAGTGTGTGTTCCCTTGGTTGTGTATGCCATTAACATATGAGGGTCTTAAAAGAAACTCTTCTTTTGGGCAAAGCAGCCTTGAAAAAGGCCTAAGATATAACCTTGGAAAATAAAGTCATGTCTACAGCTCTCACCTCCATTCTCAGTGTCTTTGCACAGTTTCAACAGGTGCATCTCTCTGTTGGCCTGATGTGACCTCATCCTATTATCATTACCTAGGGTTTGATGAAATAAATGAAAAATAGTAAATCCCAGGTAGGGGAATTTCCTACATCTTCTCTTGTCATCCCTCTTAACTTCCTGTCCATTTGATTTCTGGGAACTTTGGTCTCAGTAGATGTAAAATAGAGAGAACTTACTTGGGTAGGAAGGGATTGAGGATGAATGAAAAAGCACCAATATGACTGCTTCAAAAAGGGTAGGGGGACATAGTTTACCAGTAAGTCTAACCTGGTATTTCGGAAACGTCTGACAAATAAAGATCTTTTACTTCCTATTAACAATCATTATATCAAATAAGTGGAAATGTATACAATATATTGGTCTAGACGGATCATCAGCTCTAGTTTGGATTGTTGTTCTGATTTTTCACCTGGCTCCAAGTCTTTATATATATTTTAATGGGAAATTGTGAAAGCCTGAATCAGGGTCTGCTAATCAGATGCTGTTCTAAATCGGAAGCCACAAGGGAAAACTTTAACTGAGCACTTACCCAAATGATGATGAATGTCAAGTCAGTGGAGTCTGAAATAAGGAGATCTTACTGTATGAGAGCGGAAAAATCATCTTTTCTAATTAAACAAGGGTCTCATCTCAGTTCTACTACATTTATTGTTTTCCTGTTGTTAGAGGGAAAAAGTCCTGTCTAGAATGGCTCCAGCAGTTCTTTTAAAGTAAAAGAAACCTCGTTTTTGTTTTGTATTTTATTACACTGTTCCTCTTCTACAAATTAGAAATGATCATGACACTATGAGAATTTACTGACATCATAAATATGGTGAGATTATTTTACAATAATGTTCTTATTTCTCTCCTGTAAATGCTTTTCTCCCATATTTCTGATTATCTAGAGACAAAGGATGACTCTAGCACCTCACATCTTAATGAATTTATTGGTACATATTTTAAGAAAAATAGTCAATGTTTCTTTCTTCTTCCCATAAAATCATCTAATAAGCTCATTGACAATTCTTAATCACAGTGTCTTTTCCTGTTGTTGAATGTTGCATTTGGCAGAGTAGAGTCCAATTTTATTTGAGCGTTTCATTATTTAATGAAAACACCATTTTTAAATGCTTATTTTAAAATCTGGAGCAAACAAACAGTGTTTGTACAGACAAAACAGGCTTTTTGCTGGTTTTGTATGAAAGATGACTGGATTGCATGTACTTAATAAGCACTTCTTAAAGGAGGCTCTTTTCACAGAACAAGCAGTCTCAGAAAGTACTCAGCACCATTGTTAAAATAACAGCATTTGCACTTGTCAAGGGGGAATAAAGAGGCATCAGGCTGCTATTTTTCAAATTACGCAGCATCGATTTAGTGTAGACAGCCATGGAACATTCTTCATACACATGCTATGTAAAAAATGTAAATTCTTAACTCAATAATTTTTTCCAGGCTCCTCCTACGCTCTCTTTGTCTTCATTTCCCCAATTCTTTGTAGGAAATTAGGGAACTCATTATTCATGGGTCAGGAAGAATTCACTGAATCATGGAGAAAAGGTATTTATGAAGGCAAGTCACTCTCTCATCTTCATTGTGCATAAATAAGGATAAGTTATTGTCATGATACAATGACCTGTTTTCTATTTGTAGTTTTGGCCCTGAGAAAAATTAAGTGCAACATAATTTCCATGTAAAAAGATCAATTTATGAGCCACTTGTCTGTCAAAGGCGAGCATCTTTTGGAAGCATCTAAGTGTGCCAGTGACTTGCATTGTTTCTCTCTTTTGGAAACAATCCAAGTTCAAAGTTATGATATCCACTTATGCTCTTTGACAAGGAAAATGATTTCAAGAGTGAACACTAAATTATTTATTTCAAAGCAGAGTTCTTTTTGTTTACTGTATATTGGTTTGACTCTGTAATGTTCCTAAAAATGCATATATATTTTTTTTTCCAAAGTGTCTGTGTCTAAATTATGTGATGTGTATCCTGCCAGGGATGCAACTGATGACATGGTTTTTAGCTGAAGTTTGATAAAGCAATTTGCTTGGAAGTATTAGAAACTACAGCTTCATCAATTTGGTCTGGTCAACAATTTTGGTCAAGTCTTCTTCTGTCAACTTAAGTAAAGAAGATTTTTTTTAAACTTGAGATGTAAAACGCAGGCAGCAGTATGTACTAATTCTAAGTGTACAGCTTGATGAATATTTATATATGTCTACTCCCATGTAATCACTATCCTGATCAAGATATAGAGCATTTCCATCCACTTAATTGTAAACAATACTTTTACCTTTTTCACCATATATTAGTTTTTCCTGGTTACAAACTCATACATAGAATCTACAGCATGTACTCTTAAGTCTACTTTGCCAAAGGAGCTAAGGTAAGACTGATTTCTTTTCACTCAATTATTCTTTGATGGAATTGGGCCAAACTGCTGGTTTCTCCAATTTTTTTTCTTTTTTCTTTTTTAGAGACCCAAGAGCAGTCTTATCTTTTAAAACAATAATATGCCTCTTCCTCTTGAGGTTTTGAGTGGAGCTTTGTCTTTTTTGGAGAGAAGAGCATTCATTCACGCAAATATTTATTCATCCACACAATATGTATTGAGCGGCTACCACGTGCCTGGGGGGGGCATCTAGAGGAGCTGGGAGAAGAAGGAATAAAATGGACCTGGTGACCAACCTTAGGAGTTCAACTCGGGGAGAGTGACAAAAACCAAGTACATGTACAAATGGTGATAAGTGCTCTGAAGGAAAAGTAAAGGAGATAATGAAAGAGAGTAACAGGGGACTGAGTCTTCTGAAGGGTTGGACGGGGTGGGCCCTGAGGGAGTGATATTTAAGCTGAAGCCTGGAGAATGAGAAGAAGCCAGCCAGGAGGAGAGTCAGGGAAAAGCAAGCGAGGCCAAAGGAACAGGATGTGCAAAGGCCTGAGGTGGGAGAGTGGAGTGCATGGAAAATGTGCTTTGTATTGAGGGAGGGGAAGAGAGTCTGAGGTGAGATGGGGGAGTGGGTGAAGGCAGTCTACTAGAAGGTTCTCTGCAGTTTGCACCTGTAAACTTGACACTGATTTCCATCCTAAACACCTTGTGATCTGGAGTTCCCACTGGACTTTGGGATACAATGAGTCAGCACGTCTAGGGTGTTTTGAGGCCATCAGAGGAGGGTGGGCTGTGAGGAACAGAGAAGGTTCTCAATTTAAATGTTGAGACAGAGATGCTATACAAATATTGAGTATTTTAAAAATCATTGCTTTGAGTTTATAAGAGAAGAACTGAAGGAAGTGATTTCATATCCAAGTCAGGGAGATGATGGTGGGATGGAATTCAGGGTAACAGTTCAAACTCTATGGTATCAGTTCAGGTCCAAGTATTTTTTATTTTGAAATAGTGGCTGGAGGAGTATTTTATTACTGACATTGTTTAGGATTGTCAGAGCATGTTCCTAATAAAAAGCAGACAGCTTTTGCATTGAGTTTAGTATTGTTTTAAAATCGTCTACAGAAAATGCACCCCTTTATTGCCTGTATCCAGGCATACTGCACCCACTTTGATATATCTCTGTTTGGAAACACTGATCTCAGAAAATTTTTATTTTGGCCAGGAGGACAGTTTATATTTAGAGCCTGAGAAGAAGCTCAGAAAGGGCCCTCAAATTTCTAAAATTCACAGATTCCAGAATTCCACAAGGAGAATATGTAATTAAATATAAAGAAAAATTATAACTTCTCACCAGAATCTAACACAACACTTGTTCCACTTTACATGAAACGGTAATAAGGTGATATCTAATTTATATAAAATGTTTAAAAGTTATTTGTGCTAGATATAACATATCACTGCTAATGCTCTGAGCATTTCAAATCATACAGTACAGCTTGGAGCATGAATTTTCAAATGTTTTAATCTCGAGACGTCTTTACACTCTAATAGTGAGAACTCCAAAGAGGCTGCCTTAGAAAATTCTAGAAAGCACTAGAACACAGAAGCACATATTCTATTAGCCACCAGGGAAATGACATCATCACAAGTCATAAGCCTCTGGAAAACTTCACTGTGTTCTCATAAGAGAATGAGTGCAGAAAGACAAATAATGTCTTAGTATTATCATAAAAGTAGTTTTGACTTTCAAAATCCCTGGCAAGAGTTTGGGGCACCCCCTTCAGGAGTTCCAAGACCACACTTTGAGAAAAGCTGGCATAGAGGTGGATAACATGGGCTTTAGACAGGTTAAGTTCACCTCCTAGCCTCACCATCACTGAGATTCTCTGAGACTTGATATCTTCAGCTGTAAAATGGGTATAGTGATACTTACTCACAAGCTTATGGTAAGGGAAATGTGGTAAATTATAGATAGTGTATGGGCTAGGAATCTTGAGTTGCAAACAACAAGAAACTCAATGCAATTTAGCTTAAGAAAAACAATCATATTTAATTGTTCATTGATCTTAAAACACTCAGAGGAGTTTTGGCTTCAGCTACTGTTTGATCACAGTTCATGGGATCTTGAGGGATCTAGCTCTGTTTCTCAGCACTCTTTGTATGTTGGTTTTGTGCCCAAAGTGGCTCACCTCATCATGCAACAATGGCTGCAGAAGTTCCAGGCCACACAGCCTCACACCACTCCCTTTAGCTAAACTTATTTGCTGGTGGCTTCCATGGAAGAGGGAGACACCTTCTTTTTGCAGTACCTGGGATTGGTGCGTTTTATTTATCTACCCACTCCCAAATCAGTCACTGTAGTCAGAGGAAAGAAATACATTTTTTTTTTAAAGCAATAGTAGCCCATGTCCAGAAAGGTAAAGTCAATCCTCCCTAAACCTCATGGCTACAAATACAGTGTCAATTCCCCAAAGGAAAACTGGGTGCTTTGGGCGGTAGAAGGCAGAGATAGATGCTGGGAGAAAACAAATGGCCAAATACTATGTAAAGCCTAGGACATGGTAGCTCGTCAGAAATATTGGTATCTTTCTCTTTCTGATTCAAGAAGTCCTTTCATGGTGCTCACTGCTAGGATCACCACGCTGGTGAACAGCATGAAACGTCTCTGACCATATAATTGTGCTCCGTGACAGTCATCAAGGAGATACTTGACTCAGCCAAGCCAGCATGAAAGCCTGACTCCCATAGACTGTCAATCTCAGTAAGTATCATTTTAGGCTTTGAGGCATTCTGTAGCCTAGTAGTACTGAAAAGGCTAAAGAGAATGATGTCTCCAAGGGGAAATGAAAGCTGCGCTAAAGAAGAACAAACAGCCTGTCGAGGGGGGAAAAAAAGTGAGTTTGGATGTTTTTGTATGCCAGGCTGAAATTCTGGCAATCAAATGCTGAAGATGGAAACGTTAGAGTTCAACTTCTGTAACTAAGCTGTGGCTCCAGGGGAGACCTGGGGCCCTGAATCAAAGGAGGTCATTTTTTCTAATCAGTATTGTTCTTACATCAAAATTCCTAGCTGAGTTGTTTTTCTGTAAAATGACATTCATTTTGGTGCAAAGGTTTGAACACTTAACTGGCACACCCTGGTGTAAATGGCACTCTTTTGAGCATGTTGACTGATTCACTGTATGAAAGAGCAGGATTTGGACATGTCACAAGTACCTGAATATCAGTACGAATTGCAAAAACATTAGCGAGATCAGAGTTGATGTGGTATCTCTAAATATGATGATTAATCAGTAAAAGTAGGGAGGAGCATAAGGCTTTTACCTGTAGAATTCTTTTGGTCAAGTGTTTATTTTAGGATTTTATGGTGGCAATCTCTAATATTTTCCTCTTGCTAGCAGTTTTATTTATAGTTTAGGGCATTCTATTTTGCTTCTTCATAAAAGATGTTAGGGCCTGAAGAAAGAAAATGTGTTAGATCTGAGAGACTCAAGAGCTGGCACAATTGAAACCTTGCCTTCTCTCTGTCTAATGTCTCCTCTCCTCCTTTACAGTGTGTACAACAGAGAGCTGCAAACAACTGTGAAAATGCGAAATCTAAAAAAAAAAAAAATTTAATCCAGCCATCCGTTGGTTAGGTCAGCAAACTTACTATAAATTTTTTTTGCATAAATGTTGTAAGTATTGCATCCTCATCATGGAAAATTAAAAACATAGTGAAATGTAGTCTCAATAAGAACTAGCCATAATCCCACAAGGCAGAGACAACTAATGCTCTTATTAAGACTTGTGGCACATATTTTTTCTCAGTTTGTTTGCCTTTTTATATGTCTTTTGAAACAGAGAGCCTTTTTTCTGTTATAATAGCCAAATGTATTGATCTTTTGAGAGGGATTTAGTCCATACTTTTATTTCTACAGGCAGAAATACAAAAAAAAGTTTAAAATACTTGCTTAAGTTTTCTTGCAGTCTTTTATAATTTAATTTTTCTACAAACTTACATTCATTTGGATTTACTTTGGTATTAGGTGTCAAATATAACCTTCTTCATCCTTTTCTGTGTATAGATGATTATGCAACACCTTTTGGATAATCCATTCTTCTCTATCATTTATCATATGTCCATCATATATTGAGAACTTATACATAGTAGGGTCTCTTATGGACTAGTTACTTATTACATTCAGCAATGTGTCTATTATTATGTGAGAACTACATGGTTTAGACACTTGTTGCCATATATTGTAATATTTAATATGGCATATATCTATTCACTATTTTTGAGAAGTTCCTTAACTTTCTCCAAGCACTTACTGACCATATTGTTTGCCAGATAATGTGCCAAGAAGTGGAGATAAAAATCTGAAAAACTGGATAGGCTTCATATTTTAACGTTGAAATGTTTAAGTGCAATTAGAACAGTAAATAACTGAAACATCTGGCACTTAGTACTTTCCCTGGGCCAGGTACCATTTAAGTGTTACAGATACTAACACATTTAATCCTCAAAACAATCATATGAGATAGGTACTATTCTATTCTTCTTTATTTATGATGCAAATTGGGCACAGGGAGTATTTTGCCCAAGGCTCATGCAGTTAGTAAGTAGCAAAGTCGAGATTCAAAACTAGGCAGTTCTAGAAAACGTAACACTCTGACATTGCTGGTGAAAATGTAACATGGTGCAACTACTGCGGAAAACGTTTGATGGTTTCTCAAGGAGATAAACGCTGAATTACCACATGGTCCAGCAGGCCCACTCCTAGGGGAATCCCCCAAAGTATTGAAAATAGGTACTCAAATTCTTGTACGTGAAGGTTCATACCAGCACCGGTCACAATAGCCAAAAGGCAGAAACCACCCAAATTTCCATCAGCTGATGAAAGCAGAAACGCAGTATAGTATATCCATCCAATGGAACATTCTCTGGCCACAAAAAGAATGAAGTCCTGCCATTCGCTGCAACTTGGATGAATCTCAGAAACGTGCCTGGTGAAAGAAGCCGGACACAAAAATCAGTCACATATTGTTACCTACCCTCTCGAGTCGGTCCCCAACAAGGGTCCTCCTGCTCCCTGTCGTTTGAGCCAATAGAACGTGACTGAGTTTGGTTCTGAAGTAAAGGAAAGCTTTATTCTCTGATGAAAGGAGAGGTGCAAGCTCGCGCTCTGGAGCACAGGTTCTCCCGGAAGGGCTGTGGGCAAGGCTGCTCCATGGGGCTCATCCGGGCAGGTGGAGGGGCGGGGCTTTCACTGCCCAGCGCAGGCGCAGCTGTGCTGTTCATAGGCGTCCGTTCCAAGTGTGCGCGCGCAGCGTCTCTGCACACCGCCCGCCGCCGCCATCTTGAACTGCAGAGTCCGAGGCAACGCCTCTGCGCGCGGCCAGTCAGCGCACCGCCCTCCACGCTGAGGTGTCTGGCACGGCCATTCGCACTAGGAACTCCAGTCTGAAGTGCTTGGGGGCAAGAACTCTGCACATGGCATCCTGTGAGCAAGTGAAACTAGATGAAGCACAAAGGAAAAGAAAAGGTAAAAAAAAAAAAAAAGGTTGGGCTTTATTTTATTACCCAGGTTCTATTTTTATTCCTCAGGAATTGTTCATGGGTCTTGCTGTTGACAATATCGATATAATTTTATTTATCTGAAATAGCTAAGCTAGATAAATTCATAGAAAGCAGTTTAGTGCGGCTGCTGAAGGGAGGAAGGGATGGGGGAGTGACTGCTTAATGGATAGAGTTTTTTGCCCGGGGCGGGGGAGGGAGTTGAAAGTATTTCACAGCTAGGTAGAGATGATGCTTGCAAAGCATTGTAAATATACATGCCACTGAATGGTACACTTTAAAACGGGTCATTTTATGTTACATCAATTTTATCTCAATAAAAAGGGGAGCATTTTCTTTTTAAGAGTTCTTGCTATTATGCTGCTAGAATGTAAAGTCGTAAACCCAGACTTACCTGATCCTGAGGGCCAGGGGTAGCTGCACAGAGGAGCTGATGCTTGAGCTGGGTTTGGAAGGATGAGGAGGGGTTCACCAGACAGGGAGTATAGTTTGTGAAAATTCAAAGGCATGAAACAGAGGAAGGGAAGGTAATTTGGTAACGACGTCATATAGCATACAGGGCTTCCGTGGGGAAAAGGGACGTGTCAAGAGATGAAGCTGAAGAATGACATTAAACCAGCACTTACCGTGCAACACAAAGTGCACATTTTTCAAAGGTCAAAGGTTGGAAATCTCAAGGGCTGTTTAGGGGTAGCAACATAAACTCGTTTTGGCTCAGGGCACGTTATTACAGTGGTGTCCAGACATGCACAGCTGCTAAACCCCAGCGTATAACCACGAGCTGCTTATGGGTCTCTAGTTGTACTCTGAGCCAACTTTAAACAACCTCATACATGTTCTCTACAAAGACATTCGCTTACCTGTCATGCCTCTGCACACATACCATTTTAATTTTTCCTTACCTATAGCAGATGGTGTCAGTGCCCTGCATATGTTCCTTTGACACTGACCATTCCTGGACCCTTTGGCTTGACTTCCAAATACCCATGCCTGAGTCTTCTTGCCTGTGGTCTTCCTGTGCCCCCAAAGCCCACACTTTCCAAGTGCACAGCAGGCCAGAAATGCTGGGAACTATACCCCTCCAAAGCAGCCTTTAACACATGGCTGTTGGGAGTTGGTGGATACATACGTAGGTACCCCAACACCCTCTCCCACCACATGAATTAAATCTGAGGTGCATTTTCAACCTGGTCTCCCACAGTCCCAGGCAGAATTAAGTGCCAGGTGCTTGCAGTGGTCATTTGCTTGATAAATGCACCTTTCTTTATTCACTTCCTTCTCTTCTTGTCTTACTTCTCCACTCCCCTACTTACGATTTTGTCTGCTCAGAAAAAAAAAAAGATTTCAATTCAGTCACTTCCTCAGTACATCTGTCAGAGTCTTGTTAGGAGAAGAAAATCCATCCTAGGAATTTCAAACACAGGGATAGGATGCAAGAAATTGGTTACCCAGAGATCAGAAGCTGCTTTTCCTCTGGCTTGAAACCAGTCGCCTATACTGGACCACAGGCAAATAACACTCAGGGAAGTCTTTCCAGACTCCAGGACAAGGTAACAGCCTCCTATTCTCTGCTTCTATAGCTCTCCATTGCTTTAGTCTAACTTCTGTTTCTGTGGCTGTGACTCACGTCTCTCCCGCTAGATGACAAATCTGAGAGAGTAGAAACAACATCTGTGTTTTGCATCCCTAGAGCCCAGCACAAAATCTGGCGCGGAACAGGAGCTCACTGAGTATCTGGCAGAAGGAATGACTGTATCGGGTGTTGTGCTGAAGTTGGCTTGTATCAGCTCATGAAAACCAATTGTGCAATTTTCTTCCTAACCTCCTAACATACTCAGTGATGTCAGCTTGGCAGTCTAAGACAAGACCGACCATTGTGGGAGTGTTTACACCATAAAAATTGACAAACATGGCAGCTAATGGCTGTTTTATTTGGAGAACTAGTTGTTAAAAATTTGCCAGCATACTGCTGACTTAACCCTGTCTCACAATGCAACGTACACAACGTATCCGTTTCCGCTGAAGGTCTTAGCACCTGGCTACACGAGATTATCATGACTTTCACTGAAGGTATTAGCATTTGGCTGCATGATTGATTGGCTCATATAAATTCAGGGATGTCTCCTGTAGATTTTTACTGTTCCATTATTTAACCAGTAGAAAGAAGAATCAGAAATCGCAAGTTGGGTCAGCAATATAGTCATTGCTTTCAGCATGCACGGACACTTGCAATTCTGGCCCACAGCCTTTTCAGCAACACACAGGACTCAGATAGGTATCCAGCCAAGCTGTCTTTCAAACCTCTGCAAGCCCAGGTGCCTGCTGATGTGACTCCAATCTTTCTCTAGATTCAGTATTTTAATGGATTTATTTTTGTGCGTCGGAAGTAAGTGCTTTCCACAGAAGGCTCAGGTTCTGCCCTGTAGCCTTATCTAAGCACCAAGGAACACTACAGAGAACGTAGTAACTTCGCCTACTAAGGGAAGATGGAAATAACTTTTTAGAAAGAGGGAGGTTTGTGAGCCTTTGAATATCTCCCAAGACTGCACTTTGAACCAGTCATTGCAGTTAGGTTGTAGAAGGATATTTTAGAATGTGAGGAGGTGGTTTAATATATTTTAAATGTAAAAGCAATTCTGTTTTTATTCATTTCTAGCCCATAGGAAAACTGGAAAAGTACACATAAAATATGTCTCCTACAATCTCTCTGTGTGATAACATTACGTGTTTTATTTTTTCTTACTATTCTTTTTATATTACCCAGTACATGTATTAGATTTATAATCAGGAGAAGTATATTATGAACTAAAATGCAGCCAACATTTCTTTTTCCCCTTGGCATCCATGTCCACTCCATGTAAAACTAGGAGGGTGGTCAACAGTGTGGTCTGTTCTACCTCTGCCTTTAGAGGTATGTTGACATCTGGACCAGTCATAGAACCACTTCATCCTTAACTCAGGGATTCACCCAGGGCTAGGCTTGTGGCCCTTGGAAAACACCAGTACAGGTCCCTTCTTCATATGGCTTGACAATGAATGTTGGGAGAGAGAAAGAAAGTCTCTCCCTTTTGAATTATGAGCTATAGGGATATAGATTTAGGCTGAGTTTTCTTCCCTTACTTGCAGAAATAATCTTTCTGCAAATGAAGCCAAAGTACCATGAGAAGAGAAATGAGAACTGAGCGGTAGCAGTGTCCAGAAACATGAATTTAATCTTCTGGATCCACCTGTTCCTGAGGCCAAACCCATCACAAGATTTACAGTTACATGAGCCAGTGAACTCACTTGTGGTTTAAGCTAGTTTCAACTAGTATTCTCTCATTGGTCATTGGAACCATTTTTACTAAAAACCGAATGGAAAGACTGCGTGTTACAGCCAGAGATTAAACTGGGTGAACTATTAGGTTATTCCACACGATTTGCGGGAAAATTATGGTCGTTTTAACTGAGCCTTAATTTTCACATCAGTGTATAGTAGCAATCCTTTATCACCAAATCTTGAATCCAATGCAACAAATCAGTTATTGAGTATCAATTGGCTCTGATTAGTAAGTGCCAGGACACACAGAGATAAATATGAAGGTTTCCACCTTTGTGGAACTTGTAATTATTACTTATTTTGTAAGAAGAAGAATGAGGATGAGGGAAGAGGGAGAATGAGAGAGAGGCACACAGGCCTTATAGTAGTTGCTGCCAGAAGATCTGCGTGCTAGTTCTACTTTGGGGACTAATTTGAATCTCTTTTTCTATCTCCAAAAGTAAGATGAAGAGGTTCAGAAGTTCTCAGAGTTTTGCCTAGGAACCTCTAGGTTCCCCTCGACCCTTTCAGGGGGATCTATGAATTCAGATTTTTTCCATAATGATATTAAAACATATTTGCCTTTTATAGTCATTCTTTCACAAATGTAGTGGTTTTCCAAATGACATGATGAGCAATAGTGTCATCACTCTAACAGATAACGGGATATGTGCTTGTCTATTTTTGTGATGTCTACACTTTCTGAAGGCAGTAGGCCTAAGGGGTAAGTATGTCTCTTTTCACAGATGAATTCAGTTTGTTCTTACTACTCCTGTTGTGTTCTATCATGACCTCACTGATGTCTAATAAATTATTTCACAACTCCTAAATTTTCCCTGTACACACACTAAGGTGAAATTAGAAATGAATACGTTTTGTTATTTTATTTTGCAGTAATACTATAGTTTTTTCAAAAAGCTCCTCAATTTAAAATTTTACCTGAATTATTTTTAAATTTATAGTTCATTCTAAAATGAAAGAAAATTTATTTTTTTATTGTGTTGAGAGAGGAATTGTTGGCATATAAAATGGACTTGCTTTCTGATCTCCCAACCACACTCTGTATGTCTAAAGGTGCTGAAAAAGATAAAACTGCGGATCAGAGAATTCTCTGCCTCATAGAAGGGAGAAACAAAAATACAATGTGTGCCATATTTATAGATGTTAATAATTTACCTTATTGTGGTTTGTACAACAGCACATTTTCAAATAGTATTTTGGTGCCAGTGGAGACATAAGTTTGAGACAAATCATTAAGTGTCTGAAGAAAAAGGAATTGAATTTTTTTAATATAGGTATGTTGAACTCTTTAAAATCAAAAGTCATCTGTTACAGATTTTTAAACTAGAAAGGAAACAGCTATTGAAGCATCTTATGGGGTAAGAACTTTGTCAGAGAAGCACACACAACAGCTGATAAACAACATACATCCTCCACCGTTGACATTGGATACCGGCTGCCTGGAAAGTCAGTACAATAGCAGCAAAATTTAGGAATTTTGAAATAATTTATTAGACATCAGTGAGGTCATCATAGTGAGAACACAGTAAGAGTAGTAAGAACAAACTGAATTCATCTCTGAAAAGAGACATACTTACACCTTAGAACTACTGCCTCATCAATTAAAAAATCTAGCAGCAAACATAAAGATCAC
Source organism: Vicugna pacos (assembly GCF_048564905.1). NCBI lineage: Eukaryota > Metazoa > Chordata > Mammalia > Artiodactyla > Camelidae > Vicugna > Vicugna pacos. Next base: position 37,496,685 of record NC_133003.1, read on the forward strand.
ATTAATATCTCATCTGCAAAATTGCATTATAGCTTATAAATGGTTGACTCTGAAGATGAGCCGGGCTTGCTGTTTCGCTTGGATGTGTCCGCTTTCAGCCTCGACTCATCATCACGTAGTATCTTTCTGGTGAATGCTCAGCATCAAATACAAGAAGGCGCTAAAATATTCATATTTTAGGTATGTTCTTGGACGTCACGGTTCAGTCCCGGAACAATAGTTTTGCTATTTGCGCGTCTGGTACAAAAGCAGCGATGAGTGAAAGCTCTGGGCCTTCGCGTGAATGAAGGCAGCCACACTTCTAGCAGTCGCTGCATGCTTCACTGCCATGCACTCACAGGAACAAACAACAACTTTTAAATAAAAATAATAAATGTAAGGTTCACTGAAGAGTGAACTTGATGAAGCAAATTATTAATTTTACTGAATCCTGACCCTTGGTATTCTGTGTGACAAAATGGGAATTGTGCTTGAAGTATTTTTGCCTAATTTTGAAGTGCTGTGGTTGCCCTGAGGAAAAGCACTTCTGCGATTATTTGAGTGACGAGCTGAACTAAGTGCTTTTCTCATGGAATGGGATCTCGGCTTGAAAAACTACTGATAGACAAATTGTGACTACCCAGACTTGGACATTTGGCAGACTTTTCCTTGAGAATGAACAAAATGAGGCTGCCACTTCACAGAAAACAACTGACAGTATCTCTTGCCGATGATAAAACTGGAGGTTTCAAGTGAAAAATGAGAATTTTGGAAAATTTTATAAAGCATCACTGTGAGCTTGATACCATGAATTTAAAACCTGAGGTTCTTCTCATGAGATTGGTGGGGATATTTGCATATGTAATTTTTGATATTTTAGTGAAATGTGCAACATTGGGAAGATCTGTATAACTCAGTGAACTAGTATTTCGTGTGGTTTATCCATGATGTTACAGAATCACACATGGTGAAGTTAGACCAATGGATTTTAATGAAGCAGAATACCTTGTTTAATGAAACAGACAAGTTCATTGACATGGGTTTCAGGTTCCACATTGGAGCTAATCTTTAAGGAACGACCTCTTGTCATCCCATGGTGATAGCTGACTGAGAGCAAGCTCAGTAGCCCAAAACCATTACAAGCTTTTTCTTGCATCACACCTGCTAAAATCCCATTAGGAAAAAAAAGAAAACCTGTATCATACCATATACTTTATTTCTCATGTCTCATGACATGCGCCACTCACAAGGAGCTGGGATAAGGACACTTCAGAATCCAGCACCACTTAGAAGCTGGCTGAGGTAGAAGCCCGGTCAAAGCAGAGTCCACCGTTCTTTTAAGCTTATCACCTGCATACTCAAGAAACAGTGAAGATCCATCTTGTAGTAGAAACTGAATTGCCAGGAGAATTACATTTTGTGTAGGAAATCTAAATTCACTGATTGGTTTTATTATGTACACTTAGAGCATCTCAAATTTATCTATCCCGAAAGGAAATCCTAACTGAAGGAGGATCAGTAGGCAGGTCTTTTATGCCGACTCCAGCCAGTTGGTGGTAGCTGCCTGGATTTGCCAGCCTGAGAGGGATCTTGAAGCCAGAGAGGAATTGGTGTTGGCAGAGATGTCTGCCGTGGGTGAATACAGAAGGGAGGAATGGTGTATGCATGCCATTGTTAGCTTATTTTTGCCTTCAAGATGTAACTAAAAAAGCAGCCATCTTTTACATGAGACGCATATAAGAAACATCATTGAAAGAGGTGTAAGTATCTTACAAATCAATTAGAGGCAGCTACACGAAATATGATTCTAAAAAATTTAAACAGAAATAAGCAGCATCTGTTGAACTAACCTTGTAAACACAAGCAGAACAGTCACAAATGCTTCATTCATTCACTCGTTCAAGAAACATTTATTAGGAGCCTCCCTTGGTCATGCACTACACCAGGTACTAGGGAAACTAAGCATTGTAAAATTTGCTTCATGTCCCAGCCCCCCATATGGTCTAAGCTCAAAAAGCTGGAAACTCTCCATTTTCTATAAAAGGGGTAGCCCTGGTCTTAGGTAAGTTTTCAAGGGCATGTTGTGTGTTGTTAGTGCTAAGCAAGGAAGGTGACCCAGTAGAATTAATATTACGGAATTATTTGACCCAGAAGCAACCTTTTAACATTCACAATAGTTTTCTGTTCCAAGACTTTGCATACTCATGGCACAGGCTCTGAAGGAAATTGTATGCACACATTAATTACCTTTATAGGTACAAATTATCCATTGCTGCTTTCTCTAATGAGAATATGACATGTTTACTTGCCTGAAATGAGACCCATTATCCTCTACAGCAGATGTGTAGCTGGATGGGTTCACATCAGCTCTTGAGCTCTGACAGCTTTTATCCCTCTGTTTTGACATGTCTCCCGGCTTCGCGTTAACAAACAGAAGGAATACCCGTGGTAGTCCTCATGCTGCTCGTGCAATGTGTGGTCGGTGATTTCTACACTGTAATTAATATTTTGGATCCTCACTCATTGATTTGGCAAAGAAAAAATAGTAGTCCATATTTGACAGTTGCCATCCTGACTGGCCAAACTAATTGTGTTGGAAGGAAATAACCTATTCCCCCAAATCTGCCCTGGTGACTCGGGTCACGATGAAGCCTTTACCTCGCCAGTCATGGCTGTAGCCATGGCATGTGTTACCTCACCTTGGCAATAGTCTTGAAGAAACCCATTGCAAAATACTGAACAAGCATGATAAGATGCTTTCAGAATGTTCTCAACTGAGCCAGCTGTGTTTCTCTACATAGTACTGTTTAGCAATACCAGGGCAGGAGGAAAGATAACATTGCAAAAACAAATGATCTTGACTCTTGAGTTGCATTTTCTGTTAAAGTTTCCCCAGTGGTCTTTCTGACTGGAAGGCTGCCAGCTTGGAGTCAAGAGCTTGGGCTTTGTGGCCAACCACACATGGATTCAAGTTCTAGTTCCCCATTTATTAACCTGTATAAGCCTAGTTTCTCATCCATAAGATTATACTAGTGATACTTACCTCATGGGGTTGTTGTAAAGCTTACATTACCTGCTGGATACAATGTGATCGGTACCAAGCTGGAGTTCAATAGATGTTTTTCTCCTTCCTCTTGGATCCAAATCACTTTATAGAACTTCCATGTTAAGAGGAGTTTTTGTGGACTCACCAACATTTTGTAATTTTTTTCAATACCTTTAATAACTAAAGGTTGGTGTGTTTTTGTTTTTGTTTTTATTTTTTAATACAAGTACATGGTAAAACAGTGAAGTGAAATGTTTGCATGTTTTGGCCTGTTATTTTTAACATTATATCCATGACAATTATTTCTCCTCTCTCTGGCCACTGTCTGCTCTTTTAAGTAGATAAACACCCAACCCACCTACCCATAGCTGTTTTTCTTCTCCTTTGCTGCTGGCGGGGTGACAGGCTCTGTATGGCACAGTAGAGACTAAAAGGAACCAATGACCTGTCACTCCTTTCATCCAGCTTAGGAGTCCTGTCTGTTTTTTGGCCACGACTCCAGCTGCTGCTTTCACGTCTTTGCTGGGCAGAGCAGCAGTAGTTTTAGGACCCACCGAGAATACAAAGGCCGTTTATTCTTTTCTTCTAGCTGTTTCACAGAGCCCTGGGCATTCTTACTCTGGCAAAACACAGCATGGTTGGGATAAGCCACGTGGTGTTTTTCCAATGCCGCCAGCCTCTATGGTGCACATACCACCAACTGTCAGTTCTGGCTGCTGTTTGTCTTTGCTTGTTCGGGCCAAGATGCTAGAAATATCCACGAAGAATGGGACTTGGAGAGTCCCCGTTTCTTGTAGTCAAAGCAACAGAACTTTCCTCCTCTGTGCTTCTCCAATAGGGATGATCTGTAGTATCTCAGTCCTCAAAAGGGATTGATTGAGGCTGGATGTGGCCAATGGCTGCTCTAGGGACTGGGGTAGGGGAGGTGGTGTCTCAAGTGTCAGGAACCAATGAGAACCTGAGCGTGGCTCAAAAGTATCCAATGGCAATTCTTCTCAGTCTCCCTCAGTGGATATGGGGGTGAGGGTTGGGGAGAGAAAATTTTCCTGGTACCTCTGAAAAAAATGGAAAACCACTTAAAAACCCCTTAAGTTGTCCAACCACAAAAAGAATTCTTAAGTTGTATAATTAATTGTTCGTATTTTGACAAAAAGTATTCTTGGGGAGAAATTCCCTGCAAGTGGCCTTTATTTCTGTATTCTTTTCCCTAGTGAGTTGGAAAGTAGGGAATTTACAGCTTCTCACTATTTTTATAAGTATAGTTTTGCTTTTTAAGTGCTGTATTAGGCTTTCAGAAAATGTGTGTTACTATTGTAGCAGGCAAGCAGTCTGGGTGGTGGGAAGAGTGCAGACTTGAAAGCAAAAAAGTTCGTGGTGCAAATCCTGGCTCAGCTACTGCCTTTGTTACGTGACCTTGGAAAGTCACTCAACCTCTCAGAGACTCTATTTTTTGGAGATTTTATTTCTTCGTCTATGAAATGGTGACGATTCAAGTGACTTACATTGTTTGAATATCCTGGATCCTCTCCTTTGAGAGTCTTATCTCGTCTACCCACTTCTCGTAAGGTTCAGAAAGAGTTAACTCCACAACAGGTTGAAAAATGACCTGATCTTGACCAGAGGCTTCATCATCCTGGCATGATCATTTGTCCGTAAATAGACACGTGATCCAGGCCAGGCTAATGAGAGTCCTCCAAGGGACTTTTCTGCCAAATCCATTAGGAAAATGCCCTCTCTTCCTCTGGGGTTGCAAGTCGGGTGGCCAGTTTGTCTGTTTGCCGGTGGCTTGCTCTGTTTTAGCAGTGAATGTCCCACATCCCAGGAAACCTCTCAGTCCTACTGAGGATAGTATGTCATCCAAATCTCTGTAAGAATGATATAAACCCGGAGTTGCTACAAGGGGCTTCATGGAAAAGTGGTCTCCACAATGGATCCAGTGCACAGAGGAAAACAGCTGAGGAATGTGGAGAGACACAGCAACAAAGATCACATTTGGGCTCCCACAGCCAACCTTGCTGCAACGCGGACGTGTTATGGAACCTTGACTGGTTTACTTCCCAGATAAATAGACTTTCGCTTGAAATTGTTCGTATGGGCTCTCTGTCATCTGCAATCAAGAATCTTTATTATCATATTCGTGGATTGTTGTCCAGATTGAACTTGATTAATGCGAAGTGCTTAGCACAGTGAGAGAGAATGGCTCGAGGATTGTCATCACAGCTCTGTCTAATGGCACAAGTGGCCCTGACTTATCACCCCTCTTATATCCATGCCACATACCATGTAATTCTAGTGGCCTCCCACTCTGCCTAGTCATTTCTTTAGCCAGCAGCTGTTAGCAGATATATGCTTGGGAGACTGGACTTGCTTTGGCTCTTTCTTTCATCAACATGAGAAGAACATGCCTTAGTTATTCTGTGGGAGGATAAGACCTATGGAGCAGAGCTGGTCAGCCAATAGCCAGCTGAACCCCACAGACTCATGGACTGAATTAGCTGGCCTTAGAGTTTGGAAATACCTTATGCAGCACTATTGTGGCCATAGATAACCAACAAACAGGCTAATATCCGCGGGATGCTTACTATGTGCCGGGTACTGTTCCAGAGGCTTTATGTGTATCATAGCATTAAATCTTCACAACAACTTTCTGAAATGCTATCAGTTCCACTTTACTGATGAGCAAACTGAGGCACAGTGAAGTTAGGAAGCTTGCTTGTATGCAGAAGAGCCAGGACACAAGCAGAGGCAGTCTGACTCCAGAGCACTTTTTACCATCGTGTCTTAATCTTGGTCTTTACCATTCTGCTCATCATATGCGTGCTATAAGTCAGGATTTCAGATTGCAGGTCGTAATTCAACTGCTGGGTCATGAAATCAGCTGATTAGGTCATAAACAGCACTTTAAAAACAGAATTGAATAGAAAGTATCAGGGTACTGTTTCATAAACCTTAGGTTTCTTTCATATATATTAATATTTGCACATCCTGAGCTGCCTTGTAAAATGTATTTCTCACTGGATCATAGTCAGAAAGCTTGAAAGCCCCTGCAATGAATGTTAGCCATTCCCATTGTTATTTCCAAATGCTCTTAATTAGCTAAATATTGTTTGTGCCAAGTTTGTTTTTATCCCCCCCTCCACCCACTGACAACTGGTTCTTTAGTAATTAAAGAGCAGTTTCCTGACTTTCCTAGAACAGAGACGGCTGCATTCTCATAGCCTCTTTAGAGCTGTCGTATTTCAGATGTCACCATCTGAGCCTGCTTTTTCTTCTCTAAGGGGACAGGAAATCCTGTCACTGTGTGAACCCAGGAGATTCCTTTGTACTGAGTGAACAGTCAGACCCACAACCACAAACCAGGCAAGTTAACTCCACCCCTAAAAAGACAGTGTATCGACTGGGGAGATTTTACATTGAATTGAAGTTTTTAGGTTGGCATTTTCCCTCAAGAGGCCTCTGCTGGCTTAAATGTGTTCATCAGTCTGGGAGCTCTGTAACTAAAATTTATATCAAGTCGTCTATGCTCTGGGGAGGCATTAAAATCAATGCTGTAATTGAAAGGCAGTGAAGAGCCATTTTGGGCACATAATTTTGTCCATTTACTCTCTGTTAAATAGTGCCAACCGAGCAGAAAAGATGGGGAGAGATGTGAAAGGTAAAAAAATTCTGACATAAATAATTTTTCTCTTCAGTCTTGGTGTCTGCCATTCCGTGAACCCAAAAGGCTATAGCCAGCACTTTCCGACTCCACTGATAAGGAATCCTCTTGTGTAGATGGGCTTGTTTGACAGCGGTAGTTTGAAGTTCCATTTAGACCAGTATAATGAATATATGACAGAAAACGTAGAATACTTTCAGGATGATGCCTGCTTGTTGCATCTTCATTCGCAAAGCAACCAGGGCGCTAAATTAAAGGAAACTGACTTTGCCTTCTATGAGAAGGTGTTTTGGCATGTACATCGACAGTTACGTAATGAAACACAGGTGTTTTGGTGATGATCAGGGCAGTACCCTGCTCCGTAGGCACTGAGGTTTTCATTGCCTAAAAGAATTATTCCTCCTGCTCTTCTCTGTGTGGTAATGAGGTTGTCTTCCATTCTATACATCCTCCAGAGTTTTCTCGACTTTCACAAGAGGGTGATAAAAGGACCTTACCTCCAGTTAGGTTTCCCCTGGCTCATTCAGGTCTGAGGTCACCCAGATATAGAACAGCTTCTTTCTGGGCCAGCAGCTAAGATCCCATTCAGTATTCTCTGTTTGCTTTCTAGTATATGGAATCACATCTTCTGCAGGGGTTAAAAAAATTGTGTGAAGTCAAAATCCCCTTGAAAAAAAAAAAACCCTTAAGTTAACCATAAGGTACAGTGTTATTCTCTCCATCATTAATACCAACAGGCAGTTTTTCTTCCAGCCCTGGAACAGATGGCTGGTTCTGTGGTTGACACCAGATGAAGCAGTTGGCTTGCACTTAAGGAGCCATGTTGTTTGAGAAATACGTCGTTTTATATGCCAGAATCACACCTCCGGACGAGGCGATTCTCACTCTTTGAGGAGCACGAGGGACGGGAAACCATCTGAAGGATACAGATTAGTGTCTGCCACCTTAGGATGCTCGTGGAGTGCATGTCCATTTAGTGAACGACTCATTGTCTTTAAACTGTTTTCTCCTTCTCGTCTTCCTTTAGTCCAGTGAGGCCATGGGACTTCACTGGCAGAGAAGATTTGGCAGCCTCATTAAAGGGAATCAGGAGACTCGAGATGGCACTGAGCAGGTCACAGGCAGTCACAACACTGTTGCTGCTATGGCAAGGGTCCTCTCACAGTGTCTAGAATGCCGTTTACTTTATCTTCTCTCTGTGATGTGCTACAGTTCAGGCAGAACGGTCGTCAGCTTTGACTGTGCTCTCTTATATACTGAAGAAACGCATTTATCAGTCAGTCTTTATTCATCCTGGGCTTCACTTTCAGTGACATCCAGCAGTGTACTGGTAAATTGACTCTTTGAGGGAGAAATAAAACCCTTATTTGTAGTGCTTACTGATTGCCACGGAGTAAATACTCCCACCAACGCTGATTTTAAGTGACCAACACGAAGTCTCTGAACAGGAACTTGGAAAGAGTCAGCACAAGCCACTCTCCTGAGCCGGCTCCAGCAGCCACAGGCTCCTCTTTTGTCTGATCTTGCAGTAAAGTGTACCTCCTTCTACAGGACGTCCTGTGAGCCACTGGGCTCAGCGTTCAAATGCCATAACCACATGCAATAATCATTCTGGATATCGGACACAATTTCACAGCACATCTATGAAAGCTTTTTAGCATGGAAGTGTGTATGACACACTGGCTGAGAGGGCTGTAAGTAGTTGCCAGGGGATATAACCGTTTGCTCTTCCAGGTATTCTAAAATTGTACTTTGGATCAATCCAGAACAGCAGACACTTGGTTACCTGCTGTTGCTAACAGCCCTTCCCCGTGAAGCCAGCAGTGTATATCACAGGAGAGCTCTCAAAAACAGCCTCATGAAACACCACTGCACGTATGTTACGGGCGTTGTTTTGATGGTTGCTGCTGACAACAGGTAGTATCCTCCTTATGAAGATCCCTCGGGATATTTTTCATCAGTTCTCAGTACCAGGAACGGTTGTTCTTCTGAACAATTTATTTTTAATATTAGAGGTCCCAATTTGTTTAATCGATCAGGTTCTCCTTTTTTATTGGCAGCCAGGAAACGTTGTTTCAGATTTTCACTCTGCTCACAGTAAATGTGTCAGTTCATTAAGATGTCCTTTTTCTTAGCTTCATTTCTGTTTCCTTTTTCATGCATGCATTCATTCAACATATATTCGAGTATCGATGTGTCAAATACTATGCTAGAGGTTTGAAATGCTCTTTAAAAAAGATTCGTATCCTCTGATACTTTTGGACTAAAGGAGTCAGACATTAAATAAATTGTCATGTGATTAACATAGTTCTAAATAGTGCTAAGTGTTCCGAATTAATGCAGGATGCTTGGATTGGGTTGTCACATTGTGCCACTATCCTTGCTTTTTTTTTCTTTTTATCTCAGTTTTAATTATCCTTATTTTTATTTTATATATTCTTAAGAGTAAACAGCCTTAAGGGTTCTTTTTTAAACGAATGAATGGGTGACTAAATAACCAATGATAAAATTTTTCCACTTAGACTATAACAGCAGTTGCATTTTAAGTGCAAAGCATGCTCTTTGCACAACATGCATTAAATGCACTAAATAAAATAATAAAAATGAATTTTAACAATAACCATGTACTAGACATTGTATGAAATGCACTGTGTATTTCAGTAGTTACTGTACTGTGTGGCCCCAACTCTCCCTCTAGGACTGTTACTGTCTGACAACTCTCAATAGTCAGCCCTCATCAGGAATTTCCCTTGCCCAAGATCAAGCCCCTTTCCAGGGACAGCCTGGGTCCAAAGACTGGTGGATGCAGAAGTGTAAAGTTGTGACATCCGCCCACAACTTGGGGCACTTTTAAAGGGCCATCTGAGTTTCAGAGCTAAGGTCTTACTGTAATTGCATTTTGGTTTTTTATTCAAATTGCAGTTGCAGCTTGATTTCTCCTTTGCCCATTCTGTGGCCCTCACTCCCTGACACGGCTGATCTTGAGAGTTGTCCCTGGTAAACTTCCTACCTCCAGGCTTTTCAGAATCTGTCTCCCTGAACACCCAACCTGCAATGCATGCTTTGTTCTTGTAGGACAGATAGCACTCAGGGACCTATGCTTGAGGTACTTGAAATTCTCAACCCACTCAGGAGTTGGCTGTTTTAACCTTTGGGAAGAACCATAGCCAAGCATTACAAAACTGTCTATTTTTAGTCTGTTCACACACTCTGCCCTTTGAATGCATTCCATCCTCCCCACTTCAAATCAAATGAATCATCCACTGTGTTTCCTAGCATCTGATCTAAGTGGTGATACCAGTGGATGGCTACTAATTGCTCAGCTGAGTACACAGATGGTATCTGATTGGACCTATCAACAGTTATGGTTCTATCATGATCCTACTGCTCTGCCTGTTTAGGTAATCCTTAAAGTTGTTGAAAGGACTCCCAGTCCCACTCTGAGAAACTGTTTTGGAGAGTCTACATTTTTAGATTCTGTTAGACTTTGGACAGTTCTTATAAAGAAAGGAATTGAATGTGCTGAACTCTTACTAGGCACCTGGCCCTGTGCGCTGGATGGACGGGCCCTCCCTCACTGGACTCTCACGATGAGTGAGAAAACTGAAGCCTAAAGAGGTTTTGCTATTGTCCAAGGTCATGAAGCTGAGAAGGGGCAGACCTAGGATTTAAAGCAGGTCTGTCTTTTCCAGAGCCTGTGTCCTCTACCACCGTGCCATGATTCTCAAGTTTTAGGTGTTGGATTTGTTGGTCATCTTTTACAGAGTAACAAACTACCACAAATTTAGCAGCTTAGAATGACACCTGTTTATTATCTCACAGTTTCTGGGTCCAGAATCCAGGAATCCAGGCACAGATGGCGAACGAACCTGGATTCCTGGATCCTGGGTCTCAGCTGTCTGTAATCCAGGCATCAGCTGGGGCTTCATCCTCATCTGGAGGCTTGGCTGGGGAAAGAGTCTCCTTCAAGCTTCCTTAGGTTGTTGGCAGAACTCATCTTCTTTCACTTGTTGGATTGTAGGATTGAAACACTGGTTTCCTTAGTGGCTGTCAGCTGGCGGCCCCTCTCAGTGTCTAGACTGTCATTGTTCTTGTCATGTAGCCTCTCACAAAGCAGAGTTCTCTCTGTAAAATAGAATTGTAGTAAAAAGAACATGTGGTGACATATGTAAATCCTGTGTACTTTACATACACACTTCACTCTTACATATTATTGTAAAAATAACCACAAAGATAATCATGACCGTTACCTATTTCTAGATGATACTTCTCATTGTAGGCATTATTACCCTTTTTATTGAAGTATAGTTGATTTACAGTGTTGTGTTAATTTCAGGTGTACAGCAAAGTGCTTCAGTTACGCATAATATATATATATATTCTTTTTCAGATTCTTTTCCATTATAGGTTATTAAAGATACGGAATGTAGTTCCCTGCGTGATAGTAGGATCTTGTTTATTTTATATGTAGTAGTTTTCATCTGCTAATCCCAAACTTCTAGTTTACCCCAACTACTTTCCCTTTTGGTAACCATAAGTTTGTTTTCTATGTCTGTGAGTCTATTTCTAGTTTGTAAATAAGTTCATTTGTATCATTTTTTTTTAGATTCCACATATAAGTGATGGCATATGATATTTGCCTTTTATTATCACTTTTTAAAGTGCAATTTTGGCTTTTCAAAGCACTTTTATAAAAGATCTTCTTTGAAATTCACACTAAGTCTGGGGTATAGGCAAAAATAGAGAATATTCATCGCATTATTTTCTATTTAATACTACCTAAAATTTTCTACGTATTACATATATTATACTAGAATAATTGGAAATACATATGCACTAGAATGAAATGAAAACTGTTACAGTGTTACTTTTTAGAAATAAACACCTGATCTTTAAAATAAAGCTGTGGGAAATGCTCTAGAAATATGATATATGTTTTAAACAAACATACTTTGAGCAATAAAATATTTTAGTGTTAATTCTTGTGACCCAATCAGTTAATCCTAGAGACAATTTTCCCCCCGTCTTTTCTTTGAAATAGCGTGAGTTAGATGGTGACTGTGATTTATCATGGGATAACTAATTCCATTGTATTCTGTTTATAGTAAGACTTGAACATCAGACGTGGGATATACTCATAAATCAAGATACATTAATACAGTAGAAGGTCCTATTGATTTTTCAGCATCTTTCTGAAAGATGCATTAAAATGCTAGCCTGGGGAAAGAAAATTAGGAACTTTTGAGAGTCAACCACTGGCTTAGGTGTTGTTAAGGCCATCTGTGGCGGTAATGATACTAATGGTAATAATTATAATAGTAGCTCGCATCACTGGAAGGCTTACCATGTGCCAAGCATTATCTAGGCTATATTTCTTATGATACTTTGGGCAGGTATTTCTGAGCCTAATTTTTCTTTCCTGATAAAACTGAGCTATTAATAACCACCCACCTGCCACCTCCTGAGGGCCAAATGAGATAAGATTAGTGAAGGTACTTTCAAAACTGTGAAGGGCTCTATGAATGCAGTGTCATTAGTTTCTGGTGAAATATCCACCTGGGTGGAAGCAGAGGGGAGGATATTTTCATTCCTCCCTGTAAGACTTTGCTGCGGGCACCCTGTGAACTCACAAGTGCTAGAAACCGGTATTTGGAAGACAAAATGCGCTTCTCTGGTGAAATTGAAAGGGACGGGTTGCTTATTGCTTCCCAACCTCCCAGAATTTGAATTTTCTTCCCCTTTATTCTTTTGTCTGTGTGCTCATCATTTGCAATTTTATAGAAGCCCATTGTTCTTCGCCTGAGAGAGTGTCAAGGGAGAAGAATATATACCATCCAGGACTGGGCCAGAGGGAAAATTTGTAAACAATAAAAAAGGCTATATTTGTTTTTCAAGGAAAGGGTCACTGATTTTTTTTCCCCAATGTCACAATTTATTGGCTTGTTCTATGTTGCCAAACCACTGGGTTAATAAACTCTTAGGAAAATACACAATTTGGAGATTAAGTATTTTCAGCTCTTCAGCTTTTGGAACATTTCAAACCCCATTGATATTCTTCTCATGCCTTGACACCAAAGGGTGAATGTGATTAAAATGCAATGAGACAGTGCATGTCAAATAAAAAAATGTTCTTCACCCACGTGTCCCTCTCCAGTACATCTGTGCTGTGTGTCACCCCAGAGTGGGGAAGCATTGAGAATTTGCTTTTTATACAGTGATACTGAGTTAATAAGGCAAGAAAGACTTTTCAAGAAATAGTCGAGTCATTCTAAAATTTAAGGCATCCATGAGGCCGTGGGGTGTGGTGTTTTTTCCTACTGCTTATAAGAAGGCAAGTATGCTTATCTGTGCACTTAAAGAGCTGCATTTCTGAGGAGGTCCATGGAGATTTTATTTCTATCCCAGATGTCATAGTGAATAGTCTGAGAATAGCTGACTGGTTCTTCCTAGAAACAAAGATGACAGTGTAAATACATAAGGCACCTCACTGCAGCAACCTGGAAATTTTTTTTTTTAAGTTTTAAATGTCATCAGTCAGCAGAGGGGTAGTTTCTTCCTTGAGTGCAATGAGATCCATCAATTGTATATCTGGGGATCCCAGCATGAATCTCTGCAGGTGCTGGAAACAGTATTTCAAAGTCAGGCTATTGAGTTAGTCCAAACTGCAAACTGTTGTTCCCTCAGGAGACACAGACAGGAGAGGAGTGGGGCAGGCAGGGGTGAGCTAAATCCTGAGGCCCGTTGGGATTTGTGCCCTCTGACCTTGTTTACCTGGGAAATTGTACTAAGGTGTTTTGCTAAGTCTGTGCTAGCTCTCTCCTGTTTACCACAAACCAGGAAGAATGGGCAGCTTCCCTACATTATCTTTGGGAAGACCAACTATGTAGATATTAGGACCCTAATTATGAATCAAAATGTAAAATGTGTATGTCCTTTGACTTAGCAGCTCCACATCTAGGAGTCTACTCTAAGGAGGTAATCAGAGGAGTATATAAAGGATGATGTCAAAGTGGTTTTACCAAATTTTCATGATAGTTTAAAAAAGGAAAACAGCATAATATGCATCAAGTAGATTGGTTAAATCAATTATGGCTAACTGAACTATACAGATATTAAAAACTATGGTATAGATCAATTTGAATTTTAATTATTAACATCAACATCAATATTAATCAATTAATATTGTTGCATGAAAAACAAGTCACAGAGCTGAAGAATTCCGTGTCAGTTTAGCATGTGGTTGGGTGTGTGTAACCGTACGACTAACAGGTTAATCATCAAAATGTTATCAATTGCCCTCTCTATGTTCCAGAGATGTGATTTTTATTTTCTTCTTCATGTTTCATCATTTTGTTAGATATTTTATAAAGATCACATGTCATTTTTATCATTGAAAATCATTTTTATTCAGAAAAATTATTCTCTCTGCAAAACCCACACCATTTTTTAAGCACCTTTATCGTGGTATGGTTCCTGTACAGCAAACTACCCATATTTCAAAAGTACAAGTTGATGAATTTTGATAGATGTACACACCAATGAAACCACCACCACAGTCGAGATAGCTAACATTTCCATTACTCTCCAAGAGTGTTTCTTAATTATTTGCTAGCATGAGGGCATGAGTTCCTCCACTTGGTCAAGGGTTTATTGATTTGTGAAAGAGAGAAACCTGTGAGACGTAACAGTGTGTGTCTGCCAAAAACACCCTGGGACTTAGGAGCCAGGAGACACTCAAGTATGAGCCACAACTTGGTCACTAACCATGTCAAAACATGTCTGTGTTTTGTCCATAAAATGAAGGTTGTCATCATTGCTTTATTTATGCCATGAGATGTGAATAATATCTTAAAGAATTACTGCATTTGGGTTTGACTCTGCCCTGTGATGCTCACCAGTGGACAGCAATGTCCCCTTTTACAGATGAGGAAATAGTACCTCTTGTTTCTTCAGCTGTTAGCTGTGAAGAAATAGCATACCTACTTCAAAGGGTTCTTGGGAAAAGTGAATGTATTAGTAGATGTAAAATGCTTGAAGCAGGGCTTGGCAGATAATGACTCCACAATCATACTAGCTGTGGTTTTTTGTTGTTGTTGTTGTTATCGGCATCATCATCATTGTTAACAGTTTCACAGAGCTCAGATGACTATCATCTTTTCAGGTCATCCACTGAGACTCTCTGAAATGGCAAAGCTGTCCCCACTCTTAACTGCAAAGCCAGGAGACCGTAGCAGGGCCTCTTCCTTTATACTGAATCCAAACTGATCTATCGAGAAAAGTAATCTAGCAAAAAAATAATTTCTGCTTCTCTCTCTAATTGAAATGAGAAGAAAACAAATCTGTATGTTAGGTGCATATGGCTAAGCATTCAGCAGCCTTAGGAACATTCCTTCTTGCTTACTGAGGAAAAGAAATAGGAGTAAGGAGACATAAATTATACTGTTAATTTACATTACCTGCACAATGGCCTTCCGTGCCACCGTTCAGTATCATACTTTAGAACGATGTTACTGATAGGAGGAAATGTTCACAGTGTATATCATAATTAAACATTGGCAGGCTACAAGGCGGTGTATAATTACAATAAAAATAACAATAGGGATAAATAATAATAGTATTTGTTGAGCCTTTCTCCTGTTGGAGGCACCGTAGTGAGCATGGCATGTGTATTTTATCAGTCACTCCCTAAAGCAACTCTAGGAGGTAGGAATGGTTAGCTTTATTTTGGAGCTGAGTGAAGTAAATAACTTGTTCAGGATCCAGCTGGGATTAGAATCCAGGTGTATTGAATCCAAATTTCAGGCACTATACTGTGTGAGTGTGTTGCATGTGTGTGTGTGTGAAGAAAAGTAGAAGGAAGAATGTGGAGGGAAGACTTGAGGAGGAGGGAGAAGGGAGGAAGAGGCATGGGAAGGTGACAGTGTATTTTTAAAGGTGCATGAGCCTTCATGGTCATAACAGGTCTCAGAGGCATGACTCACTTCACCATTTGCAACAGTGGGAATTATAGTAAGAGGGAAAAACACTTTTCATTAAGGTCTTTCAAAGTCAGTTTCTGGTCATCGCTGAACTCAGATATACACAAAACTAGCCCTTGAGGTCAACCTCCTGAGCTTCAGAAAAAGATACTCTCCCCTGAAATTGGAATGACCTCTCCAGAGGGCTGTCCTGGCAGTGGAGATCTGCCAGCCCCCGCCAGGCAGCAGGTGGGCCTCTGCCACCTGTCACCACGCAGCTGGAGGGAAGCGGGTGGTTCCAGAGGGTGACCTCTGGGTGACACACATGAGCCCTGAAATGGAACTGTTCGTGTTGACCTAGTGTTATCTGGGATCCCAGTATCAACAGTGCAGGATTTTCCAGTCACTCTGTCTGCCCTCTGTGAAAGTCTTTAGACCAAGCCCCAGTTTATCAGTAGTTTTCAGCTGCTGTCTTCAGGACACATGACAAACATTCAAATATAAGGCACCACTCAATGGACTTACCCAAATTTTGACCAAACCCCAAAATATTTTGATGGGAAATAAAGGCCCACAGTAATCTCTGATCTCCATAATAACTATTAACCTCATTACAGCCCAAGGCAATTGTGAGCAATGTAAGTTCCCTGTATATTTCCAGTTTCTGGCTGTGCTGTTTGCCACTCAGGACAGCATATCAGGATGTAGGACAAATAAATTACTGTGGGGACCACAGCCTTGAAGCTTTTCTAATTTATGTTTTAAAATTACATTTACTTGCCAATTTTACTGTTTAAGTGTTATAGCAGCATTCACACTATACATGCATTTAACTTATGTAAATTCAAATAAGCCATTGATCTAGAAAAAGCCCTGCAAAATTACATTCTAATATGTGCCCTTTTAGAAACCTTATTGTGCACAGACTGCATTTATAAATAATGCTCCAGATCTATACTGCATGTGTCTAACTGTACTTCATGGGCAGTTGAAGGAAATTCCATGGGTCATTTTGGCTGTAACTACTTTTTGCTTTAGGCAACATCTTCCCTCTGCCTCCCACCACCCCTACCATCTTAAACTGCAGTTTCGCTGTGTATATAACAAATTACTTTTGACATTTTTCATTGGTGGCCCTGGAATCCACCAAGTGCTATTGGCTAGTGTTTAACTCTAAATATCATTCATGACTAGTTCAAGGTAGCAGCTGTTTTTTCTTGATTTGAATTTGTAATGCTCCTGTCATCATCTGTTAATATTGTATGTCCATCCCCACTGGGTACCAGACACAGCCTTACTCTAAAAATACACTTCCTTTTCCATTGGGCTTTGTGAGTAGTCTGAATACTGGTTTAACTGCCTGCTTTTATTTTGTGTCCCTTGCAATGAAAGTTGAGGGCGATAATAGGTTCGTTGCCATCATAAAGGCTTGGGTTTGTTTTTCTTCGTACACAGACGATAGAACATCTTTGTATGACATAAGTCTGATTTTGTTGCTCTTGTATCTTTAAAATCCTTCAGGAGCTCCCGCATTACCCGAAGGATGGAGTCTAAACTTCATGTAATCTGCATGTTCTTGACTTCTCCCTTACATTCTCTGTGTTCTGTCAGTCCGACTCCTAGTATTGCTCAGTTACGCCAGCCTTTTTCACGACTCCAAACCTTTGCCTCTGGGTTTCTTTCTGCCAGGAACACCTGTCATCATTCCCACCCCTTGGGTGGGTTACATCTTGAACACTGTGATCAAATATTACTTCCTCAACAACGCCTTCTTTGACTTCCTGACTAACCTCAGGCACTCCTTCCTCTTACCCACCCTCAATGTATGTTTACACCTGATGGGTCAGTCATCACACATTACCACCCTCTATCAGACTATGAAGGTATCAAAAGCAGGGGCAATGCGTTATCTACCTTTGTAATCCCAGAACCTAGCATGGTGTGCTTGGAACATGGTGGCTCTGTAAATCTTTAATGAATGAATGAATCAATCAGTCAAAGAGTAAAAACAAGAGACACCATCTTAGAGATCAATTGGAACAGCTGTCTTTGACCAGGGCATCTGCAGGTAAACTGCAGGGGTCCAGTGAATTTCTTCTAAAATGAATGTGAAATTGTGATTGACTCTGGGCGTGGGTATTTGTGCCTTTTATCTGAGTAGCTGGTCCATGCTTCCAGCATATTTCCAAAGGTATGTGTGATGTAACAGTAGGGTTGCTGCTGTAATTCAGTCTCTTCAGTAAACTCAGGTCCATCTTTTTCTACTGCATGACGAAACAAACAAACAAAAAACAAATCCAAGGAGAATGGGGGCTTTTAAGAGACGGGCACTAGTGTTTAAGAGTGGGTACTATTGTCCTTGAAGAATGAAGTCAAAAGAACTCTCCTGTGTCTGCCTTAAAGGTGGGGGACACTCAAAATACCAGTGCTTAGAAGGATTTAGACCAAAGTAGCATGCATTTCAACCCCAGTGCTTAGTTAATTCACTCTCTTCTCCATTGTGGAATTTTGGAATGACAGGGAGTATGAGTGGTGACAAATGAGGTGAATTCATCTCCCTTCCTGTTGAGTCATTTCCCCCAGTCTCTCCATGACATGCGGAGTGCCAGGGGAAGTGACAGTAGTTTGTGGATTCCTTGTTATTTGAAACCTGTAGCTAAATTACAGTGCCGCTGGTTGTGGCTTTGTCTTTCTTTCTTTCTTTTCTTTCTTTCTGGGCCTCATAAATTTTCCTTACAGTTTCAAGGGGATGAGTTATTTGCCATTTGCTTTTATAATCTGGTCTTTGTGCAGTGTCACTGGCGAAAGTTAATATGTGCTTGTTGCTACCCCAGGGATTCCTGCAGCTCCATCATGATGGAATTAATCTATAACTGTGGTCTCTAAAAGCACCTCTGGGCGTGAGTCTCTGAATGAAAGGCAGAAAGGAATGGAAGGGATCTGTTGGCATCATCATCATTATCTAAATGGATGCAAATGCAGCAGATTGAAAATGCTCATCCTTACCAGAAACGATAAGAATCGAAAGGCCTGCTATTTGCATGTTTAATTGTAATGGTGCATTGAGACCGAGTTACTGAGTGGGGGTTATGAGCACTTCACGGAAGGTAATTTGCCTCTACATTTATTTTTGCCATCTTGATGGGTATTAGAAAATGATGAGGCTTTCTCAACCTCTGTGCCCTTTCAACCTGGGAGACTGTTGTGGCACATTAGGAGATCATGGCATGAGTTCAAGTGAGCCAGGTTACATTAGCCTCCTTTCTGGCTAGTTTGGGTCAAATGGGCATCTGTCTCAGCAGCACACAGTGGCTAGCTTTTATTGAGCACAGACAGTGTCTCAGGCTCAGTGCTAAGCTCTTTGCATATATGATATCACTTAACTCTCATATCCCTTTGAAGTAATTCTGTTATTCCCATTTTATAGGTAGGGAATATGAGACAGAGAGAAATAAGTAACTTAGCTAAATTCACATAGTAAATGATGAAGTTAAGACACAAGCGCATATTTGTCTGACTCCAAAGCCAGAGCTGTTGATATATGGAATAATTTCTTTTTCTATCACCAAAGCATTCATTGATGTATCAACTCACTGATTCAGTCAACAAGTATTTATTGAGCTCCTGTTAGGTACTAGCTGCTAAGTACAGAGAACAAAATGAAAGCAAATCAGGTATTGTCCCTGCTGCCAAGAACGTGCAGCCTCTAGTGAACATGCTAGAAATAACCAGAAATGAAATTCTGTTTCTGTTTCTTTTGCAACTATTAGTGGCATCATTCTTGCTTTCTTCCTCCTCACCAACAACATGGTTATCATCCGAGTTACTATTTGGGGGCCTTTAATATATGCCAGTTGCTATATTAGGTACCATTTACCTATAAGAAACTTTTGCAGTAAGTGTGATGATCCCCACCATGTGGTTAAAGTGACTGCCCCTCACAGAGCTTACGTAACTGCCTGTGTCACCTGGCTGGTGAGTTGCAGAGTCAGCGTGTAAACCCAGGACTATCTGATTCTAAAGCTTCATATTTTAATAACAATTGTCTCCTGAGGATGCTGAGGTCACTGTAACAGTGTCACCTGGATATTTTTAAAGGCCACCCTGAAAATGATAGGAATGAAAAGCTTAGTGAATAATTAAAGCTACTGTGTACTGAGGCGCTCGCTCACTCTTACCAGACGTGATGCTGGAAACTGCGCATATATGCCCTCCTTTAGGCGTCGCAGCATCCTTCAGGTGGGTCTTGTTAGTGCTGTTTTTCTACTTTTCAGATGAGGCTCAGAGAGATGAAATAACTTGCCCAAGGTCCATACACACTAGGTGATATTTAAGCCCACATCTGATTAGATCTAAAGCCTCATATTTTACTAACATTTCCTGGGGAAATGCTCATTTTCAGAAGGAATCCAGATAAATCCCTCCAAAAGCAACCCTAAAGGATACAGGCTGCCGGTCAGGCTCCATCTTAACAAAGACCTCTCGTCCTCAAGACCCATGTGATATTTATTGCTTCATGGGGGGAGCAATAAAAAGAGGAGAAGATTGCTCAGAGGTGAAGAGACTGTAGAAAACTGGAAATCCCAGTTGATCTAGAAGGCACTGGGGCTTGGCCTCCTACAGTCTCCCTTTACAGCTCACCTCTGGAGAGTCAAGCTCTGACCTTTGTAAGGAGGAGAGCGTCTGGCTAAGTTTAGTTGAGCCCATTCACCTTCTACAGTAAAGGGCAAGAATCCTGCTTCTCAACAGCTTTCCCTGGAATGTCACTGGGTTTCAGATTCTGATTCAGCTTAAGAAGGTTGGGATTCACAAAGAACGTTCAACGGACTGGCAGGATAAGAACAAGATCACTTATTAGGCGCCTGTTACCCAAGTGCTTTGTATTCATTACCTCATTTAACCTTCTCGCCTGCCCAACAAAGGATGCATTTTTATGCCCTTTACACAGACTCTAAGATTGCGGTTCAGAGACACATAACTTTCCTCAAGGCTGAGCAGCTAATATGAGATAGACGAGGGATTCAGATCCGAGAGTAGATTTTAAGTACAATTTGCTTCTCAATGTCCAAAGAACAGCACTAGTAGGACCTTTCTGTTAAACGTGGCTGACATGTGACATACTCATTAAGTCACTGACCCATGGTTTTCTTCGTCCTTAGGCCTTCACCTCTCCTTTCTTTTGGCCCCTTTCTCATTGTCAGTCTGTCCTGGTCTCGTGGGTGGGGTGTCTGTTCCACCATCTCTCCCTTCCGGGGGATCCCCACCCCACCTATTCCTTACACACGAGTTTATAACCAGATAATCTCAACCACAGACTGGAAGTAGACAGTGTACCTAGGAATAGCCAAAGTGCAGGGTGTCTAACAACTTGTGAGGTGAGCTGTGATGAAAGCATTATCCAGACAGTTATGGTGGTTACTCAGAAATTTCATTCCTTTTCTTTTAACCACCCCTCACACACCTCCTTAGTGTTTAAATGATGTCAAGTACTAAGATGCAGGGAGAGAGCTAGCTGGCAGTTACTTCCAGGAGTAGAAGCTATAGAGATATCCAGAGAAAGGCCATGAAAATTCTGAGGGCATGAGGGAAGCAAAGCTGTGAGTTAGCAGAAGCTATGGAGTGATGGAAATAGAGGAGGGTTCAGCGTCACGGCAGGGAATCCATGAGTTCCCATTGCTGATGGTACAGCTTCCTGCTTTTGGCCCTAAACTAGCTCTCAATAAGCCCCAGGAAATCCTATTCCATCTTTGGGACTCCTGCCTCTTTTGCTGCTTACCTTTATTTCCATTATTTTCATGGACACTCGTTTATTTGGAGTAACATGTTGAGTCTCTGATGCTTCCATTGAAAGGTCAGAACAGACATGAAACTCCATGAAGAAATTCAGTGCAAAAGGAAGGTGACTTCCAGCTTGGGAAAAATTTGGAATTTTTTTTCCATTCAGCTCTAAGAAAATAATAAAATCTTAATCTAAATCTGGATAAACATTTCCCCCACCCTAGGGAATTCTGTGTTTTTTTTAAATTGAAGTATAGCTGATTTACAATGTTGTGTTAGTTTTTGGTGTAAAGCATAGTGACACTCTCTCTGTCTCTCTCTCTCTATACATATATACTTTTTCATATTCTTTTCCATTATGGTTTATTACAAGCTATTGAATATAGTTCCCTGTGCTATACAGTAGGACCTTGTTGTTTATCTGTTTTATATAGTTTGTATCTGCTAATCCCAGACTCCCAATTTATCCCTCCCTCACCCCCTTTACCCTTTGGTAGCAATAAGTTTTCTATGTCTGTGAGTCTGTTTCTGTTTTGTAAATAAGATCATTTGTATCATATTTTAGATTCCACATATAAGTGATATCATATATTTGCTTTTCTGTCTGACTTCACTTAGTATGGTGATCTCTAAGTCCATCCATGTTGCTGCAAATGACATTATTTCATTCTTTTCATGGCTGAGTAATATTCCTTTGTAAACCTAATTATCACCCCCCCAAAAAGCTTAAAAAAAAGGTAAGTAATAAAATCACCTAGAAAATGTGAAGAAAAACACATTTAAAAATAAATAAATAAAAATTTTTAAACAATGGAATGGTAGAGCTGTTGATCCAGCACCCCTGCTTCTAGGACCTAATACAAAAGAAAATATAAGAGAAGAGCAGAAATAATCAATACATATTTACATATCACATAATTATTTAAGTTGCTAGAATTTTTTTTGGTTACAAAGAATGAGATAAACATCATTACATTATATGTTGTTAACGTAATATAGTCTACATTAAGTTTAACATATATTATACATATATAATGATACTTCTATATATTATGCATAATGCTGTCCATCTCATTATTAATCATAACACATTGAAATTTTTAATGTCTCTTGATTGGAATTGGTTAAAGAAATTAGGATCCACCTACACAGTGAAATACTATGATGTAATTTGAAATTATTGTGTGAGAATATGTATATTAATATGGAAAGATAAACATGAAATACTTTAAGATCAAACAGTTATGTCAGATCTCCAAGATATATTAATTTTTAAAAGATGAAAAAGACCTAAAATGATATATGTACATATACATATATAACTTACATATATGTATGTGTATGATTTATATATATAGCTTTGTACATATGCATGCATATACATACATATGAAAGAGTGCACATAATGTGGCCCCATTTGTGATTACTTCATTTATGCCCTGATACCCAAAACAAATGTATGTACATTTAGAATCCAATAGGATAAAATTAATAGAATAGTCTGGGTGACTATATGCTAAAGTATTAATAGTGATTCTGTCTGGGTAATAGGTTTACATGAGTATATATTTGTTAAACTCTTTGATGTTTTCTAATTTTTTTAATAATATGCATTATTTTTATATGATAGAAACTATGTTTAAAGAATGTTGGAGTTTGAGAATACCTTCAAATTATCAGATTCAACTTCACCTCTCCATAAAGCAAAAGTGCGCTGGCTTAAGGTTAACATAGTTCATTTCAAGCCAAAACCCAAACTCACCCTTGATAACCACGTTCTTGCTCCTTTTGCACTTGGGACAAGTTTTCTAGCAGACAATTTCTCAGTCACTCATGTAAATAGGTTTCTATTAGGCCTGTCTTGCAAAGTCTTCAAACATGGACCTGACACACCTGAATCATAGCCTTGGCCTGAGCTGGGACCACCACCATGTAGGTTTAAAGTTAAATTCAAATACAAGGTAGTTTATGCTGACTTGGGCAACGGTGCTGGAGGATATGAGGTGTAAGAACATAGTGTCCGTAGGGGGATTGGTCCCAGGACTCCCATGGAGACCAAAATCTAAGGATGTTCAAGTTCCTGATGTAAAGTGATGTATAGTATTTGCATATAACCTACACACATCCTCTTATATACTTTAAATCATCTCCAGACTACTTATAATATCTAAAACCACATAAATGCTATCTAAATAGTTGTCAATACAATGTAAATGCTTGTAAATAGTTACTGACTTGTGGCAAGTTCAAATTTTGCTTTTTGGAACTTACTGGAAAAATATATTTGGACTTTGGTTGGTTGAATCTGGGGATACAGAACCTGCAGATATGGAGGGATGACTATTACCATGAACTGGAGTGGTCATGGAAAGGCAGGCAAGAAGAGCCTGCGCGTGTGTGCACGCACACACACACACACACACACACACACACACACAGTAACACAAATAGGTAACACACACGCAACAGACATCAAAGGCACTGAGAGGGAATAATAATGATCAACATCAGGGCCACTGTTTGCAGCTCTGCAAGTCGTGCTCTGTAGATCTCCCGGGGTTAAGGGGACCATTTATATTAGGGACTTATAAGATTTTATGTGAATGGTGCCTCCCTGAAGATGTACAGTGCCCGATCTGTCCACTGGGGTCAGTGAACAGTTCAAAGGAGGGCCATAGTTTCAGGACAAATCCATTTCTTGGTGATGATTTACTATCATTGCTGTGCTAATGTTCCAAATGCATTTTGTAATATCTGTGGTGAATACATGTGTGTAAGAGAAAATTTAAAACCACACTGGTTAAGGGCTTTCGGACTTCTCTCTCAAATGAAAGAAGCTCTCTTTGTTGAAAAAAATATATATTCCAGTGAACCTTTAGTGTACTTTTAGGCTTATCAATTTTATTTCTGTTGAAATCAGTCAGATTTTCTCAAAGTATTTCCTGGGAAATATAAAACCAATTATACATACACTGATGAAAATGTCTTTCCCACATTGACTGACATGAATCAGTTTATTCTTTCACTTCATTGCTTAAGATAATTACTTGTGTTCGGAAGACTGCCTCTCTTTCTTAGAAATTTCCAAGGCAGAATTTTGAACTGGATATGGTAGAGTTACCCTCAAGTTTCATGCAAAACTTTAGGGCTTAAGTTTGAATTCGAGAAGCCAGAACTCAGTATTATTTTTGAATAAAAACGGGGGATTCTTCCCCTTCCTGTTTTCCTTTCCCTTTCTTCTTGCTTTCCTTTCCTTTTTCTTCCCTCCCTGATTTGAAGTCAGCCTGGTGGCTGAGCAAGTAAATAAATAAGTATACTGGGTATAGCCAGATTTCTCACTGCCAGAGAAGATATTTACAAATACAGAAGAAAGAAGGCTAGAAAGAACCCAGCAGTGTTGGATTGGAATTGAATATAGCAGTATAAACTTACGGTTTTATTATGTGTGTGTGTGTGTGTGTGTGTATAAATGTGTGTTTATATACATATGTGTATGTGTCTATATACTTATATTTTGTATATAATAGCTTTGTATATAATATTTTGTATATAATAGTTCTACCTTTTGGACTCAACAAGCAATAACACCCCAGTAGCAATGAGCACACTGAGTGCTCAGATCTTGATTTTTAAATACCATCCTTTCTAAAATGAACCAGGGCTCCTTGGAGAAATGGCTGATTTCAGGGTTTGGGGACAGGGAACATTCAAGATGAGCGTGGAACATCTTGCTGTGCCAGAACGTAAGAACATACGAAAGTCAACTTGAAGGACTGCCCACTTACCAAGTAGGGGAAATCCTGAGCATCAACATAGTAACAGATTAGAATCTATGACTCAATACTGACATAAATAAATCAGTAATAAATGTGGAAACAGAGGTGGTAGATTTAGGTGGGAATTAATAACGGATGCTCATGATGGTGAGGGGAGATTTGGTAAGAAATAAGATTTGGGTGTAGTTTTTAAAAAACCTCCCCACAAAGTACTAATCAATTACAAAAAGAAGCTAGTGAATTTGAGAGAAGCTTGTGAATAGACACCAACTTGGCCAGGTGATCAAGGCGAACATCTTCAGTGAGATGGTGCGCTTCCTTTGGTGATGCACAGAAAAGAGCACAGCATCCTTTTTGGGGTATTCTTGATGAGAATGCAGGGGCAGAGTTTGATCATGAGTTACTGGGTGAGCCCAGATAGAATTCCATTCTATAGAACGAAAAGCCTGCAATCCTTTTATACTATTACAATGTAAATGACAAAATACAGGAAAAGACTGTTTCAAGTTGGAGGATTCTGAAGTGACAACTAAATGATAATTAAATGCAGGGCATATTCCTGGACCAGAAGGAAAAAAAAAAAAAGAGAGACATTATTGTGAAGCTGGCAAATTTGAAAGGAATCTGAGCGTTGGATCTGTGTGTGCTGATGGGAAGCTTTAGGTGCTGCTTTTGCAAGAGAATGTCCTTATTTTTGGAAACCCACTAGAGTGTTTAGGGATAATGAAATATCATATCTATCATTATCTTGGCTAATGATAGTAGGAATATGTATAAAGAACATGGACAATGGATATAAAATATTAACAAGTAGAGAATGCAAGGAAAGGAAATTCAGGACTTTTTTGTACTATTCTAGCAATTTTTTTAAGTTTAAATTATCTTCTTAAAAAATTATTTTTTAAAAAATAAATAGGGAAACTGAGAATGGTTTTTAGATAGTCTGAGGAATGGTAAGATAAATAGCAATGTTAACTTCACTCATTAAGTACCCAGCACTGTATGTACCTTATCTCTTATCTTTAGAAGAATCATCTAGACAGATACTGTTGTGGCTTCTTCAAAGGGGAGATAACAGAGGCTGAGAGAAATTAACTTAATTTTCCTGAACTCACTCTGCTAGTAAGAGCAGAGACCACATTCGAACCCCTGGGACCTGATCCCTAAGCCCACACTCTCAGCCTCCATGCCATGCTGCTTCTGCCTGGAATGATCAAAAATGTATTACGTAACTAGTGTTATTATTAAGCACTTCTTGTGAACCGGATACAGTTGTAAGTGCTCTTATGTGGATTCTTTCCACTAAGCTCTCAAACTTCGTAGTCTCGATTTTTTTTTTTTTTTACACAAACAAGACAGGTTTGATT
Source organism: Vicugna pacos (assembly GCF_048564905.1). Classification (NCBI taxonomy): domain Eukaryota; kingdom Metazoa; phylum Chordata; class Mammalia; order Artiodactyla; family Camelidae; genus Vicugna; species Vicugna pacos. The sequence continues at coordinate 37,523,246 of NC_133003.1, forward strand.
GACACAGGTGAGAAGTGTGGGAGCCAGTATTTGGAACCCAGTCATATCTGGCTTTAAAGCTCCTGTTCATTTACATCAAGAAAAAGAGTAATTCTTTGCTGAATCATGATAGTGGACAAGAAGGGGCTGCTTTCAAGTTTTAGACCCTGGGCTTTCCATCTGTGCGAATTCTAAAATACCTTGGGAAGCACTTGATAATTACTCAGGACAGACTTGATTAGGGATTGTGCCTATGGACTAGGATACATTTTTAGGGGCCCACAAAAATGTTATCATTTATTTTAAAATCAGATTTAAAATGCATGTAGTCCAATCTGGACTATGTTTGTCTTAATAACAATGTAGAAATAACATAGACTTTTAAATATTTTTTCTATGTAGTAAGGGGCTCATGAAGGCAAAAAGAGCCTAGGGTCCATAAAAATTATAATATGGCCCAGCAAGTTGTATTTAAAAAAAAAACAGCAAAAATGAAAATGTATCTTGTTTAGGATACATACAGGCAACAATTAGCAAATGAATAGCTCTGAACTGTGGTTGAGTTCATGCAGAACAGATTACATTAAGATCTACTACAAGGGACAAATTGTATTCCCTTCAGGAAGTTGACAGTGATTAGCCACAGAGTGAAAAAAAACCTCAGCCCACGGGGAGAAGATATTAAAGTCCTACCTCAACACAGCAACACAATGAAGATGATGCTAGTCTTAACGTTTTGGAGGTGTCCTTTGATTGTGTTTTTGGTATCATGCGCTATTCTACAGATCTTTCAGTCTTTGCATGTGATAATATCACATTATGGTCAAAATTTTATTCATGATTTTACAGGCCAGCAACTGAAAGACTGGCCACGTGAAAAGAGGAGATAGGGATTTTTCTCTTTTTAACTGCAGAGTTCTCTGTTAGAGTATATTTTATTTTATCTTATTTTATTTATATTATTTATATTCCTTTAGCCAAACTGTTTTAAGCTAAAAGGGAAGTTACTGAATCACACAACCTAAAAGACCAAGGCTAGTCTGCTTGCAGGCACGGCTTGTTCAGGGCTTCAACAAAGTGACCAGGATCTGATATTTCTCCCTCTCTCAGCTTAGCTTAAATGTCCCCTGTGTGTTTCTTTCTCTCTCAGCCTGCATGAGATGGCAAGATGATGACAGAAATTTCGCATATAGAAGAAAGGAAAGATTTCCCCAACATTTCCATAAAACTCTTAGATTTCATCTCATGGACCAGCTCCGGTGGCATGCCCACTTTCAGCCTCGTGTGTCCAGTGGTCACTGCCTGAGTCCTGTGTTATAAATTCTGCCCACGGTGAGACTGAGGGAGAAATGGATCCCTCAATGAAAAGTCAAGGTAAGCAAAAGCTACCAACAAAAGCAAAACATCCAGAAGTCTCTGTATGCCCCCAGAGCAATGCCTTCAGCCTCTAGTGACATATTCCTGGGTGGTCTTTCTTAGTGTCAGGGACCCAAGCTCTAAAGTCAGAGTGCTTGGATCACCCCCTTGCCTGTTGGGTAGGTGATTTAACCATTCTATTCTTTAGTTTCCTCGTCTGTGAAATTAGGATAGTAACAGCATTTTCCTCACACTGATTTATAAGAATCCACATAAGTACCTGACATAGAACAACATTCAATAAAAGCTAAACTAGATTGCTGCTATTTTTAATCCTGAGGCACAGCATGAAATTTTGTAAAACACCACTATAATTATTAAAATATATGAAAATACTATATAATAAAAAACATTAAAAATTACTGTCATTACACTCACAGTCAAAAGATGATTATTTAATAAATTGTGGGGGGAAAAAGAGATGGAGGAAAACCATAGATTTTTTTAAAACTTAGACTTATTACCCAAAGTTAATATGTAGCTTGCATTTAGATCTTGATTCAAATTTTTAAAAAAATATTACTGTAATGGGACCGATGTAATGTGAAGTTTTGACATTGAGTAGGTATTTGATGATAGGAAGGAATTATTTAATTTTGTTATTGAGGTAATGCCATTGGGATTGTGTGTTTTAAAGTCCTTAATCATTTAGAGATAGATACTGTAATATTTATGAAATGATGTCATCTTGTGTGTGGGATTGCTCTCAAATTTGTTTTAAAAACAAAATAAAATAGTGTAGAAGCTGCGTGATGGAACATGGGAATTTGTTATTCTGCCAACTTTTGTATTTATTCAAAATTCTCCCTTTTAAAGAGTTAAAAAGAAAAAAAGAGAGGGTCACTCAGGGTTAAGAGGAGCTCAAAGACCGAACTCCTTCCTGCAGTTTCCTCACTTGTAATTGAGGGAGTTCAGCTAGATCAGTAGTTTCTCAAGCTTTAAAAGTTTTGGTAACAGGAAATGTTTTCTTTCAAATGAACTCTTCCACCCAGGTTCAATATCTGAAACAGATATATGCACAGCTGTGTGGTTGAAAAGAGAAAATTATAAGACAGCAGTGACCCTTCCCCACCAGAGATGATGATGATGATGATACTAAAAATCATTTATGGAGTGCTTACTATTTATCATAAGGCACCATGAGGAATACCAGGAACATGTTAATATCATTACTCCTCACAATAACCTGGGAGGGAGATGGGATCTTCATACCCAGGCTGTGGATGAGCAGCCTGAGGCCCAGGAAGACTGTGTCCAATATCCCACAGCTGGCAGTACATGGACTCCAAATCAGTCACTCACTGCATCGCACTTACGCACAGAGGTCTGAGCCCTCCTTCCCGGCCCAGCCTCCGGTGGTTTACATTTTCAGTTATTCTGACTTATTGACTAGGTTGATTGCTCCATGAAGACAGAAAATGACATGATGTTTTGTAATATAGCGTCAACTCTACTCCAATTTAAAATAAATAGACAGAGCAGACCTCCTCCCCTACAGCGCTCAAACTCCTGACACCTTCAAAGCAGGCTTTCGGGTGACCCATTGATCAAGACAGCAGAATCCATTACTCCTTCCTTCTCTTTTCATTAGACCATCACTCTGATGAAAATAAGCAAAGTAATTAAATAAACTCCAGCAGCTGCCTGATAGAAACCAGGAGACATCAAAGTCTCTCATGAATGTTACTAAGTAGGTCCACAGATCTGCCTTATGCCCATGTCATCCCGTTATTTTCCAAAACACTGTTATTGAGTGTGAATGCAGGAAAACTGGATGCACGTAAAACAAAACTGAACAGCCTTTATGTTGTTACCTAATGTATCAGCAACTTTTTAATATCTGTTTTGCCAAATGAAATTCTTCACAATGGTGTTTTCTTAGGAATGGGCTGGTGACTCCATTGGCTTAAGGTCACTTGTCTCTTTCCCTAGGGTGCAGAGTGACCATCATTGCCATTTACTGCAAGGGATAGCTGTCCACAACTGGTCTGGCCTAGTCTCCTTTCCTTCCAAATATTTGCACAGATGTATCCACCCACCTCTGGGCAGCCTTCTTCCTTCACTCAGGATTTCAAAACTGAAATCTCATAATAACCCTGTTTTCTCCCAGCAAGCTTCCAATCAAGAGAACCACAAGATAAAAATGTAGACCTCACTGATCTCTATTCCCCTCTTCTCCGCAGACCCCACTCCCCCACCTCAAAATGTCTTTTTCCCCCTCCTCCACACTCTCTTGGAAACTAATTCGATACTCACTTGAACAACCCCATCTGCCCTCCTCACCCCTTTTTTTTTAACTAGATAACTTTGTCTAGTTTTCTAAATTCAGATCGAGTCCTTTTCACGGCTGTAAAACTCATCACACTGTCGTGATATCCCCCAGTTAATATTTGCTTCCCCCTTAGCGACTTAAACTTCTCAGGGATGAGCTGTTCTTCAGCTCTGTCCAGGAGCCCAGAGAATGCTTGCTGTTAGGCCCTTAATAAAGATTTGGTCGGCTTCTCTTCAGAGAGTCTGTAAAGAGTTAAAAACGCCGACTGAAGACTGCTCAAGGGCTTTTGTTATTTACATATTTTATATCTTATATTTGGTTGTTTACACACACAGAGAATTCTTAGTAAAGGCAACTGATACTCAGAAGAAATTATCTATAAAAGGCATTGTTGTTACTTCTGAGCACTAAAACTCCCTTTTCTGGAATCTCTGTTAAAATATTGAATAGAATCAGAGGAAAATCGACACATCAAATGGAGTTTGCAACCATCAGCAGTTATGCCTACTGCGTTACACAAGTCCATATGTATTTACTGAGAACCTTTGTGTACCTGGCACTGTTGTGGCCATCCTGTGGGAATAAAATGGGGGAGTGAAAGGGCAATTTCTATTTGCAAGGATTTGATAATGTTTTATGGAAATCTAAGGGCTTGTCTTTGTTTCAGGAAACAGAGATTTTATGCCTTTATCTTATGGAAGCTGCCCCTCAGTGTCAGCCTGAACCAGTGATTCCCAGACATTTGTGTCTTTGGATCAGTAATGACATATCCCATAGTTGGCGGCTAACATGAGGATGTCAAGTAGAGACATTAAACACACACATCCATGCTAATTATTATCATTATTATTTCATAAAATTAAGGACATCTTAGTATTAAAAATAAAGAGATGGGGGAGGGTATAGCTCAAATGGTAGAGCACATGCTTAGCATGCACGAGGTCCTGGGGTCAATCCCAAGTACCTCCTCTAAAAAATAAATAAATAAGTGGACCTAATTACCTCTTCCCCCCCCACAAAAAAATAAAAAGTAAATAAATAAATAAATAAAGGATAGAGGACAGTTCAGTGGATTAAATTATGACTTACAGAAAATTCATCATGTTCTGGTTTGTTTTTTTTTTCCCCAATTCAATGGGAGGTAACAGAAATTCCGCTCCTAGTCCCTGCCTGGAAACAGGCCTTGTGAGGGCTCTCAGTATGTGAAGTGCTTGTTTGTATTGTATCTGAGGGAGACAGTGAGTGACTTGGCAGCTACAGGAATGTTAATCAAGATCTAGCACACTCAGGAGCCTTCTGTCTGCTCCCCGGAGCTGGTTTCCCAGCAAACATCAAGGCTGTTTGCCTCTGGCTCCTGGGAAAAGAGGACACGCTGCAGGAAGGAGATGAGGGAGGCTGTCACCTGCTGCTGGCACTGTCGGAAGTTTGTTGGGTGTGGAGAGGAAATGGTGTGAATTGCAGGAAAGTGTAAATCCTGAAAATGCCCCAGGGCACGGCGTTGAGCTCTGGGCTTCCCTGCATGTTGGCACAGCCTTCCCTTGTCTTCCTGGGCTGGGAGATTAGCCAGAAAGAGGCAGTAGGACCCCAAATGCTCCCCAAATGTGAGCCGACATTCCACGTCTCATTCAAGTGTTGTTTGGACTGGCATAGATACTGAGCTGGACGGGGTGATTGTGTGCAGCGTGGCCCATGGTTAGGAGCAAAGGATGCCAAGAAAGCTTTCTGTGAGTTTGCTAGACCTTTTGGAAGGTTCCAGATTTAGAGTTTTCTCACACATAGGCTACACCTCACGGTCAAGATCTGCTAAGGTAGCACGTGCAGATTCCAAATTAGGGAATGGCGTTGTTATTTCCACGTTATTCTTTACTGCTGAACAGGGAGTGGAAGGAAGAACCAGAACCGAGGGTGCCTTGGATGTACATGAGAGAGCACACTGGTGTAGAGAGCAGCGGGCCACATACGGCACTGCAAGTGCTCCAGCAGCCACTCCAAACAAAGTAAGAAGAAACAGTGAAATTAATATTAGATGTCTTAATATATGATAACATGTTCTTTAACCCAGAGAAACAGGATGAAACCAATTTTAATTATTTTAATAGCGTAGTATTTAACCCAATAGATGAAGAAATATCATTTCATCATGTAATCAACATGAACAACTATTATTGAGATATTTTACATTCTTATTTTGTACTGAGCGTTTGAAATCCAGGGTGTATTTGACACAGCACAATTCAGTTCACACTACCCACGTTTCAAGTGCTCAGTCACATGTGGCTAGTGGTCACCTTATTGGACTGTGCAAGTCTGGAAGTTAAAAGCAACCTGTTATTTTTTTACTTCAAAAACTTGTATTTTTCCTTCAGTGTCGAAGAGGAAAGTTTTCAGATATAATACAGGTTAATAACAGTATTGAATTTTCCCTTTTATTTTTAAGATGTGGACATACACAAAGAAAAGGTTGGGAAAGTTGCATGCCAAAGTAAAATGGCTACCTATGAGAAGTTTGATTAAAATAGTTTTTCCTTTTAATTTTTAGTCTTGATTTCCAGTATATTTTTTTCATAGTGGGTATGTAATATTTATATAATGGAGCTATAATAGGTGTAGTATTTATTCTATCAAAGAATTTGAAGCAAATGTGACAATGGGGATGACATTTGTTAGTTCTGAGTGATGACCAGACTAGGTGTTTAGAGCAGTGTTCACTGTACATTCACTATTTTAAAATATTTTATCTAATACAAAGATTAGAATTTCTTTAAAATCAGTATATTCTCATTAAAAATTAGAAAATTTAAGTAAGCAAAAGAAAAAGAATGAATGCCTTGGAGATATATACATGTATATTATACATACTATATATATATATATATATATATATGTGTGTATTTTTAAAAAATAATAGAATCATACAGGGCTTCATTCTGATTCTTTTCCCTTTATTCTTTCATGGTATCTGGAAGTTGGCACTTTCTGCAAATGCAGCATCATCTTAGTGGCTCTTTAGGGAACAGCAGCATGGCAAGGCAGTCTCATAAAGGAGTTTCAGGGCTGGACTTTATATGTGCAGAGCACAGGTTCAAATCCCAGTTTTGCCACTTTCCAGGTGCATAAACTTGGGAAATTGACATATGTACCTAAGTTGGTGTGTTGCTGCACTCTTTTGATCTGTAAGACAGGGGAAAAAATGTTTGTAACGTACTTTGAGTAGCCTCTGGCACATGGCAAGCTGTTGGTAAGTATCTGGTAAGTAACCATAAAACTAGTTCCTTGTGGAGCTGAATCCACCTTGCTTCAAACCAACTTAACATCATAACACAAATAGCCCAACATTCAACTACTTGACCTTTTAAGGAAGGTACAAAGAGTCACCCCAGCACATTTTGCATCATTTATTTCGTCCACTTCATGGGGATGTTTGTTTCAAACTGAGTATTATTGAAGCCTTTTTCTTGCTTCTGTTACCGAAATGTCTTCTATAAGCTGTCAGGTAGGTCATACCCAGGCCTGTTACTAGCATTTCCCAAGCTATGTTGCAGGTAACACTAGTTCTGGTGACTATCAAGAGGAATTATATAGATATAGATAGATAGATAGATAGATAGATAGATAGATAGATAGATAGATAGATAGATAGATAGATCGATCGATCTTTATTTATCCCTACTGAAGAGGGAGGAAGTGAATATTCCACTTGAGGTTGGGGAAATTCTTGATTAAACCTATGTTATGACATGTATTTTGTCAGGTCCTTAACAGACTCATTTGCATTGGGAATCCCACAATGACTGTACCTTGAAGCATTTTTGCCTTTCTTAACTTACTCAGATCTTTGGGGACATTTCCCTGCCCAACACAATTTGGGAAATGCTATTCTGTACTTTAAATAACAATCTCCATTGCACAATGCTTTCAAAATGGGGAGCTCATGTTATCTGAAGTCTTGGTGGGCTCAGTCTTAGGCAGAAAACCTTTTTATTTCATTTCCATATTAGTTTTTGGATAATCTTTTCCAATGGTATTGCTCCCCTCCGTAGAATACCAGTGAATTTTCTGTTTGTTGGGTGACACCTGGGTCTTCCTACCTGAGGATTGTGGGGTTATACCCAAGCATCAAGGGATGCAGACAAGGCTGGCATGAAGCTACAAGAACCCTAGGATGTCTCCTGAACATTAGTGCACGTATTAGTTTTATATGCTGTGTAACAAACTATCACAAATTTAGCTGCTTAAAACAACCTCTCACCATTTCTTTGTGTCACAATTCTGGGCATGGCTTAACTGGGTTCTTTACTTTAGTGCAATCCAGGAGTTGGCTGGGGCTGAGGTCTCATCAGAGACTCAACTGGGGAAGAATTCTCCTCCAATTCTCTTATTGATGATGTTGGCAGAATTCATTTCATTGCAGCTATGGAAACCATGGCAGCTTGCTTCTTCAAGCCCAGCCCAGGAGAGAGTCTCTACCCTTTTTGCTAAGATAGACTCTTTTTAAAGACAAGTCTGTCTCATCTAATCAGAGGAGTGACATCCCATCATCTTTGCCATGCTCCACTGGTTAGAAGCAAGTCACAGGTCCTGGACTTGTTCAAGGAGAGGGAATTATACAAGGCATGCATCATCTTGGGGGAATCATCTTAGGATGAGGCCACCAGAGTATGTTTCTAAAATCCTAGGTAAGCCTTTATTTTCTTTGGTGGAGCCCAAATCGGATTAATTGATGGTAGCATCCTGGCTAATGCAGTTATTTCTTTATGTCATTTCTATCAACTGGTATATAATAGTTTTTATTCAAATTGTACCCTCTTTCTAAATCTCTCTAATTTCAATCAGAATTTTAAAGCTACAAGTCAAGGACAGCATCTCTCAGTATTCTTCATGACTATTAGTGCAGATCTCAAAGCTGGCTTTTAGTAAGTGCTTGTTGCATACATGAGTGAAGCTCTTGTCCATGTTAAGCCATTCCTTCCTAGCTGGGCAACCTTTAGCAAATTGTTTAATCCCTCTACTCCTCACTTTGTTTAACTATAAAATGAGGATAATGATAGTTCATGGAGAAGTCTTTTAAAAGGGTAACTCAGACCCTATCACTCCCCTGCTTTAAAACTTCAGTGACTCTCCATGCACTTAGAATTAGATTCAGATTCCTTGACCTAGTTCTCCTTCATGATCTGATCTCAGCCCCCCTCTCCAACTCTATTTCCTGTCACTATCTCCCACTGAATTTGCTGAGTCACATGGGCTTCTTACAGTTGCTTTATTATACTCAATTCCTTCCTGCCTCAGTGCGTTTGCACTTGCTGTTCCTCAGTCTGGAATGTTCTTCCCCCAGATCGTATCACCAGTTTCATTATTTGGGACTCAACTCAAAAGTCAACAACTCTTAAAGGTCCTGCCAGACCACCTCCATTTCCACTACATACTTCCTGACCCTGCTTATTTTCTTTATACAAGTCGTCACTTCTGAGACTCATATATTATTATTTAAAAAAAAATTTTTATTGAAGTACAGTCAATTACAATGTGTCAATTTATGGTGTACAGCACAGTGTCCAGTCATGCATATACACACATATATTAGTTTTCTTTTTTTTATTAAAGGTTATTGCAAGATATTGAACATAGTTGCTTGTGCTATACAAAAGAAACTTTTTTAAATCTATTTTTATATGTAGTGGCTAACATTTGTAAATCTCAAACTCCCAAATTTATCCCTTTCCACCCCCTTTACCCAGTAACCATAACAGTAACCATAAGATTGTTTACTATGTCTGTGAGTCTGTTTGTTTTGTAGATGAGTTCATAGTGTCCTTTTTTTTTTAAGATTCCACATATAAGTGATATTATATGGTATTTTTCTTTCTCTTTCTTGTTTACTTCACTTAGAATGACGATCTCTAGGTCCATCCATGTTGCTGCAAATGGCATTATTTTATTATTTTTATGGCTGAGTATTATTCCATTGCATAAGTATACCACAACGTCTTTATCCAGTCATCTGTCGATGGACATTTAGGTTGCTTCCATGTCTTGATTAATGTATATAGTGCTGTTATGAACATTGGGGTGCATGTATCTTTTTGGATTAGAGTTCCCTCTGGATATATACCCAGAAATGGGATTGCTGGATCATATGGTAAGTGTATTTTTAGTTTTTTGAGGAATCTCCATACTGTTTTCCATAATGGCTGCACCAAACTACATTCCCACCAGCAGTGTAAGAGGGTTCCCTTTTCTCCACATGCTCTCCAGTATTTATTGTTCAAGGACTTCTGAATGATGGCCATTCTGACTGGTGTGAGGTGATAACTCATTGTAGTTTTGATTTGCATTTCTCTGATAATTAGTGATATTGAGTATTTTTTCATATGCCCATTGGCCATTTGTATGTCTTCATTGGAGAATTGCTTGTTTAGGTCCTCTGCCCATTTTTGGATTAGGTTGTTTGTTTGTTTTGTTATTAAGTTTATATTTTCTGTTTATATATTCTGGAAATTAAGCCTTTGTCAGTCACATCATTTGCAAATATTTTCTCCCCTTCCGTAGGTTGTCGTTTTGTTTTGCTTAGACTCGTATATTATTTGTATACGTCTTTATTGTTTGCCTTTGCCCACCAGAACTCAAGCTTTGGAGAGGAAGGACTTGGCTTATGTACTACTGTATCCTCAGTTTCTAGTATACTTGTTGAATAAAATTGTGTCATTTTTATTGCAAGGCACAGTTCCTGAGATACAGTTTCACACAGGCAGACAGACATGGAAACAGGGAGTGCTGTGAAAAAAAAAAGTAGTGATAGTGAAATGCCATATTCAGGTTAAGTAAAACTGGGGTTCTAACCAGAACTGGCAGATGCTAAATTCCAAATTCCTTCCTCCTAACTCTTGATTATTATTTTTCTGTTTATTATTTCTTTGTGCTTACCAGAAAGGGAGCTGTCTAGCGGATTGATTGTAATTTAGTGCCTGGCACACGTTAATAATAAATTGAATTGAAATAATAACAAAATCTAATATTATTACTGTTGGAAATTCATGAGGCAAAAAAAGATGGAACATCTCCATTAAATCAGTATTTTTAAAAAATTATTATTATTGATGCAAATTCATTTATATTATCATAAGTTAGTCTCATAATTACAGTATTTATTCATTGAAATACATTGAACCCATTATTTGGGATACTGAGAAAAAGATTTCAGATAATTATTTTTATTTTTCCAAAGGATTGAAACAACTGGTTTCAGCTGCAGTGTGCATTTGTAAGGCATTAACTATATTTTTGCATCTATTTGCCATGGCTTTTGAAAGCAAAGTTTGGCTAGATGGAGGGGAAAGGGGAGAAAAATATAAAAACTCTTTGTCAGATACTGACATCTGCTGGTAATTTTCCAAAATGCAACCTTGGATGACTCAAAACTATAACTGTGCTCAAAATTCTTTTTTTTCAAGTTCATGTAAAACCTGGGATCCAAATTAGAGTTATGTTTGAATATTAATGCAGTATAAATAAAATTCCAAGCTACCAAAACTACTGAGTGAATGGTTTCCCTACAAATACCAGTCTCAGATTTTTTTAAATTTCTCATTAAAAAAAGATTATCATTATCATTTAAACATCTTCATGAGGCTAAATCAGCAAATTAAAGAGCCCAGAGCCCTAGCTTCTCTGCAGTTTCCCAGATTACAGCTAAATTAGTTTAATTTTCTCTGTCAAGTGCCCATCACAGCACTCCCTCTTAATTTCATGTGGAGATAATAAAAACTGACAAGTCTGAAATAAAAGACTTGCCTTTGCTCAGCTCAACCCAGAGCCCAGTGGTGACTCTGGTCTTTAGTGTGTCCTATTCTGCATCTCTTTCAGACATGGTCACAGCAGCTCAGCACTTTGTGAAGTTCAGGCCTTGGGAACTGAGCTGATCAACAGTAAAGGCAGCTGGCTGCTCTGGGGTGGGTGCGCAGACCAGCACTAGCGAGGCACAGCCAGGACATGCCTGATGGCCAAGTGGACTGTCCTGCTGTGGGGTACACCCCAGCCAAATGGGCTGCCACTTTCAGATCTTTCCTGAATTGGAAGGCAAGTGCACTTTGCCCAAGGTTAATGGAGTTTAATATTTTTGATGCTCTTGCTGAAAGTGAATAGCCTGCAGTCTGGACACCAGCAGGCTTTCTAGTTTAATCTAAGTGAGTGTGCTTGGGTTTGCATTGACTGATTCTTCTCAAGAAATTACACAGTGTTGGCTTTGAAGCTGTCTCTGATGTGAGTCTCCACATGCCTAGCACCTTCATCATTCGGTGACCTCATGCACGTCACTGCTGCTGGTATGGCTCTCTGAGCCTGTCTCTACTCTGGACTTCAAGCTCATTAATAACTTTACATGTGGACCTATGGGGTTCCATGAACACCTCTGAAAATTATGTGTTGTGTATGCGTATGTGAGTGTGTGTCATTTGATGATATACATTTTTGTTCCCAAAGTGTCCCTGAGCTTTCATCAGACTTTCAGAGTAGCCTGTAACTTCCCCTGTCCCCCTAAAGGTAAGGCTTCCTACGCTCCTGCTATCAAATGAGGATTTTAATGGTACAGACCTACAAGGTTATTGAGGGGATAGATTAAGGTAGGTACACATCATGGGCAGAATGCTGGGCGCCTGTAAATGTTACTTTGGATAAGATCAGAATAGCGATCAAAACCATCATTAAAAATAAGAGCCAAAGTAAACGTAATTTGTATTAGTGGACTTACTTTGAATTGCTCAGTAACTGGCAGTATTCTCCTCATCTGGCCACATGGTACCTCCTGTCGTTGGTCTGATGATGTTACTGCCATTGTCACAACTGGGCTTGATGTGACTGAAGGCAACTAAGCTGTCACCTTTGATGAGGTTAATTTTTTTTTTTTACCATCACTCCCAGTGTACCAGCAGAAGGAAGTGCTGCTCTGTCAAATCAAGGGCTCCCAGATTACTCTCAGGGTTTATAAAGCACGTCTTCCATTATGTGATTAGTGAGGAAATCAAATAATGCTGAGTTGGATGCTTAATAAACATTAATTCCCATCCCTAGGTAACCTAGGAAAAACACAGTTTAATAAAAGGAATTCAGCCCCTACTGAATTAATCAGGTTTTATTTGATGGCCAGCATTGTCCAAAGTTCTGTCTCATTACTTAGTGAAAGCAAACATAATATAGTGAAAAAGGTGTTGATTTGGAAATCTGAAACACTTGATTTTAAATTTCACTTCTCGGAGAAGATCTTGGGGTGCAGTCTCAGGGAGTTAACAAACTGCCTAAGACTACGATTCTTCAGCTGTAAAATGGGGATTTTAAAAATTAATCTTTGAATTGTATTTTAAAAATAAGTTAATTTTGACAGAAATTACAGCCTTATTCCACTTTTCTCTATTATTTTGACAAAGATTTGGATGAGGTGTAATTATGACAACCTACCTTGAAACTCTAATTTATTTTCCCTAATAAAGTATGGTAGATAAGACTTTTAGGAGATTTCAAAATAGCAAAGGTTAAATAGTACCGAGATGTCTGATTAAAAAAAATGGGGATTCTAATCTCTGAGTTATGAAGAGTCGTGGAAATAACCAGTGCACACAGGAGTCAAGTCAATTGATGATACATGGATATGTGAAGTCAGGAGAGTCCCTGACTTCATTCCCATGGGAGGAGACACAGGCGTGTAAAATACCTGGCAGAAGGTCCACTTGAAGGATATGGAGTGTTTATCAACCGGCTCCAGACTCTGGGGGCGTGAACTCCTCACACTTCTGTGCTTGGACCCCAGCTGAGCAGCTCCCGCAGAGTCAGAGGTGGCCCGAAGCACAAGGAGGAAGGAAAGGCTGGGAGCTTGGGGCACGATGCTGCAGACACAGGATGAATCTGAGCTCACAGAAGTGTCCACTGCACCTGAGGCGGAGGGCAGAGCTGGGCCGAGGGGCATGGGAAGCAGAGCGTGGTAGGTTTCTGCCACACGGCAGCAGATCTTGGGGAGGGAGTTCCATGCCGAGGGAACAGTAAAAGGTCATGAGGCAGAAACAGGTTTTGTGTTTAGGGTGCAGTGGGGAAGGAGGGGTGGGGGCACTTTCCCACCTGTTCTTTCCCTTATCTGGAAAGCGCCCCATTCAGATCTCCAGGGATGCACCTTGAGCTCACTGAGCCTGACCTCCTTATCTCAAACTGCCTGCCTGACACTGCCCCCTCACCCCCACTGTCTTCTTCCTTAGCCTGCGTAGGGGGTAAAATGGTGGCTCCAGAAAGATATGTCCACATCTTAACCTCTGGAACCTGTGAATGTGACTGTTTTTTTTTGAAAAGAATTTTTGGAAATGCAATTAAGGTAAGGATCTTGAGTTGACATCATCCTGAATTGTCCAGGTGGGACCTAAATCCAATGACAAGTGTCTTTTTTAAAGCATTTTTATTGTTCTGTTTTTTTGTTTTTTGGGGGGTTTTTTTGCATGGGGGTGGTAATGAGGATTATTTATTTATTTTAATGGAGATACTGGGGATTGAACCCAGGACCCTGTGCATGCTAGGCTTGCACTCTACCGCTGAGCTATATCCTCCCCCTCATGACAAGTGTCTTTATAAAAGACATGCAAAGAAGAAAAAGTGATGTGAAGATAGATAGAGGCGGAGGTGAGGGTTATATGACCACAAGCCAAGGAATGCCTGCTGCCATCAGAAGGTGGAGGAGGCCTGGAAGTGTCCTTCCTTCACAGGGAGCACCCTCCCCCCCCGAGCCTTCATTTGGATTCTTGGCTTCCAGGACTGTGAGAGAATAAATTTCTGTTATTATCCACCACCTGGCTTGTGGAATTTAGTTACAGCAGCTCCAGGAAACTAATATTCCTGCCAAATCATTGTCACTTATTTGTGACTTACTGGTATATTGTCAAGCTCTTTGCACTAGATCACAAGCTTCATGGGGGCAGGGACTTTGGTTCCCTGCTCTGTCCCAATGCCATCTCCCACTGATTCTGTCTCATGAAGTTGCCCTGCTAAAATAGAGAAGACTTGAAGACTCTGTCTTCTCCTTGCCTTGATTCACAGGCAGAACACCTGTGTTTCTACTTTGTGGATGATGCTTGACTCAAAATGAAATCATAGGTCAGGTGGGGTTTAGTCAGGGAAATAGAAAACACAGTAGGTATTTTAGCAAAGGAGACTTAGTATAGGATATTAATACACAGAGGTTGGAGGAATTAAAGAGGAAAAAAAGAGTCTGCACTGAGCTAATCCAGTGAATTATCCCCTAGAGCTGGTGCAACAAAAGGGGAGAGCTTGAGGTTTTCAGAATTTAGGAGCTTAGAGGAGGAGCCCTGAAGAGCTCTGAGGAAGAACATACCTTATCTACTGTTGGCTTCTCCAGGGTCATGAGGCTGTCCCGGGGATGCCAGAAGGAACCAGAGGCTAGAAATCATGGCTGCTGTGGGCTGAAGGCCACTGCTGGGGAAACTTAGGAACAGTAAGCAAAGAGGGAGAAGGAAGTTTCTTCCCCAGCACTCCTACTTCCTTCTCACTTCCTCCTGCCTTCAGAGTTCCCTCCCTGTTAACAGAATCCAACAGGAAGCCACCTGCCTCTGGGGAAGTGTATTTTGTGCTTAACCGGAGGGCAGAATGTAGAGAAATGGATCTGGAGCTCAAAGACATAGCTTGATACCTAGCATGAATGGGGATCATGTGCTTTTTGGCCTGGCATCGAAAAGCATAACCAGGATTCATCCTGTGCAACCCAGCATATACGTCATTAGTTAATTTTCATGACATGTTTTGCCTGATGTCTGTCTTCCTTACTGGACTTCAAACTCAATGAAAGATCTCCTGAGGAAACCAATGGGTCTAGAACAATGGCCATCACTTGAGCTGGCATTTCTAAAAAGTTAACTGCCTGACTGCTTCTCTGGGTTTTTCTCTCACTTGATTTAATGTTTCTATCCTGTATGTTACAATGAAAAGTCTTCTTTCCTTGTATCAATATGACATAACTCTTGCTCTGTAATGCTGTTATTCCCAGAGGCAGGGTGGAATGAAGGGTAAAGTTGGTAGGAGGCTGCCCTGGCGTCTCGATTCCCTCACTGAGCTGTCTGCACCAAACCAAACATTGTCAAATCTCCAGTATCTGCTTCTGTGTGTTTCGTGTCGACATAATCATGGGCTCCAGCAAGCAGACCTTGGGAAATTCCTTTACATTCTACCTTTCTGAAAGCTAATCATTTCCCCCCCGAATAATGTGAATCTGATTTAGTACATGGTTCTTAACCAGGGATGATTTTGCCCCGCAGCGGACTTTAGCAAAGCCTGGAAACATTTTCAGTTACCGTAAGTGGGGAATGATACCAGCATCTAGCAAGAAGAGGCCAGGAAAGGGGCAGAACATCCCACAACGCACAGGACAGCCCCCACAACAGAGCCCTGGAGGCGTTCGCAGAATTCTGGGTGTTTTAGTATTGGCGATAGCTTTTACTTACCCTGAATTTCACTGAGGGATCCACTATTATGAGGGCTGCACAGATTAACCAACGTCCTGTGCCTGGCACACAGGAACCCCTCACTACAGAGTAACTGGATTTGTGAAGAAAGCACCTACATTCGAATGCATTCATGCTAAAATAGACTACCCAAAATGTACCTCTTGAACTTCTCCATTGCTTGTTCCCCTCAAGGAATAGAAATCTTCGAAAGGCATACATTTCCCAGAGCAAATTTTTTACTAATGGTGTTCAGCAAGACCTTGGTCTGCACGGTCTAACTTACTGTAAGGGTTTTAATCGGAGTAACCATATTCCTCAAAGCAATAATCTCATAAGAATCAGAATTAGAAAAGGTCAAAATGTGAATCTATGGGAACAATAAAACAAACACTTGAAACTGGATTTTTTTCCTCTCTCTATGGCCTGCCTAAGAAAATGGATTTATAAATGTTTGTTTTTCTAACCGTTAAAGCAATGCAAGTTTCTTCCAGAGAAACTTAGAAAACATGAGAGTTAAAAGAAGAGAATGATAAAAACGACTCTTAATCCAATAACCTAGAAAGAGATATTCCTAACATTTCAGCACATTTTCCTTCTTCCAGTCACTAAATGAAGGTCCCTGGGGCTGGGGTACTGCTCCAGCTTCGTACTAGACTGAGTAAGCTCAGTGGGATCTGTATTCTTGGCCCTTTGCACCATATCTGGCCCATCTTGGGGGCCATTTCTTCCCCCAAATGTTTGTCACTTATTCAGATGAGTCCTTAATTAAATATACGTATTAAGCTGTAAAATTCTATGAAAACAGCACACCACTAAAGAGTTAAAAATCACAAGTTAACTTTTATAACTGCTTTTGTGTTAGGCTGTACCATATGAAATGGTCCATATAAACACCAATTTTTGACCTAAAAGTGGCAACTTAATTACAGCCTGTGTTATATCCCATGCTTTTTGAGGATGGACACTTTTATACCACCTGCAAAGCTTGGGTGAGAGCTTTATAGAAGGTTGATGTTTAAACTGTAAATACAGCATGTAGGTATGTGCTTTGAGGGCCCCCAAAGCCTTTCTTTGCATGAAGCCATAATTTTTTATTATATGATTCTGTTCATATGAAATACCAGAACAGGCAAATTCACAGAGACGTAAAGTAGATTAGTGGTTGCCGGGGGCTGGGGGACGGGAGGAACGGGGATTTGTTGTTTAACGGACACAGAATTTCCTTTCGGGAGGTACGGGGATTTGTTGTTTAACGGACACAGAATTTCCTTTTGGGGTGGTGATAATGTTCTGGGCTTAAACAGTGTGATGGTTGCACAACACTGTGAGTGTCCTGGATGTCACCAATGGAAAATTTTATGTTATGTGTATTTGGAAAAACACTATGGAAAACAAGACCAAACCCATGTTTGTTACCTGAGTTAGTCAGTATTCTTTTGTTTGCAAGGGACTGCGTCAAATCTAGTTGGTTGTAAAAAGGGGAGTTGTGGGGGAGGGAATTCATTATATCACAAAACAGGGAAGCCAAAGGTAGAGAACTGAGACAGTGTGGTAAGACACATCCTCATTCTCTCTCTCCTCTCCTCCCTTCCTCCCTCTTTCACCTTTGCTCTCCTTGGAATATTGGCCTGATTCCCGCCTATTATAGGTCACCTGCCACTATGTGGCAGTAAAAGGGGGTAGCACACAGCTTCACATAGATCCAGGCTTCCATCATCAGCTGAGGAACCCCAGACGAAAGAGGGACTCTCTGAAACTGTCCACATAGTATTGGGCAGTGGTAAGAAAAAGATCTAGCACTCCTACTTCATCAGCTGCATGATCCTCAGCAAGCTACTTAAGCTCTTCGAACTTCAGTTTCCTGATCTGTAAAATGGGAATAATCATAGTGTTGACTGAACCAGACCCTTGGACTCTTTCATCAGTAGAAATTGATAAGAGGCCAGACAAGAATTGCACATAAGGCTTAAAAGGAGTAACCACAAGGGCAGGTCCGTGGGTTGGGCTGGAGAGGTGGCTTAGGCGCTCTGCCCACCCCCTTGGTGGTGCTGGGTGCAGGGATCATGCGCAGTGCCCTGCTTTTGCTCTCGGCACTGCAGAAGTGGCTGTTGGTTTGTGGCCTTTTTGTATCTTACTGTTCACAATTTGCCCCAGCTGCACATGCGTGCAGTTATTTTTGGTCCCTTCTAGTCTCTTTGTATTCTTTTGCTGAAGGAGGCATTTGTCCAGGTGCAAGCACTCTGGTCAAGGGTCCAAGTCCCAGCCTATCTCAGTAGTATGTACTTCCTTGGGTTGTCATGACAGTTAAGTAAGTTAATATATATAAAGTGCTTAGGACTGAGCTTGATACATAGTAAGTGCTCTTGATAAGGGTTTGCTATTAGAATCATCACTGTCATCATCATGATCATGATGACAGTGTCTTCTTTGTAAAATCCAGGCCTTGATTAGCCAGCTGTGGGCCTGGGAACCCTGCTGGGCCGGGGTGCTAGAGTGGGCAGGCCCACTGGAAGCATTTCTCACAAAGAATGAAGTTGTTACCAGAGAAAGGAGTGAGGGAACTGGGCGGACGTGGAGACCTGATGGCCCCCCAGGAGTCTACTTCTGCTTCTGAGAGTTTCAGAATCCCCACTCCGCCTGGTCTAAATACATACATAGGTATGGTAGAAATCAGCCCTTGTTTGTTCACCAAGTGCCAAGCCCAATTTTAAGTCACTTTTGTTTGCTATATCATTTGTTCCTCCAAAGACTCTGTGTGATAAAGTATCACCGTGATTACATAGGAGGGAGGTGAATGAACTTGCCTGATGTTGCTGGGCCAATGCATGATTTCAGGCAGTCTGTCTCCAAAACCTGAATTCTCAGCCACTAGGCTCTGCTGCCTTCTGCGTTAACAGCCATTAGAAACGAGTAATGAAAAGATAGCAAAGGAGTTGGGTAATGTGCACAGGTGGCATTTGTGTTGGCTGAAAAAAAAAAAGAACTTGTTTTTTTTTAAGAGTGTAAGTGTGTAACAGGTTCTGCCTTAAAGGCAACATTTGAAGGAACATCAAACTGCTGAAATAAAACCCTGTTTGCAGTTCCATTGTGAAGAAAAATGTTGGTCAGCTTGAATAAATAGTTGTACTTTGCTAAGTTTAAATCCTTCTGTCCTGCTGAAAACGTGGAGAGATTTGTTAGAGGGAACCTTTCAGGAAACCCCAGACCCACAATTGTCACGTATTTGTGATCTCCAAGCAGGCGTCCCTGACTAACCGGCTTAACCCAAAGACCTCTGGTTAAGCAAATACATCGTTTCCCAGACAATGGAAGGATAAACCGGACCCTGCGGCATGAATGAGTTAATTGTCTCCCATTGTTGAGTCTTCCTCCAAACACCTCTGGGTGAGAAACAGCCTTTAAGACAAAGAAAAGTGCCACAGCTGGCAGTTAAATAAAGTGACATTTGCTTGTTTTGGCCAAACATCCCATTCTACTGGATAAAGAAGGAAACAAACACTCTTTAAATAAGCAAATAAGGAGGCCGGGACCCATTCCTGCTTGTGACAAGAGAGAGACTCTGCTTTATATTTTGAGAACTGAGACAGATTGAAGTCAAGCAGATTTATTTAATAACAGAGTAAAAAAGAACAGCTGTGGAAAATGTTTAGAAGATGATACACAGAGAATCACACACACACACAGTTACAGTTAAGGCACAGGCCAAAGAATGGTGCCAGGATACCAGAGGGTTTTTCTTCTACGTCTTATTTCCCTGAAATTAAAAAAAAGAAATCCCGTAACTTTGTGATTTAAATGATGCAATTAATAAATGCCACTTATAAAATATTCAAATAGCACAGACATGTGATATACCTAGCCCTTTTTTAGTACCTGCTATGTGCCAAATAACATTCTAAGCATATTAATTTATTCAGTTCTCTGAACTCTACAGAAGTGATTATTACCAGCCCTGTTTTAGCAGATGGGGCAACTGATGCCCTGAGTTGGGAATTCCCTTGGATGAGATCACCCAGCATCTAAGTGGACCCAGGCAGTTGGATTCCAAGCTATGTGCACAGCAACTACTGGAACAGCCTGGGGTTCGAAGAAGTCATTTAAGGAAAACAGTAGAGAGGGGCCACAGTTCTGCGCTCCCCTGCACCTCACCCCCCACCCCAACCCTGCTCTACTCCATTCCCATCCTGCCTAGGAGGTAAGGTGATCAACTCAAACCTATTTGCTGGAGACTTTCCCAGTTTTAAAACCAAAAATCTTATTTTCCAACTACCAGGAAATTGGGATGGTTGTTCACTCTACCTACGAGATACATCCACGATAACAGTTTGTTTTGTATCTTTCCTATGAATATATAAATGTACTTCCATAACTTGGCTCACATAGACATACACACACACACACACGCACACTCCTCTGTGACCTGCTTTTCTCATGTCTCAGTGTATTAAGCAGCCTTCCCCCCTCCCTCTTTTTTAGTGGCTGCATATGCATTAATTGTAAAGTTGTATGCCCACTCATGTAACCATTCCCTCTGAATGCTCTGCTAGAGAAAAAAAGTATTATAAATGAAGAGGAATAATGGTGATATTTGAAGAAGAAGCCAACATTTTAAACAGAAAAAAAAAAATGAAGGCAAGATAGAAAGAACAAGGGGAAAATTGCCAAGAAGCAGAAACAAAGAAGAGAAAGTTCACTGGAAGAAATGAGAATAATTTTATTTTCAGAGGAAGGAAAGTCTCAGTGGATGAATGTCGGGCGGTCAGGAATCGAGCTCTGGGTCCACCCCTGCAGAGCTGTGTGACTGTGGATGAAACCCTCCACCTCAGTTTCCACATCAGTAAAATGGGATCAGTAAGTCCTGCCCAGCCAGCTGGAGAGAAGGCCTGTGAGGACTGAGTATAAAATACTGTAAACTATAAGGCTTTATCGTTAGTATCCTACTTAAAGAACCAGCCGACAGGTGTGACTGTGAAATATGGTTCAAAAATCACAGTGAGATGAAAGAGTATTAATTTGCTAATTCTCACATGAGTAGAATTCATCCAGGGAGACTGTTGAGTGAAAATCAGGAGCCCCACCCTAGAATTACTGAATTAGATTCTCCGGGGGGTAGAACCTGCACATTTGTCATTTTAATAACTTGACTCTGGGAATTCTGATACAAACCATCCAAGTTCCTGAACGGAGGACCAGAACGCCACACAACAATAGAGGGCGCTATTCACTAGTTCTGCAATGAGAATGGCCGCTGCTGGAGCTGTGTTTTGCCCTGCCTGGGAAGGCTCACCTGGCTTTGTGACCACCAGGTCCCACTGAAAACTATCAGAAATGGCCCGTGACTCTTTATTAAGAGCAGAAAGAGAGCCATGAACTTCTGCTCAGCACCTGCTGTGCATTAGAACTTTCCACTTACATTATCTTTTTTTTAAATTAAAATTTCCCTTGAGGTGGAAATGACATAAAAATCAACCATTTGAAAGCCCACAATTCAGTAGCATTTAGTGCATTCACAATGTCGTGCAACTACTACCTCTGTCTAGTTCCACATATAAGTTATTTTATTCTAACAATCTTCTAAAAGGTCACATATTTGTTATGTGCATTTTCAAGTGGCAGGAAAAGGCCAGAAGAGCTTCAGTAAGTTGTTTGAGCTTTGACAGTTAGTGTGTGTGTGGGGGGGGAGCCAGGATTCAAATCCACATCAGCCATCCAAAGCCCTTTCAAATGCAAGAATGGAGGGAGGGGACCCCAGGATCCCCTATTTTCGTGGAAAATATGGAAACAGAACTTAGGACATTGCAGCTTTAATTTCAACACCTTAGTTTAAATGAACCAGTAGGTGTAATGGTGTGCCTCTCCCCAACTTTTCCCATTTCCCACCTCTAATCAAATCCTATCCTTTTTTCACGGAATGTTCTACCTGGGTGCCCAATCCCAAGTTTACATTTAACCACCAGGTAAATCAACAACTTTGCCCTGTTATACAACCTCAGGAAAAGAAAGGGAACTTTCTCAGACTATAGGGAAGCCCACAGAGAATAACACGTGAAAGGATGTGTCTTCAGTCCCTGGCCCTGTGGGATCCACGTGTGTTCAGTCCTGGTCTGCAGATTAAAGTGGAACGAACCCACTTTCAGGTAGGGTGACCGTGTAACTTATCCCCCCAAGTGGGGCATTTTCAAAAGGATCCTTGGACTGGACACCAGAACAACAGGCCACACCAGGGCTGTCCAAGACAAACGAAAACATACGGTCACCCGACTTGTAGGACTTCATACCAGGAGGCTGAAAAGCCATGAGTCCCTCAGCAAAGTCCCAGAGCAGGAGAAGAACAAAGTCTATTGAGAAATAAATGAGAAATAAGCACATAGAGAGCAGTAAAATTCAACCAGGAAAAATCAAGCCAAGTGAAATAGCTATGAAGATTTAAAGTTGATTGATTACAAAACAATAGGGGAGAAAGGAGTGAAAAGTTAAAAAAAAAGTACACAAGAAAATATGGACCTGGCTAAGTGAAGCGAATCCAGCACCTATAAAATGAGCAGAAGCATAAAAGATCAGCGAGAGCCCGTATCGAACCAATTAAGTGCCACTGAAACGGCTGTAAGAGAAAATGCATTGTGAAGCTGGGGTAGCATTTAAATGGAAGTCAGATGACTTAAGAGAAGACAAGCCAGCAAATGACTCATAGAAATATCTCTTGAAAAGAAAAGTTAACAGAAAAACAGAGAAACTTCCAAATAAAATGAAATCTACTAGTGCGGGGTCTGGTCCAGCAGAAGATTTCTCGTGGTCTATTAAGTCTCAGACACAGGAGAGAATTGCCAATCCTGCTTCCAGCCCGGCTCACTCCACCAGGTTGGAAAGGTTAGGCAGATGACTGGTGTGCGAGAGAGAGAGAGTGAGAGAGAGAGAGAGAGAGTGAGTGTGTGTATTTAGAGAACTGAGCAAGATAAATGTGGAGCTTCTCAAAGTTTGGCAAAAGAGTTACCCAACTCCCAGCCTCCCTGACTCCCCGTTCTCAGTCCTTCTGCCTGTGGGGCCCTTCCTGGGCCCGCACAGCGTTCATGGCTTCAGGCCAGTGTGGGCTTAAAGTAAATACCATCTGCTTCTTGGCTGCAGGTATTACAAGTAGCAAAGATGGCCTGAGGCTGTGAGCAGGGTAGTTAATAAGGAGGGAAGGAAAGAAAAAAGATCACAAGCCCCACTGAGCACAGAAACAAATCTCCGGCCACGTTGCTTGCCCGGCAGTGCAATATTCCACAAGCAGAGCTGCCTGTGTGACTGGATTATGATTGTTTTCCTCATTTCATCTTGGGTGATGGAAGCGCAAGCATTTAGGAATTTTAAAGGTCTGGACTCAAAGCTTAATTTTTTTTCATTGGTCGCTAAGTGACCTTGGGCATATACCTACTTTTAGGTCTCCTGGTCTTAGTTATCTTGTCTGTAGACAGAAATATATCTCTTGTCTTGGTTCTTGTGAAGTTTGAGTTCCTCCTTGGGAACTCCCAGGGGATTTGTCTCCACCAGTGTGTGCTCACAATGAAAGTGATGAAAGTCGTTCTTTCCCCTTTCCCATGATAGGAAAGTGATGGCTAAAGGCACAGCAGGCTTTTAAGTTCTTGTTCCCCTGAGGTGCACAGAGGAAAAGAAGTTAGTCTAACAACAAAAAGCCTTTCCTCTAACGGCGCTAGCATGAGTTACATCAGTGTGGGGACAACTGTTTCTACTTTCTTCCTCATAGTGAAGGCAAAGGGGATGGTGAGTCAGACCTGAGACTATTCAGTCATGTTGAAGAATGGATGTCTGTTGCAGGTTCTGTGACTGCTTTGCTGTGCTGGAAGGTGCGGGTCCTTGTGAGACAGCTTCTTGCAGAGCAGAGCCCCTTACGGGCTTTTAGAAATGCAGATGCAGGTGCAGGGTTTGTTTAAGGCGGGTGATGAGACAAACATTTAGGAAGAGGTTATGGGGACCAAGAGAAAGAAGAGGTGAATGAGGCCTGGGGGAGGGTGTGTCCCCAGCAGTAACACATCCAGTGGCAGATTTCCATGGGGGATGTTTCATGAAGCTTTAAGAACAGGTAAGTTTACCTGACAGTTGTACTTTGCTGGGACGAAAGTCCCCTCTGCTGCCCCCAGCTTTTGCTGGGCATGGGCCACATAGTTGCCTTGTGCTAATTAACTCTTGCTGGAGACAACTCTTCCTTCAACAAGGGGCAGAGTAGGACAGCAGCGGCCAAAGACCAGTCACAGTTCAGAGAAAATAGGGAACCAGAGTAAGAAGCTACTAGCAAAAAAGTAACCTTCTCCCACTTGAATCCAACCCAATGACCTCTGGATTTCACAGTGTAGATGGGAAGGGGCACTTGAGCCAAGAATTTTTTTTTTTTTAACATATAAAGGAAAGTGACTCAAAGAGCTTAGTTTTGGGGTTTGGTTCACCGAATGGTTGACTTATAAATTCGTTATCTCATATAATTCTCAGTGATTAAATGGTGATACTCTTTTGATGGATGGGGATGTTGAAGTTCATGGTGGTTAAAGTGACTTGTCTGATGTCTCCGAGGCAAGATTTGAATCCAGCCCTAACTTTAAAGCCTTACATTACCTATATCCTGGACTTGGCTTATGTTAGACTAGAAAGTGACTCAGATCTCACTTCAATTTGCCCATCCCTGTTTTGATTGTGCTTTTTAAAACCCAGTTTCAAATATTTTACATTGGCTAAAAATATGAAGATAAAGTTCTTGAATATTTATGAAATTCTCCCTCTTTCTTCTTTTTACAATCTAATCATCAGAGAAGAAATTAATTCTTCCTATCACATATTGTTCATCTTCAAAATCCTGCATTGGTCACATGCACACCCACAAAGCACTGTCTACTTGGGACAGTATGAACTGAAGTTTCCTGTGTCCATGCATTTCTATTGCTGACCAAGTACTGGAGGTATTTGCTTGGCTTCTCTGTACAGGACCCAGAGATTAAGTTGCTGAAATGATTCCTGTTAGAGAATATGAATTGTATTAGAAAAAAACCCACCATCTGGCACCATGGACTGTGGCTTTCTATGCATACGTATTCAGTGCAACCATCCCCCTTAATATCTTCAAGGTTCCCAAGCATTTCACATCATGTTGCAGGAGAAAGCATGAATACATTCATTTGGTCAAGAAATGCTTATTCCTTGTATGCGTCAGGTGCCATTTTAAGCACTTGGAATCAAATTAGACCAGACAAACAAACAAACTAACTAACAAAAACCCCCAAAACCTCTGCCCTTGTGAAGTAACAGAAAAGAGAAAACAAATAATAAGCATAAGAGTAAATAAATTATATAGTATATTAGAAGGTGATGAATGCAACAAAGAATGGAAATTCTAGAATAGTGTGAAAGATTGGGAGCAGGTGGGGAGTGAGTTTCTCTTTTAAGTAGAGAAGATTGCACAGGGCTCATTGAGAAGATGACAATTGTGTAAAGACTTGAATATTAATAATCCATGAACAAAACAGTGAGGAAGCCAAGGGAAATCTTTCTGAACTTGGCTTGATGATAAAGTCCTGCCCAGAAGCTTTGCTGGTCTGATGACTGTGTCTGTGAAGTTCCACAGGGAGGCAGCAGATCCTAGTGATGATGGCAGCCTTGGGGAATTTGGACGATGCAGGCCTTGTGCTTCCTAGTTGCAGAGAACAGTCTCAAAGAATCTGTCTTTGACCTGAGTGCTTGTAAGAATATTTCTTCCTTCTTCAAGGTATTAGCTGAATTTGGATTCACAGCTCTTTGGAACAGCAGCAGGAACAGTAGCTTCCACATAGTGAGACTACTGTGTGCCAGGTACTGGATACATTGTTGCACTGACAGACTCTGAGCTGCATCTTGTTGTTGTCCCCATTTCTCAGATAAGGAAGCTGAGGCTCAGCATCTCATCACAAGTGAAGCAGGGAACCAGAATTTCCCATAAAGTCTTTGGAAAAATCTTTGGATCCTGAGTTGATAGAAGGAAGGAATTTTTTTTTTTAGATTTGTTTATGAAAGTTTCATGTGGGATGTGATTCAGTTAATTTAAAACTAGAACCTCAAACAGTGATCAGCAATATTAAGATCATAGTAATAACCATGTTTACTGAGTAGCAACAAGCATTGTGCTAAATGCTTTATATACATTGTGTCATTGAATCCTTAACCACGTGCTCACTCCATGCCAGGCAGTGTCTATATTGTTGTGTCAATTTCCCTCCCCAAATAACTTTATTCATAAATGACAGATGTGATCAACATCAATATTCAAAGAACCCAAAGGTATATAAAGTGAGACAGAACTAAGACAAAACCTCTCCTTGCCTTGTCAACCAATGTAAGAGTCTCTATGTAGTCCTCGATAATTAAAAAAGTAATTATCTATATGTGAAGCTATATAAGCATAATATCTGAGTATTGTTAGTTTGTATTAAATAGCATAGAATAATATAATATGAAAATTATGTCTCTCCTGGTCTTAATACCTAGAAAGAATTGCCAAAATCATATTTGGGTGGTTTTTTTTTTTTGCTGGTATTTACCATTACAACTTTATATACTGTATTTATGCTATTAGTTCTTGGTTTGGCAACTTCCCCATAGCATAGCTAGTTGTCTCTTTGCTAGCTCCTTACCCAACAAACTCCCCAGTTTTGTTAGCTCTACTTTTTCAGTTTTTTCTAGTGATTAATTTTGGGGTTTTGATACCTTTTTCATGCTCAAAAGAAGAGAAAATTAGTGAGCCCGTTTATTGCATATTTATTATACTCATATTTATTGTCTAGCTTCTTCTTGTCTTTGATCACTCACTGGTTAGTTTGCCCCACTGGAATTAATCCAGCCCCAATGCTAGTCATATCACCTGTCCCTTCTGGGTGAAGCCAGAATGCACGCCATTTCCAGAAGTGGTGGGAGAAGCCAGAAACTATGGGGTGTCACTGGTTGCCCTCACATTATATAACTGCCTAGCAGTTTCTATAGTGTTAGGTGGACTGAGGCCACGGTGCTACTGTGTGTCTGTGAAACTGGTGAAGCTTGGAGAATCTGAGGCTATACCTTAGTTGTATGAGTTGTATCTCATTTTGTCTTGTTACCCCCTCCTTTTTTTTCCCTTTTAGTGAAGGTGCTGGGGATTCAATCCAGGACCTTGTGCATGCTAAGCATGTGCTCTACCACTGAGCTATCTACCCTCCCCACCTTGATGCCCCTTTGTATGCATTTTATTTCCTTTTTTATGCATATAGTATTTTCTTGAATATTATGAAGGTTACCTACTGAAATTTGTTTATCTCATCTATGTGCTGAATGATTCTCTAAATGTTCCTTGGAGAGTCAGTTGTTAATTTGTTTATTTTGGCCCTCCCTTTTATTGGTTTTCCTCAGACATCTGAGGCTTAGGTACTTGTTTATTTTCATAATTGTAGAATGTTTGTGACAAAAACAACAACAAACACTGAATGTTTACTGTATGCCAGTAATTACTGTAAGTGCTTTTTAGTACCAGCTCCTTTAATTGTCATCTCCAGCAAGGAAGTGGACAATACAGGATTCAGTCCCCAGCCCTCTGATCCTAGAGCTTGAACTCTTAACTACCACATAACACAATGGTGTTGGATTTGGTTTGCATTTAGATTTCATTTTGATGACAGTGTCCGAAATTTAAAGTAATCCGTCAGCGCTTGCAGGAACAACTAGTCGATCCCACATCCATTCTCCTGTTCTCCCACAGCAGGAAATCTTTAGTCAAGCATGTGGCTGTCCCAAATAAACACCATGCTTCTCAGCTCCCTTTGCAGCCAAACGTGGGAGTGGGAGAAGTTCTGGCCAGTAGGGTGCAAGCAGGAGCGTTGAATGGCTGCTTCAAGGAGCCTCCTAAAGGCACCGCTAGTTCCAGCCTGATGTGCTTTCTTCTTAGCTCCTTCTCTACCTCCTTGGGAGTTAGGAGGCTTTGGACTGCACAGATGAGGGCTGCTTCCTCAGGGTAGTGAGCTGGGGGGAGTTTTGTTCTCCAGAGTTTCATTCATGGAATGGAGCTACCACACCAGAACCGAGTTACACCCCCATGGAATTTCACCTGAGTGAGAAATAGACTCTCTTATAGTTAAGCGGTTGTTGCTTGCATGCATTTTGTTGCTGTCATGACTTGCAGCCTAGCACCATCCTAGCTAATAACAGTGCTAAAAGGCTTATGGCACAACATGGTTGTTGTCTGGCCTATGTCCCACTCCCCAGCCATGCACAACACTTCCTGCTGTTTCTTCCCATATTTGTATCTACATTACTACATGATACGCTTTTTCTTGATTAATCGATTTTCTTAATATTTATTGACTGCCTCTTATGGTACAAGTGAAGTTTACTCTCTTAAATGTTTCCTTCCCCTTCACTCACGCTCCCAGGGTAGATCTAATGTGATATATTTAGCTAAGTTGATATTCTATAATTACACTGATGTGGTTAACTGAATAGTATTCATTAATGAGGCAACTTTTAAATTTTGGTTACATTTCTTCTTCTTTTGCTGCTGCCGCTGCTGCTTTTCAGTTTAATTTTCTTTTTTGTAAGTGCAAGTTTTCTCTACAATTGTGAGGTTTTCCTTTCATCCTCCTACTGGACAGGTTTCTAATTTTTGTTTTATAGCTGGAGACTTTGAGGGTTTTTTTTTAATGTTAATGATAATAGCAAGCATTTATTTGCTGTGTATGTTATGCCAAAAACTGAGCTTGATGCTTATTTAATGTCTAGTAGTGTCTACCGTTGCCCCCACTGTACAGAAGTTAAGGCAATAGAGCTTAAGTAACTTGCTGCAGATCACAGAGCTGGTGGGAGGTAGAGTCAGGAGTCAGATCCAGGTCTTTCTGACCCCAGAGCTCACATACGCCTCACCTCTCTTAACTAGGGGGATGAGGAGGAGGAGAGGATGTCGCCAAAATATATAAAATTCAGTGCAGGGTGAGAATGAGCAGACAGGATCGATGCTGGCCTAACCAGGAAGGAAGACAGCTGTTATTTTGCGTTGCGTGCTCTGTCTTAACTAAGGACTCCTGACTCAGCCTAAGATGGAAACATAGCATTTTGTTTTTGCGTTTGTTTTCTGTTACCAGTTTATAGATGAACTTGGACATTTTGCTTTAGAGTAGAAGAAGGGCAAATGGCCGGGGCCTACAGACTTTAATTTTTCAAGTTGAAAACTTGAATTGAGCAATTTACCTATGGTCTCCCAGCTAACCTGCAAAGGGAAGGTCTCATCCTAGACCTTCAGCTTCCATAGTCCAGACTCTGCTAATGCTGGGACGTCTTTCATGGTTGTGTTCTCAAATTTACTGCCTCGGTAATCTGTGGGTCTTGGTGAGGATATTTTCCAAATTGAAATCCGTGCACGCGTGATGAAAACACAGTTCTACTTGTGAGTGCCAGTGTCCATCCGGGTGATGACTTGAGATGCTCAGATACTGGCACTTCCTTGAGAAGGATTTGGATGATTTGAGGGAGAACACAATAGGATCTTTAAAATCAGAGCTGTCCCAGAAGATCTGGGGAATTGTCACCAAGATAGAGATACTGGAAGTAATGAGATTAATAATGAGACTTTAATAAAGTAATGGCCTAACTTCTGCCCGTTGAGTCAGCATCTGTCTACGTGTAAATAAATAATGAATTACAAGAATAACATTACCTGAGATTTACATACTGGCTCCCAGCTGTCTGAAAAAGCTGTCTCTCCCTGAGGATCAGTCAGAGGGAGATTTTTTTTTCAATTATCTTGAATTACTAAGATTACCATTTAGTGGTGAATAATCATTTCCTACTGGACTCTCAAAAGTGCTTAATTATACTTAGAGAATAATTTGCTCCAGCTTTAAAAATAAACTTGGACATTGCCTAAGTCCCTTTTTAAAACCCCCTATGGGAATATGCTACCTAATATAAATGAAATCAATGTCTACACAATTCCCATAGTAGCAGTGTTTCCTTACCCTGGTCCATAAAATTAGTATTATAAAGCTCTACATCTTGGGGTTTTGGTGAAGGCTGAGTGATGATAATCAGCAACTAGCTACATACCAGGAGGTTCCAAACACTTTACATATAGTAACTTATTATCCTTTAAACAACTCTATTAGGTTGATCTTCATAGATTGGGCTACTGAGGCACACAGAGAGGTTAAGTAACTTGCCTAAATCACACAGCAAGTAGGGGGTAGACCTGGGGTTTTAACTCAGACTGCCTGACTGTAGAGTTCATGCTCTGGGAAATAGAAAGGTCGGATTGGGACAGAAGCAAAAGGTGTGTGATAAAATCCCATGGGAGGCTAGGTTATAACTAATAGGTGATGCTTGGTGCTAGAAGTGTTAAGAAAAAAAAATGTGGAAAGAGAGAAAGAACAGTATTTCCAACATTAGGAAAGGGCTGGAGGTCTGTGTGTCCCACCAGTACCTTGAGGACCTACGCCTACTGTTTGGCCATGCCCTGGGTGGGGAGTGTGGGCTGGCAAGACCTCACAATGGAATGGCTCCATGGGGCACCAGGGAGGCTGCACCCCGACATTTGGCCCTGGAGCTCGGGCCATGGCAATGATTCCTCTGCCCTGCAACATGACAGGGAAGCAGAAAGCCTCTGACTCCAACCATGAGAAGAGCACTACATTTGGAGTTGCCCTAAGTTGCAGAGTTGACTTGACCTCTGCTGGTGTTTGAAGGAGACCAACGGGTAGCACCACCTTCCTACTTTTTTCTCCCCTCCATTCATCAGCAAGTAAAAGATGGACTCACATGAGAAAGAAGTAGATATAAATCCAGATTTCTTGTTGTCGCTGATAAAAGTCAACTGAAGAAAGTAGCCTGATCTGCAGCCACTCCTGGACCTCATAAGTGTTTTGCTCAATTCTAGACCTTGATGTATCTCACCCAAGCAAGAGTTCCTATTCATGGAATCACTGCTTTGCCCCTTTCCTGGAACAGAGAAAGAGAGATTCTTGAGCCTGATTCTTGAAGAAAGTCCTGGGCTCAACTCTTATATTCCTACTACCTGGCAGTAGAAACAGAATGTAAAACACCCATTTCATCCCAAGTGCAGTCGATCCAGAACCAGAAGGCAAAAGAGGGTCAAGCACCATGCTGCCCTGTTCCTTCACCCAATATTTACCGAGTGCTTTCTGGGTGCCGGCCAACTTTCTCAGGGCCTACACACGTTACTTCATTGAGTTCTTTAGTGGCTGCATGAGACAGTTATCACCAGCTCCATTCTTACAGCTGAGGAAACTAAGGCACCGACAGATTATGTATTTAAACTTTGAACCCCCTCTGGCTCCAGGGCCCTCACACTTAGTCATTCCCCAAAACTACGTTAGAAATGTTAACCTGTTTCTTGGGGGAAGAGCTGGACGTGTTCCTTCAATACTGTTTTGCTGATACAAACATGAGGAGGGGAGATTAAAGTTCCCATGATTGGGGGCTACATTTGTGACCTGTAAGCAGCCACTCTCTTTCCTCTTGCGGTGAAACAACATTAAGAAAAAGAATACAGAGTCACAAATATAGATGTGTATGGAAGCAAATATATAGATGGAATGAGAAAAGGGGAATTTGGGGCTCAAGTTATGTTTCCTTTGGTGTATGCTGGGCTTCTCTGGATGTTTTTTTCTCTCAAAGTTTGTTTGGTTCTTCTCCTACAGAGACACTAGGTCTTGTAGACCAGTTGCCACCCAGTCAGTTAGCATCTGCGTTGCACCCACTTATCAGATGAGCTGGGTCCCTCTGAGCCTCCACCTGTCATGCACCCGAGTCTAAGACAAACTCCACTGTTTAAGGAATAGTTTGTTGCAGAAGGGAGACACACAGGCCAAGGTCAGCAAGAGAAAAGAAGGTCTGAGTCCCCATTCTCTTGTGATTCCATGGAAGTCCATTCCAGATCAGGGTACTCTGTTGCATTCTCTCCTGTGGGGGGAATCACAGGTGTCCAGACACTGGGCAGTCTGAATCTGAGGGTCAGCGACGCAGAAGGAGTTTCCTGGCAATACCAGCTGCCCGGCGCTTGACGACCTTGGAGCCTGTGGAATGTTGCAGTCTCTCCCATAAGAGAAAGGGAGCCGCTGGTCCCATGGGAAGCTGAGCCTGAGTACAGCCCCTCCTTGGAGAAGGGGGCACCTCTAATCTGATCCCAGCTAGCCTGTTGTCCACTTAATCTGGAGTGAACACACATGAGTACCTCCAGACATTTTTCCTCCTGGTACCGTACATTTGGTTCACGTTAACTGATGCTTTAAAATGGTTCACTACACAGTCTAGCATTTATTGAGCATTTAATATGTGCTCATCAAAAAGACTATATCCTATATAACCCCACTAACTCTGTGAGATAGGTACTATTATGATCTCCATTTCATAGAGAAAGAAACAGAGGCCTAGAGTGGTCATGCTATTCACCGTTATCAAACCTAGCACGAGGCAGACATAAGAATTTGACTCTGTAGGAGCACCTAAGTACATACAAGAATTACTAACAGAGATAAAGGGGGATATTGATGGGAATACAATCATAGTTGGAGATTTTAACACTGCATTAACATCACTAGACAGATCTTCCAGACAGAAAATAAACAAGGCAACAGAGAAATTAAATACTACAATAGAAAAACTAGATTTGGTGGATATTTTCAGAGCTTTACACCCCCAAAAATAGAATATACATTCTTTTCAAGTGCACATGGAACATTTTCCAGGATCGATCATGTACTTGGACACAAAAGAAACCTCAACAAATTTAAGAAGATAGAAATTATCTCAAGCATCTTTACTGACCACAATGCCATGAAACTGAAAATCAACAACAGAGAAACAAAGGCGAAAAAAAGGAAAGCATGGAGATTAAACAATATGTTATTGAAAAAACAATGGATCAATGAGGAAATCAAAGCTGAAATTAAAAAATACCTTGAGACAAATGATAATGAAAGCACAACCACTCAAAACCTATGGGACACAGCAAAGGCAGTGCTAAGAGGGAAGTTTATAGCGATACAGGCCTTCCTCAAAAAAGAACAATCTCAAATAAACAAGTTAACCCACCACCTGAATCAATTAGAAAAAGAAGAACAAAAAGCCCCAAAAAGCAGCAGAAGGAAAGAAGGAATTAAATACAATAGAGATTAACAAGACCATAGAAAAAATCAACCAAGCCAAAAGCTGGTTTTTTGAAAAAGTAAATAAAATCAACAAACCTCTGGCCAAACTCACAAAGAAGAAAAAAGAGAGAGCACAAATAAGCAAAATAAGAAAGGAAAATGGAGAAATTACAACAAACAAAATAGAAATACAGAATATCATACAAGAATATTATGAAAAACTATATGGAACCAAACTGGATAACCTAGAGGAGATGGACAAGTTTCTGGAAACATACTGTCCACCAAAACTGAATCAAGAAGAAACTGAACAATTGAACAATCCGATCACTAGAAAGGAAATAGAAATAGCAATTAAAAACCTCCCTACAAATAAAAGTCCAGGACCGGATGGCTTCACCGGGGAATTCTACCAAACATACAAAGAAGAACTCATACCAGTCCTTCTCAAACTCTTCCAGACGATTGAAAAGGAGGGAATACTCCCAAACTCATTCTATGAAGCCACCATCACCCTGATACCAAAACCAGGCAAAGACACTACAAAAAAAGAGAATTATAGGCCAATATCACTGATGAACATAGACGCCAAAATCCTCACCAAAATTTTAGCAAATAGAATCCAACAACACATAAAAAAGATTATACATCATGACCAAGTGGGGTTCATCCCAGGGACACAAGGCTGGTTCAACATATGCAAATCAATCAATGTAATACATCACATCAACAAGAGAAAGGACAAAAACCACATGATCATCTCAATCGATGCAGAAAAAGCATTTGATAAAATTCAACACCCATTTATGATAAAAACTCTCGCCAAAGTGGGTATAGAGGGAACATATCTCAACATAATAAAAGCTATATATGACAAACCTACAGCCAGCATAGTTCTCAACGGTGAAAAACTCAAAAGCTTCCCACTAAAATCTGGGACAAGACAAGGATGCCCACTATCACCACTCCTATTCAACATAGTCCTGGAAGTCCTAGCCACAGCAATCAGGCAAGAGAAAGAAATAAAAGGGATCCAAATTGGAAAAGAAGAGGTAAAAATGTCATTATATGCTGACGACATGTTACTATATATAGAAAACCCTAAAAGGTCCACACAAAAGCTACTAGAGCTGATTGAAGAATTCAGCAAGGTAGCAGGTTACAAAATTAATGTTCAAAAATCAGTTGCATTTCTTTACACTAACGATAAATCAACAGAAAAAGAAAGTAAAGAAACAATCCCCTTTAAAATAGCACCCAAAGTAATAAAATATCTGGGAATAAATCTAACCAAGGAGGTGAAAGAATTATACACAGAAAACTATAAACCATTGATGAAGGAAATTAAAGAAGACTTTAAAAAATGGAAAGATATTCCATGCTCTTGGATTGGAAGAATCAATATTGTTAAAATGGTCACACTGCCCAAGGCAATCTACAGATTTAATGCAATCCCTATCCAACTACCCAGGACATATTTCACAGAACTAGAACAAATCATAATAAAATTTATATGGAACCATCAAAGACCTAGAATTGCTAAAGCATTACTGAAGAGAAAGAAAGAGGCTGGAGGAATAACTCTCCCAGACTTCAGACAATACTATAGAGCTACAGTCATCAAGACAGCATGGTATTGGTACCAAAACAGACATATAGACCAATGGAACAGAATAGAGAGCCCAGAAATGAACCCACAAACTTTTGGTCAACTAATCTTCAACAAAGGAGGCAAGAATATACAATGGTTTAATAAAGACAGTCTCTTCAGCAAATGGTGTTGGGAAAACTGGACAGCAGCATGTAAAACAATGAAGCTAGAACACACCCTTACACCATATACAAAAATCAACTCAAAATGGATTAAAGACTTAAACATAAGACAAGATACAATAAACCTCCTAGAGGAAAACATAGGCAAAACATTATCTGACATACATTTCAAAAATTTTCTCCTCGAAGAAATAAAAGCAAGAATAAACAAATGGGACCTAATGAAACTTACAAGCTTCTGCAGAGCAAAGGAAACCAGAAGTAAAACAAGAAGAAAACCTACGGAATGGGAGAAAATTTTTGCAAGTGAAACCGACAAAGGCTTGATCTCCAAAATATATAAGCAGCTCATACGACTCAATAAGAAAAAAATAAACAACCCAATCCAAAAATGGGCAGAAGACCTAAACAAGCAATTCTCCAAGGAAGACATACACATGATCAAAAAGCACATGAAAAAATGCTCAATATCACTAATTATTAGAGAAATGCAAATCAAAACTACAATGAGATATCACCTCACACCAGTCAGAATGGCCATCATTCAAAAATCCAAAAATGACAAATGCTGGAGAGGCTGTGGAGAAAGGGGAACCCTCCTACACTGCTGGTGGGAATGCAGTTTGGTGCAGCCACTATGGAAAACAGTGTGGAGATTCCTCAAAAGACTAGGAATAGACTTACCATATGATCCAGGAATCCCACTCCTGGGCTTGTATCCAGAAGGAAATCTACTTCAGGATGACACCTGCACTCCAATGTTCATAGCAGCACTATTTACAATAGCCAAAACATGGAAACAGCCTAAATGTCCATCAACAGGTGACTGGATAAAGAAGTAGTGGTATATTTATACAATGGAATACTACTCAGCCATAAAAACTGACAACATAACACCATTTGCAGCAACATGGATGCTCCTGGAGAATGTCATTCTAAGTGAAGTAAGCCAGAAAGAGAAAGAAAAATACCATATGAGATCGCTCATATGTGGAATCTAAAAAACAAAAACAAACAAACAAACAAAAACAAAGCATAAATACAGGACAGAAATAGACTCATGGACAGAGAATACAGACTTGTGGTTACCAGGGGGGTAGAGGGTGGGAAGGGATAGACTGGGATTTCAAAATTGTAGAATAGATAAACAAGATTACACTGTATAGCACAGGGAAATATACACAAAATGTTATGATAAATCACAGAGAAAAAAATGTGACAATGAGTGTGTATATGTCCATGAATGACTGAAAAATTGTGCTGAACACTGGAATTTGACACAACATTGTAAAATGATTATAAATCAATAAAAATGTTAAAAAAGAATTCGACTCTGATTCCAGAGCTAATATCCTAAAATCTTTTCCCATGATGCCTCCCAGCGTGGAAGGGAGGGAAGACCAGAGTTTAGAAAACCAAGGTGTCAGTTCTGGGACTCACTCTGCCAGCTTTCGGTGTGCACCTGTGAGCCAGTCACTTCCAGCCTTGGAGCTGGGCTTAGCGCTAGCCCCGTACCTGGAGGCATGAGCCATCCCGCACGCCAGGGTTGGGGAATGGAGCAAAGGAGGTACGTTTCTAAATGGTAGCACTATAAAAATGCTAATGAAGCAAAGTTTGTCTTCTTCGTTTTTGAATCTTTGGTGTCTGCTGGGTACTCAATGATGGATGTTAAATGAATGAATGAAATGAGAATTCCTGTTTGGTCAAGACCTGGAACTTTGACATGAATTGGAAAACAAAAAGCATAAAGAAACAGATAAAGTGAACTCAGTAACATCCTGTTTTAGTTCATACATCTTTGATAATAAGCCATTGAAGAGAGCTCACAGAACACATATATCTGTACACATACACATGCAGAGATGCCACATTGCACACACAATACACTGCAAATGATTCTCGAAGCTAAGTGTGACTGGATTAAATGGCAAAGGTTTCAGTGAGACTCAAAAGCTTCCTTTCAGATTGTTGCTGACATCATGCGGCCAGGTTAGTGTTTTAAAATTGATATGTCTTGGATGCATCTCGGAGGTAAAAATGAAGAACTGTATTTCTTCCTTTCTCACCTTTCTAGTGTAACTTTCAGGTCCAAATATAGATTGAAGTGTTGCTGTTGTTAAAATGACACACTTTTTCTCATAGTCTAAGATTAGAGAGTTTCAGAAGAGAAATTTTCAGGCCCATGGTCCAGCCCAGGAACCCCCGATTGCTGATTTTCCAAAGCAGTAAAAAATCATTCAGCTCCCCTGAGTTTACTGAGCACCTGCTATGTGCTATGGATGAGTCAGAGAGATGTCATAAACATGTTCTTGTCTTAATGTATTTGCAGTGTGGTTGAAGAGGCAGGGCTTAAAATGTACGTAAGTTTACTAAGGGTGCAGTTATTGCATAAAAATTAGGAATCATAGCTAATATTATAATGAATAGAGGCTTAAATAGTAAAATAATGTTATCTACATACTGATATGTTTGGGGGTTAGCAGTCTTAGAGTTGGTTGAGTGGTTTAATCGTTGCAGGGGTAGGTGTTTCTGAAATAGGCTTGGTCTTCACCTCAGGATCACGAGGCAGCTGTTACACATTTAGGTAAGACATCCTGGCATGGGTATGTCCAAAGGCACTGGGGTACCCAGTGAGACAGCTCTTCTTGCAGACTTCCCTCTTTGATCGTATGAAAGAGCTTTTGCCCGGAAGCCCTCCCAACAAGCACACTCTTCAGTTGCATTGGCCAGATCTGGGCACAAGGACAGGCACCTGCAGGGGGTCTGGAAACAGAAGTACTTGGGGGTTTCAGGCTCTCTAGTGGGAGGCAACAAAGCACAGACTTTTTCCAATAGAATTTTCTGCAGTGACAGAAATGCTCTGTTATCTTAGTGTCCAATATGGTGGCCATTAGTCACTGTATTTCCTGAGTACTAGAACTGCAATTAGTGTGATTGAAAAACTGAATTTTAGTTTTATTCAAACTTAAATAGCCACATGAGGCTAGCAGCTACCCTACTGGACAGTGTGGTATTATAAACAATATCTTCTTGGAGGTCAGAGGCAAAACAGAGACATCACTCTGGGCCAGAAGAAACTGGAGGGTGAGAAACTCAAAATGGATTCGAAGGATAGTTGGGGTCTGAAAGTTCTCTAAGAGGGTGGGCTTGCCCTGAGACAGCGAGGCAGAAAATAATAAGGCATTCTTAGGAAATGCTAAGCAGATCAGTTTGGTAGAAGTGTATTTTTTGTAGAGGACTGGGAAGAAAGCTGAAAAGCAAGTGTTTAAGTCAGGTGGCAGAAATTTTTGGATGCCAACTTGTACTGTGTGTAATAAGTAACTTATGATGTTGAGAGAAGAATAAAATATGAAGTGGTTTCCTAAGTGGGAAGCCATTAACTTTTGATGGTAAAAACGTTTAACCTGGTAATGGTAAGAAAGGTGGATAGAAGGCAGAAGATTCAGTTACAACAGTGTTTTCCAAAATGTTTTTATATTATGGCACATATGAAAAATAACATGTGTATTACTCACTGCGGTACAGCTCCTAGCCAGGAGTGACCAGCCCAGAGACTCTAGCTGCCCTAGACATTCACTCCAAGATCCTCAAATGATGATCACCCTCTCCTTCATACCTTATAACCTTTTTACAGCATAGCAGTGAGTACCAGCACACAGCTGGGATCCTCTAAGTTAGTAGACCATCCTGAACAAAACAGGTAGTGGTGGTATATATGAAAAAGAAAGGAAAGAATGTGAGATATTTTTACATTAAAAAAAATGAAAATAATTGCAAACTAATTAGATATAGTTAGGATAGATTTTGGAATGGTGAGTCGTCTTGAGAATGGTGATACTAGAAATAAAAATTGCAATGTGAGATAGTTTTGAAGGCATATGATGATTCCAGTTTAAGAAACGAAGATGAAAATGGAACACCTGTGGTGGACCATCTCATTGGTGGCCCTTAGCAATCCATGGCTCCAGTAGTCATGCTCTGGTATAGTCCCCTCCCATATTGGCTCTGTGCTTGGCCATGTGACTTATTTGGCCAATGAGACATTAGAGCAATGCAGGAAAAGACTTGATGAGTGTCTGTGCATTGAGTCTTGACCTCTTGGAACCAGCCACCATGACATAAGGAAGGTCAGGCGAGACCACAGAATGTTGAGAGGTCTTGGATGGAGAGATACAGGGCTGTTGAGAGTACATCTTGCATGTTTCAGCCTCAGTCAAACTACCAGTGGAGTGTAGGCTTGGGAATAACCTCAGCAGAAGAACCACTCAGCTGAGCTCAGTTAATTCAGAAATTTATGAGAAATAATAACACATTGTTATTTTAAGCCAGTAAGCTTTGGATTTTTGTTAGGCAGCAATAGATAATAAAAACAATATCCAAATGAAAATGTTCAACAGGTCTTTGGAGATACGGGCGTGGAACTCAGACAAGAGATCTAGGCTGTAGAGGTAATTTTGCAATGTATGCATGCTTCTGTCATAGCTGTTATAAGGTAATTAAATTGACTGCTTATCTCCCTTACTAGTCTATGAGTTCTTTGAAGACAGGGACTGGGCCTCTTGCAATTCCTAATACACCATGTCAGTTCAAAGCAGATGCTCAAGAGATCTGGGCTGAGTAATAGACCAAGAGAATTCATATAGTGAAGTGTAGTGGAAAGGGATGGACTCTGGAAACAGATAGAGCAGTCTTGAACTCCAAGCCTCCCAATTACTAGTTATGTGACCTTTAGGAAGTCAGTGATCCTACTGTAAGATGTAAGTCATGCCAGCTCTGTCTCAGAGCCACTGAGAGGAGCCAGTGTACAGAAGACACTCCATAAACTATAGCTTGTACTGTTAAGGATGAATGAAGTGATTGTTGAACTGTGAGAACAAATGGAAACAATAAAGGGGTAAGTAGAGAAAGAGGAGAGAGGTGATCCTGGAGAAGCCAGGGAGGGAGTAGAAAAAAGGAAATGATTCACAGAGAGAGAGAGAGAGTGAGAATGCAAGAATGAGAACAGGAAAGAGGAAGAACCAGACCAATTGGAATGACAGGAAAAGAACCAAGGTAGGGTGCATATTAATGGCTGAAAAAGGGCAGAGACTGAAGAAAGACTCAAGTCAGCCCTGCTACAATGAATGGTTATAGTTTATGGGATATCCTTTTGTATTTTATTAAATCTCAGATGTTAATCCTGGACTGTCAGTAGGGAAATCTCCAAAGAAAAAGATTAGGCTGTCTTGAATGATCTGTGTCCTAATGAAAGGCAGTGGATAAGAGGGCATTCCGAGGTCCATTCTACTCTTTATAATGTCTGCTGAATGCCTCGTGGTTAATGAGAGAGTTTAAACTTCCTGTGGTTGAACTTCAGCATCTAGTAGAACCATTGGAAGGAAGGCGTTTGTGGAGAATAAAGAAATGGTACAAGAAATAAAAGCACTGTCCACGTAGGGCCTCTTGGGAGAGTTTAAACCTTAGAGATCTAATTCTCTGAAGTCATTCCTCTCTGGAGAGACAAACACCATAAAGACTGCAAAGACACAGCTCTTAGAAACATTGCAAAACGCCCAATAAAATCAACAGCTACAAAAACAGAGTCATCAGTTATGTGAATATCTCTCATTCCACTGCCCTGGAGTTGGAAAGAAATTAAGCCAAACTCTTAATGATATCAGATTCTGTGAGTAAGAACTCTGAAGTTTACGTTTGTGAGTTTTGCTGTCCAAGTCCATTCTTTTTATCAGATAACAGCATGCTAATTTTGTTTTGGAGGAGCATTTGTCTCCTGTTCTTAGTTCATATCTTTGAATGGAATTGATTTCATCTCCCCTCGGCCCTCTGCTCTGGGAGTAGATGTGTGACAAAGAACCAATCAGCAGAATATCACATCCACGCAACCCCATGGTGATATGTTCAAAGATGAATATTTACCCTAAGTCAAGCCAGTCTGGTCCAATCAGAGCTAATTGTGATGTTTTGCCTGAGCACCTGGAAAACAGATACACTCCTTTTCTATTGAACATAAGTTTGGGATGATATAAGCCTG
This sequence comes from Vicugna pacos, assembly GCF_048564905.1. Taxonomy (NCBI): domain Eukaryota; kingdom Metazoa; phylum Chordata; class Mammalia; order Artiodactyla; family Camelidae; genus Vicugna; species Vicugna pacos. The sequence goes on from NC_133003.1 coordinate 37,564,343, forward strand.
GAGATGCCAGATGCCATTACTGGAAGAGAAGTTGTCTGACCATATAGTCAGCAATGTGGAAAATAGCATGTAGGGATGGAAAGGGATCTCTCCCCAGTGACAGTGCTTAAACCTCTGGGTGCAGCTATGTGTGAGCTTTTTGGCTGTTTAAGCTAACAAATATCCTTGATTGTTGAAGTCAGTGTGAATTTTTTATTATTATTATTATTTTCATTTGAAAGAATCCTGACTAATAAAACACTAAGAAAATGTAAATGTATTAATGTATGGAGATGGAAGAGTACCAGATATCCATCTTTCAACAAAATTCTCAAGTTATTCTGTTATATTAGGCCCATTAACCACTCCATTTAAAAGATGAGAACTCTGATGCTAAGAGAGATGAATAACTTTGTCCAATGCTAAAGAAGGAAAAATATGTCTTTTAAACTAGGTAATAGAGGAGCAGTTGACAAGTTACTACAGGATGGCCAAATCCAGCCCACCACTCTCTTTGGTATGTTACACAAGTTAGGAATGGTTTTTATATTTTTAAATGGTAGAAAAGAAATTAAAAGATGAATATTTCATGATACTTGAAAATTATATGAAGTTGACACTTTAGAAGATAGCTTGGTAGTTCCTTATAAATCTAAACATACTCTTACCATATGATCCAGCAATCATGCTCCTTGGTATTTGCCCGAAGGAGTTGAAAACTTATTTCTACCCAAAAACCTGTACACAGATATTTACAGCAGCTTTATGCATAATTGCCAAACTTGGAAGCAACCAAGATGTCCTTCAGTAGGTTAATGGATAAATAATGACAGTGTACATCCAGACAATGGACTATTACTCAGCACTAAAAAAGAAAAATGAGCTTTTAAGCCATGAAAAGACATGAAGGGAACTTAAATGCATATTACTAAGTGAAAGAGGCCAATCTGAAAATGCTACATACTATATGATTCCAACTCTGTGACATTCTAGAAAAGGCAAAATTATGGTGACATTGAAAAGATCAGTGGTTGCTGTGGTGTCATATGGTGGGGTAGGTGAGATGAACAGGCAGAGCACAGGGGATTTTTAGGGCAGTGCAAATCCTATGTATAAGATTATAGTGATGTATAATCATATACAGGTTATGTATTTGTCCAAGAGTGAACCTTAAGGTAAACTATGGAGTTTGAGTAATTATAATGTATCAATGCAGGTTCTCTGTTGATGAAAAATATACCATTCTGGTGGGGGGGTGTTGATAATGGGAGAAGAAGCTATTCATCTGTGGGAAGAAAGGGTATGTGGAAAGTCTTTACCTTCCTCTCAGTTTTGCTCTGAAAAATGAAGTCTTTAAAACAGTTATATGAAGTTCAGATTTCAGTGTCCATAAACAAAGTTTTATCCACACACAGCCATTCCTATTCACATATGGATTGTTTATGGCTGTTTTCACACGTCAGTGCCAGAGGTATTAGGTTAGAGACTGTACCATCTGCAAAGCTTAAATCATTTACTCCCTTGTCTTTTATGGAAAAAGTTTACTGTCCTTTGTGGTGGAAGATGTATCCATGAAGAAATCTTTGCTCCTATGGCAGGATGTCTACACGTGCACATACCGTATGCCGTATATGTGAATGAATACATGTGCACACATATTTTTGCATACAAGTATTTTGTAGAATAAGGATAGATGGAAAACATACTGGCTGTCTGTCTACCTGGGGATGGACCGTCGCTTGGAAATGATGCCTAGGGAATAATTTCCTCCAGATGGAACAATAATTTTCAAATATTTTTAGTAGTAGAATCTCTTCCTCAAAAGAAATTTCCAGTAATCTCCCAAAATATGTAATAATTGAAAGCAGGTCTTTTGTATGTGTGTGTGTCTCCATCCTTTTCCACTAATTCCCCTTAGCTTCACTTCTATCTCCTCCATCCCCTGCCACCACCAACCATGGGCCCAGACACTGCTGTGACCTGAAGACAGTTTGAATAGCTGAGTGGGTAAAGCACAGAGAGATTTTTGCCCTAGGACAGTGATTTCCAAAGCTGTCTGCTTGTCAGGAAGAAAGAATGTTACATTTAAATGTGAATTCTTCGTATGCTCACCTTCTGCCACACACCTCAATTCTGTATCAGCAGCTTGGGATCTGGCCCTGGGATCTGTATGCTTAACAAGATCTCCATGCGATTCTCATAAATTGCCGGGGTTGGGATTCCTGCTACAGATAATCTTACATTTCTGGCCAATTCTGAAATTCCCCAACTCCAGAGTCTCATAGCACTTTCGAAAGGGCTTCCAGAAGAGAGACATAGACATTTTTACAGATTATCTCACATTCTTTATCTCTTTCTTTCTCTTTTTAAAGAAAATATGCATATGTCTGTGAAAATTCAAAGCCTCTACAAAAGAAAATTTCCCTCTGGCTCATAACCGAAAGTTCCCCAGTTGCCTCTCCAGTGGAGTTCAGGGGTGCCAATTTGGGGTACCTTCTTCCAGACTTAGCATATACAAGTAGTGATGTAAGCCACTCGTGTTCCCATGTGTTACAAAGTTACAAGGTGGGAGTAGAAATTTGTCTTCCATTTAAAAAAAATCCAGGTTTGCTTGAGTCTCCAAAACTAATCTAGTGAGATGGTCTCCATCATTCCAAGTTTAGATTTTTAAAACCCTCCAGTGAGGAGTAGGAATAATATTCACAAACCTCTCTTCTTTCCAACGCACCATTGAGGTAGACGGAGGAGGGGGGAAACCCCCTTCCTTCCGACATGTGAGCAGAGAGGGAGATTTATTATGTAAGAGGGCTACAAACAGAGACAATAGGAAATAGTCATCCCTAACCAAATTCAATATCTTCTTATTATCTAGGTCTTTCTAAATTTCTCCCCTTGACAGTGCCAATTAGCTGCATCTCACGAAGAGATTTATAATCTGACAAGCCCAAAGCCCTCGTAATTAGGAAACTCCTCATTATCACTCATCTTCTGCACAGTGCAGACTGGCAGGCAATTGTCAGCCTTCAACTGGTCAAGCTTTAAATTGGCCAAGGATTCCTGCAGCCTCTCCCTCATGTCAGGAGGAGAAGAAAAAAAAAAGCTTCAGAATTTGGGGCCCCTTTCTTGAACTCATTGAAACAGGATTCAAGCCACATGAGGGGACCATCTTACTAGCAGGGGCTAAACACCTACTCTGACCTCTGACCTCCATAGGGTTTTAATTGGTAGTCTCTATGCAATAGCCGAGGTTTTTCCAGTTTACATCACTTGTGTCCTGTCTTAATACACAACCAATTACTCAACATGTGATAACTGTGAAGCAGAAAAAGCAGCCACACTCTTAATTAATAATAGTGGTAGTCAGTATTTGTTGAATATTTCTGTTTTTCATGAAGCCCTGTGTGAAGGTCTTTTGCATGGATTTCCTCCCTTAACGTTAGCAACATCTATCTGAGGTCAGTTGTCTTGACTATTCCCATTTTACAGATGAGAAAGGTGAATCAAAGACAATGAAATAACTGTCCCAAGGACTCACTGTTAGGAAGTTACAGAGCTGAGATTTGAACTCATTGCTGATTGACATCACATTCATTGGCTGTGAACATGAGGCTCTAGTACATGGAAAAAGAAATCCTGATATTACTAATGTCTTCAATGGAATAATTCTCTGTTTGCAGGAGATAGACACTTGCTATTACTTTGGGGCTAAAGGTCCCTTGGTTAGGAGAAAGCACTGATTATACAAATGCGACAGAAGACCCTTTCCTGGAGAAACTGTCGTTTGAGGAGTTTAACTGTTCTGCAGGAGAACATGTAAGACTCTTTTATTCAATGAAAATCTCTATGTCTGCAGGCTGTGATTCCTACAAGGTCTATATATTATCACCTGGTTTTGGAGTGGAGTGGAGTGTGTGTGTGTGTGTGTGTGTGTGTGTGTGTGTGTGTGTGTTTTATTATTTAAACAGTTGCATGCTGGAGCAAGAGAGCCAAGAAAATAAAATGGCTGGAGGCAGGTGTAGACCTGATTATCAAAATGAGCCAGAGGAATCCCTGAGTTGTGTGTGCTTTCCCTGGACTAAACTCTTGACGTCTCACAGTACTTCTGCGGAAGACATCCTAAGACATCCTGACGTCACTCTTGGGGAAAACATGGCTCTGTTCAAGGCCTTAGAGCTCTGGAGAAAATGGGAATTTCTACCACGAGTCATCCTGGGAAGAGGCCAGTCCTGGGTTAAAAATAAAGACTGCACTGGAAAGCCTAAGACTTCAGGTGAAGGGAGACCTTCTTCCTCGCTTTGGTTTTTGTAGACACAGTGGAAGAGATGCACTCAAGGGCCCGCAGAGAGGAGATGTGAGTTGTTCCCTGAAACATGGGACAAAGCTTGGATTAAACAAACACTCAACTGATGCATCTCTCCTGAGAGAAGACAAATTTAACATCTAATTTAAGATTTCTCTGTCTAGTAGTGCACTTCAAATACTCTTTGGTAAAGTCTTGCTGAATGTAATAGCTTGATCTCAGCCTTCACGGTGAGTTGAATAGATTCTCTTTGATTACACTTGGAGTGAGGTGATTCAAAGAGGAACAGCAGCAGACTGAGTAAAGACAGTCTGTAACTCATGTTCCTGGTTCAGAATGTCAGGTAGACCATCTGTGCTTGTATATTCCTTCTCCCAAAATTCCACAAAATGACCCTGAAGGGATAAGTGAGTTATTAATCCATATAGCAGATGCTACTGGTGTCCTGACACATATCTTTCAGCTTCACCATGCTATTAGATGACCACAGCAAGCATATTGGAAAATAAAGTCCATCTTGGGATGAAAAGACCAAGAGACAGCCAGTGGAAAAAGAAAGATGAGATTAGAAGGTCAATTATGCAGAAGCAAAGTATGACTCATAGAGGAAAAAAAAAAAAAGGAAGAGAAGAAACTATAAAGAACAAACAGAAGATTTCCCAAAATTGAAGGACATAGCCGTTCAGGCTGAATAAGTCCAGCAAGAGCTCAGCACAATTATTAAAATAAGACCTGTGTTACAATGAGTACCGTTGTGTGCTACCCAGATTTCCCTGCAGGACTGAGGCACTCATTTCCCCATAACCCAGCTTTGCTGGTGGCTGATGATTCCCTCTGGGACAGTTAACATTGACTCAAGGGCACTGCCTCATCCAAGATCAGTCCCTTCTTGGGAGTGGCCCACATCCATGACTAGTCAACAGGGGAAGGGTGCATCAAGGCTCAGCCTAGCTGCCTTTGAAGTGCTGTCCCTCCTCACAGAGGAGGACCTGCTGGCTGTCAGAGCTCTCCACAGAACTGACTGAAGTCTCTGTTGCAACTCTGTCACAGTTCAAGTTCTCCCTCTGCCCCATCCCGCCTTCCCTACCCCTCCTAGGTGTCATTTCCAAGAGCAGTCCCCAGTAAACGTTCTGCACAACAGTCTCTCTCTCTGGCCAAAGCTGAGGCCATGCCAAGGCATACTGTGGTAATATTTCATAGCTCAAAGGAGAAAAGGTGACCCTAAAAGCTCCAAGAAGGAAGAAACAGTAGATGAACTGGAAACAGGATGATGTTAGATCTCTCAACCCAACAGCAACGTTGGAATCTTAAAAAGTGCCTTTTTAAGAAGAGAACAAATATTTTCATCCTAGATTTAGATTTACTTCTAGACTGTAGATTTCATCCTAGAAATACACAACTATCTAAATAAGTGCAAGGATGACATAAAGACATTTTCATGTGGGCAAGGAGTTAATAAACCAACGTCTTTCTCAATCTTTGGAAAATCCTGGAGTGAAATGATACAAGGAGGAACACCAACAGCAGACTGAGTATTGACAGCCTACCAAAATGAAAGGGTAAACCAAGAAAGAGTGAGATGACGAGACAGAGTAAAATATGGGATATCATCCTGAAGACTGGCAAAGAGACAGCCCTAGGAATGCAGCTTTTCAGCAAGTGAAGAGAAAAATCAGCCCAGACAGGATCAGGAGGACAGAGGGCTCCTGGAGGGAGGGCTCTAGGAACCAAGAAAATTAATAATAATAATGATAATAATCATTATAAAAGCATTAACTCAGTAGATATATGTTTGGACATAGAAGGAAGCATCAGTCTAAAAATAGACAAAAGCCAAATTTCTTCTGTAGAGCACAGGGAACTATATTCAATATCTTGTAATAACCGTTAATGAAAAAGAATATGAAAACAAATAAATGTGTATGTATGCATGATTGGGACATTGTGCTGGTCACTAGAAATTGACACATTGTAACTGACTATACATTAATAAGAAAAGGAAGCATAACTCTAGTGAGTTGAATAAGATTTGCAAAATTTAATAATGTAAACATTGACTATTGTTTTAGTAAAACCTAAGACTCTGTTGGAGTGTTGAGAAAAAGGAAAATGGTGGGACATGGCGATGGGCTAAGTCTTAATGTAGCATGTAGGGAAGTCAATAGATACTTTCTTAAATTGATCAACCAGAAATGGCAGTACATGCAAAATTTTAGAAATAAGAAGGTAAATACTAGGGGAAGTAGCTAGAAGAGTTAAGAAAGCGTTGCTTCTGTGGGACATAAATGAAGGGCAGTGCAAGGGATAAATTTTTTAACTTTTAAAGTCATGTGCATGCATTTATTTAATACAAAAATTTAAAATCTCATTTGATAAAAAAAAAAGTTAGAAGTGGTAGAAAATGGCCTGCTGTGTAGCGGTAGTGGCAAGGGGAGAGTGCAGAGATGCAGAGCTGGAGGACTGATGGAGGTGGCGTGCACCAACCAGCACAGACTCCTGGAACATGCAAGCATTCCCTGGGAGTTGCTAGAAAAACTTGACAAAAGAATCCTGGTGAAGGACCAAACTTCCTCACATCAAATCGTCATGATTCATCGCTTTCGCACTTAGGTTCTGCAGACAGTTCTGAAACCTAATGACAAGTGCCTGGTGTCCATAAGCACTTGTGCTGATGGCCAGTTGCTAACTCAGCACTGCTGTTTCAGGCATAGGTGTGCTTGTTTACCAATGTCTGTCATGGGTACAGAAAGGAGGATTGGTAGCATATTTGCCTAAACTCTGTGGCTTCAGGTCCAGTGCCAGAACTCTTCATAGGATTAACATCCCTGTATACAATTTGCCTTCCCTTGTACAAAAGCCCACATTCAATATGTTAATTTAGGTCCTTTCAGAGACAAATCCTAATATGGGATTAAACCTACAAAGTGTATTTGGGGAAACGGCTGTGAGAGAAAACAGAGGGGCTGGGAAAGCCATCAGACCTTGCTGCAAATCTGTTTCAGATGAAGGAGAGAGGGAAGTTCTGGGTACAGTTCTAAGGAAACTATGGCAAGGCCATCAGGAGTTCTCAAGCCAAAGTCACCCCATCAGGGTCCTGTACCCCTGCCATACTCCGTCACTGGCCACGGGAAGCGTGGCCTGAGCCCAGGCACACTGATGCACTTCAGACATGGCAGCAGAGGCTTCGCCAACAATCCTCCCTGCGTGTAGGGGGCTGTGGTTCACATTCCCGTGGTCAGCACATCCCACATTGGCAAACAAAGAGAACTGAGCAGGTTGCAGACTGGCCTGTGGACCCAGATACCTGAAATCACAGGTGTGATCATGGAGTCACAAGCGAAGAGTGAGGAACTGGCGCGTGGGCCAGGCCAGACTGTAGGCATAGCAGACAGACGGGGTCCTTGGTGTCTGCCTCCCAACAGCCTCATGATGGCTACTGGCCAGATCTAGACAGGGAGGGTGGGATAGGAGCTTTGCTAGCGTGAATCTGGGCAGTGAGGTAAGAGGAAGGAACCAGAATCAAGAGCTAGTAGACTCTGATAGGGATGCTCTAATGTGTTTGTCAGAGACTCCAGAGCACTGACACAGCACATTTCTGTTTTCTTCAGTAGCTCAGACAAGGCTGTTCTAATCAGTAATTACATAAAAAGCTACAATTAGTTACTGCACTAACACCAAAAGCCATTAATAAGCACCCATTAAATGCTTCTTCCTACGTAGTGGGTATTAAGAACACAATTCTTGACCTCCAGCTGCTTAGCAGTGGAACTGTAGCGTAAGCAAATTCAACCAGTGTATACTGCAAACACACACACACACAAGCAAAAAAAATATGCAATTCCCCTTACTTCAAAGAAAGACGTTTGTACAAAATAGTCCCTAAAATTTAGTTACTTAGTCTGCTGTACCATCAGAGAAACAGAGATTTATTTCCAGTCTTAGTTAATAACATTTTCAGACTCTCATCACTGTTTTTCTCAAATTCACGACATAAGAAGCTTCTTATTTTGAACTTATTTGTATCATCATTTCAACAGAACTACACAGGCCTGATCACTTAGATGATTGAAAAGTGTCATTTGTTCCACTGAGGGTGAACGTTGGTCATTTACACATCTGCTGTAGCTGATTACCACTCACGGCTAGTGTCACTGACGCAACTGTCAAAACACAGAAAGTATTAAACAGCCATCTTGATGCGAGGAACTTACAAAGGGCTTAAGAGTCTGTCCTCTAACTCAGGATGCGGTGAGTTACATTGTCTTTCTGTGCTTCCAAACCTGAATATCTGAGTAATAAACAGCACCAGGACAATTCCAAGTTTGGCTTTATGTATACTAATGAAGCTTCAGTGCCCTGTGAGGTATGAATTTGTTACCCATTGGACAGATAGGGTAGCTGTGTTAGAAAAGTTATTCGAGGTCACACCGTGCATCATGAGGCCGTATCAGAACATGAACACTTGGCTTCCTCTGTACTTTTGTGTCCCATCATATGTGTCATTTACTCCAACCTCATGCTGCCAGCAGCAGTCTCCACCAAATCTAGGCTCCAGTGATCTATCAAAGTCCTTGGCAGAAGAGTCGTGGTTGTCACCAAATTTCTAAAGCAAAATCCAAATGATTCTTTAATGGTACCACATGTTTGTCCCCCCCCCCCCCCCACCGAAGTCCACCTTCTGAATCTAAAAGGAATAAGGGAAGGACTGAGGACTTTAAGTTCTCTCAGCCAGTCTGGTAATTATAATAAAATAATGTACCACTTTATCCATGCCTGGAGAAGTCTTCTACTTTCTATTTTTCAACTAAAAATGACAGGGGGACACTCTCTGAAAAGGAAGAGGCCCCGAGATGACAAATGCTCAAAGTGTTGATCACTCAGATGTTAGTTGTCCTCTCTGAATAATCCCACACTTCCCAAGCTGCACACTTATTACGTGTCTTGGCCACGTCCCTCCCATTAGTGCTAATGAACACCTTAGAGACCTGCTTGGCCATATTCCCATTGCATGTTCTGAACTAAGGACTTACGCCACATGGCAAACTCAGTCTTTCCCTCCCCTGGGAGTTGTTTCATTGTGTTTCTTTTGGAGTGTATTCTTACTTCTATTGTAATAAAAAAACAATCGAGTTGATATCTTTCTGCCTTTGGGAAGATGATTCCGGATTTGTTTGGCAAGTGGTAGTGCTTTGGAATTTTTTGTTTTAATACTAAAAGTAAGAAGGAACATTTGACAGGAATCCAGCTCCTGAAGATATTGTATCATTCTAACCACAAATACAAGGAAGCTCAATGTATGCTTCTTAATTACATTTTTGTTCCCAGTTCTACCTCGGTAGCCTTAACTCTATTAATTTTACAGCAGCTACAAAAGCAGAAAGAAAATCCAAGTTCCTACTTTCCCCAAGCAGTTGTTCTTTGGTTCACCTCTAGTGTTAAGAAACAAATAGACTAAAAATTTAAAGTGTTTATCTGAAGAATGTAATTTTCATGAGGAAATAAAGAGATCAAATAATATTTTACCTTAGGGACTCTCATGAGGGAAAAAAACAACACATTTCAGTTTTACTTAAAAAAAAATTCTGTTGACAGTTTCCAGCAAGCACACAACTCTCCCAGCACAGCTCATACAGCCTCATATACACCCTCACACCCACACCCCGACACACCCCACTCATGTATACCTACAAGTACTCTCAGATACCACACATACACCCTCAGACATACATTTCCTTGTGTGCACACCCTCACCATGTCATCTAGATTCTACTGCATAGGCTGATCTCTAAGTAGTGATTTTCTTTTTGAAAGTATTGTATTCAGAAGGACTAATTCTGTAAGATTTAAATAGGTATTCCAAAGTCAGTGTGTGTGTGCATTTGTGTGTGTTTGTGCATGTGTGTGTGCGCACATGCGCACGTGTTCCATGGTGAAACAGGTTTTAGAACTTCTGAGATAGTTAAGTAGGTGCTCGCTTTGGCAGCACGTATACTAAAATTGGAATGATACAGAGAAGATTAGGATGGCCCCTGCGCAAGGATGACATGGAAATTTGTGAAGCGTTTCCTATTTGAAAAAAAAAAAAGAAAAAAAAAGTTAAGTAGATCTTAGGATAGACTCTCAGGATATAATTTCTCAAAGCTTTTAACGAATTAATGTGCTCTATGTTCCCTAAGATAGGTATATTGTATGTAGAGATGTGCTGTCCAGTAGGCAGCCCCTTGTCACATGGCTATTGAGATCTGAGCTAAGATATGCTGAAAGTGCAAAATACACAATGTAGTACGAAAGACAAGTTAGAGAATCTTTTCTTTGTGAAAGTATCACATTTGACAAACATTAATAGACATTAAACATTTCTATTGATTACATCCTGAAATGGGAATATGTTAGATATAGTGGATGAAATAATTAAATAAATCATTAGAATTAATCTCACCTGCTTTATTTTACCTTTATTTAATGTGACCTTAAAATCACATATGTAGCTTGCATTATATTTCTCTTGGACCACGATAATACAGAGCATTTTCCAGACTTCTTTGACCATGAGAATTAATTTTTGTATGATATGTTATTGATACTGTTTAGTAGGCTTTAAATTCCAAGATTATACTGTCTGCCCTTGAGGGGGAGGTCAATCTTGGCATCAAAATTGAAGGTTGTTTTGCGTTCACCTGGGAGTGCTGCTGGGGCTGAGGATGAACATTGTGTCTAAAAGTACTTTCCTGTGATTCTAGCCGGCACACCAGCCAGGCTCTGTACTAGGCAAGAGGATAGGTCAGTGAATCCCATGTATAGTGCTCAAAATATTGCAGTGGAGACCAGCAAGTAAAAACATTGGGCTTTTCTTTTTTTAATTTTTTATTGAAGTATACCTGATTTACCATGTTGTTAGTTTCTGGTGTACAGCATAGTGAGTGATTCAGTTATACATATATATATATATATATATATATATATATATATATATATATATATACATATACATATATATGTTCTTTTCATATTCTTCTCCATTATGCTTTATTACAAGATATTGAATATAGTTCCCTGTGCTATATAGTAGGATCTTGTTATTTTTCTATTTTATATATAGTAGTGTGTATCTGCTAATCCCAAATCCCTAATTTATTCCTCCCCTATCCCATTTTCCTTTTGGTAACCATAAGTTTGTTTTCTATGTCTGTGAGTCTGTTTCTGTTATATAAGTAAGTTCATTTGTATCATATTTTAGATTCCACATATAAGTGATATAATATGCTATTTATCTTTCTCTTTCTGACTTATTGCACTTAGCATGATAATCTCTGGGTGCATCCATGCTACTGCAAATGATACTATTTTATTCTTTTTTATGGCTGAGTAGTATTCCTATATATATATATATATATATATATATATATATATATATATATATATATATATATAGGACACATATATATATACACATATATCTCTCACATCTTCTTTATCCATTCATCTGTCAATGGACATTTAGGTTGCTTCTGTGTTTTGACTATTGTAAATAGTGCTGCTATGAGCATTGGGATGCACATATCTTTTCGAATTAGAATTTTTTCCAGATATATGCCCAGAAGTGGGATCACAAGATCATATGGTAATACTGTTTTTAGTTTTTTAAGGAACCTCCCTTCTGTTCTCCATAGTGGCTGCACCAAACCACATTCCCACCAACAGTATAGTAGAATTCCCTTTTCTCCACCCCTTCTCTAGCATTCATTATTTGTAGACTTTTAAATGATGGCCATTCCGATCGGTATGAGGTGACACTTCATTGCAGTTCTGATTTACATCTCTCTAATTATTTGTGATATTGAGCATCTTTTCATGTACCTATTGGCCGTCTGTAAAAACATTGTGCTTTTCAATGCTTACTCAACTCAGACTCCTGGGCACCCTCTCAAACCTTGTGGAAGAGATCTCTGGGAGTGGGGCATTTGTAACGAGTACTCCGGTGATTCTGAGACACATTGAAGTTTGAGAACAATTGCGCTAGCTAGGTGGATAAATATGAATAAAAGAGCTTAATTCGTCAGCTTCTTGTTTGCAAGCAACAGATTTAGATTGAAAGGGAGTTAACCAGTGGGAAGGATACCAAGGGCTTGCAGGATTAAAAGAAAGCTAGAGAAACGGGCTTGAAAAAATAGAACATAAGAAAATCCCACAGGGTTGGCAGCAGGTACCATAGCTTAGCTCTGGTCAAGATACCACCCAAGTTTCAACCTCCAGTGGTTTCCACCATCTTTGCATCACACATGTGAGATTTAAAGTGTGAGTTAGGCTTCGTGGTCATGTATGTGTTAGGCTGAGGGCAAGGTTTGACCTCCTCCATTTCTGTTTCAGGAAACAGCAGCGAGAGGCAGCTTCTGGGAATAGCCATCCCTGTCTACATGCCCCATGGTTACAAATAATGGAGAATTCCTAAAAAAGAGAGGTCAAAATACTACTCAGAAAGTGTGCATGGTGAAGTGGAAGAGGGAGGGATCGCATGCTCAGCAGCACCCAAACAACACCATCCTGGAGTAAAATAGTTCCCAAAGTGGAAAATCTAGCGCAGAGGTGTTAGCTGAGAGGAAAAAATATCAACATGTATTATTGGAATTCTTCTGTAAGGAAGATGTGTTTCTTCTCTCCCATTTATTTGCTTATTCTTCATGTATTTATGTCATTACATACATGTAAATATTTGTTATGCTTTGGGTTATAATCCAGTACTATTGTTATGTGTCGTGTTGCCCAAATTTTTAAACCTTGGTCATTGGAGGCTCTTTCGATTGGCTTCTATGTCCTTTCTCCAAACTGGTCTTCAGAATAGACTAGGCTTCTTGAAGGTGATGACTGTGTCTTGTGTGACTTTGTGAAATGAACAGTGCCTTTTCCGCAGATGTCACTGGGCTGGAAGTTAAAAGTCCAAGTTATTCTTTCAGTGTAGCAGCTACTCTTAAGTGTGAGCTTGTGCAACTAAGCAGCTTTTCTCTAGGACGTACTTACGACGTGCAGAGAGTTCAACGACTTTTAATACGTGTCCAGTTGCATGATGCCACTTCATCTCCACAGTCAGCCTGTGAAGGTCATGTTCAACCCACTTGCTAACCAGTATTGGGGTGAGCACCACTGGCCGGTTAGGGCCCACACTGGCCTTGGCAGTGGAGCAGGGTCTCAGGGGGCCCTCTGCAGGGTCAGGTTTTAACTCCTTAGCTGCTGGAGAGATCTAGGTCAGGTCCAATCCAGGAAGACTCTGAGAAATAAACCTGGATGGCTAGGGCAGCAGTTTGGGGACAGTGATCAGGCATGAGGTCAAGGAATGCAGCTCTGTAACAACCACTGCAAAAATATCTAAATATTTTAACACATGGTACAGCTGTATTGGTCTACACCAGCCCATAATGACTGAAAACTTTCCCTGCCTATTAGGCAAGGATTAATATGCTCAGCTTATAAATTGAGATCAAGTAACGTGCCAGGCTGCAGAGTTAAAGATAAGGCCAAGTTTTCCAATAGTGTCCTTTCACAACACCATGGTATTTGGAAATTAAGGAAATGAATTTTAATTTTGAAACTAACCCAGGTTCACACCCACTGTCTGTTTTCCTCAGAACTCCTCCTCATGGTATGAAATGGGATATTATGGCATTTAAATTCTAAACCAAGGATGCTTGAATTGACCGCTGACACTGTGATTAGACTTCCTGCTCATGGGGGCAGACAAGACACTTTTTCTTGGCTTTCTTGATGTACATCAAGTATGGAAGTGTGTTTCTCTATTTTCCAACCTGGGACTCCATCCTCCTGCAGGAATGCTCTGCTCCAAAGAGCTGGCAGGACTCTGGAGAGCTAATGTCAATGATGGCCACATGACTTCCTCAGTCTTCTTCACTGGACCACCTGTGGTTCTGCACAGCCGGGGTTGACAAGGGGCTGCGGTTCTCATTGGACCGTATTTTTAAATTCTTGATTTCATCCTTCATTCTCCAGAATAGATCCTCACCCCTGGGTAGAAGCGCAGGTTTGAATGTTCTGTCTTCCAACCAGGGGATCAGATCGAGGCGTATACCTGTGTAAACACGTGTATGTGTTGCGGGGGAGCTTGTGGGTTGTGGACTCAATTTTGCTTTTTGCTGACTCATTCAAAACCCCAGAGGTCTTTGCTTTGAACAGGTGCAATTATATGAAAAAGGAAAATGCCGCAGCTGGTATCTGTATAGAAAGACAAGCTTATCTATCACTCTGTGTAACAATTAAGTACTTACTCTTTTCAGCATAATATGCAGGAGAGATCCCTGCAAGGCATTGGGCTGTAGTTAGGGCATCCAGTAAAAATAACCCCCAGTATTTTTTGTACATGTTATGTGAAGGTGGAGGTAGATGATCATGATGTTTACTTAGGGATGATGTGATTATTCGGTTTCTAAATCTAGTAACTCCACCTTTTTTTTTTAATGATAGAAGTTACAAATGAGCTTCAAATAATAGCACTCATGTGGAGGCTCTGAACACAGTATTGATAGAGCTCACTTTTAAACAAGAGAAGGTCTTCAGATCCCTCTAGAAGCAGGCCAAGGACTTTCTTATTAAAAAAAAAAATCCAAACGGAATCAATTGCTACTAACTACAAAGGTTTATGCTTTCTATTATTATCATTCTCTTAATGGAGAATCTAATGAATGTTTAAATGCCAGGCCCTGATGAGGAAGACATCCCACAGCCAGGATCCCTCCTGTGGGTCCCTGCACTCTTCCCAGTTATCCACTAGAACTTTTACTCCCTGGGCCTTCCAGGAGGTACAGGGCCAGGGAAGATGCAGTCCTCACAGAAGACTCAGCAGTAGGCAGCCAGGTTCAGAGACAGAATATTTAATTTCTAAGCCTTGAATTCCCCATCTTAAAAATGGAGACAATAATAGCACCTGCCTTATGAGGTCATTTTATAAAATAAATGAGATAACTGGATTAAAGTTTCTTACCCAGGGTTAATGCTCAATGAATGTCAGCTAGTATTATTGCTGTGTTGAGTCCTCTTGGGGCCAGGGCTGACTGGACCAAAAGTAAGGAAAACCAGTGAACAGACTGCCCAGTGTCCTATTCCAAGAATAGCATCACTTGATAAGTCCTCAGAAATTTGGCTGGATAATGCTAAGAGGAAAAGGCTATTATGTGTAGACACTGAAGCTGTAAGATCAAGATGTAGAAGGAAGGTCACACTGGGAACCAGGATGAACCATAGGAAACCTTAATGTCTAGGCTTCTCTGATTTCTGCCTTCTGCGAACACTTTTTGGACTATCCAGTTTACTCATCTAATTCTAGTTTTGTTACTTTCGACTTTTGAATGCGTGTGTGTTGGTGTTGTGTCCTTGCATCATTTAGGGTCTAGACAAGACAACTGCGACTACTCTAGATATCTCACACAGGGAGGATTTAACATAGGGAACATGTTACTCAGGGAATGAAAAAGCTGAAAAGTGTTACAGGGGGCGTGAGATTACAAATAGTGGGAAGCCTGTTCCAGCCTTTGGGCTGGGGAGAGAAAGTTTCCAAATAAGTTATTTAGTGTAAGTTACCAAAGCCCATGATTTGGGGCCATATGCTGGAAGCTGGAACCCTAAGAGGTTGCCAGGCAGGAACCAGGGTCAGAGAGAGAGGGGCTGTCCCGCAGACGGGAAGCTACAAGGGAGACAGCGCCATGTCAGAGGCACCCTGTGAAGCAGAGAGCAGAGAGAAGTAAGTGCAGCAGCTTCTACCTCCTCTTGCCCCTCACTCTTGCGCAGGTGCCTCCCATTGGCCAAACTACCTGAAAACCAGAGAGCAGTTGAGCCTGAGGAGTGTGGTTCCCTAAGGAATGGAGCTGAGAGCAAAAAGGCACAGGACCAATAAGGTCCCAACCATACCTGCTGCTCCTTGTCATCTATGGTGTCTCCTGGGTGTTCCCCCCATAGGTGGTAAGGGCGTTATTCTTGTGATAGATGTATTATTGCCTCTATTTGGGGTGTGGTTCTGTCTCTAAAGATAAGAGCTGTGAGAAGAGGAGCATTGGCATTCCAGAGTCAAATTCAAGAGAACAGGCTTAAACGTAACAGGGATCTTTTTAAACTCATAGCACTCCGCAGCTCTTGTCTTAAGTTTTCCAGCTTACAACCTGATGACTCAAAAGATTTTTTTTTTCGGTTTGGTTTTTAGCAAATCTTGATTATCGATGTGATCAGCCTTCTCTACGGGATCTGGAGGCAATGATTAGCAGGAGACTAGCTGTGAATTGAACAAGGTAACTTTGCACTTGAAAGGGATTCACTTTGCATCCTTAATCCCAAGGATATTTTAAATAGCATTGAAGTAAGTGTTTGCACATGACCTGAGTTAGTAATTTTGGTTATGTTATGTATTTTTTCCAGTCACTCTAATGTGTGTGTTTGTGTGTGTGTGTATTAATTGCATCTAGATTAAATATCAAAACAATTGAAAATCCCAGGCAGTTCTTACATTGTAAAAGCTAATTTTAGTTCATCAGTGCAGTGTCAGAAATTGTATCTATTTGTAGACTGTGACTTTTGTGACACAGTTTTTGTCATTTCCAATGCCTCAAGGCAGAGAGGTAGATTTGAACAGGACTGGCTGTTAACATCCTGCTATTGCTGGACACCGTCGAGTAGAGTGAGCTAGACTTCTTCACCATCTGGAAACCCCAAGGGAACTCCTTCCCAGCTTAGTATTTACTCATCCTGATACTTGTTCCTTTGTTCACCCTTTGCCTCAAGGAGTTCACCAATGGTGTATTTATTTTTCAAGCAGTCCTTGCAAGAGCTCTCACCTTACTGACAAACAAATCAAAGACTTACTGGGTCTTGGGCTGAAAATATCCCTGGATGTCCATGTGTTACGGAGACGACAGGCCAGTCAAGAAACAAGCACCACTCGGAGGGTTGGAGTACTCAGATGTATTACGCCGGCGGGCTCAGAGGGGCTTCTGCTCTGAAGCTCTGAGCACCTCCAAGATGTGCGCATGAGGTTTTATAGGGTAAAGTACAAGCTTGGGGTATTCTGCCAATAGGCATGGAACAGCTTTAGCAGCATTATCATCACAAAAGTGGAGGTGGGGGGGCAGCAAACCAACATTCCAAAGCCAGATATGTATCTTTGAAAATCCAGCTGGCTAGCAAAAAAACATAAACAGCAAACCAACACTAATTAACTTAGATTTACAAGTTAGTCCAGCAGAACTCAGATCAGTATTCCAATACTTAGATTTGTGAGTTATCTTGTTAGACCAGCCCAGCCTGTCCTTCACATTCCTAGACTTGTGAGTTATCTTGTTAGACCAGCCCGGTTTTTCCTTCACACATGGAGAGTGGGATTATATAGCCAAGAACTCCATTGTTTGAAACATAACATGCTACATTTCACACCTTGTGACTCTGGGATGAATCCAACCTCATCATGGTGTACGAACCTTTTT
Source organism: Vicugna pacos (assembly GCF_048564905.1). Taxonomy (NCBI): domain Eukaryota; kingdom Metazoa; phylum Chordata; class Mammalia; order Artiodactyla; family Camelidae; genus Vicugna; species Vicugna pacos. The sequence goes on from NC_133003.1 coordinate 37,582,094, forward strand.
ATGGGTGGTCGGATTCGGTTTGCTAATATTTTGCTGAGGATTTTTGCATCTACGTGTTAACCCTCTTCCTCTCAAAATCCCCCTTGCCCCTCTCCATAAATACAGAGGTTTGGACCCCAGGCAGCCATGTTTCTACAACTTGAGTTCATCCACATTAATTGGACCAGAGTGGTCAATCACATGACCTATTTAGAGCCAATTAGTTTCTCTGTCCCTAGAATTTACAACAGAGAGACTGCTGTTCAGGGTGGTCTGGTGCTTTGAACCAAGAATTTGTTGCCTAGGAAGATGTAAGTAGCCATATGGCCAAGGGCATGCAGTTCAATTACCTTGGTATGACTTGGTATGTTGAGGTTATAAAAATACGTATCGCAAAATATCGGTGGCTTAAATAAAGGTTTATTTCTCACTTATGCTCCATGTCTGTCATGAGTTGGCGTTGGTGGGGAGGCTATTTTCCTGTTATCATTACTCAGGGACCCAGGCCATAAGGAATCTCCACCATTGGTGATTGCTGTAGATGAGGGAAGAGAATATGACAGATTACACACTGACCCTTAAAGGCTTCTGCCTGGATGCCAAATGACTTGCTTTTGTTCTTATTTCTTTGGCTAAAGCAAGACATGTGGTCAAGTCTGATTTCAAGTGTATGGGAAGTTCAGTCTTACCCTGTGCCTGAAAGGAGGGAAATGGAATCTCGGTGAACAGTCCTGATGGTCATTGTAATGAGGAATCCGTGGCAGAGTGCCACCAGTAAGGGTCATTCTTCTTTCTCTCTTTATTTTCCCTCCTTCCCTTTCCTTAATTTAAACGATTATTTTCTATATCACAAAAGTGATATATTTAAACTTGAAGAAATTCAAATAACACTGAAACGTTAAAAAATTGCTTACTTCTTTTCTTCTGCCAGGGATAACCACTCTTAACAGGTAGGATGGGGAACCTATTTCCAGATCTTTTTTTTACACAACGCAATTATAAATATTATAGTACATTTTAAAATGACCAAAATAGGGTCACACAATACATAGCATCTTGCAAAGTGCTTTTTTTTTTCATGTATATCTTTCGTGTATATCTTTCCTTGCTTCTAAGTCAGGAAACAAAAACAACAACAGCACAACATTCACAGCAGTCATTTGCTGAACACCTAGGTTGTGCCCCTCACTGTTTTTGGGATGGAGTGCTCACCATGAAATAAGACAATGTTTCTGTCCTTAAGAATTTTATATTCTATTGAGGAGAGATCTGTCTCTGATCCTATCTCCATCACCAATAGTTGTGAGACCTTAGATGGATATCTTGGCATTAGGACCTGTGTGTGTTTGGAGGGGGGTGTGTTTTAAACAACAACAGAAGTCAAGGGGTGGGCCATTTGTTTTCACTGTACCTTTGGGTTTAATTCTAACTGTATTAGGACTTGTGTTCTGTTCTTGCAAACAACAGACATTGGCTCTCACTAACCGAAGCAAAAAGAAGGAATTAACTGGAAGAATATTGTGAAGCTTGAAGACCGGAAGAAGGAGTTAAACAGTCACATCTGGGGAAGGGCAGGAGGAAGCAGGAGTCCTTGGGTGACTCTCTGTGGCAGGAACTCATAGTTTGATTTTGTAGGATGCATCTACTGGATGACTCAGCTCCAGGGGCCTTCCTCGCCCTGGGGTTTCTGTAGGAGATTCAGCTTTCTGAGTGAGAGAAGCTTTTTGGTCTAGGTTGGGTCAGCATTTCACTCCTTTGACCAGAGGGAGTTGGCTACTGTTGACTGACAGCTGTACCAAATGCACCTGTGATGGAGGTGGGGAAGTGCCCTTAGGAGCAGAAGGAAAGAAGGAAGGAAGGCTGACTCAGTCAAAAACAAGTGTTCACTGCACGAATTTCCTTCTTTTCGTCCATCCTGTTACTGTCTTTTTCTCTCTCCTTTTCTATTCTGAATTTTCTGCTTTGCTTCTGCTTGTCACTGTCTTAGGTTTGGCAGCCAACAACAGGCTTTGTGTAACTGAGCTCATGGGGTTTCAGTGTCTGGGGGGTTCTAATCTCTACTTTGATGACTTGATGAGAAACGCCTTCTGCACAGGTGGTTGAACTGCAGCATGTTCACCAGTTTTTCAACACAAGGAGTGCTCCATGCCTTTCATGTTTTTCTAAACAGTGAAACTGAAAACTCCTAAATGTACTTACGGCACCGTTTATAACAGTGAAAACTGGATGCAAACAAAGTGATCAAGAAGAGACTGATTAGAGAGTCATGCCATCTCTTGTACAGCTTTTCATACAGTGATTCAGCTCTTTTTTCCCCCTACTTCTTTAATTATTTTTTAATTCTTGGAGAATCTGAGAAGAAATGTAGGCTCCTTTTCTAGAAAAAATGTGCATACATCGTACATACAATTTCTCGTAAATGTTTTGGGTATTTGCAAACCCATTAAAAATTTACCTCTAAATCTAGGAGTTGTTCATAACCACTTTATATGTTCTTGATGTAATAGAATACTGTCTAGGTGTAATCATTATGATAGGTATATTTTCAAGATGAAAAGCTGTTCAAAATATACTATGTAAAGAAAAATATGAGCTTCTGAGTCTGCAGCAGTTTAAAAGCATGTTTGCTTTATTTTAATTGTCAGTAAGATCAAAGTATAACCCAGGGGACAGAGAGTATGTCTTCACCCCATCCTCCCTTCTAGTCTGTATTTGAGAGAGGCAGAGAAGTCTAGTGTCTCTCTGAGGTGATATGAAGGACTAGTAAGGTTGTCACTCAGGATCACTATGTTGACAGTGAAAAGAGATAAGGCTCATTCCAAAAACTTCTTGTTTTTGTTACTCAAGGTATTTGGATTATTAAATACAAATGGTATATTTGGCCTCAAAGGTGTCAAATGCAATTTATCTTCCCCTCCCATATCTGCAGAAAACTCCCTCCAATCGAAAAGTAACATTTTTGATTAAGAATTTACCACACAGACAAAAATGTTTATTAAAAAAAAGACCAAAATGTATCCATACAATGGAATGCTATACAGTAATAAAAATAAACTGTCACACACATTATCATAAAGATGTATCTTTTAAAAACGTTGAGTAGAAGAATCCTCAGATTCATACTATATAGTTTCTGATTACTTAATCTATTGTTTATGACAAATTATACTCCAGTGCTTCTTGGTTTAATACAACAGAAATCATTTATCATCACTCATGGTTTCTGTGGCTCGGATAATTGGGAGTGGCTTGCAGCATTTCTGCCTCGGGGGGCTCATGAGGTTGTAGCTAAATGCCCTTTTGGGCTACACTTATCTGAAGGCTTGACTTGGGATGGGGGATCAGGACTCTGCACAGGGCTGCTCTTGTTTCCTCATGCTTCCCACAGCTTGAACAATCTGAGAGAACTAGGCGGAAGTTGCAATAAACTTTTCTGACAGCTGTAGAAGTTGGTTACATAAACTAGCCCTGAATTAATGTGAGGAGAGACCATCAGGAGATCAGGATCATTGGGCACCATCTTGGAAGCTGGCTACCATAATTTCGTTTCTCTAAAGCCCCCAAATAGGCAAAAATGAACTATACTGCTTAGGGTGGAACACTTAGGTAGTAAAACTACAGAAAAAGAAATGATTACCATGAAAGCGGTTACCTCTTTGAGGGAAGAAGTTGTGAGTGGACAGAGATCATTATTTGTGAAAGAATACATTTATGTCTTATGCACTTTTCCAAAGTGTAATATATTTCATAATGGGAAGAAAAGGTCTCTAAAAACATTCAACCAAAAGAGAATTTACATGAGAAACAGAAAGCGTTCTGTTCTGTTTTATGCCTCAAACACAGATTAGTGGATTCCTAAAGGCTAATTTAAGGGGTGGTCAAAAGAGGACTAAAAAGAACAACAGCAGGAGCTAACAATAACATAAATTAGCCAACAATTCTTACGAGTTTCAGCCAACACACTGCAAAGTGCATAATACTGATTTCCTTATTTAATTCTTACAAACACCAGTTTGGTTTTATTACCCCATTTTTTACAAATAAGGAAATTGAGAATTAGGGTGATTTAGCAATCTTACTCAACATCACACAGCCAGTAAGTGGTGGAGCCAGAGATCGAAGCCAGCCAGTGCTCCCTTCTGATGTAGAAAAGAATGTCAGTGACTAACATTTGCACATCTCAACCTATAATATAAAAAAATTTTTTTTAAGTTTCTTCTGAATGGCACAGGAAACTAGGTTCAATATCTTGTAATCACCTTAATGAAAAAAATAAGAAAACAAATATATGTATCTATATGCATGACTGGGATATTGTGCTGTACACCAGAAATTGACACATTGTAATTGACTGTACTTCAATTAAAAAAAAAAAAAGAAAGTTGCTGAGCAAGTAGATCTTAAAAGTTCTCATCACAAGGAAAAAAAAAGAAAAGAAAGTCACACTATAAGTATATATAAGGAAATAAGTACAAGGAAATAAGAATATATCAGTGTATATACTTATAAGACCATAAGTGTATATATAAGGAAAGCTTTAGCTGAATCAATCAACTCATCTTTCTCAGTGTGTGACTGGCACAGAGTAAGTACTACACAGGTATTTTTTAAATGGATCAAGAAATAAAGATTTATTTATTTTATTTATTTACAAAAGTCTTGTGTGGAGTATGTCATATTGCCAACCACTATCTGTGTTTTATAAGTAGAATTCCTTAATGGTCCTCTGACCACCCTCTGACATCCAGTCTAATACATCTTTAAGAAATAAGTCCCTGGGGACCTCCGCTTCTTCTCCCATCCCTAGGCCAGAAGTTTTCTGTTTTTCCAGCTACTTGACCGTTGACCCCTGGGGCTTAATATTTTAGCATATTACTTTGGCAAGTCAGTTCAACAGCAGTGCATTGAGTCTCCCTATTCCTTATTTAGTTCTAGGGGGAAATAAAGATGAATATATTTTCATCTGCAACCTGACAAATGAGTCCTTGTGTTTTAAAACTTTCTACGGGTTTTGTGTCAACATGATTGGGAACATCAAATCCCTTGAGGTTTACCCCTGCAGGCTTCACGACAGGAAATGTGCATGCGACTTGGCTTATTTCGATTTCTGATTTTAGTTCCTCTAATAAGTGCTAAATATGATTCATTCGGTTATTTTCCAGCATGGTGTTGTTCCGGGTCTCCCACTAGCAAGTCCGAACATGTCCGCTAATTGCTCTAATGAAGAGATCTCAGCCTCCTTATCAGCAATGCCACTGGGAGACAGGCTAAATTCTGCTCTGATAAATTAATTCAGACTAGGATAGAGCATTAGTGATGGAGAAGTTAGTTATTTTGTTCAATCAATATTTGCCTATGTGTACAAATGAACACTGTGGAGAACCTACTAAAAGTTCTATTTTCATTTGCAGCATCCTTGTTATACTTACAAAAAGGAACATTGTGAGTTTGCTAGAAAAATCTTTTCTTTTACTTGATGGCTAGTCTATTAGTTTTATTCAGTAGATAGTTATTAAATATCCAGTGTGAGCATGGTCCCAGCCCTCTAGACACTCATGGTCTGGGCAAGGAAGGATAGGGGTGTTTTAGGTGTGTTGTGTGTGTGTGTGTGTGTGGCGGGGGTGGTGGTGGGAGTAGGGGTTGTGAAGGTGGTGGTAGTTGTGTATAGAAAGTTAAGCAAGTAATTACAATACTGTGTACTGACGACAGTGTATCTAGGGAACTTAGGGATGGGGTCCGTAAACCAATGTGGGAGCCTGATGAAGGCTGGCAGTGTACAGCAAAGTTCCTGGAGAAGATAGCATGTGAGCTGAGTCTTAAAGGCTAAAGATGTGTGTTGGGCCAAAGAGGAAAGAAAGGTGCTCCAGACACAGAGAAACAACGTGGCATATTCCAGGAACTTTGGCAGTTTGGGTCACTGAAAGCAACTTAATATTGAAGTCAGGGAGTGATCTCAGAAGAGGTCAAGAGGATGGGAGGATCCAGGACACGGAGAGCTGGATATCCAATGTTAAAGAGCCTGGTCTTTTTTCTTTTTTCTTTAATTGAAGTATAGTCAGTTACAATGTGTCAATTTCTGATATACAGCACAATGTCCCAGTCATGCATATACATACATGTATTTGTTTAAAGAGCCTGAACTTTATTCTGAACAATGGGGATTCTGAGAGGGTTTAAAATAGGGAAAAGACAAGATGAGATTTGTGTCCTAGAGAGATCCCTCTTAGAAAATTTTCAAAAACATGCCTGCTTTTTTGTCTAGTATTCGATTTCTAGGCAATTATTGTGGATGGGAGCAAAGATTTAGTTACTAGGATAGCAGCAGAATTATCTTTACCTATAATAGTGAAAAACTGAAAACAACCTAAAGGTCCAGCAATAGGAGATTAGAAAAATAAGTTCTAGTAAATTTACTTAATGGAATGTATATTTTAAAAACAAAAATGATGTTATAGACAGGGAAAGCTATTTATAATACTACATGAAAGGGCAAATTAGGTGATGAAGTGTTATATTCAGTATGATCTCCTTCTGAATATTTCCTGATATATATATATTATATAATCATTATATAATATAATGAAATACCTAGGTGCAAATATCTCTGGATAGTGGTATTATGAGTGTTTAAAATTCTTTCCCTTTTACTTATCTGCATTTTTCTAATTAAAAGTAATTATTACTTTTCGATCAGAAGATAAACCTATTTTACATGTTTTACAGAAAAGCCAGTAACCTCACTTTGGTAGTTGTTTAGAGGAAGACAGAGAAGTAGGACCGCCCACTTTGGAGTGTATATTCCTTCTTTTTGCTTTATTATCTTACGGAATGTTTGGTGTTCTCCTTACTTCAATTCCTGTGACCTAAGACACTTTGGAACAAGAGTGAAAGCCTGACCTTGGTTGATTGCTCTGCATTAGAGTCAAAGTCCACACACAGGTCAAACCGCTCTTCCTCCATTGCCTTGATAGCTGTGGGGTGACAGCCACCTGCTGTCACTGGCCTGGCTTTGGTGCTTATGAGCTACAAGAGGCACTTCTTCATAAAATTAAAAAAAATTTTTTTTGTAATTAAAAAATTGAAATATAGTTGATTTACAGTATTTATTAGTTTCAGGTGTACAACATAGTGTACAGCATTTGCATTATTGATTCAAAATTTTTATAGACTATACTCCATTTAAAGTTGTTACAAAGTATTGGCCTTATTCCCTGTAAAAGGCACATCTTTTCTCTGAATCTCTCCGTGACTCAACATAGTCTCCTCTGAATCCTCTTCCCAACTAGACCTTGACTTTTGGACTTGCATTTGTGTTGATCAATTTTAGCAAGAATCCTGTCAAGTCAGTTTAGCCAGCATCCCCCACCCTTGATATCTGATCACCTTCTTCATCCCCACCATCCCCTAGGAAATATCTGATTACCCTTGCCTGCCTTCAGCAAGAATACTGTTAGATCAGTTTAAGCAAAGAATTACAGTACTCTTTTACTGATTTTCTACCCACTGACCACCTTCCACCCCTCTTCCTAACACACATTCTGCCTCTTGGATATAAATCCCCAGCTTTTCCTTGTTTATGAAGTTGAGCCCAATCTCTTACCTCTACTGCAATACCACATTGCAGTAGTACCTACGCCTATTGCAAGTCTTCCTGAATAAAGTTGGTCTTACTGTTTCTTAATAAGTGTCGAAACAGTTTCTTCTCTAGCAGCTTTTGACAAGGTAAAAGTACCCCAATACCCATTGCTCAGCTCTTATCCCTGGTGACTCCTCCATTGCTCCATTGTTATCAGCTATTCCAGAGACTCATCAGATTTCCCTTTCGAAAGTCATTTAAATCACCCTCCAGATTTCAGCCAGCCCTTTCTCTAATACATTTACATTACCATTTATATTCAAATCCAAGCTTCACAGGTTTTGCATTGGATTATTTATTGATCATCCTTTTTCGTTTGTTCAAATCAGAACTCAGATAAAGTCTACAAAATGTATTTGAGTGATATGTCTCTTTTTTCTCAATTCATTTTTTTAAATTGAGATATTATTCACATACCTAATATTTCTAAATCTTTAAAATATCTATAGCAGTTCCTCCTTCCCCTTTATTTCATGCTATTTCATATTTATTTTTTGAAGATTTCTCAATGTCTTGTAGAATTTCTCAATTTCTGGGTTTGTCTGATTGTATCCTTGTGGTATTATTAAATTTCTCTCTCTCTTTTTTCTGTATATTGGTGGTACTTTTCATATTTTATGTCCTAGATTCTTCTTTCTTCCTTCCTTCCCCTTCTTTTCTTCCTTCCTTCATTCCTTCCCTCCTTCCTTCCTTCCTTTCTCTCTTTTATGCTCTCTTGATGTAGCTTTGTCACTTCTCCAAGAATTCATCTCCTTCCTGCTCAGTGGTTTCTCCTTTTTCAGACACTTGTAGGATCTACCTATCTATCACTTTATTTATCCATGAAATCATTTTCATTCCTATTCCTAAAAAAGGCAAAGACCACATCTTGGGTGCAGGGAGTACAGGTGGCTTGTCACTGCCATTTCCCCCATATCTAGCACATAATGTGGCTGGCACACAGTAGGGGCTCCACAAATAGTTGTTTAGCTAAATGAACATAAAAGTATAAATCACACACCCATTATCTGCTGCTTAACATTTGCTGCCTCGGGTGTGGTTTCTCATTGTGTTACAAGCCTTTATTCAACTCCTGGACTTTGAGCCTCTTGAAGGGAGGGAGGAAATCAAATACATTCTTGTAGTCTGGGTACCTAACACAACACCATGTTCATAATCAGTGCATGTTCAGTGCATACTGTAATGGGGACCCTTGCCTGTCTATCCTTACTGGATTTTTATGTGCTCCAATAAGAGGTGCATGTGGCAAGTATGTGTAAAAAAGTAAAGTATTACATAAATATAGGTTATATTATTAATGAAAATAATTATAATCTTTGGCCGTTGCTTTTGTGCTTTTAGTAGGCATAGTCCTTGGTAGAAATGTATGGAGCTTGACTTTTACCACCTTTTAAAGAAGAGGTATCTGCTCCTAGGGCTCAATTCACTAATGAAGGGGGATTACAGGGGCCATCTACCAGGTGGCCAACTTTTGGTTACATGAATTAATGGTGTGGCAGCCCACAGAAAATTGTCCATTAGAAGGAGTAAAAGATCTTTAGGGTGATTACGCAAAGCTCTTTTGGTTGCAACTGAGCGAAGCCTAAACCAAAAGTTCCAGCCGAAAGAAGAAAATTTTTTGGTTCATATGTATGAAAAGCCCAATGATCTCTGAGTTCAAGTATGGCTGAACAGGGAGCTGGGACAATGTTATTGTTGTTTTCTGTTTCTCAGTTTTGCTTGTTTCTTCTTCTCTTCGATGGTTGATCTTATCTCCCTCTCTCTTCTTTTTGATCAGCTTCACTATGTGGCCATAAGTAATAAGCTCTAGGTTTCCTTCCTTTCAGCACTGTGCTTCCAAGAATTAGACAATCTTTCCCAGTTGTCCTAAAAGAAAAGTTCCAGGGAGGACTGCTAGTCATGTTAGGGTCCTGGGTCCATCCCTCGTGAAATCACCATGGCTAGGAAAATGGGCCCACTGGTTGGTCAGGATTAGGTCACACACCCACTCTCCCTGGGTAGCAGATGGCACCGTAACTGATAACCCTGACAGAGGTAATGGAAGAGAAAATTTCCTGAACTGAGAGTAAGATGAGATCAGAAGAATAGGTGCAGGGAAAAAAATAACAGCTATCTGTGTGTACCCCAGGGCAAGCTCAGCGAGAGCTCTGTATCAAGGGATCTCTGTGGAAAATGCTCTTAGCTGGAGATAAGTTCAGGTGTCTTAGCTTTCTTGAAAGTTTGTTTTCCCTTGGGATTTGGTCCCTTAGGTCTAGCTGGTCACTGTTGGATATAATGACGAAAAGAATGGCAAAATGGACTGTTTCATTACAGGTCTAAAGAGGTTATAAACTGCAGTTCTAACTTGAAGTCCTTGACAGACTTCAAAGATCAACAGACCAACATTGAGCACAAGAATCTTGTTTTCATCTATGTTTCCTGGGGAGAGGGTCTATAGCCTTCCTCAGAGTAAAAGGCTTCTGCTGAACCTAAGATTAAGAAGACTCCGGTGTTTTAATCTTCCTCTTCCTTCTGGCAGAGAGTAACACTTTTTTTTTTAACTTTTTAAGTCTAATTTCCAGCAGTATGTCTATCAAGAAATCTGGGATCTCACACTCATGAGCACAAAAAGCCTGTTTTTCTCTGGAGTGTTGAGGTTCTATCATATTTTAATGGTAAGAAACTAATGTGAAATTAAAATATTTCATCTCAGGCAAAACAAGCAAACAGCCAGCTCTTAGGAGATGCCCAATCATTAGTCTAGCCTCCTTAAGAGTTTTTCTCGTAGGATGATCATTTAGTTTACTGCTTTTGAAAGGACAAACTGAAAGGAGTCTGAAAGGATTATCTTCAAGAGCTAATAAAAGAATGACCATTGAGCAGCATTTTTTATAGGTTACAAATCACTCTCTCTTGCATTTGGCCTTGCAACATCTCCAAAAAACAAGTTTGCCAACCTCCTCTTATAGATGAAGAAATGGGAAGCTTCTAGGAATCAAGTGATATGCCCACGATTACACAGCACTTTCGAGAAGGACTTGGGATTTCAACTGTGGGTCTTAGAACTTTAAGAGCCACCCCGTAACTCTCTGTTTCTTGCCTGATGCCTCAAGACACTTTTAAAAGAAGGAGTATGAGCCACAACAGTGCCTGTTAATCTGTTACCTGAGTACGGGGAAGCTCAGGTTGAGGGGCGGGGGTTGACACTTGTACAGTTTATGTGCTCCCCAATTTCACCTCTGAAATGTTAGGACAATCTCATTTGAACTCCCAGCCAACTGAGAAATTAAAAGCAGACAGTGACGACGCCGTTTTCTAACTGTGCCTTTTTAAATTAACCGAACCTTTTAAGTGCCGCTTTAGATTAGAAGTGGTTAATTACATAAAGGAAAAGAGCTATTCCGCTGGATGAACGGTATTGTAAAAGCCCAGAATGAGTTACTTATGGAAAAGAAACGCACAAGAACACTTTCTACAGTAATGTTTTAGGTACAAAGTGAAGGAAAGTTCCTCCACCCTGTTCCAGTCCGAGGACAAGTTAATTTGTCGCAGCAGCGCTGGGAAGCATGAAGCCTGATAGAAAGTCTTTTTACTCTAAGGGTGGCTTTTCAGGCTGAAACTTTCTAGTGCCAAAATCTTCACTTAATTTTTTTTTTTAATAAAGACTTAGCGTGCCCTCGCGAATGTGTGAGCTGGGAGGAGGAGTGATGGTAGGAGAGTAGGGCTGAGTCCGTTCTTATTAATATTAAATAGCCAAGTCTGTACCCTTGAAGCAAGTGGAGAGCGCGTAGGGAGAGGAGCTGCTGACATTGACAATGAATCCAAACAGGAGTTGCACTAGCGGTGTCTACCACGTTGCCTCTGCCCTCGCTTGGCCTTCTGGGAGTTGTAGTTTTCGGGGGAGCAGCCCCCCTAGCGAGCCGGGATTGTCCCGCTCCGAGGGGACTACAGATCCCAGGCGGCGCCAGGCAGCCGCCCCTCCCGCCGGGGTGCGAGTGTAAACTCCCGGCGCCGGAGAGGGTGGCCGCGCACGGGCCAGCGGGCTGAGCTCTGCACTGTGCGGGGGCGCACCGCTCCGGGGACCCAGGCCCCGTCACCTTCCTTCCGCCCCCGGGCTGGGTTTTCTTTTGGAGCAGTGGGAGGACGGGAAGCGAGAGCCATGCAGTCGGAATCGGGGATCGTGCCGGATTTCGAAGTCGGGGAGGAGTTTCACGAAGAGCCCAAAACCTATTACGAACTCAAAAGTCAACCCCTGAAGAGCAGGTGAGTGGTGACAGCTGGAGGGAGGAGCGGCGGGCGGCTGGGGAACCCCGCGCCTCCCACGCTGGGGCAAGGAAAGCCGCTCGCTCGGGCTCTGGGACAAGGACCCCGTGCCCTTGCCCCGGGGCAGAGGGCGAACTGATCCCCGCAGTTGGGGGCCGCGCCCGCCGGGTCGGTTCGCCTCCGGGGGGCTCCGCTCGAGCGCACTTCGGGGGCGCGGCGGGCAGCTCGGGACGGCCCGCGCTGGCGAGGGGACCCTTGGTCGGGGATACCAGCTGCTGATAGCGTGTGGGGGCTGGGGAGCGCCCTGGCTCTGAGGTGGGGGGAGGAGGAGCGCCGGGCCGGGACGCTGTCCAGGTGGGAAAGAGGGGGAAAAAATGAGTTCAGGTGAACCTCTTTTCTGAAGATCCCAGCAGGCTGAGGACTTGGAGAGGGAGAGCTTAGGGTGGATTGAGCGCGACATTCGTGGGAAGCAGTTAGGTCCTGTGTTGTTGCCTCATAGGAGTCCGGCCCCTCTGGGAAAACACGCCCCAGCCGCCTCCAGGTGAGGTTTCCGGAGCCGCCTCTCACCTTCCCAACCGCAGCACCTGAGCGCGGGGTGGAGGGGAGGGGGTGAGGGCGTGGGGAGCGGGGTGGGCGTGTCTCCTCGTCCAGGTTGAACTCCCTAGGCTATAGGGTCCCATTCAAATCCAGACCTTCCCTGGAGGGGAAAGAGCTTTGGGATTGGAGGGTTTGGGGAGTGTCCTCTGTTTGGCAGAGACACGTGTTTAATTCTCTGGCGACTTCAAAAACTTTTGGGGAGAGGAGTGAAGACACCCGCTCATCTGGTGCCCCCTCCACCCCTAGTGCCCCCTTCCTATGCTACCTCCATTGCCACTTGTCCGTCGGGAGGGTTTGGGTGTCTTACTTTCTCTCTGTCCTCTGGCCACTCTGGACATACCCAATGTTTACTAAGAGGGAGATGGTCATTTGAGGCTGTGAGTAGAGAAGGTTTATTTCCACCCCTCTCAGTTGTGAGATTAGATGAGGCTGTAACTGGAAGTTTCAGCAGTGCCTCTGCACCCATCTCAAACCTTCCTGCTTGCCCCTCACTGTGGGTAGGGACTGGGTGAAGGTCCCCACTGGCAGGGGCAGAGAGGGTCCAGAAATCAGGGTGAATGAAGAGGGATAACTGAATCAGGAGTGAGGTGGTGTGATCTTAGCTTCTGGGGTGCACGGGGCCGGTCCTTGTTCTAGGCAGAAGTGCAGCTAAGTTTGTTTCCTTCAGGGCTGTGTCAGACTCTGAATCCACTTTGGGGAGGAAAATCTGGGAACAGCACACCCACTGCTGGGTGGCTGAAGCAGCCTCTTTGCAGATACTTAACGAAGATTGGACAGAAACCTCCTATGCAGTTAGAGGCCTCGAACCAGCCTTTAGTTGGTGGTTTCACTTCATAATGGCTGTTTTGTGTGTGAGCATAGATCGTATGTGTTGGGGCTTGGGGGTTTGGAGTAATAGTGTGTAAAGGGTATTGTTGGCTATGCTCACTGGGGCTTTATCTGCATTCGGCTGAAGGGACCAGTGTTTTACCGAGCAGTCTCTGCTTTTGCTTCTATAAGCAAATGCTTACATGGCCAGAATGAGGGAGGGAGTGTGTGTGTGTGTGTGTGTGTGTGTGTAGTCCTGAAAGAAATGAATTAACCGGACTGTTTGGAACATTTTTGATGGTAGCTGATATATAACATTAAATGAGTTTGAGAGAGTGAGGAAAATGCCATCTGGAAAAACCCACATACATGCCATGAAACTCATGTTGGAGGACTGGGGCCTGTTCTTTTTCAGAGTCGGCAAAAAATGACTTGCAAGGGTTGAACATCCTCAGGAGCTCGCTTGCACGTGTAAGGGAAAATGTGGGGACGTGGGAAGCGATGGCTTCACATGTTGAAGCTAGAAGCAGGTGCGGGGCAGAACCGGTATGCAAAGGAAGGCTAAATTAAAAAAGTTGTAAAGCTTGTCTCTGGAGCAGACACATGCTCTTTGAAATAAACCAGTGAAATAAAATCTGTGAATAAATATATGGGGTTGGCAAAATTTCCCCATAGTACTGTTTTCCACAGTTGTCTAACGTATTGTCATCGACATCTGTTGTGCAACTTTACAAGGGCAACTTGTTCAGGGCCCTCCTGGTGGCTTTTTGTCTGAAGTCTCTGCCGGGGCACCACCCTTCTTATAAGTCTAGGTTGGAAAAAGTTGAAATTGGAAGGTAAAGACTGCTGTAGCTATTTGTTCTATCTAGTTAAATTCTCTGGGTTGTCTCTTGGAGTTGAAAATATGTCTAGAATCTGCCCACTCGTCCCCAGCTCCTCTGTTACCACTCTGGTCCAAACTGCTACCAGTCCTCGCCTGAGTGATTGTCTCTTAACCTGGTCTGCCTCTATCCTTACCAGCTTTTACTGGATTTGCAGCTCAGAAGCCACAATGTTTCTGTTAAAACTGGTTCTCAGCCTAGGAGTGATTTTCACCCCCTTCCCCCTCTACCCCTGCCCAGGGTCATTTGGCAGAGACATTTTTGGTTGTCACAATGAATGGGGATTGCTGCTGGCTTCTGGTAAGTCAGGGCCAGAGATGCTGCTAAACTTTCTCCAGTGCACAGGTCAACCCCACAGTGGAGAATTATCTGAGCCCAAATTGTCACTGGGGAGGTTGAGAAGCCCTGTGTTACAATGTGTCACACTCTCTCCTCAAATCCCTCCAGTAGCTCCTAGTTTTGATAAAACTCGAGACCCTTAAAATGGTACAAGGCAGACAGTTTAGGCAGGCTCCCTGTCAGCTTTGAGTGTGTCTCTTGCTGCCACTCCCACAGCTCCCTCTGCTCCCGCTGGTCACCTCTCCATCCCTGGAACACTCCAGGCCCCTCCATCCCAGGACCTTTGTATGTTGCACTTGCTGGTTCCTCTGTCCAGAGAGCTCCTTCCCCGACCCACTTCATGTCCTTCTCGCCAAGCCTACCTTGAGAGTGCTGTGTACAGTGGCTCTCCCTCCAAACTATTCCTTGCCCTGCTCTATTTTCCCCACAGCATTTACATAATGTCCTAGTCTATAGTTTCCTAATGTGTCATGTTTGTGATATATTTCTTTACGCTAGACTGCAGGGTCCAAGGGGACATGGGTTTCTGTCTCTTCCTTGTTTTCTGTGGTGTCCCCAGAGCTTAGAACAGAATTTCTCAGCCTCAGTGCTGTTGACATTTTGTGCCGGATTGTTCTTTGCTGTGGGGGCTGTCCTGGGCATGGCAGGATGTTTAACAGCATCCCTGGCCTCAACCTGCCAGAGGCCAGTAGCACCCCTCCCTCAGGTTGGATAACCGAGAATGTCTCCAGACACCACCAAATGTCCATGGGGGGCAGACTCACCCTTGCTTCAGAGTGATTGGTCTAGAATGATGCCTGGCCCAGTGATCATTTGTCATTTGAGTGTGTGTTGCTTTCTCCCTTCGAATCCCATTGAGGATGAGGCATTTGGTTCTGGTTTTTGCATTCAACCTTGCCCCCCCCCTTTTTTAAATGGGTATCCACCAGGGTCTTTCCAAAGAGATGTTTATATATTCTTCATTTGAGCTCAGATGTGCAGGTGTTTGCTGAGGAAAGACATTTTCATTCCTGACCCAGATCAGACCTCCTGGCCTTTATGACTGTGAGGCTGGGGGATTTAGTTGATAGGGACCCCATCTTGGTGACATTGCCTGGTGAAGCTGTGTCATGGGAATACACACTCTATGAGAAAAAGTCCTAATGAGGGACTGTTTGCAGTTTGATTCCTCCCAAAATGTTTTTGAAACCTTTGTGGGTTTTCCTGGGAATGAACCCTGAATTGTGGGTGGCGGAGGAAAAGTGCGGAATATCAGGGCTGAGCTCAGAATTCACACAGGCAGGTCAGGGTCAGGCGTGGAACCATTGAATGGGCTCCTGGCAGGAAAGGGACTCTCTGTACAGCTTTGGGTCCTGAAAAAACATTTACAAATATGGTAGCATCTTTCAGGTTCATTGTTCTTTTGTTTCGTTGACTTCGGTGCTAAATTCTTTGGCTTTGTAGCTGTTAATGCCCTTTTCCTGGACACACTTCAGAATTGGCTTAATCTAATTCCAGTTTCTCCTCTTCTCCAAGTGTTACTAATGGTTTAGCTAACTGTTGTTTAACCTCCTGCAAATTAGAAATGGGAATAGGTTTGTAATGGCAGGATAAGATAAAGCGGTGGTTCCTGAATGCCGATTCAGAGAGCAGGCATGTGAACTTGCTGCAGGTTCGTGTTGAAATGAGAAAGAAAAAGACTGCTGTGTCACACACACATGTTTCTGTGTAAGGCCACTGCCATTTATTTCTTGGATTTATTCTGAGGTTTTCCCCTCCCATCTTCCTATTAAAAATACCCTTTCGTTTATGAAATGATAATCCATTCTTGGCAAAACAAAACTGCCCATCTTTTATTGATTTCTGAAAATTTTCTTGATTTTTCTGCTTGTCCAATCTTCAGGGAACTACTTTGCTTGAAGATTAAGAGCATTGTTCTGGCATGTCTGTCTGTCTCTCACAAGCGAGGTGACCTTGGGGAGGCTGGGTGACCTCAAACCTCAGTTTCAGCATCTGGCAAATGGGGGCCTGCCTCCGAGGGGTCTTAAGGACATTTGCTGTGACTCTGACTACAGGAAAGTATCAGCATGGTGCTGGGCTGATAGTAAGTGCTCGCTAAATGTTAGCAGATGTTGTTTCTGTTGTTATTTCTTTATTACTTAGCAGTGAGTCCTAACCTTCCAGAAAGTGTTTGCATTTGTTGCCTCTGGCTTTGTTTTCTAAGGCCAGTGTTGTTATGCAACAAAATTACCACAATTTTAGTAAATTCTTTTTTCTTTCCTCCTAATGAGGTGTTGGAGATAGACTTTTTGCATTTTATAACTTTGATCCAGTCCTTAACAGTTCTTTGTGCTGGTCTTAAAAAAAAAAAAAAGGCAGTCGTGGTGGCATCAGCACATACATGCAAATTCATATTCAACACATGTCTGATGAGTACATGCAAATTAATACCAGTAAACACAGCTAACATTTATCGCCATACTGAGTCACTGTTCTAAGCGTTTTTACACTTGTTAACTTAATCTTGCAAAACCTGCATGAGATGAGAGTAATAAATAAGAATAATAATGTTAATTTTAAGAACAGGTTAACACTCATGCGGTATTTATTAGATACCGGGGATGATTCTGACCATTTTACTTGTATGAACGCAGTGAATTCTCACTTCAACCTTGGCTGTATGTATTTTCGTTATTGTCATTTTACAGAGAAGGTTCAGGACTGACGCTTGGCCAGTAGATGGGCCCAGGTTTACACGGAGGCCGTCTGCCCTGCACTCTCATCCACTAATCTGTACCTCCCTGTGAAAGGCACCGTGCCTGCTTGTGGGAGATCCTGTACCTGTACCTTCTTCAAAACTCGCCCCAGTGGGAGGAGGGAAACAGAACATGGGGGACCCAGCCACACATACAAGACGGAGTGTGATCACCGTCGGGGTCAGGCGTCAGCAATGGGAATTTAATACGGGAAGGGAAGGGAAATTGTGGGGCAGTGTCATGAATGAGTAATAATTATTTGAGTTTGGCCTTGAAGGTCGAGTGATAATCAAACATCTTTCTCTACAGCGTTAAATAAAACGTTAGACGCCTTGGAGGGCATAATCTTAAAATAGACTTTTAGGGTTTCTGGTTGCCTTTTAAACTTCTAACCAGAGTCCCGGCTCTTCCTCGTGGTCTGCGAGCACCTGGGGGTTGGGGGTGAGGATGAGGGCAGAAATACATGGACGGGCCCAGAAGTAGCCGTGCTTACTAAATGCTGTGCCCGCATTCAAGACAAGACGCTTAGCCTCTTCGAGCCTAGATTTCTTTACCTGTAAAGTGGGATCAGTAGAACCGTCCTCTCAGAGTTGGTAGTAGAAGTTTTAAAATTGAGATGAAATGTGTAAAAGGGCTTTGCAGATGCGTAGCTCATGTTGGTAAGTAATATCTAGTCCTTCTCTTCTCCTTTACCCTCCTTTAGTTTCCCCCTCCTAACAACACTAAAGCATGTGCAGAATTACGCACCCAAAGCAAAACAGACAAGATTGACGTGCCTTAACCTGGCAGATGTTCAGATCTTATTATGCAGATTAGTTGTGTGGTATGATTAGGTGGCAAACTTGACTAAAGTGGGATTCTAAGTGTTGGTTTCATGTGTTATTGGAGATTTCCTTTTCCCGAGTACTCCTATTTATAGAATTATTTAAGTGTGTGTGTGTTTAATTCCCTTTGAGTTCTGCAGTGCCGTTTGCACAGGCTGATGTTTATATCTGCTCCAGTTGTGCAAGAAGTGGAAAATATCCTTTTTTTAGAACAGGTCACATGTGCTTACTGTCAGGAATAGGACCTCAGTGTAAAAAAATGTATCTTGGGACAAATCAAAGTTACTAAATTTCTCCCTCCAACTGCTTTGTTTCAGAACTGGCAGTTATTAGGATAAATAATAGGAAAAATACCCCTTTGGCTAGATTTTTTTTGTTGTTTGGCCAATTTTCAAGGACAGTAAGCAAGAGTTTCATTTGTCTTGTGTGGGGGTTTTAGGTATAAAATGTACTTTGCTGTTAGGTCTGTCTCATCGGGGTAAATTATAAAAATATGTTTGACTCGTTTCCAGATATGCATTATTTGGAGAAAATAATCAAGACGGCAGGTCAGAGATAGTCAATGCAGTCACCATAGGCTTTTGATATTGGAAAGACAAGTTTGGAGTTTATAAGGAGGTTTCTGCGAGTCTGGTGAACATTGTGTACTCCAGGGCAAGGAATTGCAGCAAACCATGAAGTCTGCATCTGTCCTGAGGCAGGTGAGCGCTGAGGGCGGGAAGACCTGCAGGCAGGTCTGGAATCTCTGTTGAAATTCCCACGTCTCCTGTTCTGTTCCTGAGGACCTGGGGAGGAGGACTAGGCTCCCTGTTCCTCTAGGTTGGGTCTTAAATGTGGCTTCTATTTCTTCGCTGCATCTCTCCCTCCCATGGTCTTTCACACACGCTATGAAGAGTGAGGATGTACACCTTTGGAGTGTTCACAGGAGACATCTGCCCTGAAATTCAGAACAATGAGGCTCTTCCCTTCAATGGCCAACATTTCCGGGGCTTCTCAAGCACTGAGCACTGTTTGGAGTATGTCACAGGTGGTGGCCCACTGGCTGTTTCCCATTGGAGTCAGAAGCTGAACTAGGACAGGCTGAGGGGGATGGAGTGCTTTGGGGAGTGGTGAGATAATGGTGAGAATAAGACACACCAGGAGATAAATGGTACCTCAGAATTATGAGCCCCAGTTGTCCTCCCCAAGTTGCTTCTAAAACATCCCTCAGTCGCTTTCAGCAGAGGCAGTATAACTTTGGGGTAAGAAAGACCTCGGTTCATTTGTTTTTCTTTTCCTTCCCTTCCTCCTTTCTCTCCCTGTAAGTGCTTATACTGTGTCAGCTCTGTGCTGGCCATAGAGAGTCAAAAGTAGAACCAGACTGGCTCCTGGCCAGCATGGTGCTCCCATCTTGGAGGTGGGGGTGCACAGCTAATAACAAACCAAATAGATGAGCAAGATACGTTTTGGTGCAATGAAAACGAAATAGAATATTGACAGAGTGTGACTGGGAAAGAAGGGGCTTTATTGGATGGGTCTTTAGGAATGGCCTCATGGACAAAGTGTTTTTGAGGCACTGACTATCTGAATTAAAAGTGAGATCTTGGTGCTACCCCTCACTGGCTGTGTGACTTTGGAGAAATTAGCCAACCTCTCTGAACTTGAGTTCCCTCCTCTTAAAATTGAGCATTAGCTACCTTGCAAGACTGCTTGGAAGATAAAGGTAATGAATGTAAAACAGCTAACAGTAGCTGCTCAAGATGACATGTAGGACTGGTTTAAGATAATTTTAAGGTAATATGTGAATAGTGGAGAAAGAAATACAGACATTAATTTTCCCTGTGTTTATAACTTGGTCTTAAGTGTTTTCCTAGTGTAGAGTGAGTCAGAGATTGATGTTTGTCTTCACAAATCTAACCCTGGAGTAAACGTGGAGATGGGTCATGTTATTTTTATTATCCTTTCTTTGCGGCAGGATCATCTTACTCAAATTGTCCCCTTGCCCATGTCACTGTTGTTGCATTGAGATCATTCATGTCTGGCCCTACTTCCCTTACATTTAGTTTAGGAATGGTTTTTGGCTGCATTTGGAGTTACTTTTTGGCACAAAGGAGAGGTTCAAGTCACCTAGGATTAAAAAGTAAAGCTCAAGTTTGACTTAGCCGGATACACACACACACACACACCACAAACAAATGACCCCTGTAGAACTCCTGACTCCAGTCCTGTGTTTTGGCCCCTAGATCACACGCTTCCTGTCTACAACTGATGTGAAAATGTCAGAGTTGGTGGCGAAGGGAGAAAGAAGTAGCCTCTCCTCCCACACACCACTTCCAGCTTTCATCAGCCTTGACATCCACAGGCAATGGCGTGTTTGATTCAACCATTTTATGAAACAGATCTTCAAGGCAAATTTCAGGAGCTGTGTTCTTTGATTCAAGTGCCCATGAAGTGGGAACTTTCCAAAGGAAAAACCTTGGTCCACATGCAGGTTTATGGAAGGCCCCGGTAGAATCATGCCTTTCTATAAGAAGATTGTGGGTTATTGAGCAATTTCAGGAGGGCGTCTGTGGCCTGTGCCCTCCCCACCCCGCCTCTGCCCCAGACTCGGATAACTTGCTGAATCACTCATACCCTTTCCCCTGTTTTCCCACGTGGTCAAGGGCAGATGAGAAGTGGTCAAGTCATCCCCACTGGTAGGAGCACATATAGCTGTTGTTTGTAGGATAGGTTTTCCTTCTGGGAAGCTTGACTTCCATGGGAGGAAGATTAGAGGCAGAGAAGATTTATTTAGCCTGATGGTTGAGGTTATAAACCATGTGAAATTAGGAAATAATTGGCAGATAGAAACACTGTATATTTACTTTGGTACCTTTATTGTAGTATGTTCCTAAATACTAACTGGTTCCAAAAAGTGTGGTTTTCTTTTCTTTTTTTTTTTTTCAACTTTTTTTAAATTGAGTTATAGTCATTTTACAACGTTGTGTCAAATCCCAGTGTAGAGCACAATTTTTCAGTTATACATGAACATACATGTATTCATTGTCACATTTTTTTCGCTGTATAGAAAGTGTGGTTTTCAAAACATACATTTTATTTTTATGACTGGAGATTTGAAACTTGATGAGAAGAAAAGCACACAGAAATCCTAAGGATGGTTTTCCGCTTTAACTTGGAACCCAGCACAGACCTTAAAAAGTGTACCAGGGCACCTCGATGAGATGCAGCTACGTAGTTCCTCTTGCATGCACCTGTCCCAAACAGCTGGACCTCGTTCTCTAGAATTGAGTCCCTGGGTAGACACACAGCTATCATAACAGTCCCTTCTCCATCAGAAGGACTGGGTAGGTAAGCGTCTGTCTGTCTGTCTGTCTATCTATCTATATTTATATATACACACTAGGGGCCAGCTAGGGTCAGTTACTTTCAAGGGAAGAGGATGACACTAACTATGCATTCTTGAAACTTCTGTATATTGTTAAAGGAAGGGTTTACAGTTGCTTGCGTAAAACAGTTTCTAAAAATACAAGCCATTGCCATGATTCCTGGTGACATTCCAAACAAAAGTTTGCCCATTTGCTGCAAGGAAATATGCTTGGAGAACAACTTGTGAGAGACTGGCCCCTGGCTTGGGGTGTACGGAACAATCGGCAGGTAGACTTTTTGGAACCACAGCTTGCATCACCTTAGCATGGTCATTTATCCACTGGTCTTTAAGTAGATAAACACTAATAATGTCTTATCTAGATAAATGCTAGACGTGTAAATGCTAAGCGATGGCATCTAGGAATGCAGTTCTCATGATACTGATTACATATGGATGCTTTCAATCCTTGTTGATTCAGAAATGAACCAGAGGGTCTGATGGCACTTCGTAGTGTCACAGTCATGAAAATGTGAGCTTTAATGGCAGCGAGCTGAATGGCAAGAACAATTAGTTGGGGTTTGTCTTTGGAGTCAGAGATGTCGCATGTCACTCTGCTGGCCTAGGGATCCCCTTTTTCTCACTCTTGGGTTCATATACCTGACATCTTTCTAACTACAGCCAACTTCCCTTTCCTTCTATGTTTCCTAGTGGACATTTTGATTTTGCCTGCCCATAGTCACTTTTTCAAATTCCTTTAACAGCCCCTCACCACATTCTTAGCCCATGTGCTTCGGTTTCATGGCTTTGGAGTGGAGTGTTTGACATAGGCCTGGACACTTTTCTCTAGCATGGGGATTGGCTTTAGAGAGGTCTGTGTTGACTAATGAGCACGAATCCCAGGAATTTGTTTGGATGCCAACAGAAAGAGAGTCTCCCTTTAATTCCATTGATCTTGAACTTGGGAAATGTTGTGCTTGAGAACAAAATCTTACCTTAGAGGCAGAAAAAAACTCAGTTCTTTTATTGGGTTAATATTAGTTGCCGTAACAAAGTGGCAGGCGATGGTCATATGTGTGGTAGTTCCCGGTTGGCAGGTGGTTTTCCTCCGTGTGACAAATCAAGAACCCAGGCTCCTTCTGTCTTCTGATTCTGTGCTTGCCCTAGAACCCTGGCATCTTTTGTATCTGGTGGTGGAAAGGAAGAAGATAAGGTATAACTAAGGACCAAAAGTGGCAGGCCTTACTTTTGCTCAAATTCTCTTGCCAAGGACCAGTTTCATATGTGTTTCTGGATGCAGGGCTGGGGAGTGGGAATTAGAGACCCTAGCTGGGCAGCAACACCTCTGCCTGAGAAAAGAGATCACCCTTTTGGTGGCTAGCTGGCTATCACTGCCATGGCCCTCGTAGTAGGGTTTTGATTCCTGGATCAAGTTGTGCCCACCTTTGGTTAGGTTGATCCTTAGACTTTTCTGTTTGTTTTTTTTTTTAACTAATAAATTCTTTTTCTGAGTAAACATGGTCAATTTGGATTTTCTACCACCCGAATGGAGACTGCCCGAGCTGATCCACTGTCTGAATCCCACCTCTATGCAAGGCTTCCTATTCCAGGTTCATTGATTAAAATCACCACCCCACTTTCCGGCAACAGCACTGTATCCACCACTGCCACCACCACCTTAGTGCAGTGGTTTTCACAATGTGGCCTCCAGAGCAGCGGTTTCGGTGTCACTTAGAAACTTGTTCAAGATGCGCATTCTCAGACCCAACCCCAGACCTCCTGAACCAGAAATGGTTGGTGTCGGCCGGGGGGGAGGGGCTGGGGGGGTGTCCCAGCAATCTGTTTTTTAGCAAGCCCCCCAGGAGGTGCTGATACACACGGAAGTTTGCAAACCACTTCCCTAATGCTTTTACCATAAATCCTATGTCTCCACATTGAATTATTTTTGTATTACTCTTTTGGAATGAAAAATATCGTGGATTGGAATACATTTTGTGAAGAAAAAAATTGGGGTATTGCTTGTTATGGTCAGGCCAGAGACGATCATTGATAGTAATTACTCATTGGTTAAGGAAAAAAAGGGGGGGGCGAGGAGTATAGCTCAGTGGTGGAGCACGTGCTTAGCATGCACAAGGTCCTGGGTTCAATCCCTGTACCTCCATAAACAAAAAAAAAAAGAAAGAAAGAAAAAGAAAAGAAAAAAAAAGGAAAATCCCCTCTAGAAGGTTAGCCATCAGATTTATGTTAGTGAAACCAGGTAGGATTCTTGGTTGTTCACATGTGATCTCTGAGCGACGTGGAGTTAACCTAGCTTTACTCCCATAAAGGAGCCCTGGCCCAGATGTCAGAGGGTTGTAGTTTAGTGGAGGCTCACGTAGTGTGGAACTTGAAGCACACTGCAGTCACCTGACTGAGTGATCTGGTTGAGAAACAGGGTGATGGTGGTTTTGAGTGTGCCCACATGACCAAATTGTTTTTCACGAAACTTCTGCTGAATAAAATTTGAAATACGACTGTCAGCCTGTTTTCCCATCTTAATGAATTCCAGACAGTTTGTAGAGTGTGGGAGCTTCCAAAACAGAGGGGCGGGGTGACTGCGACCAGCCAGCCTCTGTTTTGTTGTGTGTAAGGTTGTCTTGACATAACAGATCGTTCCCCTCATTCTGAGTCTCACCAGGCTGTCCACGTCCTGGAGAGGGCAGGGCGGGGCCAGTGCTGTGTCAGGCAAATTGAGCCTGTAAGACACTGCTGGAATCCTTACTCACCAGGACACTTGACCTCCTCTGATGTTTAATCCACGTAGACCCAAGCATTTTTATTTTTATTTTTTTCCTTTTGCTTCATGCTGACCTCCTCCAGACAAAAAGCCCTGCTGCTCTTTGGCAGAGAATCTGTTCTTATTGTAAACTGGTTAAGAGCCCTAACCAGTCTAAGAAGTCTAGAGTTCTGGGTTTGACCTTCAGAGTGAAAAGGAATTTTAGCTTAAATTCCAATTTGACTGCCTACTGGCTTTTTTTTTTTTTAAATCTCTGGTCAAGTTATTTGCTGGCCTTCATTTCAACAGAGGACTAAGTGCAGTGAATGGATAATTGTGTGATCTAGGTTGTAGGGTAATTGTGTGGATTAAAAGAAATACGTGGGTGAAGTGCTCAGCCCAGAACCTGGCTCTTGTCCTCATAACCTGGCCCTCATTCTGGTTCCATCTGTGTCCCTAGCACCAACAAGATTTTAGACTTGAAATTAATTTTTAGTTTTGGATCCTTTTATTAAGAGAAAAGGACTCCAAGGCAGTCAGCAGGAAAAGAAGAGGGCCCACTGAAGAGAAGCGGAGTAAGACCAAATCACCCCTCAGCTGGATGATCAGCATCCGGATCTCTGGGAGTTGGTGCAGGTCAAATAGTGGTGAACTGTGGGTGCCTAACAGGGAGGTGTTTAGAGATAGCACGTGCTATTTACAGGTAAGGCATTACTTTTGTTCCCAGAACAATCTCTGTCTGTATCAGCACGGTTCTTTTCATCATAATGATAGACTATGGCCAGGTGGAGAAATAAATAATAAGATGCACGAACTGGGGTTTTGCAACACCGTGCAGGGTAGCCGTTCAGCTCCACAGTGGTGTCCACACAGCCCCCTGTCATTCCTGTCACGTTTCAACTTGGCCTGTAGAGAGTTCCTGCTTTATCTTTTCACATTCACCAGACAGCCTCCTGATACAGTTCTGTTTCTCCAGTATAAGCCCTAATACCCTGTATTCTTGAATCTCAAAATCTTTATATCTTTCACTCTTCTAGGGTTTTCTCCTCCAAGCAGCAATGCAGAGCTATTTTAGAGTCTAGAACCTAAGTTTTAAATGTTTTTATCCACACCAACGCAATGGCTTGCTTTTCTTTTTTCCAGCTTTATCAAGGTATAATTGACAAGTAAGAACTGTGTAAATTTTAGGTGCGTAACTTGATACTTTGGTAGATATATACATTGTGACATCACGACAATCAGATGGCACGGTGTGCTTGAGCCTCACAAAGTTCCCCCCAAAACCTGTGGCTGAACTGATCCCTGGAAAGCAGAAAGGGGTTTACCTTGAAGAAGATATCCTCTTTCTCAGGAGGAAAGTTCCCATTACATTGCACGCATGAGTAGGTGCATGATCAGTTATAGCTTCGATGTGTTACCTGCGTAACGAGGGTGCCTGCCGCATTGGATGACTGTGAAGAAGCAGTGAGGTAGTGAGACTACCACCTGTAGTAAGGGCGCAGTGGGTGCTGGCTGCTGTCCCCGATGCCCCGGTTTCCGCTACAGCTGCTGCCCTACCTGCATTGCTGCTGCTCTCTGCCTGCTGCTGCGCCCAGGTGCTCCTGCAGGTGTCATTGCTGTAAGAATTTAGGGGTTTATATAAGAATCAAAGAAGTGGCTCACCTGTGCAGGTGCTGCTGACTCTGCCAGGGTTTTGTCGCTGTTAAGTACGTAAAGAACAATTGGACTCTCTATAGTTTAAAACCCCCAACCATGTAGTCCATTCTCGCATATTTGGGATATATGTGGTAAGTTTTCCAACCTGGACTTACACTTGGTTGTCACTCAGCAGTCTTCTGGACCACTTCCTCCAGCTCTTCCTATCAGCTGTTGCGTGCAGAGGGATGGGAACTAGTTTGATTACCAATTAACGGGAGACATCTTCTACAAGAAACATAAATTTATACAAACACATACAGGATTCTCAAGGCAGCTTTTCCCAGAGTATTTGCAGCCTTTTTCCAGTATTGTCCTGACCAATTGAAATTTAATTCTTGGCCAAACAGTTCCTTTCCTGAGTTTTATAAAGAAACAGGGAAAATTACAGTTTTCCTCTTCCTGAGTGATTGAAGCACCTCCCGCCCCACCACCCACCCACCCACACATTCACAAACAGAAGCAAAAGATGCATTGAGTTAGATGCTTTACAGTGGAGAATTCATGAGCATAGGACAGAATGAAGCCTGAGAAGGATGCTCAGGAGTGGACCAGCCTGATGGGCGTCTGAGCTTTGCATTTGAGCAAAAAGCAGGATGAAGTGGTGTAGACTGCAGCTGAGAATGACGACACCCATAACTAGGGGAAGAGGAAATGGGTAAGGCAGTTTGGGGAGTTTTCAGAGTAGTTTTATTTCTTGGGTGTCTCAGTGGATGGATGTGAAGAAATCCGACTCTTCTTATTTTCTCAGAGTCATGATTTGGGAATTATTTGCAAGATCCTTGGGCAAATTTTCCTTGCCCATGAGGTAGAATGATATTCAGTAAATAGTTTGAGTCTACTGTGGAGTCAGGAGATAATGGTGAACAAAAAAGGTCAATCTTCAATTGCTGTTGCTTTTGGCAAATGGGTGGCTGCCAAGGGCTGGCATGGAACCCGGATTAGGTCATCAAGGGCCAGAGGAGCTCTTTCTGGAGGAGGAAAAGAGCCTGTTGGTGGTCACATCACTTACCCTGGGGAAGAAATATATTTAAGTGACTATTAAATGCGAGTAGTATGCTGTTTAATCCAGTACATCCAAAACATTACCAAGTCAGAATGTAATCAATGTAAAAATTGCTATTTTTCTTGGGGTATAGTTGACTTTATGATATTATGTTAGTTTCAGGTGCACAGCATAATGATCTGACATTTGTGTATGTTGGGAAATGGTCACCCCAGTAAGTCTAGTTAATATCTGTCACCGTACATAGTTACAAAATTTTTTTTTTCTTGTGATGAGAACTTTTAAGATTTACTCCCTTAGCAACTTTCAGATATGCAATATGCTATTTGTTTTGTTTTGTTCTGTTCTGGTTTTTTGTTTTAGACAGTTTATTTAACTTTTTAATTGAAGTATAGTTGATTCACAATATTATATTAGTTTTAGGTGTACAGCAATATGATTCAGTATTTTCACAGATTATATTCCATTAAAAGTTATTACAAGATAATGGCTGTAATTCCTTGTACTATACAGTATACCCTTGTTGCTTATTGCAATGCAGTATTATTAACTAGAGTCACCATGCTTACATTACATTCCCATGACTGACTTACCTTATAACTGGAAATTTTGCACCCTTTGACCACCTTCACTCATTTCACCCACCCCCAAACCTGCCTCTGACAACCACCATTCTGTTTTCTGTATCTGTGAGCTCTATTTTTTTTAATTTCACATATAAGTGAAATCATACATAATGTAAGAGCTCCTATATAAGTGAGAAATATATTTTAAACTGATAATCACTGAAGATTGCCTTTAACTGTCACCTATTTTGAAGCCCTTATTGTGTATTTTAAGAAATCAAGTGTCTTCTACCTATATATAAGTTGATAAGTAATACTACTTTACTGTCTGTCCATCTTGAAAGAGAACCCATGGGAACAGGGAAGTTGTTAGTTCACTGGGCACCTGCAGGATCCAGGACAGTGAATTTCCAATAAATATTTTTCTTTTTTCTTTTCAATCTTTTTTTTTTTAATTGAAGTACAGTCAGTTACAATGTGTCAATTTCTGGTGTCCAGCACAATATCCCAATCATGCATATACATACATATATTCATTTTGATATTCTTTTTCATTAAAGATTATTATGTTGTGGAAAAATGTGCTACAGCTCAGTGTTACAGCTCGATGTTACAGCTCAGTTGTGACAGCAACCTGGATCCGGGTGAGAGACCAAGCAGCACTCAGAGAGTTGGAGAACTCAGGTTTTTTACACCAGTGGGCCCAGAGGAGTTAACACTCTAAGCTCTGAACCCCATCTGTAGGTTTACACAGGCCTTTGTAGGGTGCTAGTTTACACTTTGCAACATCATATGCAAATAAAGTATAACAAAAGTTGACCAACT
This sequence comes from Vicugna pacos, assembly GCF_048564905.1. Taxonomy (NCBI): domain Eukaryota; kingdom Metazoa; phylum Chordata; class Mammalia; order Artiodactyla; family Camelidae; genus Vicugna; species Vicugna pacos. The sequence continues at coordinate 37,610,324 of NC_133003.1, forward strand.
AGGAACAAGCTTTGTAGAAATAGACCAGTCAGGAGTGAGAGAAATAACCAATCAGGAGTGAGCTCCATGCAAATGAAGTACTACAAATGGACCAATCAGCAGTTGGGGAAGTGGACCAATCAGAATTGAGAGTAATAACCAATCAGGAGTGAAGGAAATAACCAATCAGCAGTGAGCTCACGGAACCAATAGCATTTTAGGGGTAAGTAAGCCGTTTCAGAGGCAAAAAGTGAGATAGAGCCTCTGGGCCAGGGAAACGGATGGTTCCAGCACAAGAGTAGTGGCCCTGCCTGGGGGTCCTGCGGGTCTTTTTATGGGGCTTCCCGCCTCAATTACAAGATATTAAAGATAGTTCCCTGTGCTATACAGAAGAAACTTTTAAAAAAATCTATTGTTATATATAGTGGCTAGCATTTGCAAATCTCAAACTTCCAAATTTAGCCTTTCCTACCCCCTTTCCCCTAATAAATATTTCTTGCATAAAGAATGACTACAATGATGAGGTGTTAATGGCATGCTGGAAAGGATCAGTAACTTTAGGGAACTCTGTTAAACTCTATCAGGAAAATGTGTAAGAAAATACCTTGCCTTTTTTTTCTTATTAGCTGTGGACCCTTGCTAAGGTTTTTTGAACCTCAGTTTTCTCACCTAAATTGTGAGGATAAAAGTATTTTCTTCTTGGATAGCTGTGAAGATGATAGAAGATCATGTGTCACATGTCTGCTGTATGTGAAATGCTGAATACATTCAGTTAGTAGGGGCACTGATTGTTGTTACTGCTATTGGTGGTAAGAGAGGAAACACAGTCACTCTTGTTATTTGTGCAATTCTGTTGTATAAAGTCACGATGAACACTTAATTCTCGAACACTGAACCATTGCTCCTAGAAGAAATAGGCAGGTTCCTGTGAGCCTGTGGTCACAGCATATTTGTCAGCTGATTGATATATAACCTTGTTATATAAGACACTTATTCAAAAATTATTGGTTCACTAACATTGAACTCACAGCCAACAGCCTGGTAAGTCCTGTCTGAGGGAAGCTTGTCTAACACCTGTGTTTTCTCTGTAAGGAACCACCCAGCCTTAGCAACACTAGATAGCACTTTACAAGTAGGTAGGCTTGGGGGGCAATCAGTAAAGTCATGAACAAAAAAACCACAAAAAGCATAGCACTAAATAAATCCCCTCAAAGGACACTTGTTTCCCATGTGAGAGCTGGAACAAGAAGGCAGAGAGTCACCTTGTTTGACCTCAGTTGGGAATTCACATTGTGGGTAACTCAAATGTCTCACTTCTCTGTCCACAAATGACTGTGAAAGTGCTGCAAATATTAATATTGGGGTTACAGATAAATTTCAGCGATTAGGTGAATTTGCAAACAGAGAATCCACAAATAATGAGGGTTGACTGTATTAAAAGTTATTTTCTAGCTTCTGTCTTTCTCTGGCAGTACTTTCTCTGAGCTAAAAAGCATGTTCACCAGGGAAAACATTTTCAGACACTGTCTGCTCCAACATTGTTGTGGAGTGTGCATGAAGCCACAATAAGCAAGCTGTTCCAGGCACCTGGGCTTCCACTTTTACCAGTTTATTTGCCAATAAAAATGGCCCATCGCTTATAGATCTTTAATGTGGGGCAGTTCATCTATGTTACTGTTTATTTTGATATAATTTCTACTGTTCTTTAGAAGATGAAGAGTTAGACTGGGGAGCTATGAAAGGAACACAGAGAAATTATGGGGACCATTGCTGAAGAATCCAGCAGAAAGCAATAAAACGGTTTAGAAATTCTCCTGCAGGCTGTTTTTGAAGTAACCAGGCTCAGCTTACTCATGGCCCTAGAAGATAAAGGTGATGCGTCTGACTTCTCAGTGTATTGAAAATTAGCATAAGATAGTTGTAAGCACAGTCATGATGGTAAACATTAATTTAGTACTTGTTGGGAATGCTTGGAATTCTTTTAGGAAGGAGGGAAGAAGAGATTTGTCTTCAGTAGGTCTGGTAGTTTCGAGTGGCATAGCAGACAGATCAGACAATTTAATAACAACAAAGAAACATGAACAGCAACAACAATACAGCAGCTCCTAGCATCTCCCAAGTCCTTACAACAGACTGTGCCTTCCGTTGGTGCTTTAATGTCGTCTACATTTTGGAGACTGAAGCCCTGTAGGGTTACTAAAGTAATGAAAATTGTAGAATAATGCAGTTAAAGGATTGAAAGTTGCCTCTTTTTCTGCCTTACATCTGGAGCCTACCTTTCACATTTTCATAATGTATCCTTGCATATTATAAAAAGAATGGCTTCTTTAGTTTGTATGTGTATGTGCATGGTGTGTGTATGTGCATGGTGTGTGTGTGTGTGTCCATCTGTCTTTGTCCTGGGTTGAGGAAGATACCTATGTAATTTTACTTTTTCAGATTTTTTCCTGTCTTAGAAAAGTCAAGAAGCTGAAAGAACAGGAATGAATAATTCAGATCTAGTTGCATTAGAAACATATTAAGACACCTACATTTCAAATGCTTTATGTAATTTAATTCTATGAGGTAGGTAGGATCCCATTTTATAGGTAAAGACATTGAGGCTTGGCCATTGTAAGTCACTTTGCCTAAAGTCATTCAAATAAGGGTGGAACCAAGACTTAAACAAGGGACTGTTTGACTTCAAAGCCTACCCTCTTGACTATATCTTGTAGTAACCTATAATGAAAAAGAATGTGAAAAGGAATATATGTATGTATGTATGTATGTATGTATGTATGTGTATGACTGAAACATCTTGTACACCAGCGATTGACACATTGCAACTGACTATACTTCCAAAAAAAAAAAGCGTATCCTCATAGCTACCCTGCTGAGGTGGTGACTGCATATGCTGTAGTATGGAGGGGGAGGCAGGATAGGAAGTGATAAGGGCAACAGCTTATGTTGATTTTGGAGTAGAAAGAGGACAAGGTTTCTGATGAAGTCAAGACACAGACTCTGGGTGTGGTTGAACATCTGAAGCCAAGATAAATAGATCTGTCTATTAAAGGTGCTCACAGAATGCTTGGCTGCATAGTCCTTTGTTTCAAAGCTGTTTCTGATGATGGAAAGGAGGTAGGCTATGAAGGCTTCAAGAAAGGTAACAAAAGGTGGGATGGTGAATACTTAATCATGCACAGGGGTGTGGTGTGTAAGTTGTAGATTTCCCTCCTTCCTCCTTAAAGATCTTCTTTGAATGGCCCAAGCTGATGACATCAAGGAGTCGTATCTACATATGTATGCTGTGGTCTACCACTGAACATGTAGCTCCAACCATCTTGATGTTTTCCATGTATGTCTCTCTCCCTCTCTTTTTCCTCTCTAGCCTGGCTTGTTAATTGCTTTTCCTGTATGTCTTTATGAAGTTGTAGCCAGGCGATTACATTTAGGACTGTTTATCTTTAAATGCCTAAGGTCTTGAAACATCATAATGTTGTGTAATGAACATAACTTCTGCCTTAACATGTGGGTGTTAGGAACATTAGTCATTACAAAGTATTGAGTTAAATATTTTCAATAAAAGGCTGTAATGATCTAATAGAGAGGAAGAAGTTATAAAAATACTACTTGATGGCTTTAATGATGAGCCGTATACTTAGTGGGTTCCAGGAGTGATGGGCTAGAGATTCATAGAATGAATGTAAAAGCATTCTTATTTTTTATTGGTGGGAGGGGAAAAAGACCAACAATAAAAGAAAAGAGAAGCCCCTAATTCTCATGCATATTAAGAAAAACATAAACAATTTGAATTTTTAGTGCTTCTCCTGATTTACTATCTCCCATATATCTTTAACTACGATGAGAAATGTTGGAGATTTCCATGAGATGTTATCAGTAGGGATTCCTGGGCTGAAACCCTTAGTCTTGCAATGATCTGTTTTTTTGGAGAGCATCAGGGTATCTTCTGCAGTACCATCCGAGAGCCAGGGATTTCCTGGGCGACTGAACGAGGTGGGTCTTTACCTGTGGAGTTGATTTTATGAAGAGTTTTGGTCAGCATTAGTCATGATGAAACTATGTGCCTGCTGCCCTGGTTTCTCTCTGTAGACGTCTCCTCTTGGCAGAAGATTGAATCCTCATCTCCCCATGTCACCGGGCATCTAAAGATGTTAGAGGTACATTGGTCTGTTTCTTGGTGGAGCATGTGTAGGAGATACTGGTCTTCTCTGGGAGATATTGTCTAGTTGAATGTTTGGTAATCAGTCTTACAGGTTGATGGGCTGTCTAATTTCCTGGGATTGGGAGGAGAAACTGGAGACACTGTGTACTAATTGTCTTTTACCTTGCCAGAAATCTTTAGTTATTCTGATAAAAGAAACTTTTGAGCTAAATCCTTTTTCTTTCCCAGAGAGGATGCAAGGAGATTGTGTTCATTTCAGAATAGGAAGCGTACACTCTGTCTGTGGCTGCTGTTAACAGTTTCTCAACAGGCTGGATATTTTCCGAAGATACCCAAATTGAATATATCACTGAAGGAAAAAATGTTGCAATATGGTATCATGTACAAATTGATAATTATCTTCATGATCAATTTTTGACATTTTGAGGGGTCAGAGAATGCATCGAGGGGAGACCTTACGTCTGCGGTAATACTTCTGGAAGGATTACTGATCTCTCGTCATCCTCCATATGATTTTCAGTTTACTTGCCATCATTAGTAACTGAATCTGTAGATAAGGAGGTAGTTTTGAATGGCAGCCAAGTAACCTGTTGATGTAAAGTCTATTTTACCTTTTATGATTCCCATTGTTAGCACCTCCCTCCTTCCTGGCTGCACTCCCTGTCATTTTAAGTAGGCAACAATTATGGTTTGTTAAAGAAGCTGGCTCCCGCAGCCGGGGATCCTATTAATTATCACTCCGTCTCTCATCCAGCCCAACTAGTGTTGAGAGAAGGTGCCTGTAAGCGGGCGGCAGAGCAGCCTCAGTCGCATCTGGGTAAAAATCTCCTTTCTGAGACGGTTCAGTGGACTCAATGTTCCGCCCAAGGGCCGAGGCAGCCCTGGTGAGTGTTCCCACCTCTTCTCCAGGTTTTTGGTCAGTCACGTTTGGTGTGGTTTCTTCTCCCTCTGACTCTGACTCAAGTGAAAAAGCTGATGGTTGGCATTTATGCTGGGAATTCAGAGCTGTTCTGGGTCCCTCTCTGAACTTGGTTGGGGCCCCTCGAAAGTACTTCAGTGGCTTTCTTACAAGCTCTTTTCTCTCTCTGGGGAAAAGGAGACCATGGAATGGACTCTACCTGTCTTCAAGAAGGTGATGCAAATAATAACCAAAGCAACTCAACTTCTGCAAGTTCTTGTCTAGGAGATTTTTTTTTCTTTTCCCCGAGAGTGACAGTCCTTATACAGCATTGAGTCTTCAGTTCTTGTCATTCACAGATGGGTAGGTTGCTTTCTGTTGGTTTTCAGAAATGCTCAGTTCACTTGTTTCAGTGAACTTCTTTTTTTTCAGAAGTTCCGCTGGCTTCATTTGATTAGGTTTGGAGTGCTGGTGCTTCCTTTCCCACTTTTTCTGTTATTTTTGGCAGTGTTGGTGTTTGAAGCTGTTGAAGTGATTCACTGCAAAGTGAATTAATTTTCCATGTCTTCAAGTGTGTTTTCCAGTCGCCCCCAAATTTCTTTCCCCCGCCTTCTCATATGATTCCGCAGTCGTAGGACTGTCTTTCTTGCTGGATCCGATGTAAATGCTGATGTCACTGAATTTCCTAAATTACAGCTGGTGGGGATTAACAGAAATTGTAAGAGAACACCACTTCCTCATTTTGCTGTTTTCTTGACTAATTATTGTCCTTTCAAGTTCTGTAGGAGGACTTGGGAGTAAGTTCTCTATATTGAAGTTAAAGCAGCAATTTTCTTTTTTTCTGTTAATGTTGTTTGTTCAAAAAATAATGTAGTTTTTAGGATGCTACCTTAATAGGCTCTTTGATAACCTCAGATAGACTTTCCCCCCTTAGACTTTTGCACGTTGGGTTGTCTTCTGTTCTGGGTGAAGGGTTTTGAATACTTCCCTTAAGTAGGTTTCCTTATATAGAAGATTTTTGCTCAGCAGTCCTTCACCAGCTCCAGGCTGTTAATGGTAGTAGGTGAAGGGTTGTGATTCATTTATTTATTTATTTATTTCCCTCCAGAGTCTTGTATTCTTTAAGGACTGTCTACCTCTGTCTCTCTTGTTTTCTGGTGTAAAGTCTGTGTGTTCTTGGTGATAGTTCTGGTTGCTAGACACCTTCAAACATTAATTTTTTCTGGCTTTCCCGGCCTTGCCGTAGCAGGTGGAATCTGGGGCCCAGGCTTTCTTGTCTCTCTCTTTGTGATTTGATTGATGGCTCCCTGGACCTCGTCCTGGGAGTCCTTGGGGCTCTCTGGGCGGGACAGCAGGGGCCACCTGCAGGTGTGCGTGGACGGTGGCGGAGCGCTGTGCGGGCTGCGGTATTGATCAAACTGCCGTCCCTGGAAACAGAAATAGAAAGGGTTCAGCATTTGCACTTTCCTCTGGTGGTGTTTTTGCTTATTTTGTGTATTTGGAAAAGGCAGCCGTATGCAAACTGCTGACTTACTATTTTCCCTGGAATGGAAACCATTTGGATTATTTCAATGAGTTTTAGCTAAGATTTGTTTGTTCACAGGATTAGTTTTGTTTTCTGGTGTCCTGTTTAGAATAAGACCAGAATGTGTCTTTTTACTCTATGGAAATAAGGGCTGCTTAGTGCCTCGGGATTTTGCAGACCATGAATTTGAAAAATCATGTGTTTACTCCAGAATCAAAAGGAAAGTCCTTAGTGAAAAATTATAGGTACATAAATAAATATTTCTTTCAGGGTAATTACTTCCTTTGAAAAATTTTTTTTTGTCTAAATTATTTAAGATTTCAGAGCAGTCCCTTTTCTTGCTTAATTTTCCCAGTAACTTTTTTTTTTCTAATTTTAAAGAGAAAAAGATTAAAGAGAAGAATTGTGGACCAAAATCATGTACTATACTATTTGGTGTTATGATGGTAACTGGGTTTTTCTGTTGTCTTTGATGATACAGTGGATTTAGTTTTACTTTTAGTGGTAGGATTTGGATTAGGAATAAAAGAATTATCTTACTGTAAAAACCAGCACTGGTTTGAGTACCTGAGTATAAGTGATGATTGTTTAACCTCTGGAAAATGTGAATTATAGGATCTCTTATACGCTTAGCAGATACTTCCTTCTAGTGTTGTGATGGTGAGTTCTTTGATGATAAGATTTCCTTCTAGTGTTGTGATGGTGAGTTCTTTGATGATAAGATTTGGGAATGATACAGCTACCTGAAAAATATTTCAAAGATCACTGTGGAGTTTTTGGTTAAATGTGAGTTTTTAAAAGTTTGGAATAAATAGAGTCATGGAGGGGAAAGAAAGATTGGTTATGAATTGGTTGAATTATTTGGAATGAGGTATTTTTAAAAAAAGAATTTTTATATTTATATAGGAAATGTCGGAATGTCAAAAAAAATGAGAGTTTTGTATCTGAGAGGAGGTGGGAGTTGGAAAGACATTTATAAGGTAGAAGGGGGTCTATGGATTAGGCGTCAAATGAACTGTGAATTTCACTAGCTTGATGACCATGAATATTTTTGATCATTTTATCCCAGCAAATGGTACCATGGAGAACCTAACAGTCACTCAATAAATGTTGAATAAATGAACATATTATGAGGCCTGGTTCCAGGCTCAGCTGTGCCACCAAGTAATCGTGTGACCCTCAGCTAAGCATGTATGAAGACTCTTTCTTCTCCTATGTTCATTGAAGGGTCGGGACTAGATCAAGGGCCTGTGTGGTATGTGGCTGTTCCTTCCTCTGGCTACGCCATGCTAAATGTTGCCTACAATCACTTCCTTTTGTCCTGTGAACACAGAAGGAGCTGAATTTAGTGCACCAGATGTCCACATCTCACCTTGGACACTAGAGGCAAAACTTGTTGTCTCAGCAGTGTCTTCTCTCTGAGGGCCCTTACCACGGCTCCTTGATTTGGGGTCATTTTGTTTTTGATACCTCAAGCCCAGTAAAAAGGAGGCAATATTCTGTGAGGTTCCTGGTCAGCAGGTGTTCACTTAAACAATAACAGCACGCATCATCGTCCCTCAGTTCAATAATATCTACCCTTTTTCTGGTAGACTTAGCAGTTAAAGGTAGAACTGAATGAATGGGTCCAGACAATATTCCTCCAGTGGAGTAGGAGGCCAGTAAATGATAAGCTTAACAAAGTTTTCCACTGTTGTTTTCCAAAACCCATTGATCCATCTAGGCAGTGATTGTTCAACACCTGCTACATGCCAGACAGTGTCCTAGCAATAGCATGGCCAGCCATTAAGACATGAACCCTGCGTTCTTGTAACTCGCAGTGACATGAATATGATGCTGGGTTTGTAATTGCACCTTTGGGGACAAAAGACGGAGTGGTGAAGAAGGGAAGAGGAAAGTTTCACAGAATAAATAGAGTTTGAGTTCATTACCGGAAGATGACTGCCAAGCAGATGAGAGGAGAGCCTTCCAGGGAGGCAGGAGATGTGGCAGGGCAGTGCAGTGTGGTGTCTTTGGGAGAGTGTAAGCTTTTCAGCGTGGCTGGAGCACCAGGGAGCATGGCTGGATTTAAGCAGAGGAATAGCACTCTGGCTGCCAAATGAAGAACAGGTTGGAGGATGGCCAAGGTCTGGTGTCACGGAGGCCAGTTACGATGGTTCCAGCTTAATAGTCTTTGTGAGGAATGATGATACACATGCAGCGTTCAACCCCAAAGAGAGCTCGTGATTGCAAGACAGACCTCGGTCACAGGTTTTAAGAGCAATAAGGGCAAAAGTAAGGTTGTGTGCATACTGCTTACTGGTGGCAGTAGTAACTGCTCATTTATTCATTCGTTGCATCACCAGGTGCGTGGGAAATGCAATCGTGAATAAAACAGACATGGTCCCTGCCCTCAGGAAGCCTATATTCTAATGAGAGACACAGTTAAGTACACAGACAGTTATAGATTACTGTGTATTTGTAAGTTACTTGAGCAAAAAATCTGTGTCCATTCTGTCCATAGACAACCACCTTCTTTTCCTGCAGTTAACTCATGTTCTGACCAGCATGTTCTCTGCTTCCTACAGGGAGTTTTGAGGGTAAACTTAGATAAAGCACTGTATTATATGTGCCTTCTGTTGCACATACTTACACACACACACACACACACACACACACACGCACATGGTCTTACTAGAGATATCTGTCTTCTCTCCAGTGGTACCTAGAATAAGACATACGAGGGTTACCATAGGTAAATCTGCTCCAGGTAAAGTTCTTGATAGCTTCGGATATTTTCTGAACTCTGATGTTTTATGTGGAATAATCCTGGTCGTTTAGTTCCAGATCCAAGCAGAAAAAAATCTTTGCTCTTAGGATCTTTCCACACACAGTTGGATCTTGAAGCTGACTCTGGTGGTTCCTTCAAATTGACCTTCATGTCTGTGTTCCAGGTTATTGCCAGTGTTTGGGATTCATGTACAGGAGGAAGAATTTGCCTCAAGGCAGCAAGACTGGTAGACATCAGATAAGTGGCTTATTTGAAAGAGATGTTTTGGTACAGAAATGACAGTAACAACAAATTCTTCCTCCAAAAAGAACTCTTCTCCACATTCTCCAACTAACTCAGGATAACCTTTAGGTTATAAGGAGTCAAAATTCAACTGGATGGAGCTGATAAAAATTCCAAGGAGGGCATTCTGGGTTCAAGCACTGTTCTTTGAAGATGAAGTGTTCTAACTTATTACGATGATAATCGCAGGTGGTTTAGGAGGGAGGCGTACTTTTCCCACTGCGCGTGACTTGGAGAGGAAGTATGTTGTTCAGGTGAAGAGGCTGGAGTCAGACTGTCTCCGGGTTCAAATCCCAGCTGAACTGATGAGCAGCTGTGTGAGACTGGGCCATTGCTAAAATTCTTGTTTCTTCACCTGTAAAATGTGGTAGCAGTTAAGCATATAAGCCCTTTTGTTACACCAGCCTGGGTTTGACTCTGCCCTACTACTCTGTGACATTGGGTAACTTGTCCACTCTGTATCTTATCTTCCTTATCTTTAAAAATAAAAATAATAATAATGGTGATGATCATGATGTTGATGATAGTAATAGTTGCTACCTCATAAGGATGTGGTGCGAATTAAATGAGATAAGGGTTTGGCATGGTACCTGGCACATAGTACTCAGTGTACCTTACTTGCTGTTTTTCCTACCATCACTATACTGAGCTTTCTAAAGTGTTCTGTAACACTGTTTGCTGTTTTTTTTTTGTATGCTTTCTAAAAATCAAGGCTTCACAAAATGCATGTATTGCTCTGTGCTTTCTTTTTTAAATTTCTAAATTTTTTGTATTAACTATTTTTTTACTGAAGTATAGTCAGTTTACAATGTTGTGTCAATTTCTGGTAAATAGTATAATGCTTCGGTCATATATATACATATATTTGTTTTGATATTCTTTTTCATTATAGATTCCTATAGATATTGAATATAGTTCCCTGTGCTACACAGAGGAAACTTGTTGTATTTTTTTTTTTAATTGAAGACTCAATAAGACAATTTCTGGGTTTGAAGTAGAGTTACCAAATAAAATACTGGATGTTCATGTAAATTTGAATTTCACATAAACAAAGAATAATTTTTTAGTATAAACATGCCTCAGACAGTTCATGGGGTGCTTATACTTAAAATTATTCTTTGATCATCTGAATTAAATTTTTTTTTGTTTTTTGTTTTTTGTTTTTTGTTTTAGGGGAAGGAGGTAATTAGGTTTTTATGTTTGTTTTTTTTAAAGGAGGTACTGGGGATTGAACCCAGGACCTTGTGTATGCTAAGCATGCACCCTACCACTGAACTATACCCTCCCCCCGAATTTAAATTTAATTGGCCATTATAATTCTTGTTTGCTAGATCTGGTAACCTATGTTTTGGGGTAAAAGTTACCCTTTTACTCCCTCATTCATCTTTTTTATTCACATAAATGCGAATGGATGCTTATGCAAATACAGTGAATGACACCCTTGGAACATGAGCATAGAGATAGTTACACAAATTTGATGGGATATTTCCTAGTATCTCTAGGAAACATGTCTCTTGATTTACTACAAGCAGTAGGGCCTTCACACTGAGGTTGTGTTGACACCTGAGTCCTGTGTAGTGCAGAGCTGCTCAAAAATTCTGTCATGTTCTAGGGTTGTTTCTACCCAGAGGGAACTATTGTTAATGACACATTAATGGGTAGATATGCATTCCAGAGAATCCTGAAAACCCATCATCTTTGAAGGAAATGACTTCATTACTCTTTGAGCCACCTACCCAGGGAAGGTCATTGCCTATGGCTGGCTTGGTTTTCCAAACTAGGAAAATAAACACATTGAGTGTTTATTTATAACTTAGAGTGACTTCATTGTTCCTAAAATTTGAGTTAATTTTTAAGTAGGTTTGGTCGTTGAGCTATTAGACTGTTTGGAGACATTTAAAGAATTTAATCCAAGACTTAGAGTCTTTCAATTCAACCAGTATTTATTTAGAGTATCTACTGGGCATAAAGCAACTGCGTAGAAGTAGAGAGGAATTGAAAGCATGGCTCTGGTCCCACAAATCCTTAGTGTTAAGTGGAGCAGTAAGGCAAGTAACGATTATGACACAAGACAGAATAAGTAAAGTCGGGGTCTAAGGCAAGGAAAACCAGGTCCCAGACGGTTGAATGTAGGAAGTGGTTACACCTGAAGAGCACGTGAAATAGGAGTGGGTTACACCATAGTACAAAGACTGGCTCCTTGGAGGGTCAGATTTGAGAGAGCTTTTCAACAATGAGGATGATTTCATTTGGCAAATGAAGTGTCCTAGGTGTAGTCTTAGCATAAACAAAAGCGTGGAGATGGCTACGTTTTCAAATGAGCAAGTTATTCAAACACGACAGAAGTGTACCAGCACCGTAACTGGCTGGGACCTCTTCCGTCCTGTGGGACTGTTTATGGTCTAGAATTTCCAGATCAGAAACTTGACTTCATGTAGGTGAAGCTGGGTTCATTCCATGTTGGTTTCCTAAATGTGTTTTCGTGCACCTGCTGTCGCCATGTAAGAGGCGGCCAGAGAGACTTGAGCAATGTTTAGAGACTCTTCATTAGTCACCTCAAAAACCCACTGAAAGTCACTCCATTTAAATATATGTTTTTCCCAAAATGAACATTTCCAGTGATTTCTGATTTAAATTGGACAAAATCAACAGCAGAAGAATTTAATGAGAAGCTTCTTGTGAGGCACTCTGACTGTGAGTATTTGCTTAAATGACTTTGAAGGCCAGCTTAACTCATTTCCTGTTGGGGTGACATTTGTTTACTAGACTTGGCCCAACTCAGATTTAATAGCCTTAATGGTTTTGAATGGTCCCAAGTGAGTCTCCAGCAGTGTGCCATCAGCCAATGGGGAGGTTTCTACAGATGGTGTGTCACACACACACTCCTGCTTCAGCCATCGTAGATTTAAGAGACCAGCTATTCTTGTCTTAGCTTTAGCTATGGAAGCATCGAATACTGGAAAGTAAGAGTTAACCATTGCAGTCAATTCTGGAATATTTTTCACCAGTTCTTTTCTAGGACTTTTACTTTTTTTGTTTGTTTGTTTTCCCTGAAATGATTCTGTGTGCAATTAATGGTATTTTAAAATGGCCCCAATATTTGGGGCTTGTGGAGATCACCCCCGATTCTCCAGGAAAGGAATGAAAATGTAACTGGGGGTACAGACTGGTAAATGAATAATAAGGGATGTCGTGAAAAGCGTTGGGTTGAGTAGCAGGTCCAGTGCATGGGAGGGACTGCTGAGACTGGGAATGGAAAACTCTAGTGTCCAATGTTTCTATTTGTTCGGCTGTCAAGCTCTGAATTAGACTGGAAGTTAGCAAGGATTTTAGTGATCCCTGGTGTTTCTTGTTTGTAAGTTAGGAGTAGTCCATGTCTTTCAAGTTCAGACAGGTAGTTCCTGGTGAATGTTTTTGCTATTTCAGGTACTGGTGGGTGAGGTATAGCCTGGATGCAAACATTTATTGGATTCTTAAGCATGAAAGACCATAAACTGCTTATGTTGGTTTGAGTCTGTCTGAATGTTGCTACTTTTTTCTGCCTTGACGGTGGGGCCAACCATTATGTAGTTTTAATATCTACTCTTGGTTCCTACTGCCTTGTTTTGGCTACTCTTAATACCTTCCTTTATATATCTGTCATTAAGTTATAATTGAAGCTTGGTGTTTTATATTTAGAATGATGCATGGAGGTTCAGCTGTGCCAGCCATTCAGGCTTAATGGCAAATGTTGGTTCATGCCCAAAAACCTTTGAAATCTGGTCTCTCTTTTGAGATGTCCAATCTGAGTAAGCCGTCCCCTCCTACTCACGCTGAAGGGCACAGGGAAGCAGAGTTCAAAAGTGATTTCTGCATCTGTACATGTAAGGGCATCTGGTTTCTGATTAAAAATCTTGGCTTGCAAGTTGCCTTTCTGACCTAGGGTCATGCAGCCTCAAAGGGGGTTGCTTTGATAAGTCTTCGTGTCACTTCATACCTTAGTTTACTGTCTTTTACCCGGAGTATCAGTGAATGCCAGTTCTAGAGTGGGCACATAGTGATGGTAGATGCCACCCAGGCCACAAGCTGCTTCCCAGGGGCTGCCAGATGCTCTCAGACATTTCATAGCTCTTGAATTCTCTGGATTTGAGCCACTTTTGAACTCCATCCATCCATATAACCAGTTATTCCACTTATACTGACTGAGGTTTTGCCGTGTGCCAGGCAATCATTTGGGTTCGAAGAACAGAGCAGTGGGCCAGAATCCTTGTGCTGATCGGGGGGAGGGGAGAGTTGCAGAAATAAGTATGAAACTAAGTAAAATATGTTAAATGGTAATACGTGCTGTAGAGGAGATAAAGCACGGGTGGGTTTGGGGTGACTTGTAACTTAAAGTTGAGCAGACGGGGAAGTCCTCATTGAGACAAGGACATTTGAGGAAAGATCTGTAGGAGATGAGAGAGTGGATCGTGTCAGTATGTAGGGGAAAGGCTCAGCAGACAGACAGAAGGATTGGCACCTAGACCTTGGACAGGAATGTGCCTGATTTGAGAGTAGCACGATGGCCACAGTGGCTGGGACAGGCTGAGCAAAGAGGGGAGTAGTAGGAATAGCAGAAGAAATGGGGTCCAAGTGGAGGCAGACCCTCTAGGGGTTTCTACAGACTTTGCCTTTTACTCAAGAAGAATGGAGAGCCTTTGCAGATTTCCAGCTCGAGGAGTAAAGTAAACTGAGTAATGAAGGTGGCAGTCCAGTGTGGTGGGGAAAACAATGATCTAAGAATTTGGAGATCATTATTTAAGTCATGGTTTTGTCTCCAGGTGGGGGCATATTAGTTCAGCATTCTGAGCGTATAAAGCAATGCTGGTGGACTAGATAATTGTAAATGACCTTCCAGTGTTTGATATGGCCTCTTTGCATTCATCAGTCCCTGTCCCCTGCCATCTTAGTGTGTTTGAGGATTTCATATTTGTGGCTGCTTACTTATCTGCATACACAGAGCAGGACCTCAGATATGTGAATTCTCATGCTGCACTTCCTTTTTGTAGTTTTCCGTAAACATCTCACATTGAAAACCTTGTAAACTATAAAGTAATTTCGTGTATTGATGTTAAAGATTGCTTGCAGCCTAATTGGTCTGGATACACACAGATTATAAGCTTTATCATATAACCATAACCCTATTTTTCAGTTACATAAAGTAGAGCTAATTTACCGAGTGCTACAGGGAGCACTACAGTGGGATGGAGTGGTAAACAAGACACAGCTTCTGCCCTCAAGGAGCTGAGTAGGAGGAGACAGGCCTGGTTAAGAAAGTATAAGGCAGATTTCAAGGAAGGAGGGCAGGAAGTCGTGGCCAGCCTGAGGCTCATGGGAGTCCAGGCAGACTGATAATCCAGGTGAACCTTCGCACCAATATTCTGTAAGTCTGTCTCCACCACCCAGTTAGACCTAGTTCCATGTGAGGTGGGAGGTGCCAGAGGCCCGGCAGCATCTCTTCTGCAGACCTGAGCGATTTTGCTTTGCCCCAAACTTGTATCACGCTGTTCAGCACATCAAGGTCCTGCAATCAGCCCTCTTTAGAAGGCAGCGTAGGGACCACCTTTTATAACTAGAGAATGTCCTTTGGGCATCTCAACCATCTCTCTTCTGTCAGACTGTTTCTTCGACTTCCTTTGATGTTTTAGTGCCCCATGTGGACTGATCGGATCCTTTGTCTCCCTTGTGGAGAAGTATTGCCCTAGCCTTGCCTGATCTTCCAGCTTCCAGTGTGAACACTTCATCAGGAGTAAGGTGGAGCCCTAGTCATTTTATCCACTGACATAATGTATTCCTTCTGTTCTACTAACTGGCCTCGTCTTGGGCAGCCTGGAGATGTCGAAAATTTCCAGGTTGAGGATTCCGGAAACAACTTCCCAAGAGGGTAGAAGGGCTGCCGCTGGCCTAGACTGGCCCTTCTGCTGAGTCCCTGCCATGTTTTGGGGAGTGGGGTGCTTGGAGGCACTGCTGCCAACTGAAGTTCCCATGGTTAAGAGCGTCATGACTCAGAAGAGTGAGGCCAGCCCTTCAGCACCTAGGCGGTCCCTGTGGTAATGCCTGGGGGAGCCAGTGACTGTGCCAATGACTGCTGTTGGAGCTGGAGGGGAAACTGAAGTCCGGAAAGGTGAAGGGACTTGCCCAGGTTAGTGGTTGAGCTGAAAATAGAGCCAGGAGCTCTTGACCCCTGTGTCACTGCCTCCTTTTAATTTTTTTCTTCCTCAGGCCTTTGCACAGATTCTTCCCGCCATCCTGAACACTTTCTGATCACTCTTTGGTCTACTTTCTTCTCCATGTTTCAGTCTCAATTTAAAGGTTGCTTCCTGAGCCACATCCTTGCCCCGTCATCTGAATTAGCTTGCTCTGCTATTCTTTTATGATCTCTGGGTCTTTTCTTTCATGCTGCTTACTTACATACTCAGTTACTTACATAATTATCCTATATTCATCCGTGTCTCCAGTCTCCCAAGTCTGTGAAGTCAGGGAACATGGCTCTTTTGTTCATCATTGTGATCCCAGAGGTTAGCTCACAGACAGACACAGTATAAATATTTGTTGATTAAATGAGTCCATAAATGAAAGAGTAAATGATTAAAAGGCAGACTCTGGGTTTTCTCTTGTCTATTCATATTAAATGTCTCTGCCTGTCCTGGCTACGGTAACAACTGTTATTGACTTTGTATGTCACTGAGGATGCTGAAGATGTGATTTTTGTCTCCAGCATGACTCTGTGGCTTTGTGGAATTTTATTAAAGTTGTCTCTGCAAAAACCAAAACCCGGTGACACGCACAGATCAGCATTCTTTAATTGGTGTGGGCTTGACATGTTGGGCTATATCAATGTATTTTGCTGTAGTTGCATTTTTATTCCTTAATTTTGTTTCCAGAAATCAGCTTTAATTCTGTTTAGATCCTACTCCTTTCTACTTATTAAAAATGAATAAAGAAACAAGGGCTTTTTCTTACTAGGATTCATAATGCTATTTTGGAGAGATTTGTTTTAGGTTAAATAATGGAACTTTTAAGTGAATAGTAAAATAGAAAACTGAGAGATACTTTCTCTAGAAGAAAGAGCAAAGTTCCATAGTGTGTGTAAAAGAGAAAAACAACAACAATGGACTTTATTTCTAAAACTAAACTGTCCTGAGTGTTCATATCACATTGACTTTTCCAAAGCTGGGCTGGCATGTTTAATTTATAGAGAAAGCATGCATTGTTCTGGAGTGTGCATTGTGGTTGCGCTGGCTCCCGTAGATTAGCTCAAAGGTATCTGAATAGCCACACCCTAAATTACATAAACTGAATAGTTTTAAAGAGGTGGAAAGTCTGATGCATACTGTTTCCCAGCCACTCATGCCTCAGGAAAAACTGGGGGAGGTGGGAAGCAAAACCCAACTGTTGAGCTTTACAGTCTCCAATGTGGCACTTGGCTGTGTGGCCTTGGGCAACTGAATTAACTTCTCTGAGCCACAGAACCTCCATCTGTCAAGTGTAGATTCAAAAGACCACCTACCTCAGAGTTATTTGAAGATTTCATGAGATAATGTATGGGAAGTTTCACAATGCCTAACACATGATAAATGCCCTAAAGGTATTATTACTTGGGGGATGGTACAGTGGATAGGGTGGTAGTTAAAGGTACAAACTCTGGAGCTCCTGGCTTGGGTATGAATCCTGGATCTGCAGCTTATTGTCTGGGGCATTTTGACCTAGTAAAGTAGTTTTGACCTGGTAAAGCATTTTGACCTTTCCATGTTAGCATTTCCTCATAATGTAAAACGAGAATGGTAATAATATCTGCTCTGCAGGGTTATTATGAAGATTAACTGAGTATTTATCAACTCCTGGTACATGAGAAATACTATGTAGATGTTTACAGTTGCGGTTAAGAAGCCCGGGTCCCACAGATAGGTGGTGTGGGGTCATAAGTCAGGTTCCATCAGTACCGGGTATACAACCATGAAGAAATGGCTAAATTCTTTGAGCCTCTGTTTCCTTTTTTTTTTTTTTTTAGGTAATATGGGACTGATTTTAGTTGTAGTGCCAAGTTATGAGAAATCAGTCAGGTAATGCATATGCATAGTGCTTACTCGCATAGGGCCTGGACCATGGAAAATACTTAGTAAGTCATAGCTACAGCAGGGACTCTTCTTACCATTGTTGTTACCATCACTAGTATTGCTTCCATTTTAAAAATTTATGGCTAATATATCTCTGTCTTACATAGAACATATATTCTAAGGTGGATTCCACAAACCTGCTATGGAATTCAGCATGTTTAATATGTGGAAAGTAATGTCGAAGTCTGTTGTTACAATTGGTGTATTTATTTAAATGGAGCTATTCCAGCAGATAGAAAATGTTCAGTAAGAGCCTGGTCATCGTGCCTTTACAGTTCTATAGGTCACAGAAGGTCCAAGTGAGTCAGGGTCAGTGTTCTGTGGACAGTTTTATATTCATGGAAAATGACTCATAGGAAGCATCAGGAACTAAAATTTCTAAAACAAAAAAAAAATAAAAGCCATCACATAAACCATATGTAAGTCAAGTCTGTACCCTATCTTGTATCTTAACAGGCATTGTGTTCATAAAGTTTTGACCATGTTTGAATTTCTGTTGTTAAATCTGATTTATGACTGATAACTATGCATCACCAGAAATGGATACGCGCTGATCCCAGTGCTGCTAACATTTTCCACTTGAGTCATTTGGGTCACTGTGTCTACAATGTCCATATTTAAACCTTTCTGTTTTGCAATATATCTTTCAGTTCAACTTCCTGTTTTTTTTTTTTTTTTTAAGAAAAGTCAGGGAAGAAACAACAGCAGTTATAATACAGAGCTATAAATGGCATTTGAGAAAAGCAGGGTTTTGTCTCATGTTTGACCCCAAGTCCCCTGTGTTTTAATGGTAGGTGGGAAGTTGCACTGAGCAGTTGAATGTGTGGAGAAATGCAAATGGTTGCACCAGGCCTAGGTTGTTTGATACTCTCAAGTCAAAATGTGGAGGTGCTGATGGAATTCCTAGACTATATATCGTGGAAGGATGAGTAGAATTATTTTAATCAAAAATACACAGGAAAACTTCCTCCTGGCATGTGCAGATATCTGCTGAGAGTATGGGATGGTTTGAAGGCTGGAACCTGGAGAGAAAGTTAATTGGAGTTCAGTGTCATTGGAACCATAGAATGGAGGACCTTTTAAGCCATGATTTGGAGGGTGGGCTTTCTTCAAAGGACAATAGGGAGGCATGAAAAAGTCTTAAGTAGGAGTTAATAGGATGCTATTTGTGTTTCTGAGAGATCACTGTGTCCCTGCCACAGAGAATGGGTTGCAGATGGTGGTGACAAAGAGGACCGATGAGGAGCAGTTCAGGCAGGAGATGATGCCAGCCTGGACTTGCATGGTGGTCGCACGCTGGGAAACCCTGGGGATGAAGCAGCACAGGCCTGGGTGGTTGGTTGACTTAACACAGAGAGAGACTGAGGAAGAAGAGTGGCTTTCAGATTTCTCACCCGGGCAGGTGGGTGGAACAATGGTGCTGTTTACAGAGACAAAGCTCTTGGGAGAGAAACAGGTTGGGGAGGGCGGGTATTCTTCTTCGTACACGAGGTGTCAGGTGGAGCGGCTGTCACTTGAGAGAGCGTTAGGGCAGGCACAATTCTGGGGGTAGAGTTTATGTTTGAATCAGGTTTACCTTTTCATGCATGAAACTCAAGAGCCAGTTAACAGTTCCCGAAACAAATAGGGATCCATTTGTCTCCCATACAAGAAGCCCAGGGGTCCGTGACCACTGCCATTCTTTGAGTGTTTCCATGATGTCAGGACCATCCTTGCAGTGATTTGCCTTGGCTTTTTTTTCTGATGCTTTTCACCTTGTGACTGCAACATGGCTGCTGCTCCTCCAGGCATCACATCTCCTTTAAGAAGAAGGGAAAGAAAAAAGGGGGAAACACCTGTAGCAGAACAACACAGGTCTTTCTAGAAACTCCCTGTGGATGTCTCCTTGTGTCTCACTGGTCAGGACTGTGGCACATAGTAGCTCTTTACTGGGCACATTGCTGTCCTGGGCAAATTACGGTTCTGTTAGTAGGAAGCAAGGGAAGTGGAACTTCTATCTGCAGATAGTTGCCTGGTTTGCCTCAGTCAGGTTTTTGGTACAGGATGAAGGGGTTTGAAATGTTTGAGGACGTGGAAAAGTTTAACCACATGGATGAAAAATTTCAATGGACACATTTCCTCTCAACTCTGTAGTCAGCTCCAAGCTGTCATTTCTTATTAACATGTAAATTATGAACTGTGTTTAAACTTCAACTATATTTTTGCTTACTTTCAAACACATATAACTCCTAACTGTCTTTAAAATATATCAAACATCTTTTTTCCCCCTGTCTGATTAAAATTCTCAAGCTGTAGAAGATGTTTTTCTCAGATTTATTCCAAATTCTCTTTATTCCTAAGCTCTCTCTCAGTAGATGACCTCTTTGGGTTTAGAGCAAATGAGGAAAATTCCATTTGGTGTTCAGTTACTGACATGCAAGTAAAAGCAGGGGGTGCATGATGGAAAATGTCATACCCTTTACTATGACTTGTATCTGTGAAGGATGTAATTATTCTGTGTTTAAAACCAGAGAGGGGAAATGTTTGTTCACTCTTTTTGAAGGTAACGTTATTCACGGTATCATAAAATGCAAATATTTGTCCTCTATTCCAGTTTAATTCAAGAGAGTCTCACCACCTAATATATGCAGGATTCTCTCAGTGACTGTTTTAGCCGAGAGTGGTTGTGAAGATAAATCATGTTTCAGTCCCTGAGGTTGAGCAGAAGGAGCAGGGATCTTGGAAGGAGGCATTCAAGCCTACCACTGTGCTGTGTGATCTTGGGAATATTACTTACCTTCTCTGAACTTGTCTATTCCTGAAGTTGGGATAAGAGCAGGCAATGGTTTTATGGTCCCTACCACATGCATATACAAAAATATCTCTGAAACAAAGGTATCAGGGGCACACTGAAGATGCAAGTGAAATATAGAGGGCTGTTGGATAAGGAGAGATTAACTTCTGCTGGGTGACTCTAGAAAGGTGTTTTGGAGGGTTTGAACCCCGTGTTGGAGAATGCAGAGGATTTACAGGCTGATAGAGAATGGCCCCAGGCTGAGCACAGGCACATAGTGTGCAGGGTGTGTTTGAGGATTTCAGAGATTTATTGTTTCCAGTAAAGGACACGGTGAGGAGAGCCTCAAAAGTCTGGCTGAGTGAGTTTGGACTTCATTTTATAGGTAATGGGGAGCAAACAAAGACACTTTAAAAATTCATACAAATATAATTTTAATAGAAGTGGATTTTATGGGTCAACAAATATGTACATTTAAAATTTTTGTAGATTTTAAAAATTAAACTTTTTGTTTTGAGATAATGTAGATTTCTAAAACATGTGGTTTTAAGAAATAGTACCGAGAGATACCAAGTACTTGGCCAGTTTCTCCCAATGGTAACATCTAGTACAGTATCACAACCAGAAATCAACTGGAGACTTTCAAGAGGGGTCCATCATGCCCGAGTCTGTGTTTTAAATGGGTGATCCTCGTGGGGTGGACTGGAGTGGCCTGGAGGCTAGGAGACCCTTAGGAGGTTCTTGCAATGATCTAAGAAGGACATGAAGACCATGGTGATAGGTTTGGGCAGGAGGGGATACCCGAGGTAGTAATAATAGGATTGGGCTATCATCCGAGATGATAAGAGCATTTGATGCTTTGCGCATTAGCTCAGCAAGTAGGTATTGAGGACCAGCTGTGTGCCAGTCACTCTGCCAAACATCGTAAGAGTTACAAGATGATTTGATAGGGACCAGGCAGTGTGACTGAGGGGAGGTGGGCCCAGTAAAGCTATGTGACACTGGAAAAGACTGTGAGCCTTTTGTAGAGGGGGTAACTGCTGTTCTGCTGCTGCTGGTTATGACCACGTGAGAATGGAGATCAAGTGTGGCTGGTATTCTGATTTCTCAGAAGCCAGGAATCTAGAATTTTATGTGAGACCTCCCAATTTTTAAATGTTCCTGAATACAACTTAAAAAAAAAAAGATGCACACCAGTTAACTCTCATCTGTGGACTAGAATCACCTCATAATTACTGGTTCCTAGCCTCTGTTTTCTCAGTGGAATGTTGAAAGCTTGTTTCAGTTATCCACTGCTGTGTAACAAATCGCTCCAAATTTAGCAGATTAAAACAGTAACTCTTTTATTACATCTCTCATTTCTGGAGGTTGACTGGGCTCAAGTGGGTCGTTCTTCTCCTGGTCTTCCTTGGAGTCCTTCATGTAGGTAGAATCATAGGTGGATGATGACCAGGGATCGAGAACTCTGGAGATCCGTCTCGGCCCTGAGACAGTTGGGACTTTCTCTTCCTACATAGGGTCTCCGGGCCTCTGGTGGCCTCTCCATGTGGTCTCTCTAGAAGGGTAACTAGATTTCTCATATGGTGGCTCAGAGCTCTCTGAAGTGAATGTTCCAAGAGAGACTAGGTGGAAGGAAGCTAACATCCCCCTTAAGGTGGGTCTTGAATTGTCAAAGCATCACTCTTGCCACCTTCTTTTAGTTAATGCAAGTCACAGGCCAGCCCGGATTTATTGTGTGTGTGTAGGGGGGAGGAAATTACACATGGGCGTGAATAGGGGGAGTCCTGGTTTGGCTCATTGATGGCCATCTTTGGAGGCTGCCTACGACTGAAGTCTGGATGTCCAGTTATTGGTGGTGGTGTTTATCAAGATAAGGTGGGAAGGCGGGGCAAATACTTCTGCTTATCAGCCCATGTTACTCTGAAGTTTGTGAGAACTGCCTAATACAAAGTTTTTTTATTTTTATTTTTATGGTAGCTGTGATTCTAGAGAAGATTTAATTTTTAATACAATGATTTCCTTTGGAAACATAACTCATTGGTAGTTATTTGCTTTCTAGTTCTTTTAGAAAGTGCTACTGTTAAGTGACAAGACAGATTACTCCTGATTTTGGTGAGTGTGTATTTTTCAAATATGTGACCAGGTTGTTAATTAATCTTTGGTTCCTAATCTTGTATCCTTTTAGGAAAGAAGCCCTCACATAAAGTTTGTTGCATAAGAATCCTGAATTTTTACTGGCCCCTACGAGGTGCAGATGTCCATTATCATGGCACTTTTGTATTCCTGAGACCTAGAACCAGCTCTATAATAATCATATAATTTTCAGGGCCCCGTACACCATGAAAACGTGGGACCCTTTATTTTAAAAGCAAGAATTTCAAGCTGGTGACAGCAGAACATGAAACCAAGCCCGAGCCCTGTTCACTGCATGTCACACACCCATCAGGCTGACCCTGTTTAGACCCTTGGAAATGTGGGCAATGTTGGGGTAAAGTATGTTTTTCCAGTAGAGGGCCATTGACTCTAGAATCAAATTCTCATTTGATATAGACACCCAAGAAAGTTTTTGAAGAACTGCTTACACAAATCAGAAAAGGTGACAGTTTTGTGTTGGAAAAGGTTTGTGTTCCCAAGCAGGCAGTCTACCTTTTGGCCACAGCAGCTGGTCTTGGCAAACATCAGTCTGAACATTCCGCCATCCGGCTTCCTGAATTCCAGTGGCCCCAACACTGGGGATGGTGTGTGTTGCTGAGTGTTTGACAGGTCTTCTCCTGAATGTACTTGCTCCCTTTTTACTGAACTCTGTTTCTGAAGCATACAGAACACATCGCCTGTCCAGTGGATGGGCATTTAAACTCATTTGGAACAGACATTAGCATCGTTCATCATGCTAGGGATCTGGGGATCAACATCTCCGGAAGGCAGTTGGCGGACTCTAGATAAGGCTGCCATGTTGCCTGACTTCACAGGGTTTATTAGGGCTGCCAAAACAAAGTACCACAAACTGAGTGGCTTAAACAACAGAAGTGTATTGTCTCACAGTTCTGGAGGCTGTAAGTCTGGAGTCAAGACATCGGCAGGGCTGCGTTCCCTCTGAAAGCCCTAGGGAGTGATCTGTTCCAGGCCTCCCTCCTGTCTTCTGGTGGTTCCTTAGCTTGTGGCAGCGTAACTCCAGTGTTCATGTGGCCTCTCTGCATGTGTGTTTGTGTTCAAATTTCCCCTTTTTGTAAGGACACCAGTCACGTTGGATTAGTGGCCCATTCTACTCCATTGTGACTTCATCATAACTAATTGTATCTGCAATGATCCTGTTTCTAAATAAGGTTACATTCTGAGGTAGCAAGGGTTGGGACGTCACCATAAAATTTGGGGGACAGACAGTTCAACCCATATAAGGGGTGTTTTCAGACTGTGGTCTAGGAATGGCAGCCTTGGCATTGTTCACTGCACAGCCCAAGTGGCCCTGCATGGAGGACTTGCCCTGTAAGAATCTCAGTCTGCCGTAATTATTTAGAGAGGTGTTTGTGGAGCTGGGTTTTTTTCACAATACATGAGCCACTTTGAATTACTTGTTTGGGCCCTTGACGTGTAGCATCATAAGCTCTTAAATTTTTTTTAATCATCCCCATCAGTCAGTGGATGCCAAGGTCAAATTACCCTCACACCCACACTCCTGACCCTTATTATAGAATAATAATAAGCTAACATTTATTGAATGCTTATTATGTGCTAAGAACTCTGCATGCATTATCTAATTTTATCTTCATAACAACTCTATTAGATAGTTACTGTTATTTTTGCATTTAACAGATGAGGACACTGAGATCAAGTATGGTTATGCGATGTACCCATAGTCACGTAGCTAATTAAGTGACAAGCTGAGATTCGAATCCAGTGCTGTCTGGTTTCCAAACCCAAGCAATATTGCATAGGGTGTGCACTGTGTTTTTAGAGGACTGCTTGCATATAACAATTCACCATTCAAAGCCTGTTTCACTATGGGTCTTTTCTTTTTTTTCTAGATCCTTCCCTAATTAAATATTCTCCACCCAGGTTTATTTCTGTCAGGATTCTTTCATCTTTTCCAAGTAACCACCAGGCCTTCCATAGGCTTTATTGCTATCTACTTCTGTAAATCTAGGAATGTGCAACCTGAGTTAATTGAAATTAAAATGGTAAATAGAATTATATTCGAGCTATGTGTTTTACAGACTTTTAAGAGAACATAAAAGTTAACTTATTTCCTTGACACAGAGAACAGAGCCCTAAAACATCACCTGAGAATTTCCTACAGTGATAAGGAAATTGACTCTTTGCTGGTTTACACTGCTTTCAGTATAAAGAATGGGGAGACCGATTCTCTTGAAAGACAGTTTTTTGCTTTGTTCCTTCTTTCCCAGGTAGAAACTAGGATTCTCTTTCTCCGTCAGAGTGACAGTCCAGTTAAATTCATGCATGTGAACAGATAGGTTCTTTTCCAGGTGTGAGCACAGCGCTGGTTTGGAAGCAGAGGCTGAGTGTACCCTCTGATGGATTATGGACAAGTTCAGATGCCAGAAATTATCTTTTGCTTGGATGCTTCTTGTCTCTCTTGCCCCTCGGTACAGTATTAAATTGCAGACAGGATGATGGAGTTAACGATAGTCATCTTTCTAAAAATCCTGATTATTCTTAACTAACAGTTTATGTAGGGCAAGTAGGAAAGAAAGATAAGGTGCTTTATTTGACCACAGAAAACTTAGTCAAGTATACATACAGACACACATACATATACATGTACACACACACACACACACACACACACACAGCCTTTGTAACAACAGAACGTCAGGTTTTGTTGCTTTCAACACTGTAAAAATGAAAGATTTTCCCACCCTACTTGAAGCATTTGCCAGGGGCTGTGGGATACTTTATTCTACTTATATGCAAAGTTCTAATAAAGGATGTTTTAAGTACTCTAGAATGTATTTCTTTTTTCCCTGTATGTCTAAAAGCAGTGTTTCACAAAGTGTAGTCTGAGGGTCACTGTGTTCTAAATCATCTGGGAGCACGTTAAAAATATGAATTTTGGGGTCCTGGGTCGCCAGCCCTACTGATTCGAGGTTTCCAGGAAACTATATTTTCCTCAGCTCCTGTGTGATTCTTTGGCACACCATTGTTTGAGCACTCTCAAATGTATAAACAGGAGGATGAAATTCAATTTAATTATCCCTTTTTTGGTTCACTTTCCTCTTGTCTGTCTCTCTTCCTCCTCTTCCCTCAAATAAATTAAAACTATTTCAAGGGTTACTCTAATGGCATATATTTTTTACTGTTCATGACGGGCTTTTGTTCATGTTAGCAGTATACGGTTCCATCTTTTCCTTTGTGGTCTGTATCAAGGGAGCCATTGGGGAAGAATTTTTCTTTTTTAAATACCCTCTATTCTCCACAGCAAATCTCCAGGAAGGAACAAAATGCTGTTTGTTCTTTTCTCAGGATGACCCACGCTCTCTTTGATAATGGGTGTTGTAATCAATGCTTTTCAGCAATTTGTGACTCTTCCTTTTTATAAATCCCAGAATTTAGTGCAGACATTTCTAAAGTTTCTAGAGGTTACTATATTATAGGGTGAGAGAAAGGAATCAAATCTTTGAGAAATCATTTCGACGGTTTTATGGGATCTCAGAACAGGTGATAAAGACTCCCTCAGTGTGCTATGTTGAGGACTTTGAGGTCTGTAAGTGTAGGAAATAGTCACAAAACTAAAGGTTTTCATGGATTTTCAAAAAGTAGGAAGTTTTTAACCAAAAAAAGTATTCTTGACAGAAGAATTCCTTCCCCTCTCCCCGACATTAGAGAAATTCCTTTGTTGAGGAGCTGAACTAGCTAGCTCCACTTTAATCCATAGTAAATGGCTAGCTGGATTCCAGGAGATTAGGAATTTTCCAGGTGCCGTGGATGGATATGCCTAAAGGTATATTAATCCAGACAATGGTTTTAGAGGCAGATTCTTCTTTATAAAAGGACTTTTTTTTTAAATTTAATTTTTAAAAAAAATTCTTTTGAGGGGGAGGTAATTAGGTTTGCTTATTTATTTGTTGTTTTGAGGAGATGCTGGGGATTGAACCCAGAGCCTCAATGAGCATGCTAAAGCCTGCACTCTACCACTTGAGCTATACCCTCCCCACCTATAAGAGGACTTTTTTAGCCTAGGAAAGTGGTAACTTAAGTGTTACAAAGTTAAGAAACTTGTGGTGATTTCTTCTGAAGTGTGGGCTCCAAGGTGTGTTTTCTCTTGGAGACTCTCAAGTCAATCTCAAGGGTCCCGTACTGCAATCTGGAAAGACTGGGCTGCAGCACCGAGCTGTCTGGTTTGTGTTTGGGCTACTTCATACAAGTGAGAGCGCCTGTTATTTTTCCCAAGTGCTGCAGTTGGATTTTCTTCTTCTTTTTTTAATGGTACAAATCTGTTATCTTCCCGCTGCGTCTCTTCCTCAAGAACTTTGTATTGACAGAGAATCCTTGGCTGTAGAGCTGGACTGACAGACGTGGCACTGAGTATCATTCAGGCTACCCTGCAAGGGGCTGGTGCGCTCCTCATGAGGGCTGAGCAGGCCAGCTGAGCGGCCGTGAGTCACTGCGCTCTGGGGCAGTTGTGTCCTGGAATAACCGCGGCGGCTGCAGTAACAACAGTTTAACAGCAGTAGCCAGCCAGGCGTTTATTGATGCTTCCAACGTGCCGGGCACCCTGCTGAGTGCCTGCCATGCGTTATCTCATTTAAATTGGCACCAGTCCCAGGAGCTAAGCACCATCTTTTATCTGCATTCTATAGATAATCATCTCAAAGACAGGCAAGTAGTAAGAAGTAGAAGTGGAACTTGAACTCTGATCTCTTGGATTCCCAAGTGCATGCCTTTAACAACACTACACGCTCTCTGACTGAAGTACACACCGTCGCCAGCTTTCCCCCTCCCCCCTTAAATCACATCCTAGTCAGTTTCTACAGTCATTTTTACCAAGTAATCCATGCTCCTGAAGTCTCTGTTTTCTTATTTTTTTAATGAGTTTAGGTTTTGAGTGAGAGGGTAAATACGACACGAGAAAGTCCAGCCTTGGGAAACAGCATGGCCTTTGGCCTGAGACCATGTCCGTTTACTGAGTGGCTGAGGGATAAAAGGAATCTTGTAAGGGGAGAGGTTGGGAGGGTTGGGTAAGAGAGAAAGAGGCAGACAGGTGGACACATCCAGGGTGATTTCTATCTTCTGAGAGGAGAAGGAGGATATTGAAGATAATTTAAGAAGTAGAGTTCAGAGATCAGCCAAGTAGTAACACCATAGGATGCTTTATGTTAAAAAAAAAAAAGGGTTCTGTGATCAAATAAATTTGGTAAAACTACATTCTGATATTCATCTCAGGGCTGCAGCAACCAAAGCACCCATAGCACCTAACACTTACTGAGCGCTTCCTGTGTGCACTTGAAGCACTTTAGATGTGCCAACACTGCAAGGTGGATATTATTTTGATCCCAGTTACACAGATGGAGAAAGGTCATCCTGTTACTGTGTGGGAGAGCTGGGATCCCAACCCAAGCAGTCTGGCCCCAGACAACACTGGCCTCTTAGCTACTGCTACTTCTTCTGGGGTCGTCTACTCAGCACACATATATGTGCCAGGCCCCAGTCTCAGGTCTCAGGTGTATTTGTGTTTACTTCTTTAACCATCTCGAGTGTCATAATGTGCATCAACGTAGTAAAGGTTCTGCAAGTTCCAGCAGTCAGCAGACTTGTTTATCTTTGTCCAGTGTTTCACAGATTTCCTTGGTGCAGACCTTTCCTGCCTTTGGAGGAGAGGAGGGGTGAAGGGAGACTGTCTCCATGCGCTTGGGGGAATAACAAACGACAGAATCATTTTATTCTGACTTTGCTTCCCCTCAAACATAGGTTTGAGACATGATGTATTTTCAAACCAGAGCAGGGACTCCCTGAGGGTCTGACTTCATTCTGTAACTGCCCAGTGTCTGGTGACCTTCATCAGGGCTCCGTCTTGCTGCCACCAGGGGCAGGAGTACCTGCTTCTGTCTGCTTTGTGGGAATGTTGACAGTAAATGACTGTAAAGCTCCTTGAGCTTCTTAGAAGAAAGAAGCTCTTGAAGTCCTGGGTCTCCATGCTGTCCTGTCAAATACCCAGAGTGCCTTCATTTTGGCTAACACTGAGAAATGTGAATCCTAGCAGGACAGATTGAATAGCTTTTTTAGGGGAGGAAAGGAGAGATATCTGGAAAATGTTTACTGCTCCCTGGAGGCGAATCTTCAGGCTCCTGTAGGTGGCCCTGAGATGACTGCTCATGACACTTGAGTAACGTTAATGTTGAGTTCCCTGTAAGACTGGGGGCCATGTGTTTGTTTGTGTGGTCTTAACCTTTTGAGGTCCAAGGATCTGAGGCCAGAAACCCAAATGCATACATCAGGGCATACATCCTTGACAGTGTATGCTATTTTCAAAGTTTTGTTGTAACATTACAGTTTGATTACTGTATCAGGGAAAAACCCATTCAGTTATAAATGACATAAAATCCAACTAAAGCAAAAAAGGGGATTTATTGGTTCATTGAGGTGAAGAGTGCAGGGTTGGTTTGAACTTCAGGATTGTTTTGACTGAGAGGCCTGGTTTTACTATCATGCGTCTGGTTTCTGATCCAATTCACTCTGCTTTCATGGTGACATATCACCTTTAGTCTATTTTTGGTTTTACTTCATGTCCAGATGTCTACCAGATGTTCCTGAGGCTACCTACTCCTTCTTCCACATCCAAAGGGGGAGGGAGAGGGGAAGAGAGGGAGAGAGGGACTGAGATTGAAGGCCTCATTTCTAGTGAGGGAGAGAGGGAGAGAGATTGAGAGAGGTTGAGAGATTAGGCATATTCTGGAAGCTCTTTGAGAATCGCAAGGAAGAAGATCAAACCTTTCATATTGGCCAGACTTAAATCATGTTCCCATTTATGAGCCAGTGCCTCTGATGAGGAAATGGGTTTAGGCTGATTGGTATAGACAGTGGTGCCATGTTCTACTCCTGGATTCTGAGGAGGCCTGAGCTTTGCAGAGGAGGTATGGAAAGTTGGGTGGTTTCCAGAGTAAGTGAGAACGGATGGAGATTTAAACTGTTGAGACTCATGACACAATTCACCTGACAGGTTTCTCTCATACGCTTATATTAGCAGTTACAGGAGAAACTGGCCAGTTAATGAACAAGAGGCCTAGATCGTGACTTAACTTCTGAAGGACTTAGTTTTAAGCTGCTCTCTTTCTTAGTAGTACACTCCACACTAGGCCACATTCAGGAATTCTCTCCCTTTTAGCTTATTGAAGAGTCTTGGTGTTTTGGTTTTGAATTTGAAAAGCATTAAGTTGAGTCTCTGGCGGGGCCAGTGGTTTTCTGTACCAGATGCCTTTTGGATGAGTGAGTCTGAAGTTTCATTAAGGCCATATAAATTACCCTAGGTTTATTACTCTCTCCTTCGTATTGATCTCAGTGTGACTGCTCCTTGCTTCTGACTTCAAACTTCATGTTCTACTGAATAAAGGATATCGGTTTCCACATGGGTCTTCTGGATGCCTGACGTGACATTTTCTTCTGTAAAAATGACACCATGATTAAAAAAAAATCATTAATACTGAGAGGTGTAAATTCTTAAGATTTTCCTGTAGTGGTTACAGTTGGACTGAGTGCTGACTGTGTGACAGGAAAGCACTGTGCTAAGTGCTTTATCTGTGTTGTTCAGTTTGTTTTTCACAGCAGCCCTGGGAGGTGCTATCATTACCTCCATTTTAGAGACAGGAAGACTGAGATTAAGTAATAAGCACAAGATTGCATGGACAGGAAATTGTGGAGCCAAAATACAGAGATCTCTTTGGCTCTGGGCCTTGTCCTTTTAATCACTATTCCCTACACTATCAAAACCAGGAATACTTTGGGTCTACTCCTTTTAGTATTCGGAATTCCCGAGAAGTTGCTTTATGTCTTTAAACCCTCCTGAAGTTAGTGCTTTTATGCACTAGTAGTGGTAGAGTATTGAAAAAGTGCATTTACTAGAATGGGTCTTGGAAAAACCTGAGCCTTTCATGGAAAAATGTGCATTTGCTCTGATGGCCAAAACAGTTTTGAAAAAGAAAAACAAAACTGCAGTACTCCATCCTTCCTGATATCAAAGCATATTACAAAGCCACAATAATTTAAAGAGTATGGTCCTGGCATTAAGACACATGCATATCCCCGTGGAAAAGAAAAGAGAACTCAGAGATAATCTCTCACATCTATCCTCAGAAGATCTTTGAGAGGAGTGCCAAGACCACACAGTGGGGACAGGACAGTCTCTTTAACCAATGGTGCTGGGAGATATCCACATACAAAAGAATGAAGTTGGACCCTTATCTTACACCATGTACAAAAATTAGCTCAAAATAGATTAAGATCTAAGTATAAGACCCCACACTATACAACTAAAGGAAAACCTGGAGGAGAAGCTTCATGACATTGGACTTGGCAATGATTTCTTTGATGTGATGCTAAAGGCACAAGCAGTAGAAGGAATGCTAGACAAGTGGGACTACATCAAACCTAGAAACTTTTGTGCATCAAATGACATAATCGACATAGTGAAAAGATGAGCTGTGGAATGATGGAAAATAATAGCAAATCATGTATCTGATAAGGGGTCACTATCCAGAATATGTAAAGAACTCCTACAACTCAATAAAAAAAAATCAACCCAATTGAAAAATAGGCTAAGGGCTTGAAGAGAGATTTCTCTGTAGATGATATACAAATGACCAACAAGGATGGGAACAGATGTTCAGCACTGCTAATCATAAAAGAAATGAAAATGAAAGCCACAAAGAGATACCACCTCACCCCTGATAGGATGGCTATTATTAAAAATAAAACAAACAAAAACAAAAGCAAAAATACACAACCCACCCAGCCAGTGAAACACCAACCAACCAATCCACCCAGAAAATAACAAGCGTTGACAAGAATGTGAAGAAACTGGAAGCCTTGTGCACTGTTAGAAGGGATTGTAAGGTGGCACAAATCCTATAGAAAACAGTGTGGTGGTTCCTCAAAAAGTTAAAAATAGAACTACCATCTGATTCAGCGATTGCATCTCTGGTTCTGTGTCCAAAATAATTGAAAGCAAGATCTTGAGGAGATATTTTCAAACGCATGTTCTTAGCAGCACTACTCACAATAGCCAAGAGGTAGAAGCGACTCTCATATCTATTTACAGATGAATGGAT
Source organism: Vicugna pacos (assembly GCF_048564905.1). Taxonomy (NCBI): domain Eukaryota; kingdom Metazoa; phylum Chordata; class Mammalia; order Artiodactyla; family Camelidae; genus Vicugna; species Vicugna pacos. The sequence goes on from NC_133003.1 coordinate 37,642,124, forward strand.
AAACAAAATTTGATATATACATGGCATGGAATATCATTTGGCCTTAAAAAGGAAGTCTTAGATGCTACGACATGGGTGAATCTTGAGGACATTATGGTATGTGAAATGAGCCAGTCGTAGAAAGACACATTCTGTGTGATTCCACTTACATGAGGTATCTAGACTAGTCAGATTCTTAGAAACAGAAAGTAGAAGGGTGGTTGCCAGGGATTGGGGAAGGGGGAAAAGGGGAGTGTTTTTTTAGAGGGTATTGAGTTTCAGTTTTGCAAGATGAGAAAGCTTTGGAGATTGGTTGCATAACAATGTGAATGTACTTAACATCACTGAACTGAACACTTAAAAGATGGTAAATTTTATGATAGGTTTTTTTTTTAAACTAGAATTAAAAAAATATTGTTATTTGTTTCCTGGTACTAATTTACTTAATTGAGACACTCGAACATCTTGCTTCAAGTTGCAAACCCTGAGGCTACACGCTGAATGTGGCCCACAGACATATTCAAATGGACTCGTGATCTTTTTTGGACAAAACATGAATTAGTGGTCAACTTTTCTTAAAAAAATTAGGAAATTTTGCATTAAAATCTCTACTTCTGGCTTCTCTTGGAAGACTGGAAAATCCGGACACGGGGCCAACTTTTGTCCAGTCAACGAATGACTGAAACTGAGAAATAGCCAATCTCTTTTTAGGCTGGGCATGAGACTCACACCACATCTTTCCCATTCCCTAATTTCTTGTGTCAGGGCCAGGGCCTCATGTACAGTTGGCCGTTGAACAGTGCAGGGGTTAGAGCATCCACCCTCTTCATGCCATGGGAAATCCACGTATAATTTATAACTGGCTCTTTGCATCAGGGGATTTATGGAGCTACACCTTGTTTAGTACTATAGTATTTACTGTTGAAAAAAAAATTCCATGTATAAGTGGACCCATGCAGTTTAAAATTATGTTGTTCAAGGGTCAACTGTATATATCCTAACTTCCTGGCCACAGTATTTTCCACACATATTAAACTCCTTAATTCCTAATGCCTTATCACTGCTAATAATGACCTGTGGATGCTCTGCTGGTCCTACACTCTAATTAGCCTATGCTCTTTCAGGTCTGAGAGTTCTGATCACTGTCCTTTCTGTAAGAACAAATATATAGCCTCAGCTTTTTTTCCCCCTTTTTTGTTTATTTTGCTGTTTTGCCTGCAGCAAATGTTGTCCTATGAATCATGTTCTAAGTATAGATGTGTTAAATTTCAAATGTGAAAGTTTTTGATGGGTCTCAAGCCAGTTTGTTAATCAGGGCAAATGCTGTGATTGGCGCCAGTGTTTACAGACCCTGGAGGGATTGTGAAATCCACCGTCGCCACTGTGATTCAGCTCGGAGTTGAAAGAAGCTCCCTGACCCCTGAAGAGTTCTCCCAGTTGTTTTTCTTCTCAACTGTGCGGTGGTTCAACAAGTGTCACAAATTAGAAAAGAAAAATACATGTTCCTTAGTTGATTTTACTAGTGCTAGATTAATAGTACGGTGATAAATCATTTTTGTGAGCAAAAACAAATCGTGCTTTCTGATTTTTTTTTTGTGCCATCAGTTAAGTGCCAATCTATAAAAAGAAACCCAGAGACCCAAGGGGCAGCCTCTTGATATGTTAAAAATTGTTACTCTTGCAAAATATAAAAATCTTGGCTTTTTGAAAGTTCACACTGGCCCAATTTTTCATCCTTGTATCTTTTAAATCTTATTGTTATTTAGTCTTTCAAGATAGGGCTAACAGTGTCCATTGTAAGTAGGGGTGAAATACTGGAGAAGCAGCACTTTCAAATATTTTTCAAAGCTTCACACTGCGTGACATTCATGTATGTGTGTAAGTGTGTTTGCATGAAGTGTTATTAGAAATGCCTGTATGTTCCATGCTGGGTCTGTTTCATCTGTGCAGTAGAACTTGGAAAATGCAGTTGCGTGCATTGAATGATAGTGACCAACCGCAGAGAGCGCCTTTGTTTCCAGTGCTGGTGGAGTAGAGGCATTTGGAGAACTTTCTGGGTGCTGAAAGTCGGTTAATTAAGTTGGCTGTGCCCTGAGAGTTACTCCTCAAAGGGGAGCCTGAAGCGCAGAATCCTTATCTGTGCTTGGCAGCTGTGAGGCTGTCATCTAGCGGAGTTGGTGTCTCTGTTACTGCAAGGAGATATCTGTAGTTGATTCCATCACTGCCTGGTGCAGAATTTTCGAAGATGAGCAGCGGATCAGAGAAACCAAATGAAACAAGCCAGTTGAACCAGACTGTGCTTTGCTAGCTGAAGGGACCAGAAAGTGAACAAAGTGACAGGCGTCTGGAGTTGCTTTCTCGAATTGTATTTCACTGCTTTTGTCCATTGGTCAACAGCAGCGCTCACTGGTAAAAACGGGAACGACACACTCAAGCTTTGCTGTCAGCTGTTAGTGATACTCTCTCTTCCTTCCCCTCCCTTCTCCTCTTCTTTACTTTCTTTGATCCTCCTTGCCTTCCCTCCCTTCCTAAGCTCACTTTTCTTTTTTTAAATTCCAAAAGAGTAATAACATAAAGAAAAACTTGTTAATCTTCCTCCTCACCATTCTAAATCCTGCCCTCCTACAGAAATCAATATGAATAATTTGTTTGTTACCAGCAGTCATTCCCCTGTTAATGCAGATATATTCTATATACAGAGAAACTTGTTTGTTTCAGTTCTTACAAAAACGGACTCATGCTGTGTTCATTGCCCTGTAACTTTATTCTCCTGGCACTATTTTGTGGACATCTCTCCAAATCAGTACCATTAGCTTAAAAATGTTATTTTTTAATGGCTGTAGAATATTTCATTGTATGATTTTATCATAATTTATTCACATAATCCCCTATTGGTTGATTCTGATTGTTTACAGATTCCTCCCACTTAAACATACAGTGCTGCTTATTTTAACTGCATATTTTTTTGAAAAGCCTTTCCCAAATTGACACATTGTAACTGACTGTACTTCAATTTTAAAAATAATTAATTAATTAAAAAAAAGAAAAGCCTTTCTTTCCCCTGTGTAATATTTGAAAAGGAAGGTTAAAGGGCTTTTTATTTTTCATTGTGCATTTATTTATTTACTTTACAATTTTATCTAGTTTTATGAGCTTAAGTCTTTAAGTTTTCTAGTTTGCTAATTTTGCAGTGCACAAAGTCCTGCCTATGGCACTCCAGATATTTCAAGTGTGTAGGAGGCAGTGGCACCCAGGGAGCCAACCACCTGCTGCCTCTCCTTGCCTCTCTTCTACAGAGTCTCCCCAACCTTGGACTCTGGGCAAAATAACCCCTCTTGGGAAGATCATGGAGGTTCCCCAATTTCTGCATATTCTGTAGCTTTTCTCTGCAAAAAGATGAATTGTGTAATGCTTTAAGTAGCTTCCCATTTTATATGACTATTTATGGGTGATTTATTTAATTAAAAGGGTGTCTATTATCATATCTGAACAAAGCTGGACATCAGGCTTTTTATGAGTGTGTGGGTTTTTTTTTAACCAAACTCAGATGATTTGGTGTTGATCTGACTTAGTGCCTTTTTCAGATAGGTGATTATAGGCTGGGGGAATAAGCCATGTTCATTTCCCTTCTTTTGACCTTAATAATGAGCTAAGATGACTGAGATTTGTTGTCATGTCCTTTGTTGGCATTTTCGTTGCACTAACTTTTTTTGTGATGGTAATAGGCAAACATTAAAATTTATATGCTTTGCATTTGTGATTTACTTATTTATTTGTTTATGCACCCCCCTCCCCGACACCCATATAGCTACTACCCAGATCAAAAACTGGAGCGATTCCAGGACTGCGGAAGGTTCTCCTGTGTCCCCCTCAGCCAGTAACCATCCCCAAAAAGAAAAACCATCAGTCTGGCCTCTATCCCTCTGACTTAGTTTTACCTATTTTTGAACTTCATATGGAATGATTTGTATTTGTTCCTTTGCCTCTTTTTAAGAAAGCCTGATCTAGAACACTTTCAATTAAAAAAAAAAAAGAAAAAGAAAATTATGTAATCAGTAATCGCTCTTCATATGGTAAAAAGATCACCTTTGGTTTTTAAAATAAATAATGAGTTTTCTTATCTCATTTGAAAAAATCAATCTCTTCATAAAGTTGAAATGTTTGTACATAGCAAGTATATTAAATCAATCTTACATATTTTCAAGTGCACATGAAATTATGTATACGATACACATTTTTAGTTTATCTGTGATTTCGCTTTATTTTTGCTCATGGCCATACCGTACCAGATTATATAGAACAGGGTCCCTTACATCATAAGTCACATAAAATCCTTTGATATGAAGCACTGTTTTCATTTCTGTTGTTATTTTTGAAGATTGGGTTTAGTTGGTATTCCTTTGAAGAATGTGGCAATTATCCTTTTTGATGGAAAAAGGGAATATGACCTGTCAGGATTCTTTCTTTCAGGGCCTGTGAGGAATCTTTTGAAATCGTTTTCCAGGTAGTAAATCTTTTAATGTCATTTGGATGCACTGTAGTTTGTGAGGCTGACAAGCATCATCTCTTTGGGATAGTTGTGAAACAAAACCTGGGACAGACTGACTTGTTACTTTGTCCACATCTGTTGCCTTGACGACAAACTAAACATTTCAAAATACTTGGGCAGATGCCACAAACAAGTGATGCCCGGGGGTTACGCCGTTAAAGCAGAAGCACCAGGACCACGTTTAGATGATAAAGGTTGCAGAAACAGTAGCCACTTTTTTTTTCTATTTTATTTTATTTTATTTATTTTATTATTTATTTTATTTTGTTTTGTTTTATTTTATTTTTTATTGAAGTATAGTCAATTACAACGTATCAGTTTCTGGTGTACAGCACCAGAAGGAAGGACCCTCAATGTCCCAGTCTTGCATATACATACATGTATTCAGTATCCACTTCATAGGAGATTTTCGTTGTAGGTTTTCTGTCTCTAGTGTAAGCTAAATGCATTAGCAAAGAGAAATTCTCCTGCTCTAAGTTTACACATTATTTTTAACAGGAATATGCAGCAATTCGCAGTGTATTTTAGTCCAAAGGGTATACCTCTTATTTGGCTTTCATCAAAGTAATTTAGTGACACATGTGAATGAAAACTGGGTTGAATCTGTCACAGTAGCTGGAGGTTAGGCTGATACAGGGAAACATACAATGCCAATCTCTATGCCTAAGCAGTAGGTGTTTTTTTAACCCATGTTCTCAAATTCTTCATATTCAGAGAGGTTGCCTGGTTGACAAGTATCTGCAGATCATATAAATGAACGTTTGTTATAGCATCTGCTATTATACTAAAAATCATTCGTTCAGTAATTTTGGGGAGTGACTAGGTTACAGAAAGAAAAGAAAAAAGATTCTTTTTGGCCAAACAGGAAAGGTTTTCTATTTTCTTGGATTCAGTAAGAGGGAAAAAATAAGTCCTGTTGCAGATTTATGTATTTGAAGGGGTACAGGTCATAGTAGTTGCGTAATTGGAAATTCAGGGAGCCTCCTTCACTCTTCTCTGTTTTCTTAAATTCTCATGATCTAATATTGTCCTCTTTGATTTTAAGTGACATTTATTTTCAGTCTTGATTTTGAAGTGCTGATACCTTTCACTGTATGTTTAGAGAAAAATAATGTAACTCCCCATAGATGAGTTGATTGTCAAAGTCATTTCTTCTGCCCATCTTGGTGGAAAAACCCTGTATTTTTTCATCTAACCAAGGTTATCTTAATCTTTATGAGCTGTCAGTGGTGTGGTGACATCTGTAGCGATACAGATCTGGGACTCCCAATGCTGTGGGTCAGAGATTACAATAAAAATACGAATGTGGATTTCAGAAGCAGCAAGCATTTTAGATTTTCCAGAGGGCTTTAAACAGATGACAGATAAAGTGGTGACTCATAGTTTTAGTTTTTAAGCCATCTGTATCTTGACTGAAAAGGAAGGACCCTCAAGAACTTTTACTTTCTGTACGGTGTTCGAATCCCAGGTCTGTGACTTTTCCTGGCTCCATAATGGTTGATATTCTTATAATTTTTTATGGTAAGAAAACTGTGTTGTATTAGCGTAAGCCAAGCAGGCTTGATTCAGTTCCTGTTTTATCACATATCAGCTGCATGGGGTCTCGGCCACATCACTTAACTGCTTCTGAGTTTCAGTTTCCTCGATTGTAACAGAGGAATCCTAATATTTACCGTTCAGAGTCGTGAAGGAAAAAGATAATATATTTATAGTACATAGCTTGGGTTTTGGCGCATCAGAAGCATTCAGCAGATGATAGCTGCTGTTATTATTATGGGTGTCATTATTATCATTTTTATTATTATTTGACTACATGTCTATGTTGCAAAATTTCTGCTGCCGCTTCCATAACCCAGCCACTGTTACTTCTCCCTGGATCATTGTAATAGGTCTTTAACCCTTCTCCCCATGTAGGCATAAAGATCCTACATCATGGTCTGGCCTTTGCCTGCACCCTCCCCACCCCGCCCCCATTCTCCCCCATCACTTTCCCATAGTTCTTTCTGTACCTCGGGGGCCACCACAGACTTTCTTCATTTCTTCCTATGTGTTATCCTCCTTCCCTCCACAGGGCCTTTGCATATGCTGTTTTTGTTTTTCTCCTTGGGATAGTCCTGACCTCTTTTGCCCATCCCTTCTACCTCTTCCCTTACCTCCTCATCCCCTTACTAAATGCCCTCAGAGGTCCTTGTACTCAATTCTTTAAGTCACTTGTCATTTTATGTTTTTTGTGTGCTCACTTAATAAATTCCCCTGCAGACTGTAGGCTCTGAAAGAGCAGAGATACTGTCAGAATTGGATCACCACTGTGTCTTCACTTAGTTCCCCTCCGCACTCGTTTGTTGTGGGAGGAAGTGACTGCCTGGATGCATGACTGAGATGGGAAGAGAAAATAACTGGGCAACGTTTGAGGAAATAGAGGAGGTAGTGGGTGGGGTGTGAGGGTCGTCCCTGGGGAATTCAGGGAATGAAGGCGGGTTAGGGTTAGCTCATGGTCTGGCACGCCATGGAGGAAGAGTGGTGTGTTTATGCAGGAGGGAAAACTGTGCAAATGAAGAAATGCAGGGAGGAAGGAAGACGCTTAGCAGGAAATAGTTGTTGGTGGATTGGAAAGAGGAAATAACTGAGAAGTGACTTGATAGAAAACTGCATTTATTTCCTCTGTTGTAGTTCTTATTTTTCTGGTTTGTGTGTTTGACACCTTTGGGTTTTGGTTTTTTTTTTTTTTCAAGCCTGATTTCACAGTATTCTCTCCCACCCCACCCCTATGATGCCATGACCATTTATTTACATAGACCAATTTATACACCAAAAATGAGCAGAGAACAGTGACGAGGTAGCCCTGATGTTGTCCACTTTTCCTAGGACAGCCTCTCCTGCCCCTTTGTCAGTTTCCTTCCTTGCCTTATTATTTCTTCTGTCAAAATAACTTTTATTTTCTTGTGGTTCTTGACTCTGAAGCAGATTTAAAGCTACTTCCTATGGTTCCCTTCCCATTTCTTATGTTTAAAGCTTCAGTATTGGTTTCTCATTTCAGCTGTTTGTGTCACTGTCTGTCATGAAGGGGGAGATTTTTCAGGGCACAAAGCTCTGCTGAGACCACTGTCAGCTGCTCTGTGGTTGGAGCTGATGTGGAACTAACTGGAAGTCTCTCAGTTGAGTGTTTTTCTTTTTTTAGTCTCTAAGTTTTTCTTCTAGCGTTGTGTTAATATATAATTCACATAACATCAGAGTCACCATTTTAACGTATATACTTCCATAGTTTTTAGTTTATTGACTATCTTGTGAAGTCATCACTGCTTCAAGTTTTCAGGGTTCCTACTTGTTGAAGCATGTGTCGGTACTTTGTTCCTTTCTATGGCCAGATAATATTCTATTGTAGGGATCGACCATACTTTGTTCATTCATTCCTTGGTTGGTGGGCATATGAGTTGCTTCCACTTTTTGGCTATTGTGAATAATGCTGCTATGAACATTTGTGTATGTGTTTTCTTTTTTCTCAGCTAGTTACCTAGGAGTGGAATTTCTGGGTCATATCATGTAACTCTGTGTTCAACCTTTTAAGAAACTTTTAGACTGTTTCCCACAGCATCTGTACTATTTTATGTTCCCACTGGAAATGTCCTAAGGCTCCAGTTCCTAGTTTCTCCATATTGTTGCCAACACTTGTTATTTTCAGTTTTTTTTTTGTTTGTTTTGTTTTTTTCTTATTAAAACCATTCTGGGGCATGTGAAGTGGTCATTATGTCTGACCTGGTTTCTGATGGGATTTGATTAGTTCTTTCCCTCCACCCCAAAGCCCTCCTTTCTTATGTAAAAAAAGTGAATATTGTTCTTTTCATTTTTATTAGAACTAGATTCTGAAATGAGCCTTTTCTAGGACTGAGGGAATCTTGAATAGTATTTGAAATACTACTTTATGATTGGAAAGCAACATGCTTAGAGAAACTAACTGAACTGGAAAATAGCAGTTATGGCTTACAAGTTAGGATTTACTCTGAGCGTCAAGTAAATAGTCTCATGTATAAATGATAGAAACCTATCATTATATGAAAAAAGTCAAAAAGAAATTTTGTAATAAAAATTTGTGTCCCTCTGTGGTTTGGTTTCTTTTCTGTGTTTAACTTTTTTTTTTAAACTCAATACTTATTCTTCATATGCTGTTACCATGATGATTATTCATTTGTAGACAAGTCTTGAAAAACCTTTTAAATCCTGTAGAAAAAGGTCTGCTAACACTAGCCAACCCTGTTTTTATTCTGTTTTTTCAAGTGGAAACATCATGGCTCAGGGCCCAGCATTGAAAGCTTAAACAATTATAGATTCTTTTTCCTCCCATTCATTAGATGTGATTTAGTATTTAAAGAAATAAAATTGCTCAATTTCAGTTGCAGTTCAGCTGTCTTAACCCTTTCTGAAATTCTGTATATGGCTTTTCATTGTAAACTTTGACAATGTCCAACTCAAAAGCAGTCTATTTTTGTTACTGTCTGGTATAAGATCACCAGCATCACCCATAGACGTGTAATGAGTATTTCTATTATGTATGGAAATTGGTCTCTGATCTTCAGGAACTTACAGTTGAATACAGAGAGCATTGATGCCAGTCAATACCGTGAATATAAAGCATTTTCAGCACATATCAGGCAGGAAGAGATCAGTAATTTTAAGGATGGAAGATGCAACTATGATATAATTGACATGGGAATTTTAAAACATCATTTCCAGATTCATGCAGACATCATGCAATAGGGAAACACACCCCTAAACTGATAATTTCTGGGTTAAGAAAATAAGAAAAATATTGGAAGGAGACAAATATTTGTTGATGGTCTCCTGGATGACAAGTTGTGCTTGGAGATTGATTGTAGGGTATGGTAGATGAGAGCTGGGTCTCTTGGAGTCAGATGGCTTCAATTTGAACCTTGGCTGTAACAACTCTTATTTATGCATTTATGGTGAAAATGAGAGTACCCACAATCCATATGGGTGTCATGAGGGTTGGAGGGAATCAAATTGAATAACTCCTCTATTTGGTGCCTGGCACTAATGGGCATTCAAATAATATTTATAGTCTTCTTGCCAGAATTGTTTGTAATTACAGTTATTTTAAATTTAATTATTACAATCATTGCTTGTGGGAAGTGGTATTACACACATTTTTAAATAAGAAAAAAATGAGGCTTAGATTATCAAAAAATTTGCCTACAGCAGTGGTTCTTACTGGGGGATGGTTTTGGCCCCCCAAGAGACATTTGGCAATGTCTAGAGAGATGTCCTTGGTTGTCACAACTTGGGGTGCAGGGTGATACTGACATCTACTGAGTAGAGGCCAAGGATGCTGCAAAACATTCTACACCGCACAGGACAGCCTCTGCAACAGTGGATCATCCAGCCCACACTGTCAGTAGTGCCAAGACTGGGAAACCTGGCCAAGAGTCATGGACTTTCTAGGTAGAGGAGGAGGATTTGAACCAACTTTTCTGAGTCATACATTTATATTTTTCCTCTTGAAACCATTTCATTTCTTCCTGAGAATCCAAGGAGTGAAATAAAGTGAGTTTTGCAAGCCCATTTAAGATGGTCTCATGCCTTGGGACTCAACTACAGCTTCATGGAGAGGGTGACAGACCAAGTCCAGAGAAACTGAGGTGATGTGGGAGGGAACGCCATCCACTTATTCTTTTCCCATTCATTCGTTCGTGTATTGATTTGATATTCATGTGTTGATCATTAATTCTCCAGACACTTAGTGATCACTGACTCTGTGGTCATTGATGGTCCGTATTCTTTCTTATACAGCTTCTCTTCCTCTAGCCAGCGATCTCTCAGAAGTGGAAGAGACCATTTCTGAAATGTAGCATAAGAAGTGAAAGAAAGAAGATTTAGTCTATGAAAATCCCAGTTAATGAAGTTGTCTCATTTGAACCCTCACATTAACCTTTGTTGATTCATTGACTTCTCAGATACATTTATGCCACTGGCATCTTCTTGCTAAGAACTGTGTTTGGTCCTGGCACTGTACACTCAAGGAAATCCATCTTCTCTTTGGTTTCCCATAAATCCTTATATAACCCTCAGAAAGGACTTATAGTTTTATCATTCTCATTACCAGTAAAAATCTTTCTAGAAACAGGAGATGTATTGGTCTGTGTTTCAGATGACTTTTTGAATTGAGGTTAATGCTTGGGGAAGGAAGAATCTTCCTTGGATATTGACTGAGCTCTGTGGTTTACTCTTAATAATTATTTTAGTATGAAATAGATTGCTGGGTTTTGTGGGAAGTATCATAAAATACCTAATTTCCCTCAAAATAAAATAAATGCTTGCCTTATAAAAAAAATTGGAATAAAGCAATTCTGTTTTTTTTAAAATGTCTCTATTCTGATAGATTCCTTTAATGACATGAAGTAAGTGTGCATGTGTGCTCGCACACACACACCTTCAAAAAGATAAATCAAAGGCCTTAATTCTCAACAGTTTGTACTTCTATCCCATGAAAAAGCAAGAATTATTACTCTTCTTATTGTCATTATGAACTTCATTGACCCAATAGCTCGGTCTTTTTTTTTTTTTTTTAAGTTAACCACAAATTTTCCCCTAGTGAGGAAGAGGCCAACAGTTTCCTTGATGCTGGGAAGTCCCTTAGAAGTGTAGATTCATCATGGATGAGCTAGGCTCATTTTTCTGTCTGGTTCTGTTCTAATTGAAATAGAAGAAAGACTCTGTGAGGCAGACGGACCCTGCACTGTCCAGGAGGAAGCACTGAGTCAGCACCGCAGAGCGGTTCCACTGGTCACTCTTGTGTCGTCCAAGCTGTTTCAACAGTTGAAATCTATGTACTACCCTGAGTGACTTAATTCTTCACTATGGGATGGCCAACTCTACCATCTTTCTGACGTTCCAAAAATATGTAAATCATTTGTTATGACCTATAGTATCATTGTATCATTCTTGATCAATTTTGTCAGTTTGGTTTGTACCCTCCACCCCCAACTCCTTGGCCCCCCCCATGTCAGCAGTTAATTTCTTTGAACCCTCTGCACACTCCTGGCGTTGAGACCTCTTTAAAAAAAAAAAAAATTCTGGCTCCCCTCACCCTTTCTTTGTTACTTATCCTTTACTTTTTTTCTCTATGATTCTTCCACGTCCAACATTGAATACTTTCATTTATGGTTACGTCTCTTTAAAAAAGACACATTAGCCCTTGACATTATTCTTGTGTGTATTCTTTCAAATGGAATTTTGGAAAGTTTACGCATACAAACACAATTAAGAAGGGATAGTTTCAAAATATGATTTGCTTCTGTAACATGTGAGGGCAAATTTTTTCATTTGGCCCTAACACGTGTACTTTCAAATTCTTTCTCTTCTGCTTTTCTGGAGCCTCTGAAGGCTCTCAGAGGGGCCCCAAGGGGCAGAGACCTTCCTCAGCCAGGGAGGGAGTTTTGAGTGCAAGGAAGCCATGGGGTGTTGGCTATCCTGTGCAAGGGCAGCACAGTCCTAAGACCTTCCCATGCACATCTTGTCCCTTGAATTTGCAAAGCCCGGAAACAATCTGTTCTGCCTGTTAGAACGGTGGGGCCACGCTGGGATATACGTGCAGGTCCCACTTCTCCAGTGCACATGTACTGCTAGTAATTTAACTCTAGGTTTCAAATAAAGCTTGCCATCTTCTGCATGTGTTCTTGGGACAGATGTTACAGGAATCACTCTCTGACTTTTAAGCTTGTTCTGCTTAAACCAACAAGAAACGGAGTCTATAAAATGACATAACTTTGTCTCGTAGCTTTTTCTGACCTTAGAATTTACTTGTGCCTTCTTAGCTAACCAGTGCAGATGGGAAGAATAATCCATCTGTCGCCATACGTTTCTTAATGTCCCCTCTATTTCTTCTCCATTTGTAGTTTTTTTTTTTTTGGTCTTGATTAGATAGAAGCTAGAATCTCAAAGTAATCAATATTTTAACAAATATTTACTATTTCCCCTAAAATTTTAAAGGTAACTTGGTATTTTAAAGGTACTCTCAGCTAAAAACAAGAAGCTGTATGCAGTCCCCGCTAGCTCTGATTATTTAAAGATTTGTTTTCTTTTTCCGGGGTGGAGGGAAAAAGTGAGGCCTTCCCTGACTACCTGGTGTTACATTAAATCGTAGCTACCTGTTGGTTTCCTTCATAGTGACTAAGAACATCTTTAACCATGTATTTTAATTATTTGCTTATTTATTGTCATCTCTTCCAGTAGACTATACATGCTGTAAGGGCAGGATTAATGTTAATTTTGTTCACTGTACCTCATTACTGCAAACATTCATGATATATAATAGACAATAAATATTTGGTGAGTGAGTAGATGCATTTTTAGAAGAATGGATATAGAGTTACTATAATTTAGCCCATCTAATGTAAACAAGCTATGTGGGAAAACTACCTTGCAAAAACAAATTTTGGGTGCATGGTATCTGTTTGCAGTACTAAACTTATTATTTTTTTAACTGAGGGGTTCATTTTACTGTTCTTTAAACTGAGAGTTTTTTTTTTTAATGAGAAATTCATCTGATAATAAAATGTTTGTTAACACTGAGGGCCAAGAGCCAACTTATACTTTGAAACTAAGGATCCCTTCTTGGAAAAATATATTAATGTAGCCCATTAAAAATTTGTGCACACAGCAATAAGATTTATGGACCTTTATAGGTGGGCCCTTGAACCCATTTGCTGAGAACTCAGGCTCTTCTCTCTGAAGCTCTGTGTAAAGAACAAACTCTGGTAGTTTAAAGGCGGAGCTCTTTTCCTTAAAGCCCTGTGAGCCTATGGACTTGCAATCAAAACCGCAGTTATTGTTAGGTTGGTTCCATGTGTAATTAAGACAGGAAAAAATGCCAGCCAGTAAAATGAGTAATGCAAGGAAATTGTGACGCCCAGCTCCCTTTTGAAAAGTGTTTTACACATTCAGCCCTTGTCTAGTTCTCCGTTGAAGATTCTTATCGTGTCTGCATATAGATTGTTCTGAGTTTTCAACATTAAAGGAAAGCCGTTGAAGTGCTCTACCTTTCTGTGGGGAAGCTCCCCAAGAAGGTACTTCTAGCTGGGCCGGATTCTCTCTTAACTTCCATGACTTCCCCAGCGTGTGGGTGGGTGGTCTTACTGCCTGACTTCTCTTTGCTTTAAAATCCCTGTGGTGCATTGCAGTTCTCTGGAGCTGTGATAGAGATGACAGCACACCTCAGGCCTGAGGAGCTTGGATGGAATGTTATCGCCTTAGTCAGTCTGCGGATCTCTCACCTCTTCGGTCTGACTAATGGGGAATTTGGAGCTATAGTGAGGAGACAGTTCACTGAAACCATTATGGCTTTGATGGAATTAGTGATCAAATGTTGGCTAGTATTCAAAGCAGATCACGAACTGTGCTTAATTTTACATTTCCCCTGTCAAAGGTAGTTGTTCAACAAAGGCCTTTTATATTGATTAGAGCCAATTAATAAATGGATATGTAGTTTAATTTCTTCCTCACCTGTGGTTGAGTGTGGTAAGTCTTGGTTGTCTACACTGGTGTACATACAGGCAACACTTTCGTGTACTGAGTGCAATAATTAAGGCAGAACACTTTTTGCTGCACTTCTGTGGTGGATAAACCACTTTGATACCTTGATATGGGTCAAAATGTTCTTTATACAGCCTTTGTGGTACTGACCTCATCAAAGCAGTCAGTCTTCCAGTGACCCGTTTCTGAACAGCGTGCACACAATGGTGCTTCTCTGGAGTTGATCTGAAGTATTGTGTATTTAGTAACTAAGCATAGTTATTCTCAACGCCAAAGACTATTAAGACTTGGCTGTGTATTTGATGGTTCTCTCTGCTTAGCAGTTTGGTATATTGGAAAGCTATGTGGTAGATTTTTTCCCCCTTGATGTCAATATATATCAAGATTATATTGGGTTTTATACTCAGTAATAGTTCAATCAGTATTTACTGATTATTTTATATGGCTCCTACTGGAGAGTCAGTGATGAATCAAGCGAGGATAACCATATAAGTTTTAGTCTAATCAGATACCTTTGGGAGGCAAAGGTAGCACATTTAGTCATTATTCTATGACACCAAGTGTAAACTGAGGCTGTTTCAGCAAACCTGGGACTTAGGGGTCACTTTAGTGAAAACAGGCATGGTCTCTGTCCTCATGGAGCTCACAGTCAGTGGAAGAGATGGAGATTAATCCAATAATCAGATAACAAATACCAGTTTATAGTAAAAAATTGTACAAGACCATATAATAAGGGAATTTGACCTGGTCATGGGGTTAGGGAAGGCCTTTCTAAGGAAGTAAGTTTTGTGCTGAGTTCTAATAGCATATTTCAGAAGGAAAAAGCAAGTGCAGAAGGCGTTAGGGTGGGAAGTATGCTGTGTTCCGGGAATGGTAAGACAAGAGTGACTCAGGCATGGGCCTCGGTGCGGGTCACGTGCTGGGTGAGGCCCGGAAGCTTGGTGGAAGCACACCACGCAGGGCCTGGACTGCCCTGGGAAGGATTTAGGTGTCCCCCTGAACCAAAATGGGAAGCCATTACAGAATTTAAAGTGGGGAGGGGGTTAACTAGGTGGATGGGTCACGTGATCAAGTTTGGTTTTTGAAAAGATCTCTTGGGCTCCAGTGAGGAAGAGATTGAGCAGGGATGGGTGTGATAAAGCAGGGCTGGGGCAGAAGGAAACCTGGGGAGAGTGGTGAGATAGTTTTTGTGTTAGTCCAACCGAGAGACTATGGTGACTTTAACTAGGGTGGTAACAGTGGAGTTGGAGCAAATGATTGGACTTGAGAGGTATTTAGAAGCAAAACTCAAAGGGACTTGGAAACAGTCTTATAGGAAATGAAGGGAATTTAAAATTCTTTTGTGCCCACCTATAAGAGTGTATGGTTTTCTTGTGTCCAGTCAGCCTGTTTTATACGTTAAAAATGGGAGCACTGGGCAGAAATCATAGAACAGATAGAGCTAGCCACACTGACTTCTGAGATCGTCCCTGAGTGACTGGAGATAGTTCATGAGAAGTCAGAAACTCAGAAACTATCTTAATTGTTTGGTATCAACAGCGTACTATGTAGCGCATGGTGGAAGTATCCCACAAAGAATGAAGTGTGGGGGGGGGGCAGAGTACAACTTTGTACATCCTTATGCAAGAGTTGAACTAAATAGTAGGATCCCAACCAGTATTGCTGTGTCATTGACTTCTTACCCTGATCTCTCCTCAATTAGCCATGACCGAGGTATAATTTAGGATGTTAGAACAATAATTTTCTAAATAATACCCTAGTGCACTGAAGGAGTGAAGGTAAGGATTTCCAGATGCTTCGTCTATGGTCAAGGTGCATCTTAGACGTTGGACCCAACTAGTTTATTCCATGGCTCTTTTATAAGGCCGTTGCTCATATTAAAGTATGATGTAAGAGAGCTTACGAATTAAAAATAAAAACCCACAGGGTCACGTGACTGTGCAGAAACACCAGGGAACTAAGTATATCTTTCTTTGTAGGCCATGATGTTATGGGTAGAAGACTTTTGCTTTTGCACGTGGTGTAGCATCAGGCTGATGCTGTTATTTACATATTTGCCTAGTGACGAAATAGTAGTTGTTCCTAGTAGTTTGCTTCCCCCTCTACACTCTGGGTTGTGTTTCGTTCGTTCTGCCTTTACTGCTGACACGTGGGCACACTTTGTAGCAACAGCTGAACCAGGCCTGTCTCTGGGGCTATCCTGCAATCTTAGTTCAGATGCTATGCTGAGAACATCAACATTTACATTGACACAAGGAACATGCTGGTTACTCCTTGGATATTAAATACCAATTCTGTGGCATCCTAAAATTCTTGAGATGGTACCATGAATGTTCTTCTAAAACTATTGTTTCAATGAAATAAGAAGCAGCACAGGGTTTTTTGACAGACTTCTCTCTGCTTCTTTTGCTTGGCTCTTTGATCTCAGCAAATTGTGACATTTCTACCCCAGTTTATGTAGAGATCCAGTTTCCATTAGCAGTCTTTTTTTTTTTTTCTTGCTTGACCAGCGGTGAGGAATGATGTTGTTAGAAATTTTCTCTCTTTTTTTTTAATTTGGAAAGTTGAGTGTTCTGAGCGTATTTATCTAACTTTAGTCTTTCATCCCCAGCCTGGCATTAGCTAGTCAGAAAATTTTGGATATTATGTTTCAAAAGCTTAGTACAGATTTTGATACCACATTGCAGGATTTGATACTGGGAATGACTGAGCAGTGTTCAGGAATAATTCAGGTGGCTTTGACTGCTACTTGCCAACTCACTACTTGACTAAGCATTGAATCATATTGTAGGTTAAGTGTGGTTAATTTTTTTCCATTGAGTTCTTGAAACTTTACACATTGAGTTAGATATGTGGCTTAAGTTTAAACTGTGTTTGCCATAAGCAGGGTTCCTTGGCTTGCTGTCCAGGATGCATTTGGACAGTCCAAAAAGATCTATTTGGTGGCAATATGCTCAGTCTTTGAAATTAAATTACAGAGCAGGTAACTCTACTATTTAAAGTATGTTTTAAAAAGTAACTTTTTTAATGTACCATTTTTTGATCTCTGATCAAAAGATCAGTTTTAATTCCCTGAAAAGACGTGTAATTTCAACATTATCTGTATGATAAGTGGAGCCCATGTGTTACTTTAAGTTTATTAGACTCTTTCTTAGCTTAAAAATCCTTATTACTGACAAGGAAATAATAAAGCCTACCTTCACAGGTCACTGTGAGAGATAAGTAAGATCATTCATTCATTTATTTGTTTAACAAATATTAAGCATCTGCAGTGTACAAGGCACTGTGTTAGACACTGGGGATGTGACAGAGAACAGCATGAATTCCTTACCCTCATGGGGCTTATGTTCTACTTCCTATTTGTAAAGCACATTATAGATGGTCAATAAATCAGTAGTTCTAATTGTTGCTATCCAACATTTGCCTCAAACTTGTGATCTAAAATATGTTGTTAGCTTATTTGAGAATTTTCCAGATTTTGAATTTGAGTTAAATTAGAGATGTTGAAGAATTTCTGTAGGTATAATTGCACATTAATTTTAAGATTCTAAAGCAGTGATTCTGAATTCTGACTGCACATAAGAATGACCGGGGGAACCTTTTAAAAAAAACTCATTACCAGTGTCAGGAGGCTGTCCTCAGAGATTCTGATACAGTTGGTCTAGGGGGAGACACCAGCACTGGTATTTTTAAAAAAGCTCCTCAGGTAATTCTAATGGGCAGCTGTGGTTGAGATGTAGTTTTAAAGGTAGGAATGTTTGGTGAGTATTTACAGATTATGGTTAATGATAGATTTGCTATTTGTGTATCAGGATATATGGCTTGATATGAGAGGAGCTCTGTCATTAACTATGGATTGAACAATTTCAATGATCAGTTTCAGAATAAAATACGTGGCTTCAGAGGACCAGTGATGTGGACTGTAGGAATGACTGCCGCAGTGCGTCTGGGTCCCCTTGTCACTTTACCATGCAGAGCTTGGTATTCTCATCCTTAGAATGAGGGATACAGTTAAATGTCAGTACCAGCCTTTTGCTCTGCTATAATCTATGATTTTAGTGCCCAGTCTGTAAGTTACCTGTTACCGGGATGGTTTCCTGACCTGCTGCCTTGTTCTTCACCTTCCCTGTAGCAGATCAAACCAGTGGTGGACATCCAGCTGAAGCCTGCCAGACCATGATCTGGCCAACAGACAGCTAACTCACTCTTGAGGGAGTTCGAATAAGATACAAACATGATTATAGTCCATAAAGCATGGAAGGATGAGGACTGGGTGGGGAGCTTGATGATAACCTTGGACCACGTGTGGACTGAAGCCAACTGTGTAAAGAGAACCTCATAGAGCAGATGTGCAAGATGGGGCACAGATTTCATGAGAATGCACCTAGATAATCCATGAGACAGACAGCAAGGAGGACTTTGTCTCTGACCTCATCTCAGTTCCCGTCCCCAGGGCCCCAGCTGTGCAATTTCTGTCCTCAGACACCTGTGATGTGGCCTGCTGTGTCTTTATCATCTCTTCTTCCTCGTGCTCCCCTCAATGAGTTTCTGTCCTTTGCAACCTCGTATGCTTTGAGTAGAACATTAGGTTAGTAGAAACTTTGGGGAAACAAATGGGGCAATGATAAAATTAGAAATGGGGTAGGTAGAATGAGCAGAATAGTGCCATGTTGTGGAAGGAATGAGGGTAGTAAGTTAGAGTCTCAGCTCTGTCCCAGAATAGCTCAGTGACCTTCTCCAAGGTGCTTGACACTAGCAGGCTGGTCTAAAATGGGAATGGTGCAATCTCCTAGGGATGGTGGAGTGAAAAGTTAGATTACAGTTGTGGAAATGCTTTGAAAAGGTAAAAGGGCATGTCAGTGAGGGGATTGCCTTGTTAACTGAGATTTGGAGAAGGCAAGTTTTGAGATGTTAGCTCTCAGAGAAAGAGATAGTAGAGAAAAGAGGCTGTATGATAAAATATGCCTGAAGGACAACGTTTTTAAGTATTGATTTAACTCTAAATAAAGTATTTCTTTCCTTCTGTCCATTTTAAATTTCCACAGCTTGATTTTTCTTTCACTGCTTATTATTTCATCCTTAGAATTTCTAATTATTTCTTGTCTAACTTATCTCATACGGTTTTTTTCTAATACTTTTAGATACAGTTCAGTATTTTTCATGAGGTTCTGTTGCAAACATGGGTAAAAGAGTTCTGTGTATTATTAAGTTAATAATAAAAGTTACTGTTTTTCTCTGGGTTCAGTGAGGAGCAAGAATTGGGTCATGCATGCAAACAATTTAGCTGGTTGGTTTCCTTCTTGTTCTCTGTTGGCACATCCTAAAATCATTTTGTTGTCTGCCACTCAGTGGGCTGGGGAGACAATGGGAGAGGTTTATGACTGGAATCATAAGGGTGTCTAGAGTTCAAGGCTGAGGGAAATTGGCCCTGCAGTGAACATTTGGAAACCTGACTAAGACAGGATTTCCTCATCTTTCTACCTTACTCTACAAGATAACTTTTCATTGCCACAGTTGAGTAACTAAGAAAGATAAGGTTAAAAAAAAAATGAAAGGAAGATTGGATTGGTCATAGGTCTTTGCTATCATTTATGCATTCATTTACACCAAGTGGAATAATTCTCTGTCGTGGAAGTGCTGTTACATTTCCCAATATATCTGGACTTCAATATCATTCCTTTATTTGGAGCCACTTACAAATTCATTTTATATCAGAGGCAAAAGTATAAGGATTTTTGTAGATTTTACCACCAGAAAGACCTAGGTTATTTTTCCTTGTATTCCAAATTGTTTTCTCTTACTTTAGTGGAAAAGGAAGGTCATCAAATGCTGCTCATAGATCTGACATTGGACCACATGTTGCTTGAATCATTAGCAGCTTCTATGGAGTTACCGTACTGCCAAATATTTAAGATTTCTTTAAAAGGCATGAGGTTTATTATTTCCAGTGAGGTATGGATGGAGGATGCAATAGTCTTCTTTTAAGAAATTTACTGACAAGTTGATTAGGGTTTATAGAATTAAGTTCAGTGGAGAATCAGTGATTTTCAGAGGGTGTCTTTATTTTATTTTTATAGAATTAAATTCAGTGGAGAAGCAGTAATTTTCAGAGGGTGTCTTTATTTTATTTTTATTATTATTTTTTTTTGGTTGGTGTTTTGAACAAAAAGTGAAAATACTTAAGGATCATAGATAAAATACTGTAACAGGGCACTGAAAGAGGATTGCTAGTCCATTATTTTCTAGGGACACATTAATTACAGAAATTTAATGGAGGGCCATTAGGTGTTAAGTGTCCCTGGAAGATACTAGATACTTAACATTGTGGTTGAGTATTGTTTTGTCTGACTTTCTGTCTGTGGGTTAAATGGTATATGATTGCCTCACAGAAACTAGGAGAAGAGTTACATACCTTTGGTCAGGTCACTGTGTGACAGGATAGCTTCTTGATATCCCTCTCGAAGAATCAATTCTCCATTGACCTTTTTTTTTTAAATTGAAGTATAGTTGATCTTACAATGTGTTAATTTCTGATGTACAGCATATTCATTCATTTATACATATATGTGTGTATATATATATATTCCTTCTTATATTCTTTTTCATTATAGGTCATTACAAGGTACTGAATATAGTTCCCTATGCTATACAGTAGGACCTTGTTATTTATCTATTTTTAAATGAATTGATTAATTATTTATTTTTTGACTTATAGTTTGATGCATTCACAGTGTCTGATGACCTGGCTTTGTAGTATTGTTTATTATAAAGTATAACTTAAGTTTTGATTCATTGACTTATTCAGTAAGTCTTTTCCCATTCTGTATTTTTAACCTGTCAATTTTACTACCATTTTTCTGTGTAGTCTGAAATTTTGGTATCTTTATATCCAAAGTGATGGGCCAGCTATTAGTCTATTGGTGCATTTAGAAACAAAATACAATAATACTTTCAGGTATCCCTTCTCAATGGAGTCACATTGAGATTCACTTAATTTTCCAGCAACAGTGTGTAGTAACACATGCAAAGTATTGCCAACCAAAGATGTTCACCTGAGCCTTGGTGTCTGGGAATTTTTTTGGAGGTCATGCCAGGCCCGTAGGACCTGTACTCCACTCCCCGCTCTCCCTACCCCAGCAAAAACAAGTATGCACCCTAAATCACAAAAGTTAGGAAAAGTTAGAAAAAAAGTTTAAAGAGGGAACAAAAGGGAGGAAAACTTTTCTAGGTTAAAGTTTTGTAGTAAATTGGTATAGCATGGCCCAAGGCCTCAGGCATACAAAGAGAGATGTTCACCACAAGACGATGTGACTCAAGACCTCAGACCTACAAAAACACTCTTACCAAGCAGAATCTTCCAAGGGCTCAGAGGTTATCTCCTAGAAGCCAGTGAATGTCCATACTGAAGACAGGCGTTCCTTTGGAATGTGCGGGGTTTGAGCAACCCAGGCCTGCTGAGGTCAGTCTTTCCTGCCCATGTGTCTAGTAATATTTTGTTAGATGCTGGTCATTGTGAGTGTTACACTGCGGTGTCTCTGGATTTTGTTACCTCTTTTAAGAAGTATTGCATTATGTCCTGGCAGGCAGTTAATTTACTTGGGGAATCAGCTTGATGCTTTTGAGGTTATTTTTAGTGTTTGTGAGAGAGGATCTTGGGTATCCTTATTGTAGGCTTGGTTTATCCCTGACTCTCAAGGTGTGGCCTTTCTGGAGTGTCTGCTAAATGCCACATGTGTTTAATGAAGTCTGCACTTTGGCAGGTTGGACCTTGACTGCCCCCAGCCCTTTGTGAGCTCTGAAAGCTGTTCAGTGTAGGGCTTCCCAGTAGAGGTTTTTTTCCTGGTAGTTGTTTTCCTCTGGTGTTTGTTCTTTGCCCAGCTTTGCAGAATCTCACCCTCTGCTTAGGTATATTGCTCTTTAGCTAAAGATATAGGGAGACCCATACAAAGATTTCTAGATTTCTCTTTTTACATAGCTCATTCCCTTCTTGTACTCTGTCCTACAGATTCCAGTCACCTCATTCTCCCCGAATTCCAACCTTTTCTTCTCAACTCATTGGGGTTGCTCTGCTCTGCTCAGCTTCTCTCTCTGCCTCATAATCTGGAAAGTACTTCTAGACAGAATGCTGATTAGCTAGCTCTATTGCTCGTTTCTTTTGTTTCTCTTCCTTCGGATTCAGTCATGAAATGCCTGTTGTTTAATGACTGAAAACTGTTGTTTCATGTATTTTTTTTTTCTGATTTTCTAGTTAGTTACAGTGGGGAGAGGTATCTGGTACCAGTTATTCTGCATGATTGAAAGTGTAATTTTTTCCTGATGTAATTTTTATGTAGTGGTTAAGATCAGGGGTTGAGAATCAAAGTTCAGAGTTAGTCTCCAGCATTTACTCTTTTTCATCTTTGTAGGTTTGTTAACGTCTCTCTGACTTAGTTGCCTTATCTGCAGAATGGACATAAAAATATCTAATTCATAGGGTTTTATGAGCACTAGTTTTAATAGTGCAAGTAAAATGCTTAGTGTAACTTGTGACATATATTAAGGCTCATTCTTTGATGATGATGATGATGGTAATGAGGGTGGTGGTACTGGGCTCTGTTTGCATCATTAAGTGAGGATGTTACTGGGAAAACATGCTATTATATTAGAAAGTCAAGGTGCTACAAGTCTTACGGCAATGAATTGTCTCCGAAGTGTGACAGAATCAAGGAGAACATAGACATTTTCCTTTTCTCTGCTTGTAAGATTGTCAGAGAAGTTACAGAAAAAGTCATTAATGACTTCTAGCCGTGGCGGCTGAAAGAGTTGATGCTTGTTCTGAGATTACTCACACAGCCTTGAGGGACACAAAACTCCCAAAGACTTTGTGCAAAATGCCTTTGAAAAATCAACCTGATTATATCTTTAATGTTTTATTTCTTAGGCTGTGTGACGGGTGTGTTTATTATATTTGTCCTCATTCTTTTTGGTACACCTGAAATGTTCCATAATTGTAAACACCTGTCTTACCCATTCAAATAATCCTGATGTGCATGTTTAAAAAAAACTATTAAATTAATCATATAAATTGCAATATGATGGATAGGATAGCTCTCACTTAGGTCAAGTTTTAAAATATGTGTAGAATGTTACCATATACCTATACTTGTAATGAACGTGTGTGTGTATGTCATGCATGAAAAACGTGGTTTGGAAAGAAACAGCAATTTCAGAAAAGCATTTCTTTTCTGAGGAGAGAAATGGGTGGGAGAGAGAACAGGCAGGAGTACTAAAAGGTCTTAAATTGAATCTGATATTTTATTTCTGAAAAAATCAAATTAGATATTTGGAATAACATCTTAAGATCTGGATGATGCTTATGAGGGGTTTTGTTAGATTCTTCTCTGTATGTTTGATACATATCTTAAAAACAAATATAATAACTACAGTGTTCAACTTGGAACAAAAGCTCTTTGCTTTAGTGCCTTGGTTCATGTTAAATCAAGGCTTTTTGGGATGTTTCTGGAAATGTGATTATAAAATTTGGTTATTGTGTCTTACCCCAAGACAGTTCCAGAATATAAAGTTATGCTCAAGAGTCCAGAATGCTGCTCTGTCTGTGTGTGTGTGTGTGTGTGTGTGTGTGTGTGTGTGTATATATATATGTGTGTGTGTGTGTGTGTGTGCATATATGTATATATATATTTTTTAATTGAAGTATAGTCAGTTTACAGTGTTGTGTCAATTTCTTGTGTACAGTACAATGCTTCAGTCATACATGAACATACATATATTCATTTTCATATTCTTTTTCATATTCTTTTTCATTCTTTTCATAGGTTACTACGAGTTATTGAATATAGTTCCCTGTGCTATATAATAGGAACTTGTTGTTTATCTATTATATATATATAGGTTAGTATCTGTAAATCTCAAACTCTGTTTATCCCTTCCCACCTCCTTCTCCCTCAGTAACCATAAGTTTGTTTTCTATGTCTGTGACTTTCCTTCTGTTTTGTAAATGAGTTCGTTTATCTTTTTTTTTAAAGATTCCACATATGAGTGATATCATATAGTATTAGTCTTTCTCTTTCTGACTTACTTCACTTAGAATGACAATCTCCAGGTCCATCCATGTTGCTGCAAATGGCAGCATTTTATTATTTTTTATGGTTGAGTAGTATTCCATTCTATAAATATACCACAACTTCTGTATCCAGTCATCTGTCGATGGACATTTGGGTTGTTTCCATGTCTTGGCTATTGCAAATAGTGCTTCTGTGAGCATTGGGGTGTATGTGTCTTTTTGAATTAAGGTTCCCTCTGGATATATGCTCAGGAGTGGGATTGCTGGATCATATGGTAAATCTATTTTTAGTCTTTTGAGGAATCTCCATGCTGTTTTTTCTAACAGCTGCACCAAACTACTCTCACCAATGTTGTAGGAAGGTTTCTTTTTCTCCACAACCTCTCCAGTATTTATCATTTATGAACTTTTGAATGATGGCCATTCTGGCTGGTGTGAGGTGGTACCTCATTGTAAAAGGTATATTTTAATGTCAGAGAAATAATGTTAGAGTCTGTGGGCATTGAAATAGGTTCATTTTCTTTTACAAATTGATTTAAATTTTTCTTACAAGTAGCACATGGCTTGAAAAAAATCAAAGAAGACTGAGTGTTTCAAATGAAAAGTGGCATTTGTTGGCTCCTCCGTTCCTAATCCTGAGTCATTAATAGGTTGAACTTTTAGTAAGATTCACCTTGAAGAGGAAAAAGATATCTATGTATGTATATAAGAACACTATAATGGTTTAGGAAAAGCACCTGCAGTTGTGCAGTTGAGGGTGTGATGGAAATGAAGGTTCACACTGAAGAGACTTTCTAAGTCATGATTTGGTATTTTTTTAAACGCCGTATAAAAGGCTCAGTGTCTCTTGCATTGTTAGCTTGTGTTTCTTTTAACCTTCATTCCTTAAAGGCCCATCCTAAAAAAGATTCAGCCTTGTTTTTTCCCCTCCATCAAAGACTGCATCTCAAAAATGGTACTAATTTAAGCCCTGCTAAATGTCCAGATGCAGCACCTGGGAAAATGAAGTTCAGAAGTTCAGGATTTGGAACTGCTTAAGCTAGGATATTTCTTCTTGCTGTGGTTGCAGGTCTGGTTGTAGGAGCTGGTAACCTCTTTCGGGTGGGCATTGTTCCATTGTAACAGATGGCCCGAAGTGTGGACGTGCCAGAGAGTGAGGCCCGAGTGTGAACTTGTTCAAGAAGTTGAGACAGTTCTCAGAATATCTTCTTCTCCCAGTGATAGCCTTGTCATTGCAACTAGGACTTTCTGGGTTGGAAGAGTGAACTCCATGATGCCTGAGAGAAGCCTTTAGAGCTTTGTTGTCCAATACGGTAGCACTGGCTACATGTGGCTGTGGGCACAGGAAATGTGACTCGTCCAAGATGAGATGTGCTCTTAAGTATAAAAGGCACACCAGATTTTGTATAAAAAAACTCTCATTAATAATTTTTAATTTTGATTAATGTTGAAATAATATTTGGGGCTCACTGGGTTAAATAAGGTAAAATTAATTTCACCTGTTTCTCTTTTTTAAATACGGCTACTAGAAAATTTAAATTTATGTATGTGGCTTGCTGTATATTTTGAGTAAAAAGTGCTGTTTTGGGGAGAATCTTCCCTGGGGATGTACATGAAACTTGGTCCCACTGTCACTTTGACATGACTGTGCACTTTGAAATATGTCAGCTCAGATATGGAATTAAAACCTTGGAATTTTTAAAACCTTTTAAAAATTTTTTTATTGAAGTGTAGTTGATTTACAATGTTTTAGGTATATAGCAAAGCAATTCTGTTTTGTATATATACATACATACATTTTTTTTCTTTTCAGATTCTTTTCCATTATATGTTATTACAAGAAATTGAATACAGTTCCCTGTGCTACACAGTAGATCCTTGTTGTTTATCTATTTTATATATAGTAATGTGTATCTAAAACCTTGGAGTTTGTAAATTAGTTTCTTAAGAACTTGCAGTTTAAATGTAGGAATAAAAGCAAGAGTAGGATTTTTTTTTGTTTCCGTAGTGAAAGAAGTTTTAGAAACTAAGAGCTTTGCAGAGCTAAAAATTCATTCCCATTGTTTTATTTTTAAGCTCTATTTTAAGTTTCTACCAGGACAAAAATGTTCACCCCCTCGTGGGTTCCGATGGCCTGGTAAAACCTCTTTGTGAGCCCAGGGGATGTGATGGAACTGGCACAGGAGAAAATGAACTTGGGCTCCATGAATGTGCAGGGCTTGCAGAGTCCATTGTCATAAGCCAGCGCAGAGCTTCTGCGGGGAGGCTGGGCAGCCCATCCCCTGCACTTTGGACAGCAGCGCATCAAGACGTCTTTCCAAGGAACCCTACCCGGGTGCAGGAGAGAAAAGCGAAAACATAGAAATAGGAACGTGTAATTAGAGGGCATACATACACACATTCAGTAAGACTGCTTGGCATCTGTCCCTGTGCGTGTGCGTTTTTCTGGAAAAAAGTTAGATGAGGTTTTCCATAACTTTTTTTTTTCTTAAAGCCTCATTGTAGGATATTTTCCGGCCCTACATTTTTCCAGTAACTTCAACTCAAAGCTCATAGCAATGAGGCACTTTCTTGTCAAAGGTGAGTCAAAAATGGGAACCTTTTAATTCTGTCACATGACGCCGGATGTTACAAAGCAGTGCGAGCAAGTTCATTTTTGTCCCCTTCAGTCGTCAGACTTTTAGCGCATTGCCCTCTTCACCATTGCGAAAGCCGGGAACGCAGAGGGTAGGTCAGATACTCGCCGTAGAAAATGCATTCAGGAGCGTGCACATGAAGCGGGTTATAAATAGTGCCTGCCCTAACAATGCTGGGATTTTCTCAGCTTCTGGAGACATTGAAGCCTTTGTTTTATGGGTCGCTGCCCTCTCCCCCACCCTGTAAGCTTGAGTCATAAAGCCCAGAAAACTAATGAAGTTGCTGAAACCTAAAATCGAATGGGCAGGATGTCTGGGGAACAGTGAGAGATGGCAGAAACCTGGTGCTCGGACTCGAGGTGGCCGCTCTGCTGCAGTCCTGCAACTTGCTCGCTTTCCATTAAATTGTTTCAGGCCCTTGAATCCATGGTTTTCCTTCAATAGAAATTAGACTTAGATTGAAAAAATTAAAAGAAACATAAGTGTATAGCAACAAGGCTAATATTAGCTCCTGAATTCTCCATGTAGAATAGGAAAGAAAAAAAATCTATCCATGAAAGCAAAGTACAAGCCACATTGTCTTGATGGCGTGTGTGTGTGTGTGTGTACATGTATAACCATAGAACCAAGAGTGGCTTTTGCAATTAGTAGTTGTTTTCAGCCATTTAAGGTAAAAACAAAAATAAAAACCATACACCAGAGACTGTATGGCTCTCACAAAGCCTAAAATATTTACTGCCCTTGGTTTAGAATGTGCTTGCTAGATAACATGATAACTTGATGTATAATCAAGTAAAACTTCTTTTCTTGGATTTGATTAATTCACCCAAAAAATATTTCTTGAGTATTTGTTCTGTTCCTAGCACTGTTCTAGATACTAGGGAATAAAGTTAAAAAAAAAAAAAAGATATTCCTGTCTTCACAAAGCTTACCTTCCTGTGGAGGAAGAAAGACCAAACCTGAGCACACCCAGTGGAAATAGGAAACTGAAAGATTAAGTCCCAGGTGGACAGAGCGGCTGAGTGTGAGATGGGGCACAACAGAGGGAGCTGTGTGTCTCGCCCTCTCCTCCTCCTTCCTTGGGCTGTGCTGTGAAATGGTGACTAAGTTATTTCCCAGACTTTGCGTTCACCCTCATCCCCTGCCGCCCACACATAAGCACAAAACGTTGTTTACTTGTCCCTGTGATTTCCTTATTTTCTATGTTATTTCTTTCCCCAGATCTCTTTTAGCACCAACTGAAATTCATGATTTCAACTCAAGCTCACTGAGTCCTAAGTTAGGTTGGTCTTCACCAGGAATACTTATTTCCATCCTTCCCTTTCAGTCAGCTTTTCTGTGTCCTTCTACTGAAGGCTAGTTGCTTGTATGTAGCTTATAGTTGGGTTTTGAACCTAAGTCTTTTATGCTTCCCACCCCCCTCTCTTCTGGAAATAGGGGTCATGATTTGTTTTACTTCTTCTAGCATCAAGGCCCTTCCCCAACCTGATGCGCTCTGAAAAGCCTGCATTTGGTGATTTGCTCCTTAGCGAGTTTAATTAACCACTGTTGGTTTTATTTTGAATCTTCCCTGTTGCTGGAATCCTTTGTGGCACTGCCTGATCATCAATCCTGCTCTCCTGAGCATGTGAGTAGTGGAGTGTGATTTCTGTTCTGGTTCCGAAGATGCCCTCCCCAGCCTGCACTCTGGTTCGCACAAGGACCAGAGCTTGGACAGAAGGCCACGACGGACAGACACACAGGCCTGGAATTATCCTCTTACAGAACAGTCACCCCATGCGTGTGAACAGCTAAGCAAAGGTCAGAATATGAGCAACGTTATTTATGGCTCAGTGAGCGATTTGATATTTGAACTCTGTCATCGTTTGTCAGAACATTGGTATTATTAGTGCTGTGCCAGGCTAAGGACTATTTAAAAAGTGATTTGCGACAAACTCAGAAAAAAAAGAAGAGGCGTAAAAAGAGGACAGTTTAGATGTATCCCAGGAAGTTAGAGCCCTGCACCTGCCTCGGAAGTAGTTCTGTTATTCCTGCTGCTATCCGGCTCGTTTGCCTCTTAACAAGAATTTCCCTCCAAGTCAGTTTTGTTACCTTTAACCAGGATAGTACTCCCAGGATGAAGTTAATATCTGTAGCATGCATGGAGGATGTTGGCTTACTAGAATTTACTGCAATTGCTTCCTGTAGGGTGTGTGGTTAGTTATCAATTTATTGTCTCTCAGGTTTATTCACACTCTATTGCCTGCTGTGTGACAATGGATCTGGACTCTGAATGTTTTTCCTGTGCCGACGGGCCTGATACTGAGCTTTGTCAGGTGAGGGCCCTGGAGAGACATTGCAAGAGGAAGGCGATCTCCTTCCTGCAGCTGGTGTGTGCGCTCACCTGGCTTCTGCTCCTTATACCTGCCATTTGTATATTCTTTAAGGTTCTATTTACTTCTTACTAGCTGTTATAGTTAATAATTCCTTATATTAAACTTTCTCCATTCTAAGTACTGAAGGATACAGGGTCCCATCAGCAGAATTAGGTTCTGTTCTTACAAGAAGTAAGTAGGTAACAGAATCTAAAGGATTCATACAAAGGAGCATGAAATAAGAATGTATATGCTCGTATACATTTCTTTGTGTTCTTCTGATTGAATGACCAAGTCTTAGGAAAAAGTGGAAATCTGCAATTATCTGTAGTAAAGGAGGAGGTTCATGGTTCTGATGAGCCGAGAGTAAACAGTTCCACAGAAGATGGTGTCTGACAAACTGAATGTTCTGCTTTCTGTGAGAGCTTCAGGATGTGTGGACGAGGCTGCCGTGGGACCCAGCGGTAAGTGGTATAATTCAGTTCCTGGGGATTGTCTGCGGAGCTGTGATATCTACACTGATAATCCGAAGTTGATTAAATGTCCATGTCAAGTGTGTTTCCTTGTACCCTTGTAGCATGTGATAGGGTTGCGAGCAGTTGCTCTTTTGTTCCCCTTTTCTGTGTGAGTGCTGCAGCAGTGTGATAGCAGCAAGTGTAGGACTCAGGAAAAAAGAATAGACCAGACTAAGGTGCCCTGAGGATTATCAGGGCTGATTCCTCCCATTTTGGGATGAGCAGACTGACCACAGGTGAGATTAAATGCCTTCCTCTCAGGAGTATGCACCTAGTTAGAGAACAGAAGAATACACCAAGATACATTTTTTTTTATTCCTAGTCAGTTTTTTTTCCCACTTCCAATCTATTTACTTTCAAACCTGTAATGATTTATTTTCTTTTTGGGGTTTATTTGTTTATTATTTATTTTAATGGGGGTACTGGGGATTGACCCCAGGACCTTGTGCACACTAAGCATGCGCTCTGCCACTTAAGCTATGTCCTCCCCCTATTTTCTTACATTTGTACTTGAAGCCTCCAAAAATACAATATATGCTTCAT
Organism: Vicugna pacos; assembly: GCF_048564905.1. NCBI lineage: Eukaryota > Metazoa > Chordata > Mammalia > Artiodactyla > Camelidae > Vicugna > Vicugna pacos. The sequence goes on from NC_133003.1 coordinate 37,672,306, forward strand.
TAAAGAATATTTGAGTCTGAATAGATTAAAAGGATAAAGCAGAAAATGCCTTGAGTAGGTGCATTGTTTTTTGATTAAAAATATTTTATTGAAGTGTAATCTATTCTGAGAAAAGGCACTCACTTGTTGTAAGTGTAGAGCAAGATGAATTTTTTAGAAACTGGACTCTTGTTATCCAGCTCTGAGATCAATCAGTCAAATGATATCTGTACCCCAGATGTTCCCTTCTTGTGCCCTTTAGTCGTTCCCCACTCCCAGGAGTGGCCACCGTCCTGACTCCTAACAGCATAGATGAATTGTGCCTGCTTCCTGCTTTATAGAAATGGAATCAGTCATACAGCAGGCCCTTGCCTGTGCTGGCATCTGTTGATCATAATCACATCTGAGACATTCATCTGTGTTGCTGTGGGTGATTGTAGTTGATTCGTTTTCATTGTTACATGGTATTTCATGGAATAAATCTAACTGCAGCGTATTTATCTGTTCTCTTGTTGATGGGCATGTAGGGAGTTTTCTAGTTTGGGGCATTTACCAACAGTGCATCTGTGATCATTTGTCTCTGTAATTATTTTTTAATGTTTGGACATTAAGAGATAGGGAAGCGTGAGGCTAAGGGCACAAGCTTGGAATTAGACAAACACATTAACTTTGATCTTAAGTCAAGTTGTTTACATCCTTGAGCCTTCTCCTGATTTGAAATGGGCATTCTAATTCCAGTCCTGCAGGGTTTTGGAAAAAAATTGTGTGAAATCATAGATGCTCTACATCATATTTGACACATTATAAGTTCTCAAAGGATAGAAGTTGCTATTTTTCAAATTAAGCTTTTATAAATTGTAGCAAAGCACGAGCATAATTTACTGTTTCTTTCTGTTGCTTATACACACTGTTTTCGGGTTTTGTTTTGTATTTTTCTTTTTTTCAGAGCTTGCACGTGCTTTATTTGAATCATCCTTTCTCCCCTCTCCCTTCCCCCATGCTACACTTATTACTTGCCTATTGTAATCCAGGTTGGGGGCAGGGACTGAAGAGAAGTTTTTACCAGACATCATTCTTGAGTTTTCTTCTCAGTTTTTGCTGTGTAGGCTCACCATGATAACACCATTTGCTTACTGTTTTTTTCTTATTTTGCCTTCATCAGCTCACCTTGTTTCACTTTGCTTTGCCCAAAGATGTAGAAATCCTTACAATAAGGGGTTTGTATGCCTGCACCTCAGTGACCTGGGCAACCTGTGAGAAATGAGGAATCAACAGTTTCATTCTGTAATTCAATAACTGTTTACTCCTTCCGCCAGATGGTGTGGTAGAAGCTGTGTGGGGCTTAAAGGCAACAGTCAAATCCTGCCTCTAGAAAATGCATGTTATAAGTACCGTCAGTAACATCCTCGCCTTTATTTATAATTGGCCCAAAGCTAAGATTACTTGCCTGGGTGCCAGCTAATAAGTCAGTCAGTGAGTATTGACTCCGTGATCAGCCTCAAGCAGGCTTTCCTCTGGAATGCACATTTAGTTGGACTTTCAGGAAAATCATTAACTCATCCCAACCTAAGGAAGCTCTGTAAATGACTAGAGATTTCAGGATTATGTTTGTATAGTTTCAAAGGTTGAATTTTGAAATAAAGGATAATTTAAGAAGGTAAGCTAGCATCCTTCATTAATCTGGAGCTATTTTAATGAAAAGGAAAAAAAGAGAAAAGGGCAACCTGTTTGCTTCTTAGGAGAGTCATATGTCAGTTTTGTTTATAAATTATGTTTAATCTACTTTTATTTAGGTTGGATATATAGGATAAATTTCAAGTAGGTAATATTAGCAAACTTAGAAGAGGTAAAAGAAAACAGTTGTGGACCAATCATGCATCATTTTAGCAGCATTTTTAAAACTTCATACTAGTTTGCACAGTAAATACATTTCTGTAAAGCTGCAGATACATAAATATAGAAGATAAATACATAGAGATTACATTTTATAAATGGAATAATATGAAACCATCATCATGTTTAGATATATAAAATGGATCTCATTATAATCATTCTACAAAATGTAGTATTTGTTATAAAATGAAAAATCTGTTCCTAATTTCTATGTTTAAATCTTGGGGTAATTTGAAGTGAGGCACAGTCAATATATTAATGTATTCTTGGGCTATAATATTATGAGCATCATGGACTTGATAATTTTATCCCCAGATAGTTGAAATAAGCATCTGACAGAAATGTCATAAGAAACAGAACACCATTTTTCTCATCAGCTGAAAAGAAAAGCACTGGCATCTGAATTGAAAATGGAAATCTCCAACATATGTGTGTTTGTGTTTATGATGTTAGAGTCGTGCTACTCCAAGTATGGTCCGTGGACTAGACTGGTTCATGAACTGTCTGTCTGTCTGCAGTGAGGTACAGACAGAAAGTGAGTGTTCAAAAACCTTTATAGCAGTTGGACAGAGTGATTGTAAGTCTCTTCAACTTAATGTAAATTTGGGCTAGCATATTTGTGTATCTGTTTTATTTTTCATTTCATTTGTCTAAGAATTCATTTTTTATTATAGTTTACCAAAGGATTGATCTGTATTGGATTTGAAATTAAAAAAAAATATACAGACTGGTGCAAACCACAAATCACAAATGGTTTGAGAAGCATTGGTGAGAAACTCATATTACCGAGGCAGACAGTGTACTTTCTCATCTTCCAAAGACGTGATTTACGATGTGGAATACTGTGGCTTGTGCTGCGTTTTGCGTTGAGTTTTCCTAATCCCTTGTTAACCATATCCTGTAATCTTTCTAACATATCTGTTCTGTCTATTTAATTGTGACATTTCAGTCCACTGATTTCCTAGGATGATTTTCAAAAAAGTAATTCTTTGGATTTATTCCTTCGTTCAGCTGTTATTTGTTTATTGAGCATCTGACTGTGTGCCCACACTGTTCTAAGCACTGGAAATTCAGCAGTCACCAAACCAAACCAAAAACAATCCCGTGTTCTCTTTTAACTTATATGGAAGGAGTTAAAATATGTAAACATATGTATACACACGTGTGTACATACACACACGAATGAACTTCATGGTGGTGTTTTGGTCCAGTGCTGTCCAGTTCCACTTGCGCCATGCCTGTATGCGCTCCTCTGCTTGGTGGATGTTAAGGTCACCTTTGATGTGGTTTTGTGCTGAACCCTGTGACTAGCCCAGAGTGCCCAGGTGACAAGTGTCGGTGGCTTCCCTCAGGGCCACTGGTGCTTGAGCATGGCTTCCCTAGACTGGTGAGGACGGTGGAACCAGTGGAGCCTCAGAGACTGGGGGAGTAACCTTGGTATCCACTGTCCTGAACTGGTGCCCCCTGGGATGTTGTTAAATACAGAGTTAGTTCCGGGGTGTTTCTTTGGTTCAGCCAGAGGGACTGTGGCTCCTGTAGGATGTCGTTCAGATCCTGAGAGTCTAGGAGGGAACTGTCAGTCCTCTGAAATTAGGACAGTGTTGTGTGCGTCTGTACTTTCTGGGGTGAGGGCTCCTAGTTTTCATCAGCTTGTACAAGTAACTCATGACCCTGAACGCTAAAGAATCTTTGCTGTCCGGTAGCCAAAGAGGCTTTTGTCCTCTATTATTTCGTCTGGTTTTAGCTCCTCCTGCTTTGTCCCTTGGGCTTCCCTGCATTAGCTAGACCTGCCTGCTCGCTCTTTCTCCAGCGTGCCACACGTGGTCCCACCTGGGATGCCCGACCTCCAGCCACCCACAGAGCTCATCTCCTCACGTCCTTTAAGCCTTCGCTCCAACACCCTCCAGCCTTACCCCAGCTACTTTATTTATAGCAGCATCCCTCTCCTGCCCCTGTCTGGGTCCTTGCTGCTTTGTTTTTACCCCTAGTACTTGCTGCCTTTAACATCTTAGATGGCTTAGTTATTTATCAAGTTTATTGTCCATATTCTCCTTCTCACCCTGATACTCCGCAGAAATAGAGATTTTTGTCTCTTTGTTCATTGCTGTATCCCCAGCTGCCTCAACCAGTTCAATAAATATTTCATGAGTGGATAAATGAATAAATGATCGAATATGGGAATCTGACACTTTCAAAGTGTACCACATGGAGCTTAAATTCTGCCACTTTAGCTGAGATTCCTCACATTGCTCTGTGTGTATTCCATCCCACTGGTCATGGTTTCATGAATCTCAGTTCTTATGTTGCCATAAATCGGCTTTCACTAGACCTCCTTGTTTTTCTTTCCATGCTTCAAATATTCCTATGAGGCACTTTCATTTTTTCTTGCTGTTTTTCACAGTTTGTTGAATTTTACCTTACCCTAGACCCTCGAAGCGTTCATGTATAAGACTTTAGGCAAGTTAGCTGGCCTCTCCATTCCTCAGTTTATTCATCTGTAAAATGGGAATAATAATAATAATAATAGTAGTAGTAGTAGTAGTAGTAGTAGTAGTAGTAGTAGTAGTAGTAGTAGTAGTAGTAGTAGTAGTAGTAGTAGTATATGACCTTGCAAGATTACTGTGAGGGTGAAATAAGATGATAATTGTAAGGTGGATGATGGCACAGTGCCTGGCATGAATATACTGGTTGTGTTAATGCTGATGGCAGTAAAAGTATCTTTTTAAAAAATATTTCTGGGGGAAGGTAATTAGGTATTATTTATTTTACTGGAAGTACTGGGGATTGAACCTAGGACCTCATGCATGCTAAGCATGCTTTCTACCACTGAGCTAGACCTTCCCTCCTGACAATAAAAGTACCTTATGGCTCAGCATAATGTCTGCATGTGGCAGGCACAGAGTAAATGGCCATTGTTACAATTATATTTTTCTCTCCCATGATTCCCACCTCTAATGACACAGTCCCAGAGAGTCCCCAGAGAGTAGGGCATTAACAGAACATTCTAGAGAAGGTTGAGGGTTGTCCTTCTTTCTCTTCCTCTTTTCTTCCTCTTTCTTTTCCATGCATGGTTTCTCTTTCCTCTCCTTGTAATGGAATGAATTTCAAGTTTGAAATTCTTTTTTTCCTGTGCAAATCTGATCCCAGTTGTCACCATGATCATGGTACTCAGTCTTTTTTTTTTTTTTGCGACATTCTGTTTGAATGGATAGCAGTAGGTCCTTGAGATGTCTTTCCACATATGTATTTTACAACAATCACCATTTCTGGCAATGGTTTCTTTTTCTTTTCTTTCTTTTTTTTTTTTTTTTGGAGGGCGTTTCAAGGAGCTGTCTTGTAAAATCTCTGAATGCCTGGGTTATTTGCTTTCCGTCCTTTTCTCCTCAGGGCCAAGTTAGTAAAAGCCTCAGATTTGAATCTTACAGGTAATCAATCAGCAAATGTTTATTAAGTTTATATGCAGAAGACTTTTGGAGCAGCAGAATGGCCTGGTGAAAGGTGAGCTATAGAAGGATCAGTCTGGGGACTATGTGGGTCGTTGGTGGAGAGGGTGTTGCAAACCCAGCAGAGAAGAGAGCGGAGGCTGGATTGTGGGAAATGGCAGGAACCAGAAGTGTAGCAGCGCCGGTGGGAATGGAAGCTGGGGTGATGCTCAGGGTATCCAGGTGTCTGGCTTTCCTGGGTAGGGCCAACAGTCTCCCAGAGCATTTGCCTTGGTTTCCATTTCCACCAGCAGTGCCTGAGAGTTCTGCATGGTCCCTGTTCTTGCCAACACTTGGTTACTAATGCTGTATAACCAGTCATACTCAAATTAGTGTTTGAAAACAATAACTATCATTTTATTATCAATCATGGTTTCTGTGGGTCAGGCATTCAGTGGGGCTGTGCTGGGAAGTTCTGGCGCAGGACCTCTCATGAGGCTGTAGACAGATGGTGGCTGCCAGACCTTCTGAAAGAGGGAACCATTGGTGGTCAATATAAACCCCATCTTACTGTCTTTCTCCATCCCAAGGCACAGGGCCAGACTGGGGCAAGCCAAGAGATGTGGAAGTCCTGGCCCTGCCAAGGAATGAAATGAACATTTATTGAGCATCTCTTGTGGGATAGACCTTGTGCAAGATGTTCTTCTATTATATGAGGTTTTTATTTCCTTCAGTATGATCTTCCCTTCAAAGTTAGCTTCCTAAACAAACCTTTCCTTAACAACCCTGTATTTGAATACACCGTCTTCTTTATTTCCATCTTATTGCTCCATTTATTGGCTCCCTAGCTCTCTTCTCTGTTTGCACACTATGTGTAGTTTATTACCTGTCCACCTGCCTTCCTCTATCCCCGAGCATGAGACTGAGGGTTCATGACAACAGGGACTCTGCCTCCCTCATGCACTGCTGTTAACCAAGTAGTGTGGCCACGTGAAATTTAGGGCATCCACTGAAATTTGAATTTCAGATCAAAACCAATAATATTTTAGTATAAATGTATCTCAAATATGGGACTTTAACAAATGTATCTCAAATAATTAAAATCTGAAATGTATGTCTCAAATGCAAGACATGCTACACTGAAATATTTGTGGTTCATTTGAAGCTCAAATTTAAATTGAGTTTTATTTGCTACATCTGGCTACCCAGGTACCTGATATTTAGCACAGTGTGTGGCACATGATAGAAGCTCAGCAAATATTTGAATCAGTGAATGAGGAAATGAAGGAGCTCATATCTTTTTCATGAACAGTTCTGCAAGGTGGATATTATTATTTTAAAGATAGGGAAATTGATATTCAAATAATTTAGTAAGTCTGTCCATGGGCCTAGAGACATTTGGGACAGGGTGGAGGTAAGAGGCCCATTTTGAAAGCTGCTCTTTTCAGTTATCTTTGATTCTTTTCACTGCCTCATGCTGCCTCACCTTGTTAAAGGAAATTTCCTCCTCATAGCAGTCATATTTCTTCACTGTATCAACAGAAAACTAAACTGTCTTGAATTTAAACAGAGAATTTATTAAAGGATTTTCAGGAGCCCAGGGTGCCTGGGAGGCCAGAGGAGCATACCTGAGGCAGAGCAGCTCAGAGCCATGTCCCAGCACACGAGCACTGATCCAGTGGAATAATGAGGTTGCCATCGCTGGGCCCAGATACTGCCATCGCTGATCCCACTAACACAGACCGTTAAACTACACGGCCCTTTGGCTGTGTGGCCCTAGCCCTGAGGCCTTCCAGACGTAGCTACTTCTTTCCTTGTCAGTGTACACAGTTCTACACAGTCTGGCCCAGGCGTATCTGATTGGCAGAACCGGAATCACATCTGCATCCTAGCTGCAAGGGAGTCTGGGATAGTGAACGTTTGGCTTCCAAGATCAAAGCTGTCTCTGTCTCCTTCTAAACTCATAAGGATGGGAATTCTCCAAATGTACAAAGTGTCTTGAAAGGTGCTAGGTAGCCTAAAATATAGTACTAACAGCTCCTTTGAACTTTGGTAGTACAATCCCTTCTAATTTTTTAAAACAGGCATTACTTTCTACCTTGTTTGAAAATAGGATTTATGTTTGCTTTAAATTAAAAAAAATTTATTTATGTATTTTTTATTGAGGTATGGTTGATTTACAGTGTCGTGTACAGCCTAGTGTTTGCTTTAGTTTTTTTTTAGTGTGCCCAGAGAATTGAGCCTGTACTCACAGGAGGTACTCAGTACACAAGTGAATAAAAGCTCAATTCTGTGTGGTGAGATTTTACTGCTGACTTTAACTTTATTCATATGTATTTTAAAAACCTCCTGTTATGAACATTTGTAATAAAAAATTAAGTTTTCAAAACTTGGTAAGTAACTGGGAGAAACGCTATTGTGCTGAAATCCCTTATCCACACTCCCAAAATTTTGAAGTCTTTGAATGTTGATTTTTTTTTTGAATCTCATTTGGCAGAATTACCTGACCTGAAATGACATGAGGCTATTTATAGTCTTTATTATCCCTCTTAGTTGAATATTCATGTTTTCTGCAGAAATATTAATGCAGTTGATTACTAGCTACTGCCCTGATCACACTAGGGATATTATTTTGTGTATATACTTTGGATATTATTTTGTGTATATACTTTGTTATTGTTACAAAATCTAGAAAATTCTGATATCTAAGACCCATCAGTCCCCAAGGTTTTTTTTTTTTGAAGTGTGTGTGTGTGTGTGTGTGTTTACACACATGCATACTCTGTACATAGAAATTTCTGGAATGATACATTGAAAATTGTCAGCAACGATTACCTCTAAGAGAAAGGATTGGATGGGGGAGACAGTGAGAGATGAATTTATGTCTCATATTTCTTATTATTCTTATTCTTCAGTATTCCTAATTTTTATTATAAGATGATTGCCTTTTTCAATGAAAGAAATGAGGAGAATTGGCTGGAGGTTTTATTGCGTGTAGGAAAATAGTGGTAATAGTAACATTAAAAGACAATTTATCAAGCAGGCTCTGCCTTCACATCCTAGTTCAACATTACTGACTGCTGACAGGGACCCAGAGAACGTTAAACACACACCAGCAGCTTCTTGCCTCTTGGATAATGTGCGTGCTCTGGTGGCAGGGAATTTGCATCAGCAAAAACACCAATTTCACTTAAAAAAATAAAATCAAGGCACTCAAAAATATGATGAGTAAATGCAACTCCTGTTATCAGTGATGGGTTTGGCTTGTTTTCCGAAGTCTGGACGATTACTCATCCTCTGTACATTTGGAGAAGTGCTTTACCAAAAGCCAGATGCAGACGTAGTAGCAGGGGTTAGTAGGTGGATGAGAGCATTAAACACAGTGAGTTTTTGGAGCCCTGGTTTGTAGCTGTTTTTGGCTTGTCAACAGGCTACTTTTGTGAGTCAGCCTATAGGATGGCTTCCCAGGGTAAGTCTGATTTTGCTTTTCTGAGTTTAAAAATCTGTGTGGTCAAGGAGATCTGACTGGTTGCCTTTTGCATTGGATTCTGTACTTAATAGTGCCTGCATTTCTTCTGTGAGAAAGGCATTTATCTTATTCCAGCCTATCCTGGGGTTCCTGCTACTGATTTTTATAGCTTTGCCTCACCTGCCCCTAATTTTTAAAGTGAAATGTCTGAGTGCTGAAAGGATTTGCAAGGGGAATTGCAAAGGTCATAACTAAGTTCTGCGGCTGGCGTGCAGAGAGCCCTGTGATTGCCCACAGCCCTCTGTGACCCTTTCTTTTAAAGAGGATGTTTCTAATAAATGAGTGTAGTGCGCTTACGTGCTTGTTTATGACCTTAAAAATGGTTTAGCTCTTGCTGAGTGGCCATTACTGATGCTTTATGACATGTTATAATGATTTCAACCGGCACTTTTTGGGGGGGGGTGTTAAAACAACGTCATGCATCGGTCAATGTGCAGTTTTTTTCCTTTCTTTTTAAAGAGACTCAGGGGAACATTCAACATTAGAATAAGTCCCTGGCTTCTGACCTCAGAGAATGTTGGTTATTGAGGTCAGGAAAAGTGAGGATTCGCCAAGTTCTCACAAATGAGCTTTGTGGTAATTGCTGATGATATTATAAAACATTGCTTTTCCCACTAGATGTTAAATGCCCCTTTTCATTAGCTATAGTATGGAGAGCAAAATCATGTGATTTTTTTTTTTTAATGTTTACCCATAGCTACTTTTAAAGGGCAGTTTTCATTTTGTGGCTGCTTTTTTTTCTTCCAGTGTCTAGCGCAGTTGAGGACTTTGTCTTCTTGTATCTTTTTAGGACACTGGTGAATAAGGGGTTCTGAGAAGCTCTCTGAACAGAAGGGGATGAGCAGGAGCCTGGGCTGGAGGAGATGGAGGGGCTGGAGGAACCTAATGGCATCGTCTGCCAGCTGTGGATATATTGCCCTCTCCCTCCCTCTCCAGCTCTCAGGCTGAAGGAGGTCACTGTAATGTGAGGGCTGGGACATGCTGGTGTCTGATAGTTTTTCTGAGTAGTGGTAACATCTCTGTGGTCTCAGAAGGGAACTTGCGTCAAGATTTCCGTTCATTAGTGCTCAGTACCCACCAAGGAGAAAACTGATCTACTCTAAATGCAGTCCTACCTCAAGCAAGACTGAAAGATTAAAAGGAGTAGGGAATTTCAGTTGATTGCTTTTTTAAATGAAAATCATTTAGAAATCAAAGCCCTCATGTTCTTAGTATATGTATCACCTAAAAATATTTGTATCCCCCAGGGTCTGAAGCCCTGGGCCAAGAGCTGTGTGAAGTTGGAGATTAATGTGGTTCATCTTTCTAGAGCATCAATAATTCTTGAATATTTGAGAGAAGGGGGCAAAAGTTTCAGTAATCCAACTGGTCAGTAATTTAGGAACTGTTTCCTGTTGATAAAGCAAGGGTATATTATAGGGTAGGGTGTGAAATAAAATGTGAGGCTGCAAAGAGACCTCTCCCTTGCTGACGGTGAATTCAGACCATGCTCCTGAATCCAGAATTGCTTCCTGTGCTTCTTGCAAGCAAGGGTGTCTCCTCTGCTGAGATGTGCTTTGGTGGAAAAGTTATGGGGTTTGCTTTCGCCCCTTCTCAAATGCAATCTTTGTGAGAAGACTTCTATGAATACAAAAGGGTGAGTTGCTGTGAGGTTTGAGAAAAGCTATTGCCCTGGGTGACCTGGACACTTAATCCACCATGTCACACACACAGGTACTTTGAAAGGGACAGGAATCTTGACTGAAGGCTTAGCTACCACATGGAAATTTTTATCATAATAAGACAGCGGTCTTTTTCCCTGCGAGAGGGAGAAGCGTAAAATGTAGTGGAGCCTGGCACCTGAATGACACCTGAAGATGTAACCCTGTGACCTTTTCCAGTGTTCCCTCCCTCCCTGCTTTGGAACCTGAATAATGACTTACCTAAGCAGCTTTCTTTTCTTTTCTTTTTTTTAAGAGAAGAGTAAAATCAATTATCAGTGATTTCAGAGCACTTTATTTTGTGCTTGAATTATCTAGCCTCTTTTGATTTTGTCCTTTTTGCCCTCATTTCTCAACGTTTCTCAGCATCTCATCAAAGGACAGGAGAAGATGCAACCCCTCTGCAGCTTTTTATGTCTAGTTGTTTGGGAATTTAACTTAAATGGATAGAATGACATACACATTTCTCATTTTGTGGGAAAGAAAATTCAGGAATATACATGTTTGAACTTAGTCTTGGATACATACACACACTTGTATGTTTCTGATCTATATCTATCTATACCTTCCATGGAATGTACTAAACTCTTAAATCCGTAATCACACACACACATGCACAAAATGAAATCTTAAAATAACCCTGCTAGAAGAAATAAAGAGGGAAAATTAGTAGGCAGTCTTCATGACACTTTAATGTGTGTATTTATTACTTAGAAATATTCAAATACAGCTTTGTTTTGTGTCGTTAATTTTGGTGGCACAGTATTTGAAAAGGTGACAGATAAAAGGGCAGAATGCAGTACTTGAAGCTGTAATTTGCAGGAGGCTGACAATACCAGTCCATTTTCTTTTCCAAATGTGCTATTTATATAATTTATATTTTTAACAAATCTTAGAACTAGAATGAAAACAGTAATTAATCTTAAGGGCAAGAAACATTGCAACTATGCCAAATTTGGAAACTGTAAGAAATTCTCTCAGTAGTTAAACCCAGCCTATTGAATATTCTGATTTGTATGTCACAGAGCATAGTGCTAAGCAGATAGTGTGTACTCGATTGAGTCAATTGGGCAACCCTTAAACATTTTTTTTAGAAATGTAAGCATATTTGATTTAGAAGTGGCAGGTCAATTTTAAAGTCAAGATAAATAGGTCAGGCAAAACAGGCACATGGCAGGGATAGTGGTGTATTATGTACAAAGAGAAAAGACTGAGAAGAAGAACTTCAAAATGCTCGCGTGTGATGATGATGAATGATTTTTATTTTTTATATTTTTTTTTGTTTCCCTTTACTTTTTCAAAGGGAGCCCATGCATTCTATGAAACATATTACTTTCATGACACATGTCAGGCTACACATAATGATCTGTTAAATGTCGAGTTCATTAATTTATAATAAAAACAACACATGTCATATATGATGTGAATGGTGTCCCTGGAGTTGGGCAGCATAGTAGCTTCGAGTAGAACTTACGTTTGAGTGAAATCAATTTTTTTTAAAATAACATTTTATATAGTACCCCAGTATAGTCAGTTCTGCTCTAACACAACATATACTTTTCTAAAAAACATCACCAGATTCTGCAAAATCAGGCAGTAGATACCATGGAGTGTTTGGGAAGAGTGGATCTAGTAGGGGCACCATACTCAAAAACTTCATCAGTGCCTCAGGGAATCCAAAAAAAAAAAAAGGAAAGATGGGAACCTTAGAGAAACAGTGGAGTTCTACACTTGTTCAGTGGTTAAGCACTAGGCAAATACAATATAAACTTGGCACTTTGCCCTGAAAAGACCTAGTATTTGCTTGTGGAAGTGAGTGTGGGAAGGTTTGCAGCTTGTAAACGATGATGTGTTGGAAGGAGGCTCTTCTGAAATCAGGTGGAAAGTTGTAGCCCCAGATATGGGTGGTTTTGATACTTAACAGGTAAACTGGGGTAGCGGGCAGATGTTTGAGGTGTGTATATTTTGTGTAATTCTGCACTGTTTGATTCAGCTGGGTGTGGTTTTCTGTGTTCACCTAGTGTTTCTTTTGGACAAAATCATCCATCGGGAAACCAAAATTCCTGTGAGTTATGCTCACGTAGTCCCCTAAATGTTTCAGTCATGTTTGAACAAATTTGCATTTTCAGAACAAGCATTATAGCAGAACTAACTATATATGAGATAGATGAAATAAAGCTGCACTCATTCTAGGTACGTCAAGAGCCCAGTTTGGGACCCAACTGCCCTTCACCATCCCAGGGGCTCCAGGGACTGTCTCTGTGTGATGTAGGGCTTGCTTGTCCTTTGCTTGGTGACCTGGAACAGATACAGAACAATGTTTTGTGTTTTTTTGTGGAGACATTTGATCCTACCTTTGTAGCCTTCCTTGGCTGGTGACTGGAGGCATGCCAGGTTCTTCAGCATTTATAAAGTTCAGTCCTACTGCCAGATGGACTGTCCAGTAAAGTGAACAGCCCTGAACTTAATGGCCCCATGGAATACCTGACTCTAGGTTCTCATCAGGGAATCTGACCTCTCACACGGTACTACTCAATATTTCTCAAATGCTGCTGTAACATACAGTGTTTATGGATTACAGTCTGAAGTGTAAAATGTTTGTCTGTTTCTCTGAATACTCTCAAACAACGAGAAGGGAAGGGAATGTCATTTCAAAAACCTTTTTCCAAGGTAGCTTTTACTTTGATTTGTCAAATAACCTTTAAGAAAGGTGTGAGAGTTTTACACTTATCAAAGGGATCATTGGTTAAAAAATAGTTAAGGGAAATCTAATGTAAAAATCTAACAATAGCCAAGACATGGAAGCAACCTAAATGTCTATTGACAGATGATTAGATAAAGAAGTTGTGAGACATATCTGTCTGTCTGTCTATCTATCATATATATATATATATATGATATGGAGTATCATTCAGCCATAAAAGAGAATAAAATAATGCCATGGGCAGCAACATGGATGGACCTGGAGATCATCAAACTAAGTGAAGTAAGCCAGAAAGAGAAAGAAAACTACCGTATAATATCACTTGTATGTGGAATCTAAAAACAAAACAAACAAACAAAAAAACCCACAAATGAACTTATTTACAAAACAGAAACAGACTCACAGAAATAGAAAACAAACTTGTGATTACCAGGAGGGGAAAGGTGGGTTGGAGAGATAAATTGGGAATTCAGGATTTGCAGATGCTAACTACTATGTATAAAATAAATAACAAGGTCCTATTGTATAGCAGAAGGAACTACATTCAATATCTTGTAATAACCTATAATGAAAAAGAACATGAAAAGGAATGTATATATATGTATGTTTAACTGAATCACTATGCTGTATACCAGAAATTAACACATTGTAAACTGACTATGCTTTGATTTAAAAAAAAAAACTATACCTGAAATAATCCAGACCAGCAGAAATTTCCAAACTTGAGAATTTGTCCCCGTGCCTCCCCCCAACTCCACTGACTATTTTTATTACATTATACTTAGTTTTATGCTCTTTGCACCCCTTGAAAGTCATTATGAGATAGAGCCCCGTGAATCTTAATTGTGCGGGGTGCCTATCTTGTGGCTGTTACAGTGCCCTCTTCATGAAGATTCTTGGGCGAAGTAGCTCTGGTTTTGATACCACAAATGACTGTACTTCTCCTCAACTTTGGGTTTTAGTTTTATGGATACAGTTAGTCATGTAACTGATCGTGTCTTCTTCCTCTTTACGGCCACAGGCATGTTTTCTTTACCCAGACTTTTTTTTTTTTTTAAACCAAAAGACAAACTAGTTTGCCAGTGTTGGAAATTGAGAATTTGCACCCGTGTGTTTGAATTTCCAGCATCCATTGAAAGATCAGATCTGGAAACAGTGGAATCACATGTCTCCATTTTCATTAAGCAGAGCAGGCACTCTTCACTTTGTTTTACCTCTTTCCTTGAACTGCCTGGCCCTTGTAGACATTGGACTCTGTGCCCTGTGGCTTAGAAAGCCCTTTGTGACTCACCTTTAGAAGACATATGGGTGCTTATTTGCCTTTTGTGAACTAATCTCATTCCTAGGGTCAGTTAATATTTTTTTCTTCAGTTCTCTTTCATCCTGTTTCCTTTACCCATACACATTAGTTTTCTGTTGTTGCTTCACTTGGGGTGTTGTATGCTTTTACATAACCTGCTTTAAGTTTTTGAGGGGGGGTAAGAAACAAGGTATAAATATATAAAAATAGGAGAGTGACTTTTTCCCGTCAGATCATTTTATTTTCTTTTTTTGCCTGGTAAGAACTTAAAACAATTTCAGCTCTTTCTCTGACCTATTTTAGAGTCTACCTGATTCTGGCACCATTCAGAGCTCTGAGATTCTTTGCTGCGGTTTGGTTTGGTTTTGTTTGGTTTGGTTTTGGTAATTCTTCATAGAGGGTCTGAGAAAACATTGTTTTGTACCTAAGAGTCGTTGGCTTCCCATGATTTTGCCTTGGGAACTGAAAAGTTAAGTAAGTTGGAACATTTGCTCATTGAGTTCTAAGAGAGAAGATTAGGACACCACGAACCTTCCAAGAGGTTATCTGCCAACTATGAAGGCCCCAAGGAGGTGTCATTCAGTGTCCTACGTGTGGGTGGCACTGCTGTGAATCCTGGGGACATGATCAGAGGAGATAATAGTTGCTGCTGGTCTGGGGACCTTCTGCTCTGAATCTGGCTGTAGAATGTGAGTGTAGCCTGAGTAGTGTTGAAAACAGCTCTGAACTGATCAAAATGTGGCATCATTAATTTTGATATACTCTTCAGGATTTCCATATTCCTTTGAAAAATCTGAAGACATAACAAACATTGGCCAGCATTCATCCTTGGATGGGTTTGTGTCGAGTTCACATCCCCTGCCACCACCGGTTGTCTCCATGACACTGAGACTGAATGCATTTTGCACTGCGTCCCTACCTGTTCTCACTGTTAACCTGTTGATACCGCGTGCCGTGTGGGTGCACCACCCTGACTCCTCTCGCTGGTTACCCTCAGCCAGACTTGGCTGTGTTCTCTAACTGCTGTAGTCACCTCCCAGCCTCTCAGCTCTTCCCATAGCATGCCCCCTCCCGTTTAATGAACTGGATTTTTGTCATCGTCCCTCTTCTCCCCAGGCTCAGGGTTGTAAGCTTCCTCAGCAGGAACATCCTGGCTGTGCATGAGTGTAGGTAGAAAGAACCCTGTGCTCATTCATGTGGCAGGTATTTATCGGGTACCTGCCCTCTCCAGGTGCTGTTCCTGTGCTGGGGATAGAGCAAAGAGTAAAACAGGCAGAGATCTGTGCCCTGCTGGACTTCACGTTCCGGTAGGGGGTGGTCGGTGCTATGAAGAAGAATAAAGGCGGGAGGGGTTGCTATTTCATTTGAGGCTGATAGGTCAGACCTCTCTTCTGTGGCTCCTTTTGAACAGAGATGTGAATTAACTACCGAGGAGTGAGCTGTGCAGCTTTCCGGGGAAAAGCATTGCAGGCCAAGGGGCCAGCAGCGAGAGTAAAATCCCTGAGGAGGGAACATGCTTGCATTTGGCGTTAGGTGTGGTTTTTATTTCATTGCTGCTCCTCCTTGTGGTATGAACTAGGGTCAGTTGGCATTCTGGTGCCCTCTGGACCATGTCTGTGAACTCATGTCTGAAATGCAAGATATAAAATGAAATGAAATAAAATAAAATGGACTAACAGATACAAGCTACTATATATAAAATAGGTAAGCGACAAGGACTTACTGTATAGCACAGGATTTAAACCCAGTATCTTGTAATAGCTGATAATGGAATATAAAAATTGCGGAAAAAAAAAAAGAATCACTGTGCTGTATGCCTGAATCTGACATCTATATTGTAAATCACCTACACTTTGATTAAAAAATATTACATTAAAATGTGAGGTTCTACATTGGAGAAAGACCATGCGTTTCTCACTAGTCTCTCCTTAAGGTTAAGTCTGGTCTTTGGCTGTTGTTAAGTGTTCAGTAAACATATACGCAGTTAACAGATGGCCATATAAATAGTTATAGAAGCATTTGAAGGGTTCCAAAAGCAGGATCTTAGCTATGTGTATGTCACAGTCCCGTGGATTAATGACTGAACATGGCCAGCTCTGAAGCTTATGTACCAGGAATTTTTCTTTAGTGGTGACTGCACATTCTCTGTGCTCAGCAGGTCGCATCTACACAGCAAAGCTGAGAAATGTGTGATGGAGGAAAGGGACGTGGACTGTGTCTTCTTTGTTGTGTTTGTTGTTCATCGGTATGTCCCAGCTTCTAGCATAGTACCTCTGGGCTCATAGTAGCAACTCGATAAATCTTTGTTAGTGAGTGAATAAAATCAAAGCAAGCATACATGTTCAACTCTTTCATAAAGCAGTGTTGGAGTCACACTGCAGAGATATGCCTTCTGCCTCTTTTCTTCCCAAGAAGGACGCATTAGGACTAGAGAAGATTAAAAAGATTCAAATGGCGTCAAGGCCAGGCAGCGTATTACATGTCTTACTTCCTTCAACTCATTCAGTTATTATCTCATTTACATTTGGGGAAATGGAGGCTTAGAGCTCGTGGCAAATCCAGGGAGTTTAAGTCCAGGGGTTGTGCTCTTAACATCCTAGGATGTGTTGCTTATTGGGAAAAATAACTATTGGATATAGAAACAGAAGTATGAAAAGAATTCACTTCAGCTAAATGGACTGTGTTCGTGGCATTGGTAACTGATGATCATTAATGTTGACAGACATTTCTTTCACACATGACGGACAGGTTTCAGATGGAGAGAAAGGTCTGCTTCGTAACTCACACTTCTCAAGTTTTCTTTTGTCCACCTCCAAGATTGCTTTGGTTCAGTTTCTCGAGAATTGTTCAGGGTTTGTGAAAACCATTTGGAAACCCCTTCCTGACATGAATCCTTGTTTTGATTCCGCTTAAGACATGGGTGATTTCTAAATGCCACGATCACATTCTGCATGCTTCACAGCCTATCAGCCCTTGCCATCACAGTCACGTTCAGTGACGTGCCAGCAACATTATCCTCTTGTCAGCCGTCAGTTCCTCCCTTCTGTCCCCAACTCATGGACAAGTGTTTCTACTTCCTGTTCTGGGACAGTTGGGTTTTTCTACCACTTATTTCCATTTTTGACGGCCTGAACTCATTTACTACTGTGCTTTTGCAGGAGAACAAACTTAAAGGTGAAAGGAACCTTGATGAGTTTCTAACAGTCTGTAGTGTTCAGGGAGGGTCACTGGGATCCTTCCATTTTCCTTTCCACGTGTGTGCTTTCAGGTGAGGGGAACGCTGTGATTTTTGTAGCTGGTTTCAGCCTCGGTGGCAGAGGGAAGCAGGTATCCCTTCCAGCTTTCTGGGGAAGAGGAGCTGCATGATTGTGTTTTCTCATGACTTTATTTTTCCAGCACTGACTGTATGTCAGTGTCATTCTGGCAGATATTGGCTGGCCATGGAACATTTTTCAGTACAAGGATTTCATGAATGTTCTGTCTATTACCATGGCCGAGGAATCAAAACAAAACACTCTCCACACATTTCCTCGAGCATTCATGGATGGGCTCCAGTATGTTACCTGTCTGCTAGCTCCTGGACCATGTGAAGAATTTAAAATAAATTGTTACTGAAAGCACCATGATTGAGAAGATTTGGGTAGAATATTTTGTACCGTTTTCCTTTTTTCTACACAGTAACGCCAAGCCAGGAATGGTGACTTAGACAAACCGGGTGCCAAAGGGCTTTGCAAGAATTTATGTCTTCAGACTCTCGTTACGACCGTGATGTTATTGACAATAATATGTAACATCTGTGTAGCTCTTGATAGTGTCTGTTCTCAGTTAAGAAAAGAGCAGACGCTGATAATATTAAAAATACAAACCAAGCCCCCCACAGATACCCCAAGGATTGCCATGATTTGTTTCTCCTCCTGCTCTGCAGTGTACTTCTCACATGTTTACGTGGTTAGTGAGAATAATTCACTGGGTGTGAGTGTACAAGTTGTTTACACAGGGAATATTTTCAGAGGAGAGGTGGCTTTCTGCACTGGGCCTTTATTTGGGCAAAGCTCCTTCTACAGCACCTTTTGGGTCTAAGAATGCAGCCCAAGGTTGGCCCAAACCTGAACCAGGGAGTTAACTTCTGGTGCAGTTTTGGAGGAGTTCTTTTGGGAAGGCCATATGATTAGCATCAGGCCAGGTGAGGATGGTGGCAGTGAGGATGGAGTTGTTAATAATAATGGCTACACTGTATTGAATGTTGACACTGTTTCAGATTCCGTGCAAAGTACGTGTTATGCATTGTTCCTTGGATTGTCTCCCAACAGCCTGTGAAGTTGGGGCTCTTCTTGTCCCCATTTGACAGAGAAACTGAAGCTTAGAGGGGCTCAATTCTCCCCTGGGCTTACAGCTATTGAGATAGGGAAGAGCTGGATTTGAACTCAGTTCTTTCCTTCCTTCCTTTCTCTCTCCCTCCCTCTCTTTTTCTCATTGCGGAAGACTTCACAGGCACATCTCATCTTACCGCCTTTTTAACAAATTGAAGGTTTGTGGCAAACTTGCATCAAGCATATCTGTCGGCACCATTTTTCCAACGACATTAGCTCACTTTGTGTCTATGTGTCATATTTGGTAATTCTTGTGATATTTTACACTTTTTCATCATTTTTATATTTGTTATGGTGATCTATGATCAGTGATCTTTGATGTTACTATTGCAAAAAGACTACAGCTCACTGAAGTTTCATATGATGGCCAGCATTTTTTAACAGTATTTTGTAGCTAATGTGCGTATATATATTTTTAGGTACAATACTATTGCACACTAAATAGACTATAGTGTAGTATAAACATAATTTTTATAGGCACTGGGAAACCAATAATTTTGTGATTTGCTTTATTGTAATATTTGCTTCATTGTGGTGGTCAGGAACCGAACCCACAGTATCACTAAGGTGTGCCTGTGTTTATTTATCTTTTATTGGTTTATAACATATAAGTTTCATATGTACAATATTATATTTGGGCTTCTGTATACACTACAGTGTCCTCACTACCAAAACTTTAGTTTCCATTAGTCCCCATACTGTGGACCCTCTTTACCCGTTTCGCCTGCCTCTCACCTCTTTCCCTGCTGGGAAATACTACTCTGTTCTCTGTATCTATGTGTATGTGTTTGATGTGATTTGTTCATTTTTCCAAAAAATTTCACTTATGAATGAAATCATACAGTATCTGTCTTTCTCCATCTAACTTCTTTTACTTCACATAATATTGTCAAGGTCCATCCAAGTTGTCAAAAATGGCCAGATTTCATCTTTTTTTCTTTTTTTATAATGGCTGAGTAGTATCTCGATATGTATACAGACCACAAGATGTGAAGGCAGTTCTTTTTGACCCCAGAGCCTGGACTCACCCCTCATTCTCACCACATCCTTCCTAGAAAGAGGAAGTCGTGTCTGGAATATTTTAGTGATCTGCTACCTATTTCCCTGCTTCCCTCTTCTTTCCTCTCTAGGTCTTTTTTCTGCCATCGGCTTTCTGAAGCACGTACCTCTTCACTGAAGTCCCCCTTCCTTCCTTCTTTGCCTAGTGAGTTTTTCTCAATCTTCAGGACTTCTGTACTCTGAGCTTTCTTCTTTGAGTTCTCCCAATACTTTGCTCCTCTCTTAATCAAAATCCTTTGCAGCTAATAGTCAGCTACTTAAGTATTCCAAGGATTCCTTGACTCTGGTCCCAGCACTCAATGAGTTTTATGTATCTGTACTGGTGTGAATTTTTTTTCTGGAGACAGTCTGTAGTTTTCATATGATTCTCAGGAAAGTAGTTGACCAAAAAAGTTAAGGTATTATTTCTAGGATTCTCCATCCTCCTCCAAGTAATGACCTAAGTAGAAGGGATGAGCTTGTCATATGCACATTTATTTCCTTGGGTTAATATAATAATACAATATTTTTTTATTACCTGGATAAATGAATGTATATAGAAGTAGGGCCATGGGGTAGTGCATAGCCTGTGGCTTAAAAACATAGGATCCAGAACCAGACCGTGCTTTGGATTGAATTCCTTCTCTGCCAGCTCTTTAGTGAGTGATACAATCTTTCAAAGCCTCTCTTTTCTCGCTGATAAAAGGGGCATCTTAATAGTATTTAAGTTAGAGGGTTGTTACTGAAGAGTAGTACGGGGTACAGCATGCAGAATGCTTAACACAGGATTGCATAGCATACCTCCCACAATTAGCTGCTGTTATTATTATTATCACTTAAGAACTTTTGAAAGGGGCGGGAGGATGAGGTTCTGATTTGACTAGTGACTGTCATGGAGACATTAGAAAAAGAGTTATCATGCCACTTTGAGTTTTAAAATCTTAGAGCCAACATGTTTCTCTAGCCAAGGTTGCAGGTGCAGCTCGGAGACCCCCCTGAAATGTTGTTCTTGGACATTTCCTTTCCCTGTGGCCTCGCCCCTGGCTGTGAGTGGCTCAGGCTCTACAGACGGACACCTGAAAATGCCAGCTAATGGAAATTTTGTGATGTGGGCATTCTGCCCCAGAGGATTTGGACATATGCTTTTTGTGTCTTAATCAACAGAAAAAAAGTGCAGCTGTAGCCACCCCTCTGCATAATCGTTGAAGTAGCCCTTTTCCTTGCACGTTCTTGGAGCCCCTGAGTGCCAGGCCTGTCACTTACTGTCCCCTCTGTGCATCACAGGTGAGTCCAGTAGGTCAGATGAAAGGCAGAGGCGGGCAGGACATAATCACTTATTTACGTAGCCCTGATGAATAGCTGTACACAGATCAAGACATACACGTTATTTATAATAGTGCAGCCTTAGGGTCACATTGGCAAGAAGCAGCCTTTAGAAAAGTGCTTTAGTTGGACACTTATGAACTCTGGCCCATTAATGTACACTAAATATAGAAAAGGTAGCTTGAAATCTCTTTATAGAAAATATATTGTGAGCTGGATTCATTGATATAAGGGGAAAAATTGTCGACTCCTACTTTTCCTATAGTCAGTTTTTTTTTTTAAAGATTGCACTTGGATTTTCTTTTAATTAAAAGTGCAGTTGATTTACAGTGTTCCATTAGTTTCTGGTGTACAGCATAGTGATTCAGTTTTATATATATATAAATATAATATATAAAAATAATATTATATATTTATATTATATATAAAATATATAATATATATATTCTTTTTCAATATAGTTTATCATAAGTTTGAATGTAGTTTCCTGTGCTATATAGTAGGACCTTGTTGTTCTGTTTTATATATAGTTGGTGTCTGCAAATCTCAAACTCCCAATTTACCCCCAACCCTGTTTCCCCTTTGGTAACCAGAAGTTTGTTTTGTATGTCTGTGAGACTGTTCATGTTTTATAAATAAGTTCGTGTGTATTATTTTTTTTAGATTCCACATGTAAGTGATACCATGATATCTGATATCTTACTTCACTTAGTATGATAAAGTATATACCGTTCCTTTTTATCACTGGTATCTGTATGACCTTGGGTGAGTCATTTGCAAATACTCATTTAAAAAATATCTTAGAAAAGGATAGCAGCTTTATACACAATTACCAATAACTCAAAACAGCCCAAGTGTCCTTTCATTGGTGAAAGGATAAATAAGCCGTGGTTCATCCGTACAGTGGAATACTAATTAGCAAATTGGTACTGATCCCTGCAGCAGCATGGGTGGATCTCAAGTACAGTTGCTAAGGGAAAGGAGCGACACTCAAAAGTTTGTGTAGTATATGATTCCATTTATGTGACATTTTGAAAAAGAAAAAGCTACAGGAATAAGAACAAGTCGTTTCTGGGGATCAGGGAGTAGGTGATGTTTTTACTTGAGAGGGGCAACCTGGTGAGTGTTTGAGGTGATGGAGGTGTTCTGTGTCTTGACTGTGATGGTTGGTGGTTACACGAATCTACGCATTTCAAAACTTACACAACTGTACACCAAAAAAGGTGAATTTTAATGTTACATAAATAAAAATAAAATAATTTTTTTAAAAGGGTGACAGCATGTACCTAACACACTCAGAGAGAATTGTGGACTTGCTTAGAGTGGGATGAGACATGTCATTAAAATCTCATAGTTTTTATTTTAGCTACTACAAGGCAGTGCTTTATAGGAAATCATAAAGGAAAACACTGGTCAATGGGCTCAGTGGTGTAACAATTGACTTCGGTAAACATGCACAAAAATATAAAAGGTAATTTTAAGGTTATAATTTTATTATGAGAATTTAGAGGAGATCTTGGGTGATTTTTTATTAAATTGAGGGAGATTTATCAAGGTACACTCTTGAAGAATGGGTAGTTTTTAAATAAACTTTTAATTGAAGTATAACATGGCTGCAGAAAAGTATACCTTCTTATGCGTACTGCCTGATGAACTGTCACCAAGTAATCAGTGTCCAGTCTCTGCAACAGACCATCACCAGCATCCTTGTTTGTTCCTTTTGCTCGTCAACCCTTCCCCCAAGTATCAGCACTATCCTGACTTCTGACACCATAGGTTCATACTGTCTGGGAGTTACTTAACTTCATACAAATGGAGCCACGCAGCCTGTCCCCCCCATGTCCAGATTCCTTTGCCCAACATTGTGAGTGTGAGATTTGTCCCCGCTGTTGTATATGGCAGTAGTTTGTTCCCATGGAATGTTCCGTTGTATGACTGTATCACTATTTATCTCTTCTGCAGTTGATGGGCATTTGGTTTGCATACAGTTTTGCCCTCTTACCAGTGGTGCTGCTATGAACATTATTGCTATATACTTTTTGGTGAACATACATTTACGTGTCTGTTTGCTGTGTGCTGAGGAGTAGCATTGTTGGTCATAAAGTGTTTACTTTTGGTAGATACTGCACACCATGTCCAAAGCCTTTGTGCCACTTTGCATCCCCAGCAGCAGCACCTGCACGTTCCGGTTGCACCATTCCTCGCCAGCATTTGGTGATATGTTTCTATTTCATTTTACTGAAGAATTGTGTTGGATTTTTGGTAGAAAGGGATGGTGAATGCATGAAGAGTCCTCCAGGCAAGAGGAACGGTCCAGTCAAGAGCATACAGCTAGGGTTGGAGGATGAGTACGTTGGTCCCCTCTTCTGCATGGTTTCTGTTACCCATAGTCAGACACCATCAAAAATATTAAAAAGAAGACTCCAGAAATAAACAATTCGGAAGTCTCAAGTTGCACGCCATTGTGAGCAGCGTGACGAGATCTCACACTGCCATGTCATGCTCCATGCTGCTCCATAAGTGAAGTGTCGCTTCGTCCAGCATATCCAATCCATTAGTAACTTAGTGGCCATCTAGGTCATCAGACCATCTGTCATGTTCAGAGCACCTTTATTTTAATAATGGCCTCAAAGCCCAAGAGTAGTGATGCTGGCAATTCCAATATTCTCTTGCTGCGCCTGATTTGTAAATTGAACTTCATCGTAAATATGTATGTATAAGAAAAAGCACAATACATATAGGGTTCACTACCATTCTCGGTTTTAGACATCCCCTGGGGTCTTGGAACTTATCTTCCATGGATAAAAAGGCCGGGGGGTGTTGCTGCTGTATGTTGTTTATGTTGGTTGCACTACTTAACAGTAGTTAAGACTAGAAAGGTGACCTGGCCTTGATTGCCAGTCTAAGAAAGACATTTGGAATTCATTCATTCTGTGTTGATGAACTAGTGATTTTATTAAGGTAGTAGCGTGAAAACATCAAAGCCCTGCGTTAGGAGGAGTTATCTAGCAGCGGGTGTAGAATGTATTGCGGGGAGTGGGGAGGATGATTTAGCAGTTCAGGCCAGAGCTGGATCATGGCAGAGTAACTGTGAGGGCAGAGGAGATGCGGTTTGGTGTGGACAGGTAAGATGCGATGAGCGACTGGAAAGTGGAGGGTTAAGGGCAGAGGAGAGTGAGAGATGCCTCTGACCTGGGGGTACCTTAGCCAGACAGGTCCAGATTTACTGTTATCTTTCCTAGTGAGTGACCTGTATTTGCTGTCTCTGTATCTTCACTTTCCTTATGCTTCTCTTGAATGCTTAAAAAATGTTGAATATATCATACACATAGAAGAGTGTCTAAACCTATTGGTTTAGTAAAGGACAGTAAGATGGATAACCTTGTACCTACTGTTCATCCTGTGATATAAAACACTCTGTGGAGGCTTCACCTTTGATTATATCCTCCTCTCTGTCGCACCCCCCACTGAGTTAACCCCTTCCCTGGATTTTATGCTAATCATTCCTTTGCTTTTCATTATATATTTACTATGAATGCATGTCTAAACTAGACTTTGAACTTTAAACAGTGGAACCATATGGCCGTGTTCTATGTGACTTGCCTTTTGGGAACATTTAAAAAAATTTCATCCATGTGGACGCATATAGTGGCAGTTCATTCATTTTCACCCTTGTGTATTAATTCATTGTGTCCATAATCCTCAATTTATTGATTTTTTTCTCCTTAATCTTTTCTCTCTGTGTTACAGCTTTAATCAAAATAATTTTTGCACATTGACCAAACTACTGTTACATATTTGACTCAAGTACATCAATGTACTGTGTCCCCCAGGCTTGAAAAGCTGTCTGATAAACACACGGAAATTTTTGCTTAATTCTTTAATGCTTACACCGAGTTGGAACCACTTTGTCTCCTGTATGGGAGAGCTGCTTACTTTAAAAATAGAGTTTCTCAGCCTCAGCTCTGTTGAACATTTGCAGCCAGATTGTTTCTGTTGTGAAGGCTCTGCTGGGTCTTGTAATATATTTAACAGCATCCTGGGTCTCTGCTTCTTAGTTGCTGGTAGCACCGATCTCCCTGTTTGTAACAGCCGAAAATGTCTTTAGACATGGGCAGATGTCCCCTGGGGACAAAATTATCTCTGGTTGAGAACCACAACTTTAAAGGATTAGAACTCAATGAAAAGGCATTGAGTTAATATGACTGATATGAGAGAATCATTACTGTAACGTTCCTCTTACGTCCCTGCTGCCCCACGCCAGCCCCAGGTTAGTGGCGCTGGAGCAGTGGCATATTCTTGTCTCTGACAGCGGACCTTCCTGGTCCTGGAGATCAGCCACGTCCTCTAGCAAGCGCCTTAGCAGCTTCACCTCCTGTGGGTGACTGTTCTCTACGTGCTTGTGGACCTATATTCTGTATATCCTACATACATATTCTATATTCTACCTACCTGCAACTCTCTTTGCTCTGATCTCTCCTACCCTAGAGGTAGTCTTTACTTTTATGGGTCTGATGAGAGGATCATGCTAATTGTACTTATAAATTACCTCCATTTCTCCCAAAGCAAAGGAAAAAATGTATTTTTTGAAACTCTTAGTTTAAAAAACTATAATAAATACATGTTAATAAACCAAAGTTAAAAATGCCAGTGAACTATAAGATGGATATATTTCAAACACACATTTTTAAAGCATTATTGATAGTTTGATATTAATTGGAAGTTAGGCGTTACAGAAAATCTGCAGAATGGTAAAATGAGGGGACCTTTTGATCTTTAAAAATTAAAATTTTGATCTTCAAAATTGAAGTTAAAATCTATTTAGGTGGTACATGTCTCTCCCATAACCTTGTGGATGGATTTTTTTTCACGTCCAACACAAACCTGTACATGAATCCCAAAGCGTTATAAAGTTGGCTCCATCTAGTGTGTAAAAGTATTATACAGCTAAGGGGAGAAAAAAAAGAAATCCTCTATACTAGGATTCTCTTTGGGTACTTCATTATGAAATTAGAAAAAGCCAAACCAGAGCAAAACTGGACTATAAGTTCAGACGATAACACAGGCAGAAGTGACCTTCACAGCATGAGAGAAGAGGTCATTGTATATTGAAACACCAACATCAAGCTCGCCAAACATTTTGTTCTAACAGCCCTGCCTTTATTATTATTTTTTTTTCTTTCTGGACAGAGGTCTTGTTTACAGCATTATCAGCAAACATGGCGTGTCACTTCCATTGTGATAGTCTCAGTGCTACTTGGCCTGGCCCCCACTTTTTCTGTATGGAATCCTATCTAACAGTCATGCTCACTTTCCACAGTTAGGAAGCGTTGAGGGCTAGGCCCGTGGACTACACGGGTTTCTTTATCAGAGTGGAATTCTTTGTAGCTGTTAGCTTCTCACTGCAATAGAGTAGTCACTATCTCTGGGCTGTATTTAATCATGTGTCCACTGAAGGATTCTGGCACATTCTTCATCTCTGTCCATCAGAGATCTCAAATTTGAGCCATTCTCATACTAACCTTTGCCCACATATTCTATAGGGAGGCTTAAATAAATTAAAAATATATTTGAAAGGAGATGCATAATAAATGGCAATGACAGATGGATATATGTGTATCATAAATGTAATGAAACTGGGAAAAAAAAATTGTTAGATCCTCACTAGGTGTGTTGTCTGGAAGGGCCTGAGCCTGAGATCAGAGCTTTTTTGGTTACAAAGGGCAAGTGTTGCGAGTGAATATGTATTCAACATCAAACGGAGACTTTTCCTGGGATGAAAGAGATGTGAAAGGGCCTTTCTCACTTTGTAATTCCATGGTCATTTAATGTGGAGTCTGTGTGTCTCCATCTGAGATCATTCTGTATCCCACATTTTGGGAAACTTTGCTCCATGTTTACCATCTTTGCCAAAGGAAGTTTAGCATTCTCCCCTCTTGCCCTTGAAAGCCTTTTTGAATAATTCTTTTTCCTCTGAGCACTTCCGTATTTCTCTTGTTAAGTAGAAACGGTGCCAATGTTTCACATTTTCTCACTCTCTTTTTCAACTATTTGAGGACAAACATTGTGTGTTTCTTTATGTTTCTAGTGAATGCCATTAATTTAATTCATGCTTGGTATAAATACTCAGGGATGCCAGCTTTATTCCTGTTTTTTTTTTTTTTTAAAGGTAGGTCATAGTCAGCAAGTGACCAGAAAAAGCACCATGGTCAATTAATTAATCATTTAACCCATTGATGCATAGTTATTGGGTACCGTCTCTGGATCTGGAATTGTGCCTGGTTAAAAAATGAAGAGGTAAACTACACAGACATGGTTTATGCCTTCATGGAATTCAGAATCTAGTGTGGGGCGTGGGAAACAGACAAGTAAGGAGGCGACTCCAGTGCAAGGTTCTAATTTTAGAATTAGTTGGCTTCTGCGTTTGTTGAGTGACTCACAGAAACTTGGAACAGAGAACCGTAGTGAGAGGTGTGTGGGCTCTGGTGTTTCAAACCCCAGATCTGCAACACATTAATGTCTTGACTTTGGGCAAGTTACTCACCTCACTCCCTGTCCCTCTGCTTCTCTGTTTAAATGAAAAGAGATTGAATAAACATAAGGTTTGATATGCAAAAATTAAGGTACAGTTATCACTGTGACCATATGATGAATTCCCTGTCTTCTTCCTCCTTCCTTTTTTTTCCCCCCCAAAATGAGGCAGAGACGCAATCTCATTATTTTTTCAGATTTTCCAATGTCTTTCCTGGCACACTAGGAAATGAAAACACGTTAATCCTTGATCCAGTATTAGAAAGCAAACATCCCTGTCAACGGGAATATTATTGTGGACGGTGCTTAAAGATCACAAATTCACGCAATTTCCTAATTGTCTAAATTAATGAATGATTTGGAACGTTCAGAGTTACTCCAAAGCATTTGTCTCCTCAGAATCGAAGGTCCATGGTGTATCGTTGATGTGTCTCAAGCATATTGAACAGTGCCTGGGACATAGTGGGTGCTCGGTAAATATTTGTTGAATGAATGAGTTTTAATAAGGATATTTTGATTTTTTTGTCTTTTATTCATGATTTTATCGTGTATCTCTTAAAAATGAAACAATGTGATAACCTATTATGAAAAAGATATATATATATATATGTGTGTGTGTGTGTGTGTAACTGAATCACTATGCTGTACACCAGAAACTAACACAACATTGATATTTCAAGTATACTTCAGTTAAAAAAAAACAGTGCTATTTAATATTAGGAGCCCAATAAGCTTCAGTGGGAATGGTGATGATTCTCTGTATCTACATCACCGGCCTCATCTGTAATACCTGGCAGGTAATAAATACTTGGTAAATGTCAAAGAGAGAGTTAGGTAGCTTTGTTAGGCATTATTTTTTTTTTTAAGGGCACATGACTTAATTTTTTTCAAGCCAAGATTTAATTCTTCCTTTATGTCACTTCATGGCAGTATTACTTGAAATTACACAGGCTATTAATTTAAAATATTGGTGATTTTAACATTTTACTATCAACATAAATATACACTTGGATTAAAGGCAAGACTCCCTAGAGTGTAAATCAGATACAGAACGCTAATGTGTATTGAGTTTATTATGATTGATTGGATTTAATCAACAGACAGGAAGGATTTCTGTGCAAATATTATTTTTCTCACTTCAAATCTTGTTTGCTCAGCATAACTGAAACAGGATGTCATTAGTATAAGTGTGAGTACTGCGATGCTTTAGAAGTTTGGGAAACTTGACTATTGACATAAATTTAGCATCCAGTGAGCTTCTGTACACAAAGAAGTTTGATTTGTTACAGTTTTGCTTATTTGAGTACATTATTTCCTGCTTGACTTCTGAATATATTTATATACTAAAAATGCAAATTTAAAATGTAATTGACACATTGAGTCAGAGCTGAAGGTTCCTGGGCTGGAAATTGTGCCTGTAGCTAAGACAACCATTGAAAAGGCATTGGGAGTTGTCCATTATCAGAAGAAGTTCCACATCACCATCAACATCCTAGTTTTCAGTTATTCATTATGAATGAATATGTTGTTCACAAATATCTCTAGACCTTTCCTGAGCTTACATTTATTTTCAATCTGTACAACCTCTTCAAACATCCAGTTTCAAAAGCATTTTCACTGTTGTCTCCTAATAATTTTATTTGTCCTGGGACTTGAAGTTCTCTGAGACTATAAGGGCTGACTTCTCATGCCCTACTGTGTTCTGAAATAGTCCTTTTCCCCTGCATAACACTTGAATGCTATTTTTTACAGGCACTGTCCTAGGTCTTTTTCATACCTTACCTCATTTAATCACGTTAATCTATTAAGTAGGTGATATAAATAATCCCCATTTTACATACGCAGACCTTTGAGACTCAGAAATGAAATGAGTTGCCCAAAATAAAGCAATGAGATGAACACAGTGTGTGGTATATGTGTATGTGTCTGCGGAACACCACCACGCTATGCTGTCTCCTGTCGAAAAATGATGCTAAATTTATACCCATAAGAGAGACGTATCAGCTACTCACTTATTTATAAAAGTGGACCTCTCAGAGGTTTGCTGCCCACAGGTTGAAGCCACTGCCCTGGATTCTTACTGCGTCTTGTCCAAATGAGAGTTTTTGCACTTCTGTCCCACCTTCCACGGTAGCATTGTGATTGTCCATGAGTAAGAGTCTTCCTCTTCCCTCAGCTCAGTTTTTGGAATACAAATATTGAATTTTCATGAATGGAATAGGAAGTCAAACTGACAGAGCATCCTTTTCTTCTTTATCTTCATCCCTTTTCCAATTCCCCCTTGGACCATAAAGGATTAGGTGGTTCTTTGAGCTCCTGGTACCCTGCTGCATCTCACTCAGAGAAGGAAGCTGCGGAAGGGTGGATTAACCTTCCTTAGGAGCCAGGACCTCAGCTAGGTGATCTGCGGAGGCCACTTCTAATAGCCAGATATTGTGTTGCTTTGAAATATTTTAATATCTTGGCTCTTGCTTGAAAGAAGAATGAAACTGATGTCTTGATGATGACGGCGGAGGTGCCCTCTCCTGCTTCTGTCCTCAACACCACGTTAGAAGGATGGCAGAGACTTGCTGTGTGCTTATTTGCTTTTCAGTCTTTAATTACTTAAAAAAAGAGTTACTACAGTAAAAGAGAAGTCTACATTTTTGTTTTTAAATAAGTTAGGAGTTAGCCACTAAATTGAGAGAAAAACACCATGATTTTAAAGTCCTCAAGTGGAAGACTTGATTTATTATAAAGTCCTAGTGTGAGTAACTTCCCCCCTCTCCCATGGCAACATCCTAACCTTTTCTTGTGTATTTACCTCCATAAGGAAAGTAATTGCAATTTTACTAAATTCCTCCTTTGAGGAAGTGCCATCAGAGTGGCAGAATCTCAGTCAGTGTTTCTGTCTTCAAGTTTGTGCTGTCTCAGGAACCTGACTTACGTGGTAGATTGTGGTCATACCCTGTTGCCATTTATAGGAGACCAAGAAACAGCCTGTGAATTGCCTCTAAAGCAGGGCACGCACTTCCTTTGAAGTGAACTCTAACAGAGACAATATCAGAGCACTCAAGGTAACGAATTAATCTCTCACATTGATTATTACATTAAGAAAAACCAAGCTATTACTTCATGTACTTCTTCCTTCATTCAGTGTTTCAGATGGAATTTGAGATGCCTCAAGGTAGATTTATATTTATATTTTCAGTGCAGAATTTTCTAAACGGTTTTTAAAAAACAGTAATTTTTTTTCCTCCAGGTGTGTGTATGAGCATCTAAGCAGTTCTTTCATAATGCTGACATAAGCCTAGATCAAGTTTACCTGGGGTTATCTTGGTCTTGTCTGCATTTTCCTTTTCAACCTTAAAGGGCTTCTATGTGAGCCAGTATAGTGAGCCGTCTTTAAAAACTGCTGTACCATCATTGTTACAGGAAGATCTGTTCTTGGTGGTAGAAGAAAATAGAAACAGGATGAAAGAGATAAGTGTGATTGAGTGCTACTGAACAGTTATTTCTGCAGATAGGTAGTCATTCAAAATTCCCTTCAGTCACGCCGTGAGAGTTTCAAATTAGAACTGCTGGGCCAGTTCCTGGTAACTTTTTGTCCTCATGCTTTTATCCATGAAAGCGAGTTGTGTTCAACAACTGAAGCTTCCAGAGGAAAAGTATACAACTGTGTGTCCCACACAGTTGACGCCTATTGACCTCCTTCCTAATGAGTTAAATGCCATCTTCAAATTATATTTCATGGCTCCTTCCTTACCCGATGTTTTTTCATTTTGTCACTCATCCATCCATTCTTCCTTCCATCCACTCATCCATTCATCTAGCAAGTCTTTATTGAGCACTGGGAATGAAATAAATACAAAGGACCCTGCCCTCAGGGATGAACAACAATGAAACAGACAAATATGGTTAAAAATTGGATTACATTGAATAAAAGAAAGACACAAACATTTGCTGAGAGAGCAACTCGCGCAAGTGGGTGTTTGTGCTTCAGGTAGGGTGGGCAGGGACGCCCTCCTTGGGGGAGAAACGGAAGCCCTGAGACGTCATCTGAGAGATGAGGGGGAGCGGCCCTGGGAAGGAGTCCTTGGGGCAGCCATTCTGGTCTCCCTTCCCTCTCTTACCACGGGGCCTGGTGTGTGAATTTGGGGTTTCTCCAGTGTGAGCCCCTGGAAAGCAGAGCCTCTTGCATCTTGTTTTTGTATCTTCCCCACAGCACTGAGAAGTGCCTCTCAGATGCTGGACGAATCAATAAATGAGCTGAAGGGCCTTTTGGTGGCATCTGATTTTACCCAGAATGTGAGCATGAGGGCGTGGTGAGGGGAGGGAGGATGTGTTTGTTACTCTGGAGAGTACCTTTTGAGTTTCATAACCACTTTCATGGTGCTTGTTAACTACCATGTAGTAAGTAAGGCTTTCACTTAACATTCAAAGCATATCCATAGTCAGGCCAAGTGGACATTTAAAAAAATCAAACTATACAAGTAAAGACTTCTTTATTCAGCAAATTAGGGGATCTTACATTCTTGGAGAGATCATTTACATAGAGTATATTGTATATAATCATACATATTATGTTATATAATAGTGGTTCCCAGGCTTGACTTCACATTAGTCTTTTATGAGAATATATAAAAATATGGAATTCAATACCATACCCTTGGGGAGTCTCATTCAGTCACTTGTCTGGGAAAAGATCCTTGACATTTATATTTCTAAATGCTCCTGGGTTGATTTTAGGGATTGGGGTGGGGAGAAGGGTCCCCAGGTGCATTGCAGGTTTGGGAACTATTGCCTGGGATCATAATGAAATATTTGAAGACTGGATAGGTGCTTCCTAAATTGTACATAGGAGGTAGTTCATGGCACGTATTAGTCCTCACATGGTAAGTACTGTGTGGATGGTGAGTAGAAGTGTGAATTTACTGAAAAGAGCAGTGACTATCAAAAGAAAAGGCACAAGAAAATGGTATGCTTTGGAGGCAATACAACATTTGATACCCAGATAAAATAAAATAAGAATTCTGACTGTGATAAAACAGTGGTTCAACTTTTCTTCAGCTGGGTTTTGTACATGATAACAAGTAAAAGCTCTTATCTCTTCTCTAACTTGCTCAACCTAGTGATTGAATTTTCCCTTCCAAAAAGATTCCGAGGCCCAAATTTAGTAATGAAAAAAAAAAGAGAAAGAAAAGAAAAAGTCGGCTGTCACTTGGATGTTTGATAGTTTTAAGTGCCATTTTAGTTAAGGTCATCTTTAAAGAAGGTCAGTGAGAACTGTGATGACTCTAGTCGGTTTGCTGGAATTTGGGGCAAGGAGTAGTAATTAAGATTTGAAATGTATTGCAGTACAGGTGATATTTTTAGTTTGCATTCAGTGCTTCATTTTTAAAAATATAGTATTTTTCCTTTTCCTCTGCTACCAATTCTTAGTTTGTGTTTAAATTTTAAGATTTATGTGTATGTGTGTGTTTACATATGCATATGTCTATGCACTTAGGATGCACATCTGAATAGTACAAATGTGCATGAGAGAGTTGCTTATGTATTATGTATTGATCCATTTTAAACATATTTATTAAACATCAACCATGGACTGTTTATTCTACTAGGTTCTAAAGATACAATGGTAAACCAAACAGACATGGTTCCTGCTGCTCAGAAGACGTCTGTTGAGTAATTGTGTGACGACTCAAGGGGCAGTGATGTTAATACTTTGGAAATCTATGTAATGTTTCATGAATTTTGTAGAGGGTGTCAGATGTGTAGGTCAAACTTTATTCCATTTGCTGGTGGGTATTACATTGCTGTGTTTAGGAAGATTCCCCAAGAAGCCTAGTATTATATAGATATTTCTGAAGGACCATGAATAGGTTGAACACATACCCCTTAAAGGTGATTTTATTTAAACACTTACATAAACAGTTAATGGAGAGCCTTCTTGGGGTTAGTTAGATTGTCCAGGACAGAATGTCAGGCGACGTCATTGGCTGAACGTGCCAGGGGAGCCTTTGGCACCACATTGTGCCCCTGATGGAATGGCTGGAATTGATACCATTGGTTTCATGGTCAACATTTGAGATCCCAAGGAGGGTACAGATTTTCCCTGTGTGTAAGCATGTAATAAATCAGGGTTTCAATTCTAAAATTTACCCGGATACCTTGTAACTTAATGCAGCTTCAAATAGTGTCCAAGGTGGGAGAGAGTCCAGCTTGGTCTTTTAAAAAGTAATCCCTTAAAGGTCCTGATACAATAATTTCCTACCTTCTCCATTTTTTTTGATCTTCCACTTTTTCTATGTGTTTTTTTTTTTCTTCCGTTGCATTTCCACTGGTTCTCTAGATTGGTTAATGTGCATCCAAAATAGACAGTTCCAACCACAATCATCATCATAAGGGCTGTTTTTTAATTGAGAGCTTGCTATTATATGTCAGAGAGTGTGCCATACACATTCCATATATTCTCTCCTTCAGTTCTAACAGTAACTTACTGGATAGCTATTTATCATTTCCCCTTTCTTGTGTGAAGAAACTGGGTTACAAAAAGTTGAGTAAATTTGCACAAGGTCAGAGAACTAGTAAGTGGTGGGGTTTGAACCTGGATACGTTGGTGGCAGAACCTGTATCCTTGATTTTTATGCTGTATTGTGCTAGAGGTAAAAGAGAGGTGTGGAGGAAGTTGTTAAGGGAAATGGTGTGGCATCTTAGTCCTCTGTTTACCTTAACACTCAGCACAATGCCCAGTGTGTGGAAAGTACTCAGTAACTATTGTGAAGAATGACTGAATGATTCCCCACCCCACCTCCATTCCTTCCATTTATTGGTCTTTAGTTTTACCAATAATGTACGCACTTTTTGCCACTTCTCTCCACTCTTGTTCCTTCTCCCCTCACTCCCCACCCCACCCCAGTAGAGTGTGATCGCTTCCTATCAGGACCATCGCAGTGGCCAGTCTTGCCCCTCCTCTAGGTGGTTCTCAGTATAGCAGTCAGGGGGACCTTTCTGAAGACTCAGATCTGAGCCCATCTCTCCCCTGCTTACAGCTGCTCAATGGTTTCCTGTTCATCTTTGAACAAGATCAGTGACCCTTCCCCAATCTCCCAGATCCCGCATGGTCTGGTCCTAGTCACTGCTTTAGTCTCACAGATGCCATGATTTCACTTACTCTGTGTCCTCCAGCTGCTATGAATCTTCCAGCTCCTCACCTCAGGATTCTTGCATATGTTGTTCCCATTGCTCAGAAAACTCTCCTTCCGTGCCCTCCCCACACCCTTACCCCACGACTGCCACCCCAACTCACTTATCAGCCCAGAGGGCCATGCTTAGGGGAAGCATTTTCTGACCGTTACATTTTATGCTTTCCCAGCTCCCTGTGGCAGTCATCATGTTTTTCATTATGTATTTGGATGATTATTTACTATGTGTCCCGCTAGACTGTAAACCCCAAGAATTTCCACAGTGTCCAGGACATAGGTGTTCCATAAATATTTATTCAACAAAAGAAAGAATGAATTTAAAAAAGGAACAAAGAATAAAAGGAGACAGAAATAGTTTGTCTGAGACCCCTGGCTGGATATTTCCTTGTATTAAGGGGAAATTAAAAAAAACATAATTTTACTACATTATGGAATGCAGGTTTGATTTGTGGCTTATAGAAATTGCATTGTCTTCCAGCCATTTACTTTGGAGACAGACTCTGAGGCACAGAGAGGTGAAGTAACTTTCCCAGGGTACACAGCTAGTCAGTGTCAGATGGTCAGAGGTTATTCTGACCTTTGAATTGTGTGTAGGGAGAAACAGACACATTTCACTAACTCTGTAGAACATGTTTGGTGTGTTGAGTCTGTAGGAACTGCATTCATATTTGATAATATTGATGTTGTCATGTCAGAATTGTAAAGTGTCTTGAGAACACATATTGTCATTATTTTTTTCTCTTCTTGTATACCAGTGCATTCAGAATTTAATTGGATGGCAGTCTAAGAATACACAGATGTCTGGCCTAAAGATGTCCCAAAAGATAGTGCCCGCAGTTAGAAGCAGCTCGGGTTTGACTTCCACTAGTCCTGGGCAAGGAGAGCCTTCCTGATATTCTTGGGGTCTGAGGGTGAGGAATGCTGTCCAGATCTCTAGCCTGTCAGCAGGAGAGCATGTTCAATGATTAAGCCCCGGTTCCAAAAATGCCTGTGCACGGATGCAAAGCAGCCAGAGGCGTGTGATGATGCCGGAGATCTCCCTAGTGGAGAAGGGCACAAGCAGTCCCACAGCCCTCCTAGATTCTGTGGCTCTCTTAAGTGTTAAAAATTCACCGGTATGTGAAATTACCTCTCCTTTCAAGTTCTCTAATAACGCGCAGCCGCTGCAAGCCTCAACCGGTCCCTGCGCTCGGGAGGGCTAAGCAAGCATCCCGAGGTGTCGCCTGGCTGCTGGGCTGGATTTCTGGCAGCGCCTGGGTCCTTGCATAGCCCCCTTTGCAGAGTGAGGCAGCATTTTTGTCCTGCAGGTACAGTAGGTACTGGATTAAACAGGTCTGCGGTTGCAGACAGACACCAGGCACCGTTCTAGCACGAGCTGTGTTTGGATTGGAGTTTCCAGGGCCTTATCAGGAGCCACCCCTAGTGACACAGCCAGTGCCAGAACTAACTTTGACTTTCACTCTTCGCCAAGGGCTTGCAGAACACCTTAAAGGAAAAAAGATGGAGGCGCTTAGAGTTCAGATGTTCATGCCTTGTTCCTTTGAAAGCTTATATCTGTAAGTGAAGTTTTATTCTGGAAATAATCCTGGGACCACTTAACAGGAGTTTTGTTCTTGTTTTTGTTTTTTTCTTTTTTTTTAAGGGGAGGACAGAGAAAGGGAAGATTTATTGGTAGTTAAAAATACTGGAACTGTTACTTTGTGACTGTGGCTTTAATCGGCTTCAGCTGTAACCTCTAGTAGGTGGCTGTGACAAGGATAACAACTAATTTGTGGGAGGAATCAAAATGCTAGCCCATTAGCTCTGCCTTCTTGTTTAAAAGGGAATGTTGGTCTTAAATTAATAATGCCAAACAATGACTGCTTGAAAAACCTGAGTGAGAACAGAGCTTGATTTATGATTACAATGTAGGCTGCAGCCCAGGTTTGTGATGAATAAAAAAGGGTCTTCCTCAGGAAAAGGAGTGTGCTTAGTGACATTTGTCAAAATTGTCCCATTGCAAACACTCTGGATTTTTGCTTTCTCCCTTTTTCCCCCTGACTGTGGAATAGAATTAGTTGCATTAATAAACATCTCATTTGCATTTCTGTATATTGATATATATATGTATATATATATATATATATATATATATATATATATATATATATATATTTTTTTTTTTTTTTGGTCTCTCTAAAAGGAAAACAAAACATCCAAACCTCAGAATCCTCTATCTGGCATAGAATGTAGAACAAGTTTGAAATGGGCATTTCAAAGAAATATTAAAATGGAGAAATGCTAAATGGATGATAACTTCTCCCCCCCCACCCCTCCCCTCTTCTTCCAACATTTTCTTTCAATGTTAGGTGATAAGATTTGAAAACAATGCTAAAAGCTGTGTCCCTAAGTGAATAGGCATTCAAGCAAATCAACTTAAGCAAAAGCCACCTCTGGAGCTTAATAATTATTTACTGAACGTTCCTGGGTCATGAGAGAGGTTTTGATTAAGTCAGAAAAGCATTATGTTCAGCAGCTTGTGAAGGTGTGTTTAAAGACGGCAAGAATAATGGAAAAATACTAAACGTAGCAGAACTATTTTTAGAACTTGATTCTTAAAAAAATAAAATTCCCACAGATTTAAGAGTGGCATAAGTTCCTGATATTCAGTAGATATATCTTTAAAAGTTTTTACAGTAGCTTTTAGAATGATTTCTGATTTCTTGTGCTATTTTTGCTGTATTGAGTTTGCCTTTATAGACTTTTTTCACTGTACATGTCATTAAAACAGTTTACTCATGTCTCTAAAGTAATAGAACATTTTATGAACAGAGTATACATAATTATGTATTTAAAATGCCATCATGTTAGAAATGTTATGAATTTCTGCTTTGTAAATCAGATAGCAGTTAGGGAGATGAGGGTTGTTCTTTGTGATTCATACCCCACAAGAATGTCCTCCATAACTTACCAATTTTTTAAATATTATTTTAAAGCGAATTAATGGAGGTCATGAATGGATGCACCATACCATTCTCACGCAGCATAAGGGCAGTAGTGATATCATCCTTGAATTTATACCCAAATTAATTCTTAATTTCAACTACTTTGGCTTAATTGATTTTCATTTTTTTTTTCTCCTGGTTAACTAAAATACTTGCCACAGGAGCAGGCTTCCCTGATGGATTCTCAGAATGAAATTCTTAGCACACATCTTTGACAAAACTTGTGCACTGAGCTGTTGCCGATTAACTGCTTTGTGCCTGTTCTTTTAGGGAGGATGCACACTGTGAATTAATTGTTTCTTTTGTATTTTCCTCCAAGACAGCAAAGGAACACCAGAGCAGAAGGCAACATTGTAAGAGATTTGGCTTCCTAGAAAATAACTTGTCAGTTTTCACTAGTTTACGAGATACTAAGATGCTCAGAGGATACCAGTTCAGGAACTAGAGCGCAGCATAGAAGTCATTCCGTAACTTTTACTTACTGTCTGCATGGTGTGCTGGCCACCATTCTAAGACTCTTACTTGCATTAACACTTTAAGTTCTCATAATGGCTCTGTGACAAAGGTACTTTTTTCCGACCTCCATTTTGCAGATGACAGAATGGAGGTTTGGGCAGGTGAAAGATCCAGTCCAAGTCATACAGCTGAGAAATGATGGAGCTGAGATTTCTGCAGAGGTACTCTGGGTCCAGGGCTTATGCTTTCCTCTGTTCTGTTGTATGGATTCTTATCTCAGATACTAAATGAATTGCTGTTTCTTCCTCTGCTTTTAGTTGAGTTGGTTTATCCAATGCCCAGATTTCTGAATTACCCAAACTATAACTCCTTTGAGCTTCTGAGGGACCAGAATGAGTTCAGTGCCACAGTATTCGTCTTTCAAGTATATTTCCTTGTATCCAGTTCACTACTGATTTTAAGGCAACTGTTGGGGGGAGAAAAGGACTCTAGTAAATATATACATTGATTATACGACCTATTCTGATTTGAGAAGTCTTAAAATGTGGAGGGAAATTTTATCTTAGAATTAAGTTAATACAGTAGGTCTCTTAGAGCTTAGAGCTTTTTGGAAAAAATGTATTCTCTGTCCTTGGAGAACTGAGGTAAATGGTTTGACTAAAGGTCTTCCAACACCAAGGTTCTAGCATTACCTACTTTTAGGAGGAGGTGGGGTATTTGATAGAATAGAGATACCAAATTTACTAATTAGAGAGAGATTTATTTCATCCTACTATGTGGTAAGTTCTTCTAGGTGCTGGGGAATTTATTGTGAATAAAACAGAAAAATCTCTGCCCTGTGGAGCTTGGCTCTTTCTGGTCATGAAGGGCCAGGAACATTCCAGCTCTATCCTTAAGTCTGGGACTCATCCTCATGGTCAAAAGTGGCTGCTGGAGCTGCAGCCATTACAACTAAATTCTAGGAGACATGATGGTAGGCAGTGCAAAGACAGGTATCTCTTTAGGGAGAATTCTTGGAAATACCACATGACCTTTCTGCTTTAGTCTCATTGGCAAAACTTAGGCATGAAGCCAACCTAGCTCCTGGAAAGTTGGGAAATGTGAATGGCAGTGTACTAGGTGAAGCAAGGAGAAAATAGAATGGGTACTAGATTGAATTGTAGATCTTAGGCTGAAACTTTGATTATTTCTTTTGGAATAACTGATATTTTCTAAAATGTCACAAAAATGAACTATGATCTACCAGAGCCCATCCAACTGGCTCAAACAAAAATGGAGACTGTCACTGTGAGTCAGTTCCCTATGTCCAGGGTTATCAACGCTAGAGAGATGGTTTGATCCAGATGCCTGGTGTCATCCAAACACTGGCTCTGCCTTCATTCTTCCTTCTCCTTAGTCCTCTGTTCCCTCTTTCAATTCACATTACTGTTTCACCTCATTTGGCTCTCTTTGCACACAGGTCCAGGAAGTTCCAGATTTACATCCTAGCATCTTTCCAAACCTTAGTATAGAGAGAGTTCTTTTACCCCAGTAGTTCTAGTCAAAGACAGGGCTGACTCTTATTGGGCTGTTTTGGAGTACAAGGCCATTTGATACGCATGGTGACTGGTTGAGCCTCTGTCGTGTTTCTACGTCTGGAGTTAGAAGCATCACTATAAGCTACCTCATGAACTGAAAGTGAGGAGGCTGGTTTTCAAAGATGAAATTGGGGGGTACTTTGCCAAAGAAGTGGGACAGGATGCTGGGCAGGCATAAGTAGCATGTGACCACCTTAAGTCATTGCCATTATTTGTAAGGCTGTTCCTTCAACTATGACAGGTGTACCCATGCACTGCTCCTGAGACCGTAATCGGTCCTTTTGTCTTGATTTCCACACAGTATTGCAAACTTTGCATTTTGGTAGATACATCCTAGACATGCAGTAATTGTTAAGTGCTGGCAGTCTAAGGCTTTTGAATCTTCTCTGATCTGTTGTGATGTTGCCAGGACAGGTGGACAGAGCATGCCCTGTGACTGGGCAATTATTTGAGTAGAGATAGAAGAGCTTTCTGTCTTTAAAAAGATCCTTCCAATTACTTTCACATTCATTTCTGAATTCTGTCATTAGATTGTCATAGTTTTGGATAAAAAGTTCTTCCTTTTAAAATACTCTAAGTGGGATATCTTGTCATGCCATATCAATTACTTACACCTTTTAGGGGATGAATTTTTCAGAGCCTTTTAAAACACGGCATTTAGATGTGAATGAGATTCCATAGTTGGACAGAGGAAACAAGAATTCTAAAATGTGGTCTAGTAAAAGGCAGCTTGATAGGAGAGACAGGAGGAAGCTTCAGTGTGGGGCACCTCAACTTTATCTGCGTTATAACATTTTGATAGTGGGTTGTCGGAAATAATTTCCTTGAAGGGCATTGTGTGAGTGTTAAGTGTGGAAACCCATCAGTGGGAAGTGGAGGACTGTCATGGTCATAAAATGAGGAAATGGCATCCTCCTATGTGTGTTTGAAAATGTCTTTTAATATTAAAGAAATCGGCACTTCCCTCGGTTGGAGTGCTTAGAAGTGCAAGACTCTTTGGGAGTGGTGAAGATAATCAACTTAAAGAAAATTTGGTGATGAAAATTTTCTGGAAAAATACTGGTCTGATATTACAGAGCTCTTCCAAACATTTTTGGTCATCCCTCCTAGTTAAAGTAAGATTTTTTCCAAGCAAACTCAACATGTTTTTATTTTACTTGGAAATTATATACATGTGCCCCCTTTACTAGTATTGTATTATAATATCCATCATACACAAAAATAGAAAATGGAAATGATGGATAAAATCAATACAAGTGTTCTCATCTTTTTTTTTCTGCACCCCAGGGTATCATTTTTGTACCCTCCTTTGAAGAATATTGGTATATTGGGAGCCCTATTATTTTGCTCTTTGATCTAATCAATTATGGTGATTACTCTTCTGGCACTTGTTGAAAGACCAGTTTAAAGATAATTAAGCCTGAATATATATGGAGAGTCTACATTTTTTTCAAACTCATTGGGGTCCAGGTCTTGAAAAATAACGATTTCAGATTTTGACTTATGTATGATTGGGGGTTCTTGCTTTTTAGAATGTTTTCGTCCTTTTGTGCAATGAAAGTTACAGAGCTCCAGAGGACAGGCGTAGCGTCTGCCTTGGACACCATGATATCCTCTTGTCTAGCAGAACCTGGCCCTTGGAAAATGTTCAAATATTTGTTGAAGGAAAGAAGAGGAGAAAGACAAGCTGCACTTTGAAATCCTTTTTATTTTCTCTGTGCCAGAAACCTGTAGTATTTATTGTCTGAGCTGGTAATGTTACCAGAAAAAATCGTTTGGCAGGTTTTCATTTTTTTTTTCTTCACCACTAAAACCAAGGTTGGTGATGACTGAAGTCCAGAAGACCTCAGTTTTTTAAGCCAAACTGTGAAATCTGGTACTTTCACATTTATATGGATTATACTCTCAGTTATTTTAAGTGTGATACATATTTATCATATGTATCATATATCATATATACTACACATCAGACATACCATGTATTTCACATGTATATCCTCTATACAAGTAACAGTATATTCTCTTATTGGTGCTTGGTTCCATCATACATGATGAAAAACTCATCCTTAGGCTTAAAACGTGATTACTTTGAAAGGAAGGTAAAGGTTAAGATAATGGAAGTACTGATCATTCTGAAATGTTAGATCCCCTGACTGACATTTAAAAAGATGTATCCATTTACTGACTCTTACTTCAGTGATTTTTGCACTTGAACTTACTTTTTAAAGACTTTTAGCTAACAGAGCAAACTGTTTGGGGCAATTTTTATAGATTCGGCCTGTAGGTTCCTTACAGATGTTGTAACCGTCATTGGTGGTATCTGGACAGCTGTTTTAGTTTGTTTGGTGTTTCAGCCCATTTGGCAGGAGTGTGTAGTCCTTCCCTTTCCATTCCATTCAACATGTTGGGTTCATTATCAGAGCTCTTGTCAGGGTTACTGGAGGTGGGAATTGGGTTGTGAATTTCCTCAGACATGAAAGAAAGTGTTCTGGTCAAGAATCAAAGATGTAGGTTCCTGTCCCAGCTCTCCTCTGAAACAGATGGGTGATCTAGGGTGTTTTAATTTCCAAACGTGGCATCCGAATCAGCTGCAGAGTTTTTGTAGACATATTGATTCCTGGGCCTTCCCTAACCTGAAATCAGAAAGTCTAGGGATGGAGCCTGGGCATTTTGATTTTAGACACAGCCCTCAGCTGATTTTGGGGGAGCCAGCCTTTTGCATTTGGAAACCCTGGTAGCCTAGCCTACCCATGACACAGCTTTCTCACCTGTGCATGAAGTTAATTATTATGCCTTCTTACGTCCCCACTGTGTATGTGAACATCAGCCATTGTGCTTTGCTGGACATAATGACATTGTATCCAGTTCCAGCAAATGCTAGGCTGTGAGCTCTATTAATTGAATGATTATAATGAAGATCAGTTTTTTCCTGGAGAAAAACTCTAGGATTTTTACTTTCTATCTCGTGAGAGAATTGCAGGGAAAATTGTCTTCTTTCTCCACCCCTGCAGAATTTTGTCATATCCTCTGAATCAAACAGAGATTGCCTAAACCTTCACAGTCAGATCTGCTCTGGTCCAAACTTGCATATAGGCTTACAAAAAAACTGCTTCCTTGCACCAAAAAAGAGGTAGCATATTCATGGTTTCATATTATTATTTTTTTGCTGCTAATTTGTGAATTTTGTTCCAATTTATCCGACCTATGTTCCAGTCATTATGCTAAACTTTTTACATCTATTACAAATTTTAATCCTCCTCACCGTGCTGAGAGGCAGAGGTACTAAACACTCTATGAATAAGGAAAACCAAAGCTCAAAGAGACTAACTTGGCCATAGTCACAGGTTAGTAAGTGGCAGAGCTGGACCCTGCCAGAGAAATTGAAGAGAGGAAATGCAGGGGGAAATTTATCAGCTCTTTCAGCCTAGAAACTAATCATTTCACCTGACAGCTAGATTCATGTCCTGGTTGACCAAGATACAGAGACCAAAGACTGACTGGTAAGGTTTAGTGAAGGGGCGTTTGCATCGCTATCAAAGGTAGGGATGGTCATGCAGATGTTTGAATGGCTAAGTATTGGATGCCATGGAATTTCTGATGTATTTAAACAGTTGATCAAGGCAGTGGAATTAACTATTTGAATTCAGGAATATACCGGATAGTTCAGGGCATGTGTCCACCTACTTACACCGTCACAGAGAAGGGGGAGGCTTTGAAGGCTTAAAGTGTAAATTCTGCCATCGAGATAGGAACTCAGGTCACATTCATGGCTACAGCCAGTGTGTTGGGCACTTTAAGTTAGCTGACGATAGCTTATTCAACCACTGCTGTGCATGTAGGAGAGGCTCAGAGAGGTTGAGTGGCTCGTTGAAGATCAGGTTGCTCAGCAGTAATGGAGCTCGACTTGTGTCCCCTTGATGGCCGTCCTTCTTGAGTCACCACTGAGCAGTTCCCAGTTCTCAGAGAAGTTGTATGTCTGGCTTCAGTGATTTGGGCAAGTGCCAGTAAAGGCATTTGCCTCCCGAAGTTGGCTTTCAAAGAGTGATTTCTTACAGTGAGGCATACACCTTCCCACGTGGAACTAGCTGAGAGTCAGATAATCTAGATAATTGACTTAATTTGGAGGTATCTCAGAAAAATTAGGTGACCCTGGCTTTAAACTCAGTGAGATTAGAAACCAGGTATTCCCTGCACCTGGCACAGAGGAAACACTCAATAACTATTTGTTGAATAAATGACCTTTACATAATCTGATTAAAAGGAATCAGACTGATGGAATTAGGATTACCTAATGCAGATGGAGCTTTCTGGGCCCTGGATGAGTTCAGTTAGCTTTTAAAGTTAAACACATTTGGACAACTCTTCTCGCTTATCATTAGTGGTTTAAACATCAGGTCCTCATTTTAAAAATAAGCTTTTGGCCACCGGTGATGTTCTCACATAAACCTCGACTT
Organism: Vicugna pacos; assembly: GCF_048564905.1. Classification (NCBI taxonomy): domain Eukaryota; kingdom Metazoa; phylum Chordata; class Mammalia; order Artiodactyla; family Camelidae; genus Vicugna; species Vicugna pacos. The sequence continues at coordinate 37,716,750 of NC_133003.1, forward strand.
TGAGTCTAAAACGTTATTCTCAGTTGACCTGCTAGCATTTTGAAGTGTAGATTCTTCATTTTTGTCTGTAAGGTGATAATTGCAGATTCAGTTATTTCTAAGAGAAAGCGATATTTGAAAGACTGAGAGTAAAGCTGAAAATCTGAGAGTCATCTTTAACATGGAAATATCACGCAGGGAGTGTGTGCAGTGAAGTGGCTACATCTTCCTTTGCATGGTTTTCTTCCTTTCTTTTATTTTCTTGAGAAGATTTATTAAAATAATATCAATCAGCCGAGCTCTGTTAGATTTTCTTCAGTGGGGTTTTAATTTTTTTATATGCGTCTGCCATAGAAATCTGTATTTCTTTTCCTGATAGGACATTCCAGTCAATGTTTTCAACGATATTGTTGTTGACTTTAAAGTCTGAAGCCTCAGTGCGGTTGATACCTAGTAACTTTAATTTAAGATGTCTGAAGAATGCTTTACTGTTAATTGAAAGGATTTTTTCCCCCAGTATCACAGCCAATGGCTTGTCTTGAGCAGCTAATTAGTGCGATTATTCCACAGCTGCATTTGCTACAGCACAAAGGTTTGCTCCTGTTTTTTATCAAAAGGATCAGTCTCTCTGGGAATGTTTTAACCTGACAGGCTTTGAATAGTAAGACCGTCTATTATTTATTTATTTATTTTTAAATAGCCTTCTTCCCCTGGTTTGGAAAAGTACATGTGAGCTTTGAACACAGACTCAAAAGTGGAAAAATGCGTCTTATTTTGATGCTCTTTTAGTTGAACCTTACCAGGTGAATGGATTCTTTTTGAGTCATGGCTAGGTATTTTTCTTGTGTGAGTGAGTGCATGACATGAAAATAATAAGCAGGGTATTAATACTGTTCAGTCTGTGTGCATCTGTAGGAAACTATAGAGGAAAGAGAGTTAAAAGTTTTCTGGGATGCTGAAGACTTCCAGGAGAACCAGTGTGCTGGATACGAGTCACTACTCTCCCATCCTATTGTCAAAATCCTGCCCGTGATGGCCCAAGTCTCCTTTCTTCTAGCCAAATGGTGCCTTTGATCACTCAGGTCATTTCTTCACGCTTGTGAATTAGTTCATGTTCTTCATGTTCTGAAATTAGTGGCATATCTCCTCCCATTAAAAAAAATAATACAGCTTTATTATGACTTGGAGGGGGGAAAGCAAAGAAAAAGAGATTGATCTGTAATTCCACTACCACTCTGACTGTGATCATCTTTATACACACCCTGCTGGTCATACGTGTATTTGTACACACACACACACACACACTCTCTCTCTCTCTCTCTACTTATTCTAAATTAGAATGTAAATAACTTTTGAATCCTACTTTTTAATTTACTCTTACAACATGCATTTCTCACTTTGCTCCGTACTTGTGCATTTAAAAAAACAGGTAATATATGATCAAATCTATGTATCATAGTTGACTTTTTTAACCAACTTTATACTTAAATCTTTTGAATGGTTTTGTTTTTTCCCTAAGTTTATTGAGGCATAACTGACAAAAATTGTATTTATTTAATGTGTATAATGATACATCTATGAAATATGTAATGTGATGATTTGATACATGCATACATTGTGAAACACATCTATTGCTTCACAGTTACTATTTATTTTCTTCGTGGTGGGAGCACTTAGGATCTACTCTAAGCAAATTTCAAGTGTACAATACAATATTATTAATTATAGTTACCATGTTGTGCATTAGATCCTCAGAACTTGTGTTGTAACTGAAAGTTTGTATTCTTTGACCCATATCTCCACTTATAATTTACATATCATGCTCATACAAGGGAACAGATTTAGGTGGTTCAGAATATTTTGCAATTTATAAACAGCTTTGTAGTGCAGTTTTTCTGCGTTTTGAATTATTTTCAAAATCATCCATCAATGAAATTTCTGAATCAAATTGATAATACTGTTTTCTTAAGGGATTGTGATACCAACAGTGGCTCAGGGTAACTTTATCTTTGTACTTTTTCTTTTTTTAAATTGAACTATAGTCAGTTACAGTGTGTCACTTTCTGGTGTACAACATAATGTCCCAGTCACATTGCACTTTTTCTTACAGTGAGCATTTTTTTAAATTGAATCATACCTGGAATACTTTATTGCAACTGGCTTTTCTAAGTTTATTATATTATATAGTGTTATTCACAACAATAAGTATATCTCTATACCATTTTTAATGGCTAGATGGTATTAAGTTATATGAACCTATCACAGTTTATTGAACCAGTTTTCTGTGCTGAGTAATGAGTTATCTGCTAGTGTAATTTTTATTGTGTAGTTTTCTAGAACTCTGAGGGTGAAATGCAAACATTTCTTCATCCATTATGAGTGGAGATTTTTGTTTGTTTTTGTTTTTGATTTTTTTTTTACCTGCAGTTTGAAGGTTCCTATCTTTAAGGAGTTTATAAGGATGGTCAGTGATTTCAAGGCTTTATTTTGCCTTTTGTTAGAGGATAAAGATGAGACTGGGATTGATACTCAAAGAAGGAAGCTTAAAGGTGCAAATACTTCTCTTGAAGAATAACTTTGGAGTGAATATTTTCTCAAATATTACTCTTTTTCTGTTGCCAGTTGCTAACTAAGGTATTATATTCTTGGCCCTAAACAGTGATTTTTTTTTTAAGAAAAGTATATTACTGGAAACAATTAAATTTTCTGGATAATAACATTTGTTGAGGCACACTGCATGGCGATCATTGTATTAGGGGATTTGTGTGCATTATTTTCTTCCATTATTTTCTTTAATCCTCCCAAAATCCCTAAGAGATAGGGCTTTAGAGTATAAATGATACAACAGACATTTAAAAAACATCTCCTACTTTGATAAGTGGGTAGATTTAAAAAAAAACCTACTGTTATTTCTCTTTTCTGGATATGGTAACAAGGGCAGAGAAAGGTTTAATGGTTAATTTTAGAGGGCTGGCAAGATAAGCAATAAAAAACTGTATTTCGGAAAATCAGGAAGTCCTTTCTCTTTCGACTTACGAAAAGTGTTTAAGCGTTTTAAATAATTTTGGGTAGGGTCAGTATCAGCACCGTTAGAAACAGGCCTCATGGGGAACTCACCGAGCACGTGTAGGGCAGAGCAAGCCAAGAAGAATCAGAAGAAAAAACAGTACAAAGAAAACCAAGAAAAGAAGAATTGGGTTGTCAAACCAGCTTGCCTTCTGCCCTCTTTCCCAAAGGCTGAGGTCGAGTTCAGTGTTAACATTCGGGTCCAGATGCTTCTTTCATTAATGATTTTTACTTCCTGTATCATAGGAAAATGTCCCCATGATAAAGTTTACCTATTCTTTAAACCATTCTGTGCTAGTAAACATCTTAGATATCTCCAAGGAATTTAGATAGCATGTAGGAGTAGGTATTTGGTTAGATCCGGTTATAAAAAAGGAAATCAAGTGATGTATTTTTAACTGTGGAAATCTGGGTGCCATTAAGATGCCTTGCTTCTTGGCACTTCAGATGGTGGCACTATATTTGGTGGTGATGAGTAGTCTGCAGTATAAAATGTCAAAAAAAAAAAAGCCGCATGATAAAAATGCCTAGATGCAATCAAGCCGACTTATTTTAATTCAACTACTAATGACTTAAATCCTGTTAGCTCTTGATTTTCAATTAGGTGGAGTACTATTCCGTGATTTGATTATATTTGCACAGGCTCATTTCATAGTTTGGTGCAATTTAGGGTACCCCCAAATGCAAACGCAGGGTCTCATTAGAAAAGTAAATGTGTGTCTTTTGGTTTTCCCACAGCAGTTCCGAGGAGCATCCCGGGGCCTCCAAGCCTCCGATAAGCTCCTCCAGTATGACATCACGTATCTTGCTACGCCAGCAACTCATGCGTGAGCAGATGCAGGAGCAGGAACGCAGGGAGCAGCAGCAGAAGCTGCAGGCGGCCCAGTTCATGCAACAGAGAGTGCCCGTGAACCAGACACCAGCCATAAACGTCAGTGTGCCCACCACCCTTCCCTCTGCCACCCAGGTGCCGATGGAAGTCCTTAAGGTACGTGAGTGTCACCTTGTTGGTTGGGCCAAGCCTTCTTCAACATTCTCCATTTTCTAGGTGTTTTATTTATCTCAGTGTGTATTTGGTTATATTGGAACCATCGAATCATATTTGTATGTCAGCTCTACTGATTTCTACACGACTTTGTATTTTCAAAGAAGGATGTTAACTAACTGTAGATTTAGTAGTAACCCTCACTAAATGATGTTCCAGGAGAAATTACAAGTTAGGATAGGTGTTTGTTATAATGATATCTTTCTTCCTTTGGGAAAGTTTCCTAATGTACAAATTATCTGAAATGAGCCTCTTCTAATAATTTGTATGTAATTGTTTTCTCCTAAATACATTGCATGGCCATTCTTTAGTTTCCTTCTGTCCTTTGTAAGTAAACTTGGCTGTAGAATTTGAATCTTTTTAGAAAGTCTTTTCAGATATAAAACTGTAGCAGAGCTTTCTACGCTTTAGTAACCAGACTGTGTAATCCTTTAACTGATATGAGTTGTCTGTTTTGGGTCTCTTTGATTTCTTGCTAGAGTAGAAACTGCAGGAGCTTGTTAGCATCATTCTATCAGGGACATATAGCTTCCTAATTACTGAAGAAAATTGTAACAAGTCTAAGAATAGAATTCCGTCTCACACACGTATCCTCCACATCACATTGGGAGGTACTCCTTGTTTAAAGATAAACATTACAACTCTTAAATGTGACTGATGCAAGTGAAGTTAAAAGAAAAGTAAGGGGACCTCCTTACTTCTTAATTTCTTTTATATCCATTCACCTGATTGATTCATCCTGAAGAGTCCCAAGTGTTACTCTTCATTAAACAAGGTGAACTGTACCCACTGGTAATTCCTTGTTGGTCTTTGCATTCATTCCTGTGCTCAGAAAGTACATCTCCCACTATTTCAAGTTTACTATTAAAACGCATAGACGGAATGACATTTTATACTTGGGAAGCAATCTGTGATCCTTTCCAGGAAGAAGGAAGGGGATTCTTCAAAAACAAAAGTTTAAGTCAGTTGTTTTCTTATTTGCAAAGACTCTTAAAATGTAGTGGTGAACTTGTGAAACTCTTTCATAGAGAAACCAATTATTCTGCTAGGGCGAAAAAGATCCAAATGGTTTAGTGTAAAATGTTACTCTACTGTGATTGAAGTTCTGGATATTGCCACAATTAATGGCTGTTTTTTGCCCCCCACCTTCCCCCAAGTAAAGGCAAGGTTTTCTCTTGGAAATAGATTCTACATGAAATCTTTCTGTTCTGCTTGAGTGCAAACTGACAGTCACTAGGTGTCTATAGATGTAAGATTTATTTAAGATTTAAGTTGTCTCGTGCTCATAAGAATCATAATTGTTTTTGTCTATACCACAGATTATTTAAAGCTGTATGAATTAAATAATAATGTGGAGAAATATGTCTTTTTTTTTCTTTAAGTCTTTTTTTAATCTGAAGGGCATATTTTAGAAGAGATGACATGGATTTGTGTTAGTAGTGGTTTATGTCCAATTTGAAGGTAATGCTTGATATTACATTAAAGTGTATTAGTTGAAATCTATATTCCTATTAAGGCAGTTATATCCGATAGGGGAGAAATTACCCAAATATGTTGAAACATCATTTCCATATCATCTTAAAGATGGACATCATTTTTAAATGTTTTTATTACTTAAAGTATGTAATTTTGAAATGATTAAAATTAAAATCTATACTAAATTGTTTGAATAATATACCCGTCTTTCCTTATATGTTGCCATGTTCTGGTAACACCTGGTGTAGCTGCAGCCCTCAATTCAGTTAGGCCGGAAATATGTCCAAAGTTAAAACACGAATAAATTAGCAGAACTGGAAGACCTAATCTAAATAAAAATGAACAAATGGTAAATTTATATTTAATACTGAATTAGTTTATCTCTGTGTAACTTGTGCATTTTTATATTTCAGTTATATAAAGTAGCGAAGTGTGTCGTAAAAATGAAAAGAAAGAATTGTAGGCATAGCAATGTGGATAGGTTTGATAGCTATTTAGACAGATTTTAGTGTCCTTAAGTGGAGGACCAAATAAAAATAAATGATTTCATGTAAGATGACATTCTACGAGATTCATATTACATTTTAAAGGAGAGTATTATATAAATGATCAGTTCAAATACTTAATGACTTGGTACTTTATAAAAATAGTTTACGTATTTTTGAAAGTTTTATGTATGAAAATATGAAATATTTATTATGAAAAGAGAGAAATATGATAATTTTCTTGTTTTCTCTTTTTTAGTTTTTAAATCCTAAGCATAGTATTATGAAGTACATTGTTAATAGAAAAACAGTTAATTTGCTTAATCTTGGACCATTTTTCTATGAATATACATTTCCATGAAATTAGTAACACTGAGTGTATGAATTTATGGATAACAATACAGATTATATTGAATAAGTATTTTTTCTAATAGTACAGCCAGAGTAGATTTTTCATTTAATTTTTAAAGATGTAAATTGCTAAAACAGAACATATCTGCTTCTCAGTGGAGGTAGATGTATATGGTCTGACATGCTAACATGTGCTGAAGAATTCTAGGTAAATCTCTCCAACTCCCACTGGTTTGCCAAAATTTGATAGGAAATCACACACACAGACTCACAGTACCTACATTTTACTGTCACTGGGTTGAATGACTGATTTTGAAAAGCTAAATAGTGTTTTCTGATTAATACCCTTTCTTTCACAGAGCTATGCTTAAAATATGAAGCTTTAAAAAGTATGTTTTAAATTGTTGATAGCTTCCAGGAAGTAAGGAGCAGTCTTTGGAATTCACAGGGATTGGAAACTTGTATTACTTATTCTTCACATGGTCATCGTTCAGTCTGTAAATTCATGATGTTTTGGAGGATTAGCCGCTGGTTTTTATATTGATTTGATTAATTTACGGTTTTATTTCTGTTACTGACTTTCATGTTGGATGACGTGGCATTAGTCTTATTGCTTTGTATTTACATGTTAGAGATCTCCTCTAGGTTTCTTAAGAGCAGCCCTATTCAATTGGGTATTGTAATTTAAGGATACTTCTTTGTCATAAATAACCAGTGCTTTTGAGTGCCTAATGCATTTTTCACAATAGTGAACACCTTCTGTGTTTCAAACTGCGAATTAACAAAGTATGTCATTAAGAACCATTAGTGGAAGCAGTTTCTTCCACAGGTGGGTTTTATTGACATGCATGCCTGAGGTTTGAGATTTGATCTCGCTTCTTTCAAACAAAAGTGGGGGAACCAGGCACAGACCTTGTGGACACATGTCAGGTCTCATGGCTATAGAAGCGTCACATACCATCCACTGCATCCTCGTCCATATATCCATCAAGCATGCATTTTCATTATCTCATCTCTCTAACTCTGACTGATGAGGGAAACACCTGGTTACTCTGATCGTAGACTGGCGAGTTCATCAGAATTCCTCTCCCTAACTCTCACATAATATGAACTCTGACAGTCTATAGCTTGAAAACATTAGTGTATAGTTTGAAAACATTTCTCTGTTTAGAAATTTATAGGAAATTCTCAAGGATTTCCCTTTCTACCTTCCTCTCTCCCTTCCTTCTTTTGCCTTGGAATTTAAAACTTTAAAGGGAAGGTGTCCTCTCTGGAATAAATTGTATATTGAGTTTTTTTCTTCTTGGGAGAAAGGTTATATGAATTTAAAAGAAAAAAATGTATTTTTGACAACTTTAGGATATTTTATCTTAAGTAGTTTGAAGGAATTATTTTTTAATTTTCCCCCCTTTCCAAGTCATCTCATGTAATTTAAGCAGTTGGGCAGATTGCTGCAGAATGAGAAATGATACTTGCTGTTCATCAAATACCAGAAGACACTTTGCCAGTGCCCTTTGCATTGTAAACTGAATTTACATTGGCATTTATTTGGTGTATGTCTCATTGTGCAGCGTCCTGTTTCGATAGAGATTCTGGCAAGTCAGGCTGGATAGATGCCCTTCTTCCTTGTCACCCTGTTCGACAACCGACGTTCTGTGATTTCGCTGATGAGGGAAAGGCTGGATAACTGAATTGCTGGCCTTTTCTGTGTAATTTATGCAATTGACCTGGTGTTGAATCTTGAAGGTGTGGCTTATTCTTTAGGCATGACACGGAAACAGGAAAAATTGTGTGTGGAGTTACAAGTGGGCTGGTTGCTTACAGATTAGCAGAAGGGATTGCTCCTGTACCCCACTATACGTTTGATTTTGTTGCCGATTTATTTAGCCAGGAACACAGAACTTTATTAGCATCACATTGGCCAAAAGAAGCGGGAACAGATGCAGTCTGTATCTGATTGGCTTGACTCAGTCCCCTTAGGAAATCTTGCTAGAGGTGCTGTCCCCATAAAAAAGGACATCCGAGAATTCTTATGATACTGTAGTCCATGGGCCATCATATATTTTTTCCAGTCCATGTGACTAACCACAAACACTCTGTGAGCTTTTGTTTTTGAATCAAACCTATTGTCTGCAAGATCACGTCTTCTCCCGGGACAAAGGGACTTGGTTTCCAGGTTCTGCAGACATCTCTTCATCCTCCTAGAAACCACTTTTCCATATGGGGTCTTTGAATCTCTTGGTTGTATCACTTTGATGTGTTCAGTGTCACATGTAAGGTAATTTTCTTTCCCATTAAAACTCACTGATAATTAAAAATTATAGACAGTTCTTGTAAACATGAAACAGGTTTAAACAGCTTGGAAGGAGACACCAGCAGACACTCTCCATTCCTCCCTCCCCCTCCTCCCTCTCTTGAGCTCCTAGGAGGGCAGCTGCTCTTAGCATTTGAGAGGGCAGCCCTCCTGGCTTCTGCTGCTTTCCAGCCATTAACTTTTGTGGGAGTGAAGTCTAAAGAAATACATTTGTCAGTTTTGATCAAGTGGATGTAAACCCTCTTTCTCTTTGTTCACCTTTGTAAATGGAACAAAAGAAAGAAAGAGTTTCTTCTCCTTCTGGGTTGTCTGTATTTTTGAGAATATTGCATCAAACTCCTGTCCTGAGGCAGAATGGGAACCTCTTACCCTGTGTATTGAAAACACTTAGGTCATCCTGGTGATACAAGTGTGTGCCAGCTTCCCTGGGCCTTGATCTGTGGCCTGTTTGTTTCCCTTGCAAATAGGAATGTGTACCTTGTGGGTAAGGGGTGAGTTGCCTCAGGGCTGGCAAAAGAAAGTGCTCCACAGGGTTGTTGTACATAGGTGAAATCTGACTTAACCCAGGCTCAGTGGGGCGAGCATCTCAGGACATGTGCATGGATTAATTTTAGACGTCGTATTCTGCCTGCACCGCGTTTAGGGGCTAGGAACGCGTAATGAAATGCTGGCTGAAGAAAGTCATCTTTGCTTAGATTTTTGGCCTGGTCCACTTGGAAGGGCAGCTCTGTGGGGAGCAGCTGTCTAAAACAAAATAGTCAACCTGGATACAGCTAAGCCTAGGAATTAATTCCACTTTTCCGGAAACATGGAAACATCAGCTGTAATCCCATGTTCACTTGGTAATTTTGGCCCACAAGATGGAAATGAATTCTCCCACTGTGAGACATGGCCATTTTTTATGCGGCCAAAGGGTACCACAGAGTCTCGATGGTGTGATCTCCTCAGGTTGTGGATTGAGTCAGCCGTGCTCAGTGGATACCTGAACCATGCAGGTTTGGGAAGGTCACCTTCTCTTAAGGGACGAGGATCTTTATTATCTTCTCAATGAGCTGCTTCGACATCATTGAAGTCACTTTGTGGACTTGCATGAGGGCCACTTGCTCAGCTCCTCTTTCTCTGCTGTTACAAAGAGTCGTACTGATAGGAGCAGTTTCCTCTCATGTACACAATTCTCCTAATTCCATAACTGGAGGGCAGGGTGGCACCTTAAGGAGAATATTGAGGTCTAGGATCTGGGAGTGAGGGCTGAAAACTGGAGCGAGCCTCTTTTTTATCTGGCTTTGAATAATCATTTCTTTTCAGTGTGCTGAGATCTGTAGAGCCTCCATCCTTGGCAGGGGTAATACTGTCCCCTGGCAGAGCAAAAAATCGGCTCTTGGAGGACAACAAAGTCTGAGATGTTATAATGGTCTGTGGCCCTCTAAAGGGCCATAGTACATAAGCAGAGATACAGTATACGTACCTGTTAAAAATACTATGGTAATCTCTAGGTCCATCTGTGTTGCTGCTAATGGCATTATTTCATTCTTTTTTATGCTTGAGTAATATTCCATTGTATATATACCACATCTTTTTTATCCATTCATCTGTCGATGGACATTTAGGTTGCTTCCATGTCTCAGCTATTGTAAACAGTTCAGCATCTTTCTTAACTCCTCTCTTTGTGTTTTGTTTAGAGAATGCTTAGAGAGACTCTGACAGATGTGACACCTGCCTTCCAGCTAGTCTCCATCTCCCCAGGATAGCTGTTAGAATAGCAGTCATGGTTAGCATGCCCAGCACTGGGTAGTTATTATTAGTGTCCCCATTTCACAGATGTGGGAACTGAGGTGAAGGGATCAAATAGCTCATCCAAAGTTGCTGAAGCAAGTGGTACAGTCAGGATTTGAACCCACTCAGTTGGACTGCATGACCCAAATTTCTTGATAGCCTAGGACCTGTAATAAATGTTTATTACAGAGCTTAAGGCCATAGCTTAAAATTTTTATAGGAGCTAGTGGTGTAAATGTGGTACTATGGAAGAAAGGCACATGGCTACAGAGACATTAATTACTGGCTGAATTAGGTGTTTGGCTGAACCCTTCATACCCTTTGTCTCATTTATCCCTCAAACAATCCTGTGGGATAAGTAAGATAAATCCCTCCCTTGACATGGGGAAGTGGAGGCATGGAGAGATTGTCCCTGAAGTCACACAGTTAGGCTCCTCAGCCTACCTTATCTACCTAGGACCACATACCCGGCTTCCTCTATATTTTCTACAGCTCAGGGACAGACTGTAAACATTTCTAAAGAATCACCGGTAACAGACTACGTTAGAACAAAGGGGGAGGTCCAAGAGAAACTGCAGAGGAGTCTCATAGGTTTAATGGAAGGACACATGAGCTTAAGCATTTGGAATTAGTAAGGGGCCATCCATACTGAATAATAAATGTATCCCTGAGTCTCCACAATACGCCAAATGAAAGACCTGGATACGTTCTTACTGTATGAAAATACCGCCTAGCCACACTGACCACTGTGGTAATTCACGGTTTGGTTATAGTCATCATTATTGGTCAGAAAGCTCTACAGTGAAAGTTTCTGTAACAACATCCAAAAATCCTGACCCAAGACGACTTATGTTCTAAAAGTCCTGTTGGACCAGACTTCACAATTCGTAAGCTTTATAGTTCTATACATATTAATAATATATTTGTAGTATAAATGAATTTTGAGATGCTCGATTTGATAGACTCACACATGTCTTTTAACATGAATTTTCTCCTGAAATTATGGTTGCATTTAGAATTTTTCTTCCCCTGCCCCTCTACAGTATTATATAGCTCTTACTGTATTTTAGGACGTGAAACTGAAACTTCAGTTCTGGTTGTTTTTCCACTTGCTTTTAGATGACAATGTCAGCTATAATAAGTCTTATGTTACCGTAATCTTATGTTACACGAGTCTTCTTCACAAATGTTACCTGCGTTATCCCAACAATTGAAAGAAGGACTTAGGTTTGAAAGATACCTTCTATAGGTATGTTCCTGAACAATAGAGACTGTGGACATGTGCAAGCAAAATCTAATTTTAACATTGCCCTACTAAAATAAGTGGGTGGGATCTGTGTCTAAAAATATGTAAATGAGTATGGTGGCTTTGCACAAGGTTAGAGCTGCAGTCAGTACAAGAATATTGGATCCTGCCCTGAATATGTCTCTTTTTATTGACTTCTTTGAGCATTAGCCTAAACTTTAAGGAAAATTTAGCTTCCAATAATACACTAGTCTTTCAGGCCTTGTTTATAAAGTTTAGATGTTTTTGCCTATTAGTATAAAGCTTTGCAAAAAAAATGATATGAATCAAACTTGGAGTATATGAAACAGATAAAATAGGAGGCTGTTAAAATGGAGAATGGTCCTAGAAAAATGAATTATTTTAATCAGTGTTTTAAAAACTAGCTAATGTTCTAGAAGAGGGTCTAGCTGAATCTACATCAGGCTGTTCTTACTGATTACCGCTGGAATGGGTTTTGGGGTTGGAGATGGTGGTGGTTATATATTTTCTAACCAGGAGAGCATGTGCTTACATTCTTAATGTAATTAAAGTGAATATCTCTTAAAACATATGACTTAGGAGTCTTAGCAAAGTTCTTTTCACCTATAACTCTTTTGAGCAGCACAGTTCTCCTGTCAGGTGAGTTTACTTTCTTAAAGGAAGGATGGCAAGGTGTAAGGGTCCTGAAAATTAAAAATGAATAAAAGGATTTGAATCACCAGTTTATGAATAATTTTAAAAAGTAGTTAAGAGGCCCAACATGAAAAGCAAAATTCAGATTTCTACTACCTTATCACCAGGCATAGCTTTGTCATAATCTCCTCTGTTGGCCCTGAGTTTTGTATAATTAAAATTTAGGAGCTAGAAATTTTGTTGAGACTTAATTAGAAGCGACAAACCAGAGACATTCCTGCTGGTTAGGAAAGGCTTAAGAAATTCTTATTGGCTAAATTACAAATATGTAACATTTTTTCTGAACACTGCATGGTAGTTCAGACTGCCTAAAGGTGACAAGATTAGCTCTGTTTTTCTAGTGAAGTAGTAAAAATTAGATTAATAAGTACCAGGCAAAGAACCTTTTCTTTTTTTCGAAAGGAATCTTACCTTGAGTCCTTCTGGCTGTGGAGATCGGTGCCTTAATTAGCCACATGTTCTTTTTACCTCCTGGGAAATAAGTCCGGGATAAAATTGGGGATCAAGACGTAGGCGCACATTGACTTAGCACACGCCGCTAAGTAATTCATCAAGGAATGTTGGTAATTAGTCCTGCCTCTTTCAACTCTTGGCTTATTTCATAAAACCGGTTGATTTAAAATAATGCCTGCTGATTTATTACCAACACGTTTCACGACTGAGACTTGGCCCTTGAACAAAAGCAATATTGTGCAGGGATGGAAACGCGCCCTCTTGTTTTTGTGTTTTTACAAATTCTGAAGGGCATCTGTAGTCCCCTGTTAACTTTGTTGCATTTTCTTTTGCCCCATTCAGCATTTTCCTGGGCTTTCTTTTGTCTCCTGGTGAAGAGAAAGGGGGAGCAAATTAGAAAAAAAAAAAATTCCAGGCTCTTGGAGGTTTTGGATGTGATGTGCTTGTCAAAGTGTATTGACTCAGTGTGATTTGATGGAATTTAATTTGAATCCTTCGCCTGGTAAGACAGGCTGTCGTAATGGCCTTTGGTCCTCCTGCATTGTTAAGTGTTTGGTGATATTTATGACAGCCAGGTTAATCTTAAAAGATTGAATTTATGAGAAGTACAGAACCTTATGACTTCAGTCTGGTAGCCTTGGTATCCAAACACGGCTCTAAGTTATTCTTTAAACGCCAAATTCCCCTTAATGCCAACTGGTGTGCTTCTTTCTGCTTTGAGATGCGACCCTAATCAGCATCCTTGCTGAAAAATCTGGGATTAGATTGGAGGACTCAAAATTGGAGCATATGAAGCAGATAAAGTAGTCTCCAGTACTTAACTGGGGAACCTTAGGCATGTTTCCTGTTCTTTCTGGGTCTCAGTGACCCCATCTGTGAAATGGAGGTAACAGTGGCCTAGAGAATTTTTGTGAGGGTTAAATTAGATAATTTACCTAAAGCAGTGCTCTCTAACAGAAATAAAATGTGAGCCACACAGATGAACTTAAACTTTCTAGTAGTCACATTAAAAACATTAAAAAGAAACAGGTGAAGTCAACTTTAATAATATGGTTTATTTAATTCAGTATATCTAAAAGGTTACTATTTCACCATATAATCAATATAAAAGTTACTAAGATTTTTTACATTCTCTTTTTTCTGTGTTAAGTCTTCATGTTGAGTCTTTCACACTAGGTCCTCAAAATCAGATATGTGTTATACACTTACACGAGCATTGCAGTTTGGATGCTGAATTTTCATTAAATTACTCGATCTGTATTTAGATTTTGTGAGATTTATAGTCAGAAAAGTGGATTTATATCTACTTACCAAGTTGCTTCAAATGAATTTAAAAGATTTCCAGTAACTAAGTTGAGTACAAGTCTTTACATTTACGTTTAAATGAAATAAAAAATGTATTTTCTCAGTCACACTGGCCGGGTTTCCAGTGCTCAGTAGCACACGTGGCCTATGGCCTCTGTATTAGCACAGATCTGAAGCATTTAGCACAGTGCTGAGTAGATGGAAAGTACCCGGCAAAGGATTCTGCTTTATTGTTGTTGATAATGAATAAAATAATAATTCCTAATTATTAATCACTAAATATAGTAATTATGATTATCATCTCCAAGTTGCCATCTTCATTTGCCACCATTTATACCTGCCCAAAACATTTGCTGTCCCGCTGCCTTCCTCCCCACCAAAGGAGACCAAAAAAGTTAGTCCTTTTTTTCTCACAACCCTTTGTAGCCCAGGTTAGGTGACGTACCTTATGTGTGGTCGATAGTTCCTGTCCAAGCACCCTTTCCCAGGCGAGCACAGCAGAGTCACCCTTGGTAATGTGGCATTTGGACCCGTCTCTGCCAACAGCCTTCCATTCAGGCTTGAGCAGTGACAGCTCTTAACTCGTTGGTCACACGTCTTACTCATCCTTCCAATCCAGCTTTTTCTCAAACCTACACGTACCACACTTACATGGCACCTGCTCTGCGTGGTAAAGGTGTCTAAAGCCTTAGGAACATGGAAGCACCCCGTAAATGTTCATGATGCAAAAAAGACATGGAAGGAAAAGGAGACCCGTTAATCCTAGTTCTTCTTTAAATATATTTAATTGTAGCTGAATAAACATATAAGTTATTAAAAAACTACTTTGGGGAAGGAGTTGTATATATGATTTTTATTCATGCTAATGTTGCTAAGGCAATTTCTTTTCTCAGTTAACCTGCAGTGCATTTTTAGGAATTTTTCAGCACAGCTGATAACTCCATGAAACAGTTTTTCCTCCTTATATACCAGGCACCTAGATTTTCTCTTTGCTAGTTTATGACCATTTATTAAACAGGAGATAATACACCTAAAATGATCATTTTAATTTTATTGGGTACCTGATCATTCCTAATGCAAACAACGAGTTGATGATACTGGAATTAGCAAACTTTGTTAGAGGGATTTAATGTGTTCTTCATATAAATACTAAGAGTGTGTGAAGTTACATTGTTGTTCAGTTTAGCAAGAAAACCAAGGGAGCAAAAATATTAACCATGCCATGAGTTCCAGAAAGAAAAACATTTCTATTGTCAGGTTTTTTGATTTCCCGAGTTTGGAACTACCTATTTTCTCAATGTTTATTACTTATTTTATTATCATCTTAAAAATAATGTAAGTTAATAAACATGCATGCTGTTGTAAAGTTGATTTCAATTTTCCCAGTAGCTCTCCAAACTTGTATTAAAATCATATACCTAAAGAGGTTTTTCAACTCATTAATTGGCATAATATTGATAGAGTTCATAATGCAGTGTTAAGAGTATGGGACATTGTGCACATTTTTACTGACGCTTAGGACCACTGGTATCTCATAGATGGGAAAAAAACCTGAACATTCTGGAAGGACATTTAATTTTGATGTGAAGTCCTCATTCAGTTTGACACGAAGCGAAGGTGTATAGAACTTAACTCCAAACGGTGTTTCTGGGACAGTTTTCTGTAACTCAGTGGTTCTCAAAATGTGGTCTGGGGCCTGCAGCCCCCACGTGACCTGGGAGCTGTTTAGAAACACAGGTTCCCTGGGTCCGCCTGGGAGCTATTGAGCCAGAAACCCCAGGGGTGGGGCCCATTAATCTGAAAGATTCTAATGCAGACTCATGTTTGAGAATCGCTGTTGTAGAAACCTGGAAGTTAATTTGTAAGAAACATAAGAAAAATTGAGAAATACTTGTGTAAATAAAGTCAACCTCTTAGATGGAAAGTATACATATCAAGAGTTATGGAAAGTCTCCAACAGTGGTACAATTGGTAGGTACTTTGCGAAGGAAGGGAAGAGGAAGACAAGCAAAGAAAATGTTACTTTCAGGTAAAATTGATCAGTGGAAGTTGCAAAATATCCAGTAGCTCCTTAGAGTCTTTGTACACAGGGCAAATCCCATATACTCATGAAAGGTTGTTAACAATAGGTTAATCCTGCCAATTCTTGGGGACATGAGTTGGGGTAAAACGATAATAAGAAACTTTGAAGTTATGCGGTGGTTCCCACTTTAAGCTACAGAAACTATTGTGCCTATGTAGGAACTCGGGGGGATCAATGAATCCATTAGTCCACCAACATTTATAAATTAAATACATACCTCCCTTATGTATCCATCTCTTTTTCAAATAAGTGTTAATACTGCTTTAGTGAACAAAGTACAGATTGATAGCAAGGGCATAGCTTTCATTTTCTTCCTTATTTTTACACATTGTCTTAATCAACAAAAACTAAAAGCACAACTCCTAATCGAATGTGGCCTGGGAATGTTTGACTTTTAAAAAAGGTGAAGAGGTACTTCTTTTTAGGAAACTTAAAAAAAAAAACTCTCAAGTGTTCTTTAAATTCCACTTTTGGACCCTTCTTTCCTTTTTGTAGGTGGGATTTAGTTAATGGTAACACAGAATGGCCTTTTCAGGGTCCTAGGGACCCAATCATTTATCATTTCACGGACAGCAGGCCCTCGATAGCCAGTCTCTGTCATCAAAGGTCTTTACTGATGTGGCCGTAGTCTTGGCTTGGCCTTTTACACTGGAGCATTGACATCAACAGAAAGTGTTTTTCTTTCTTTTTCTTTTTCAGTGTTAGTTGTCTGCTGGAAGGCAGTATATTCAGTGCATGCGGCCATCTTGCCTCAGGGTTGGACTAAAACAAGTGTTCATTTTTGGAAGTGCCAAGGGAAAGACCAATTCTTTCTGTTGCTGGCATCCTTAATTTGCACACCCAGCATGCAGACCCATGTCCAGCTTTAGAAGAGGCATGACTCACATAGGAGCCATGAAGTGCCCTTTGCTTCCACCAGAAGACATTTAATCTTCCTACCTCACTCCTAGGAAGAGGGGAAAATCAGAAATAACCCAAAGATGCCCTTATGAACTGCACTGATCATGAACCTTGTTGCCTAGACTCACTTTGCTTTTCTGTTAGGGTTTCCATTTTTCACTGAAAATTCATTCAAAGAACTCTTGCCCCAAGACGTTTGATCTTGTACTATACCTGCCCTGTGGCTGAAGCGTCCTTGTTTAAGGGTGTGGGCTTGGTGTGAGAGGGTCAGTCCCCAAATCCTTTCTGAACCTCAGTTCCCTTGTCTGCATGACAAGGATAATAGAAGTCCCCTAGCTTATAGGGCTACTGTGAGAAATAAGGGAAGTGATCCTTGCAAAGCACTTAGCACTGTGTCTGGCACAATACTTATTAATGTTGATCACTGTCATCAGTGTTTCAGCCAGAGACACACACCAAGCACACAGTGATTCAACCACATAATGGGTTCTTGAGAAGTGATCAGAGGGTTAATGTTTGGGCAAAAGGTGAGGAAGAGTTGATTCCACATAGGATCTGGAATTAATTTCTCTAGAAACATATGAGATATGTAAAGATTCTTTTAACCAGTAACAGTTGAGTTACATTTCAGCAGCAAAAGGAATTTTTATTCTTAAAAATCACCTGACTATTCAGGCTCCCTTAACAGTAATTTTTTTCCCCCTCAGGGGAAGTGGGATGCTTGGCCACAAATTTTTGACTTCTCCCCAAATTATACCCACTACTTAAAATTGTTAGAAGTTGTTTTGGTGATTGACAGCCAAATTAGGCAACAGTTAAATCCTTACTTAAAGAGAATTCTGGGGAATTGGTTAAAATTGGGGCTAAATTTTCAAGAAAAATTAATAGATGTCAGAAGCTGTCATAGTGCTCTGATTCTGAAATTAAAATTTCATTTATATGCCAAGAAATCAACAGTTTTGATTCTGGAACTCTGGTTCAAGGTAAGTGATCATATATGGCTTTATTAACTGTTCACTTTGCAAGCATTATTATTTTTAGGCAAGTAGAGATTCAAAATACATTTAATCACAGCCTCTCATCTGCGAGCCCCAGGGCCCACTTTGTAGAGCCAGTCAACTGATGGGAACCTTTATCTGTGCTGAGAAAGTTTTCTTCGCTAACCAAGTTGCACAGTTATTTTTATGCAGTCTGCAAGTGTTTTGATTCCTATGCTCTGGGATCCCTTGACTTCTTCCTTACATGATCTGCCCACTTTTTTTTTCCTGGTCTAAGATCCTGCTGCTCCACCCCTATTACTTGTAATTTATATAGTTTTAATCTTTTCTTTTTATTTTTTTACCTTTCAGAAACATATCACCTTGAGTGTTCTGTACTCAATAGTACCTACTTGCTGACCTCTATTTTTGCTACTAAACCATTTATCTTACTTCCATGATATGTACTATCTTGAGATAAGACCAAAGGCCATTCCTTCAACCTATCTTGCAATGTTCACTACAGCCCTGAAATCAAACATACATGCGTAGTACCTGTGCCCATGCATGGACCAGGAGTTTGACCTTGGAGAAGTTGCCTTCCTGGGCCTCCATCTCCCCAGCCAACCACCTGGTCTCAGACTTCGCTCCTAATTGCCGTTCAGTGAACTGCCTCCACTTTTTCCTTGAGAGGTGACCACCTACAAGTCACTGATACTGCATTCATGATAAGATGAAGATGACAAAGTACTTAAAAAGCCCTTGAAAGAAACACTAGATTTGCTTTAAATATTAAATACACAGAATAGTTGTCATGATAAAGAAACTCCAGTGTACAGAATGCTTAGAGTTCCACGGTAGTTTCAGTGACCTGTTTCTCCTTGAAGGTGGCAAAAGGTGGGTTGGAAAAGCCTCTTTTATTGTTATTTAGTTCTGTTATTTGTCTTTGTGTGTTTTGATAATAATAATAATAATAAAATAAAAATAAAAATAAAATAATAATAATAATAATAAAATAAAAATAAAAAAATATTGGCTATCACTTAACTGCATCTTAGGGACTTTCCTGAAGGCTTTTTAAGCAAAGACTGAGCTCAGACTTATTAGAAATAGAAGGTGAGGGAGCTGACCAGACTGCCCTGAGTTTATTTATACGCACATCTTAAAATCCATATTACATACTGAATTCTCAGGTTTACTAAATCTGTAAGATGAAAATTCATTCCTGACATGATTTGTGGTTGCAGAATGTTCGCTAGCTTTTATGTTCTCTTCTTTATTAAACAGAAAACAAGTTTGGGCTCAGGATGTTTGTTTATGATTGGTCAGTGAGTATGGGGAGCAGGAGCACGTGGCTCACTTCTGTGTGTTTTTTGTTAATTCTTCTGTAGTTTAATACTCATTTTAACTTTCTTGAGAGAGAGAGAAATGACTAATTTTCTCTCAAAGACTTTCCCTTTTTTTTTCTCTTGAAGAATACCTTTATAGATGTTAATCTCCTTCCCTGCTTTGCTTTCTGTATCCCTTTCTCCCTCCCTCCCTCCCTTCCTCCCTCTTTCCTTAAATGCACAAATCTGGAATTACACAGCTTGCCTTGAATCCCAGCTCTGTCGCTAGGTAATCTGGGGCAGGTAATTTAGTCTGTAGACAAGTCCTTAGTTTCCTCATCTGTAAAATGGGTGTCGTATCAGGACATCCTATTCTGTTGCAGTGTGTTTTCTTTAGTGGGAATCCCTCCAGTGTTACTGGTAAAGAAAGAACTCATGCTGGGGTAACATGAATTCCTTTTGTTCCTTTTCCACAGTGTGTAAATGTTTGAAGGAGTCCAAGGCAAGCTTTATGATATTTAAAGCGAAAGCCTTAGCCTTAGATGAAGACTTTACAGTAAGCCGAATGTCTCTGCAGGTTTAGTGAAATCTAGGCGGCAAGAACTGCTTGCCTGTCTTGGTGGTGTGCTCTCTAGAGATTTGCGTGCAGAGGAAAAGCTGCAGAGACATTTCTCTCTGTATTAACACAGTGGACTCACAGAGTCCTAGGTCCAGGATCAGATTTTAATTTTTAAAGAAATAATCTACACAAGAAGCACTTACCCACCAAGATCTACCTTCTGAAGGGGAGGAAGCTGGAGGCTCAGGGTTTAAAACCATCTGTGAAGCTGGTTGCAAACGCCAGTAGAAATTTAACCAGCTGGCGCTGAATTAGGGTTTACTGACTGTTGTTACTCATGCTCTGCTTACAAAGGTCCAGAGGTTTTGAGGGGTCGCCCCTCACCTTCCCTGTTCCTCCATGCCCTCTTGTTCAGAGTGGGTGATTTTGCAGAACGTGACACTTCTCAGGACGGTATAGACAGGGTTAGAGCAGACACACCTGAATCAATTTCAGAGGCGTGATCATTTCGTGAGTTAACGTGTGCGGAGTACCCTGCGCAGCTCGGGAGGGGTGGCCTTGCGCGGAGTCTGGCAGGAGAGGATGGAAAGCGCTGCGCAGTGTTAGCACGTGCCCCTCCGCCTTCTCGCACCGCACCTCCTCCGGCGGTGACGGCGGCCCTCCTGCCTCGTGGGGGGTGCTGCGCGCGCGCGGAAGGACTGCACTTCTGCCTCAGAAGGTGAGGACGGTCCCCCCCGCGTGGTTAGTGTCGAGTGGAACCTTGAGGAACAAGTAGGGTCATTCCAGAAGGACGAGGATAAGGGAGCATAGGGAGCGGAAGAAGCCAAGGGCACATGCTCTAGATTTTGGTGGGAGGCAGTAGATGGCGACATGGAGAGAGTGTTGGGAGGCGAAGACGGACGGGTGAGCGGGGGGGGGGGGGGGGGGGGCAGGTGATACAAGGCTGGGATGTGACCCCAGGAGGTCTTGGAGCCGATGTCGCGGGTGCTGGGCAGCCGCTGAGGGCGCGTATTTGTGTTTGTTTCCATGTGTTTTTCATTTATTTACATTTTCGAGAAGGAGAGGGATGGTCAAGTGGATGCCTCTGGTTGCTGGTGGAGGTGGGAGGTGAGTTTTAGAGGAATACGGTTGGAGGTGGGGAAGCTCTCAAAATAATTGGGAAAATGAATTATGAAAGCACTGACTCTAGAAGTCTTAGGAGACATAAGAGGAAAGCATTAGTGAAAAAAATTAAGGGATAAAGTGGATGGAAATGTAGTAGATAAAAAGAAGAAGGAAGAATACGTGATACTATATACATTTTACATAGAAGGAAACTGAACATAGAAATGAAGATATTGGTCTAAAGGAGGGCTGGCCAGCAGTGTCCACAGGCCAGGTTCTGCCTTCTGCATGTTCTGTAAAGTTTCATGAGAACACAGCCATGCTCGCTCACTTCCTTGTGGTCTATAGCTGCTTTTGCACTACAGTGGAGGGTTGAGTAGCACAACAGAGAAGTCATGGCCCGTAAAGCTGAAAATACTTACTCTCTGGGTCTTTACAGGAAGAATTCGCTGGCTGCTAGTCTCTGCACATGGTCCATAAGTTCTAGACCTAGGATTTAAATCTTTGAGAGTCGGGATTGTGTCTCTTTTGTTCACCTCTGATCCTGAACATTTTACATTGTGTCCCATACGTAGTAAGCCTTCATAAATAAACTCCTCCTGAGTGAATGAATGAGTCAGTGAATAAACACATTAGCAAAGTCAGACCTGGTTGATTTGCAGCTTGTGCTATTCACAATTATTCTGTACTAATTCCTGTATCCTCAGTATCTTATGTCTAAGATTTCGAGCAGGAGTTCATATATAAAACAAATATTTTATTGAGTGTCAACAATGTAGAAGGCATTGTTCTTGATGTGAGGATTTTTTTATGCTCTTGTGAAACTCACTGCTCATAGAGGAGACAAATGTTAATCAGATCATTACAGAAGTGATGTGCAGTTGCAGGTGTCCACAGGTACCAGGCAAGAAAAGGGCACAGTGCTATGGGAACTGGTAATGGAAAGATTTGGTGTAGAGTCAGAGAAGTCTTTCCTGTAGTCACCTGTCCTATGGTCTGAAGAGTGAATAGACTTCAGCTTGGCAGAGGGAACTTCCTGTGCAAAGGCCCTGTGGCAGCAGAGGGAAGACACAGAACAAAGAGAAGGCTGGCCATACTGGGAGTGAGACTGGAGAAATGGGCAAAGGTCTTGTGGTCCGAATACAGGAATCCATCAAGCCTGAACTTGAGCTATGCATTTGGGGCTCAGTAGTATAGTATTTTAATCCAGAGAGAGTATGAAGTCAGCAGAGAGGGTGTTGTGAGAGATGATGTGGGCCTTGGGAAGAACTCTGGAACACACCACTAGAGAAGCACAAAGTATGGAGAACCTATGAAGAGGTACAAAAGCTCAGAACAAAATCTTGGAGAACCTGGAGTGACAGAAACAGTTTGAGGTGGGAGAACAGCTGATCAATGGTAGATCTGGCATGTGTGTCCAAAAAGTGAAGAACTGAAAAGTGCCTTGTTGGACTATTCCCTTGGGAGGTCACTGTGACCTTTGAAAGAGTAGATTCAGAGGGTGGGAGGGATAATGGAGCTGCCAATCTGTAGAATGAATGAGCAGAGAGGAAAAGGAAACGAGTATGTATTCATTCATTCATTTATTGAACAAGTAGTTACTGAGCATCTTATCTTGGTCTTAGGGATCCAGAGCTGAGCAAAACCAAACGCAGTCCTTGCTCTCCTCCCCAAGAATCTCCTCTCCGAACCCCTCGCTCTTTGCTGCTTGGTTGGCTGCCCCCTCTCCTGACACACCCATTCCTTCCTTGCTGTTAGTACGTTTGGGCAGCTAGGTCCAGCCTGGTTGGCCAGGACCCACTGTGGCGCTTCAGGGCAACGTGGGGAAGCTTGCTATCAGGTGGGGGAGAAGGACACTCAGTCTGCAGTTTCCCCAGCACCACCTGAAAAGGAGGATGGACAGTTTAAAACTAATGTGTGTGCTGTGAAGGAAAGAAAGAAGTTTCTGTGGGAACAAAGAACAAGAGAGAGGGGAGGGGTTTGTGCAGGAAGGAGTTCTCTGACTACGTGATCCTGGAGCTGAAGGCAGCATCGGTATTAACTCTGTGAAGTCTGTGGGGAGGGCACGTTTCAGTGTGTCAGGAAACGACTGTGACCAGGGCCTGGGGTCCCAGAGGGCTTGGCAGCTCTGGGAAATAAAGAGTCCAAGTCTGGGTGGTTGCGGGCCAAGAGTGCAGGTCAGGATTGTGTCACACAGGCTAAAAGGTGGGCACGAGCCAGAGCCCCAGGGCCTGCGGACCATCCTTAGGAGTCATGTCTTTATATCCCAAGTGCAGTGGGAAGCCACGGCAGGGGAACCAGTCTTAAGTTTAGGGAGTGCTGTCTCCTGTTTGTAGAGAGAGCGTGAGCTTGTCACACCGTTCTCTCCCAACGTGGGCGGGTAATCTAAGGATTCTCCTCTCAGGAGGAGTCACTGCATCCTCCAAGAGTGTGTGCACCGAAGCTCTGCGGGGAAACCCTCACTTCTCTGCAACCTGTGCGGCCCCAGCATGACAACATGAACGTTTCTCCTGACATCACTGGGAGAACATTCTCCCGAGGAGAGCACTGTCCTTGTTGACTGTGTACATTCAGGAGACCTGAATTTCTGGATCAACCAACTTCAGGCAAAAAGAAGAAGAAATACAAATGACTTTGGACAGAAATGACTTTAAAGGCCACCAGGCTTTCAGGTTGACCTGTGGGTGGTGTCTCTCCATGGTGTCTGCCTGGGGACATGAGGACAAGACCGCAAAGCAGACACGTGTTTTCAGAGGCCTGCTGACTTCCGCACTCCTGTCCTTAGATCTGATGAATCAAGAAAGTCTTGCTAAGAGTAGTGCACTTGCACAATTCCCCCACCAACAAGTCTATATATATGTTAAGAGGACTTAACTTCTGCTGGCATGGAGGAGGAGGAGAAACTGATGGATTTTCAGAGGAGATTTCTCTACCACCCTGCCCATCGCGGCGCGCGGGTGCCCCTTCCTCTGCTCCCAGTTAAGGCTCACTCACCCTGCTAGTGGCAGCTAGTTTATTTTTGCCATCAGTGATAACCTTTCTGTGCGAAAGTAAAAACTTGTGATACTTCCCTGTCTTCTTCTTCCCTGTGTTCTCCTGTTTTTAAACCCTTTCTGTGTCTTTCACTTTTTCCAGAGTTCCTCCTTAATTAGTTTTGCAGAATACGTGTGGTACAGTTACCTGAATTTCTTCTCATCCTTCCTGGCGCTGTTGAAGCAAACACCTCCCACAGCTTTGTTTTCTAAGCACATCCTGATTGACTCATAAGGTGACACTGGCTGACACTTGGTACACCAATGACCTTCTTTTTGGAATTTGAGTTGACGAAAGGTGATACAAGAAGGTAGAAAAGGGTGAATGGAAGCTTGCAGCCAGCTTTTTCTTCATTAAGGAAGAGGTAGGCTAGGTAAATATAATAAGAGTTAGTTATGTTGTGAGTATTTGGGGAATATTTGACGGGATAATTTGTTCAAAACAGAAGTAACATAATAAAGACAAATAAAGGAACGGGGACAGTGCCCCCTAAGGTAGAATTACCATACCTTACCAGTGATGGACAGAGTGAGACATAATTATACAGTGTTGACTTTAAAGGTAATACTTTGTGTAACTCCTGAATTTGTTACCTATTAAAACTAGAAGGATTTGCTTGGAAAGGTAATACCTACCTAGGAAAAGTGAATTTAAAATATGTTAAGCACCAGAAGTCTAACTTTGCACATCTCCCCAGAAAAGTTGTTTCAATTAAAAAAAGCAAAAAGCCTGTGAGGATGGAATGAGATATGTGTGAGCTACATTGAGCCCTCTGGATGAAGTTGCTACAGTATAACTGTATGTCTATGTCTTGGGTTTTGGTTGTAATTTCAAGAAGCATCCTCCCAGATCAGTTAGATGAAAGGAACTGCTCTTTAACCAAATTAGCAGCGAAATGAGCCAAAGTGATTTTTTACAATCCAGTATCTCTTTCGTAAGACTTTGCCCCTGTGTTAAAATTGGTAATATTTAACTTCAATTAGAGCCACTATTCAATTATGAATAGTGGTTATGAATCATGCAAGTGTTCTGGCTCTTTTGTTTAAATGATTTTTTAATAACAGTTTTGTAATAATAGTTTTTACAGTTTCCATTTTGCCAAGGTTTAGATAAATTTCATGGGCTTGAGCAAAGAGTTTTCAATTTACAAAGTCAAGTTCTTAGCCATTGTGCCATTTAGCCATTGACTCTAGTCTTGTACTCACCCTCTGTCCCTCTCCCAACGGCTCGTGGTTCAGATTTCTTTATGAACGCCTATTTGTTGGAGTGCATTTAGAAGGAATAGTCATGAGCCCGTGGAGGTTAGCTATTGCTTAGTTATTTTTCTCCCAGTAGTTCATGGTCTAAGCACGTGCTTGAGATAGGGCAACTGGTCCTATCCTATGAGCAGCTGTTCTTCTTTAGGGGTTGTAATCAGATGAAGAAACGAATTAATATTGCGGTAAATTCTGAAAATAAGCATTTAACATGTCACCACCTGTCTAATTTGGAGAGTTGCAGAAAAACTTGGGCGGTACTTTGAGCTTCTGAGATATATATTGTATTCTGGGTATAACTTCCCATCCCATGTCATTAAGAGCTTATGTGGCGTAGGCAGTTAGCTGATGTATTTATCCCAGCCTGTGTCAACCTTGCAAATACAAGTGTTACAGACTTGGAGTTGGCCACTCTGCCTGCATGGGGGTAGTAGAGGGGAGTGGCGACCTGGCCCAGACTGGCGAGCTGGGGGCAAGTGGTAGTAATGCCATTGGCTTTAGAACTGCTTTGTGTTGGAAACTGAGACGTGGCCCCTGTCCAACTGGCAGTGAAGGAGAGAGGGCCTGACTTCTAGACTGTGTCCCCCATGCTTGGTGAAAATAAAAATGGGCAGGTGACCATCAGTGAAACAGACCTTTCTACATCAGTCATAATGTCTACTAGGAAGAATCACATTCGTGTTGTGTGGCTGTTTCTTTTTCTAGTTTTTCTTTTGTATTTTCAGTAATGGGTCATTTCTTGTGCTTCCTCCATCTTTCCATTTCTGTAAGTTCATGACATTCCTTACTTAAAATATTTATTCTTAAAGCTCAGTTCTAACTGCATGAGGACATGGATCTTGGCTACGTGCAGGGGTGCCAGCACCCAAAAGAGTACTGGGACATTCAGTGGACTCAATAAATATTTATTGAAAGGAATTGTGGCTTAATCCACGACTCACTCTCCACTCCTTGATTCTTATGTTTGAGTGACCTAGCTCTGCAGTGGGCTTGTGAGGATGATTTATGTTTTCCTCCAAATGAAGGGTGAAACAGACAGCTCATAGGTTATTCTGGTATAAAATAGACCCTTTTGAAAACCAGCCTGAGGCTTTTTTTTTTTTTTAAATATAGGACACGCTGGTTTGATCTTCTGACAAAAATACTACTTTTAATTACTGTGTAGTCTTTGTTACACTTATAACCTCTGGAACAGTGGGATGGCAACACATTCAAGTCTTTGTCTTTAAAGATCTTGCCTTTTGGCTTGGTTATTGGCAGTTCATCGCATTTAGCTGAAATTCTGCCTGTAACATTTCAATATATACTTAATATTTTAAGGTAAAAAAAAAACCCACAGCCCCAATACAAATGGATTTGTTTTTGAATTTTAAGATTTGTTTTATTTTTAGTTTACAAAAATATAGAATAATTAAAATGATACAATAATGGTACTTCCTATGATGTTTCATCATTTCTTATTTTGTTTGTAGAGAATATAAACTATGATCTCCGAGTCTTCAAAGAGTTTAGGAATTAGATTTTCCTTTTAAGTTGACGACATTTTATGGGTTTTAGTTTCAATTATTATGGCACCATAGAGGTTAAAATTCAAGGTATATGGTAAGAACAATTTTTCCCTGGGAAGTGGGTCTAGTTTGCGGGTGAGAGTAGTGATTTCCAAACTAGCTAATCACTGGGATCCCCTGGTGAGCTTTTAAAAATAAACATAGCTAGACCCAGACGTAGACTGTGGAAGTACCCTTTCAATTATTATTTAAAAAGAAAACAAACTCCCTCATAGTTTCTGATAAGCAGAACCTGGCTTAGAACACTGGATCAAGGTCATGAATGTGGTTTGTCTGTTGGCCTTTTGATTGTGCCCTCTTCTGTGACCTGAGACCCGCTTCTGACCCTGGCCAGCTCCTGCATCCCTAGACACCTAGGGTTCTCTTCTCTAAAGGCAGCTCATTTTGTTAGCTACGTCAAGCAGCAGCTTTGTGTCTGGGGCTTCTTTCTTAATTTTCATTTTTTTTTTAAATTAGCGGTCAGTGGAGGGATGTTGTGGAGTTGCCATTAATTGAGACTCAGTAGTCCTCTCCAGTATGCACTAGAGCTGGAGTTCGGAAACTCACCTCCCTTCTAGGAGTCATGGCTTCTAACTCTGACTTGGTGTAGGAGGTATTCCAAGAATGTGTGAATAAAAGGCACTGGAATCAGATTGCCTGGGATTCTGCCTCTCTCGTGCCCTTGTTGTGTGATCTTGGCAGCAAAATTGCTTAACTTCTGAGAGCCTCTGTTTTCCCATTGGCAAAATGAGAAGTATGTGATGTCAGCCTTTAGAGAGATAAAGCCAAAACTTTGCTTTATTACTGTGGTTAGTAAATGCCATAGAGTAATAATAGTAATAATAATAATAACAATAATAATAATAATAATAATAATAATGTAAGATTGTTGGAGATATGAGATAATGCCTATGTATGCAAAAAAGTGTTAGTAAATGTAAATGGCTATTATTATTATTACCATAAGTTTTGAATGGAAGCTCCAGAGACAACTTGCCACAATTGGTTTGAAGCACTGTTACTCATAATTGTTCCTTAATAATTGTCTCCTTTTAAACTCTGGAATTTTTATTCATTTCACAAATACTGACTTAGTTCTGACTGTGTGCCAAGCAGGGTACTAGACTCTGAAAATAATGTAGTGAACCAAAGAGATACCACATACCTGCTAGTTTAAAAATTGACATTCCATTGCTCTTTGACAGCCCCACCATTTAACCGTGCTGAAGACAGAGAAGAGCTGAAATGTGTAATCATTTTTAGATTCTGTGTGTTTGCCTATATCAGGCACTGACCAGCATGAAAAGACAGCAGTAGAAATGTTGACGGTTTGCTCATATCTTCTGCTGGTCTGCCTTTCTGTCTCCATCCATCCTTGGCCAAATGCTCTCCAACCAATAAGGTGCAGCGCGAACACTGCCTTCTATGTGAGACATTCCTTGACTTCCTCTGCTCTCCCCTCCACCTCCCACTCCTCCAGTCTCTGCCCACCTCCTTCAAGGAATTGTGCGAGCATTCCACTCACAGCACATACCACTTTATCCTTTCTACTACCATTAGTTATTTTCACCCTAGTAGGCTGTGAGTAATGAGGCAGCAGGACCACATGACTTCCACATCTTTGCATGATCCTGGCTCTTAGGACAGTTCCTAGTGTATATTCAGTAGTCAGTATGATGCAGAGTTAATTGAGATTTCTTCTTTCTCAATTTATATCTCCCTGCTCCTCTGAAAATGGGAGTGAGTAATACCTGCTTCACAGTGTGGTAAGAATACATCAAGTGATACAATCATACACACACACACACACACACACACACACACACACATACATTGTATATATGAATGTTGGCACAGCACATTCATAGTATTTTTTCAATAACTGCTAGTTATTGTTATTTTTAAAAACAGCTTTATTGAGGCATAATTGACAAAAAATAAAATGCACATATTGTGAAGGTATATTCTTTGATAAATGTTGATGAATTATACACCAGTGAAATGATTACGTCAGTCAAGACAGAGAACATGCCCTTTAACCCCAAAATTGCCTGTGCTTCTTTATCATCCCTCCTTCCCACCCAGTTCAGCCCTTCTCTCCTCATCCCCAGGCAACCACTGATGTGATTCGTCACTATAGATGAGTTTGCATTTTTTAGAGTTTAGTAAGTAAGGATATATACAAGTAAGTACTCTTTTTTTATTGGAGGCAGGGTCTGGCTTCTTTCACTCGAACATTATTAATTTGAGATTCAGCAGTGTCATGGCATGTGTTACTAACTTGTTCCTTTATATTGCTAAGTAGTGTTCCTTTATATGGATATACCACAGTTTGTAGATCTATTTGCCATTGACGGACATTTGGGGTTGTTTCCAGTCTTGGAATTACAAATTAATTACAGATAAAGCTGCTATAAAAATTCATGTACAGGTATTTGTATAAATGTATCCTTTCTTTTCTCTTCTGTGGATATCTGAGAGCAGACCCAGTGATGCATGTAATAGGCATATATTTAACTTTTTAAGGAACTGCCAAATTTTTCCCCAAAGTGGTTGCACCACTTTGTATTCTTATCAGCAGTGTGTGAGAGCTCCATTTTTAAAAAAAATATTTTTACTTGACTTTACTTACATTTACTAGCACTTGGTATGGTCAGTCTTTTTCATTTTCTGGGAGGTGTGTAAACAGATAGACATAGAATGCTATCTCATTGTGGTTTTAATGTGCATTTCCCTGATGATGCAGAACATCTTCTCCTTTACTTGTTATCTATATACCTTCTTTTGGTGAAGTGTCAGTGCAAATCATTTGTTCATTTTAAAATTGGGTCGTTTGTTTTATTTATTTTGAGAGTTCTTTATTTGTTCTTGATCTAGAAGTCCTTTACCAGATACACGCTTTGCCGATATTTTTACCCAGTCTGTGTTTTGTCTTGTCAACCTATTAATAGTGCCTGTTGAAAAGCAAAAGTTTTTAATTTTGATGCAGCCCAGTTTATCAGTTTATTCCTTTATTATCATGCCTTTGGTGTCATTTCTAAGAACTCTTTGCCTAACCCAAGTTCATAAAGATTTCTTCCTATGTTTTATTCTAGAAGTTTTATAGTTTTAGGTTTTATGATCTGTTCTGAACAATGTTTATATATGTTGGAAGACACAGATTGAAGTTCATTTTCTTATGTATGGATGTCCAGTTGTTCCAACATCATTTATTGAAAAGACAATCTCCATTAAATTGCTTTTGCACTTAGTCAAAATCAGTTGATCATAAATATGTAAGTCTCTCTATTTCTTAAGTTCCAGTGGTCTGTCTATCTTGACACTGATACCAAACTGTAGCTAGTAAGTCTTGAAGTCAGGTAGATCACCCTCTAATTGGTTCTTCTGTTGTTACTTTTTAAAGTAAAATTCAGTTGTTATTAGTTGTGTGTGTGATGGCAGTCTTTAGAGAGGTAAAACTGAAACTTTGTTTTCTCACTCTGGTTAATGAATGCCATGGTCCCGCATTTTGCTAAGTGTCTTTCTCTTAAGATTCTTTAACTGAGACATTTCAGAACTTTCCCAAGTAACAGAGGGGTGAGTTATGTACAAATCCATTTGTTTAATCTTCAATTTTTTTCTAAGTCTGAATTTTCATGGTCTTTAATGATATAGTTATTTGACATATAGGAAGTGACTTCAATGTACTTGTCACAAGCCTGATTAAACCCTGAAAATGGAAGATTTCTTCCTATGGCTTTTACTCTTAATCTGTTTTCAAGGAAGGTAGATGTAGCTAAACAGAAACATGGAGCTGAAAGATAAGTAGTAAATAGGAAAACAATATTGATAACATAAATAATAGGCATAGTACCCAGAATATATAAAGAACTTTTGAAAATCAATAAGAAACACAGTGGGCTGAGAGAAAGGGCCTGGAATATAGATAGTTTACAAAAGCTTAACCCGATTTGTAATTAAGAGAGCTGAAAATTCACATGATAACCATATACTATTTTACAAACAATGAGATTGGCAAAAATTCAAAAGACTGATAATACTATGTTTGGACAGAACTGGGAAATCTGAACCCTCATCCATTGCTGGTGGGAGCATTGATTAAAGGCCAAACACCTTTAAGTCTTTAATGTCCAGAACCTACTATTAGCAGTTCCACTTCAAGGTTAATGCCCTAAAGAAGCCATAAAGGAGACAGGCACTGGGATGTTCACAGCAGTGATCAATTTGTGATTGTAACAAATTGCAAACTAAATGTCTATCAGTAAGGGAATGGATTACATCACAACATCAAGAAAATAGGTGGTTTGGATATGGATATATCATCGTTGGGCAGATCTGAGTAATGTAACATTGAGTGAGAAAAGCAAATTGGTTAAGACATATATGTGGTCAGTGTTTGTGTATGTTTTAAAGAAAATCACACAAAATAACAATGCTTTATAGCATTGTTGTAAATGCATGGACTGGATGGATACACAATAAATTCTGGGTAACAGTTGCCTCTGGGGAGGGAGAAAGGGAAACAGGAGTGGACAGGGGAACCTAAGGGACTTATTATCTCCAACATTTAAACTAAAGCACACATGGCAATATTTTATTTTTTTTTCATTCCCGGGGGCTAGGGGATAGCCATTAGGATATCATTGTATATGAATCTTAAAAATTGAAACAAAAAAAAGGAGGAAACTCTTTAAAGGAAAAAAAGTAGTGGGGAACATCCCAACGGAGGGGACTGCCAAAGCGTTTATCATAGAAGTTTGTCATCACTCTCTTTGCTTAGTTAGCTTCCTTGGGTGTATTTTAGTTGTCTTCCTTGTTGCAGTTTTCCCTTATACTGTAATTATCTTTAGGACAGGAACTTTACCTGTGATTTCTTTACTTGTCAGGCTTCTTAATAATTTCCTAAAGAAAATGTGATACTCATTCGTTAAGCTGCCTGTAAAAATTGTTAGGAAGCTCGTCAAACCTGTCGGAGTCAGCGCTGGGGAAGGTGTGGGTAGGTGGCCCCTTGGAGCCTCTTTTGGTGGGAGTATGAGTGGAACAGCCTTTTTGCAGAGAATTTGAGTGGCATCTATCAAAATGCAAAACAGACATTTGCATTTTGCCCAACTGTCCTCCACCTTAAAGACTCCACCCCACCCCCACCAAAGATCATACAGTGGTGCAGTATGTTCATGAGTGCAAGAATATTCAATTATGTATTACTTATTATAGTGAAAATTGGGAACCACCTAAATGCCTTTCATCTGGAAATGATTTAAAAGTATATTAGTAGAACAGAACACACTAGGTGGCTGCTTTTAAAAAAAGAGGTAGATCTAGTCGTCTGTATTATATTACTACATATTTTTTAAAAAGCAAACTATAGAAACATAGGCATCACATAACCAAGTGTTCTGCAAGCATGTGTCGTACCTATGTGATTGTGTTCCTGTTTAATGCTATTTTAATTAGCCTAGAAATATTAAAAATACATGTAAACACTAAAAGTAATTACTTCTAAAGAGAAGCAATCAAAGAGAAGAATGAAATGGGGCATTTTGGTCTCGATTTATGTTTGTCTTCATTTGAAGATTTTTTTAATGAGCTCATTTTATCCTTGTTTAATGAGCAACGTAGTAGCGTTACTGGTGTCTGAATGACACTTCTGTCCAAGTATATGAAGGAAGCATGCCCTATTTTGCGTTTCATGTTTTATGCCGTTATTTTTCTTTAGGAGAGAAATCCTTCCTCAGGAGCTCTCATTTGCCCTGCGTTTGTGATGTAGGGTTTTTCTAAGGTTCCAAAGAAGAAGCCGAGGTAATGGAGCAGTGACATAGTGGAGTTTGCATGAAGGTGACTCAGATTTCAGCCCTTGAGATACTTGGTCATTGGGCACAGTGATGCATCTCATTTGTTGTAATGCAGTTGACTCTTTTTAGGTATAAATAATAGCACAGCTCATTGGGCAGGAGGGGAGAGCCAGGCAGTTCCACAGGGGTCATCAGCACGTAAACTGAGCCAGTGATTTTTATATCTTCCTAACACACATGTTAATAACATGATAAAACGCAGCCCCTTGAATTGTTTTGGTGGTGGTGCCTGTTCAGCCTTTCTGTATCCAGGATGAGAGAAAGCTGTCATCAGCTTCCGTGAATGCAATATAAGTTTGATATTGTGCGTTTTGTTAACTGTGGCACATTGGATTTTGGCACTTTAAATGAAAGGGGGGATTCTCCGTCTTTTTGCAATGTGAATTAAGAAAACGCTAGTTCTTGGGAGAAGTTGTTTTTGGGGCCTTCCCCACTTGTTTGCCTTGTGGTTGCCCCTTCTCCTGTTCCTTTATTACACAGCCAGACACACGATTCATAGTCATGGATACTTGCTACCAGAATTGAACAATTTTGTTTTCAAGGAACAGTTTTGCACTTCAGAAGAAGATATTTGAACTTGGCTAGCAGTGAACCTCCTCCAGCCGAGGAACTTGACACTCTGTTGCGTATTTATTGTCTGTCTTTGCACAAATGACTTAGGGGTGCTTTGTCCACTCATGAGGTGGCAGTAGTGACACTCACCTGCCCCGCAGGAGCATTGGGTTGAAGCCATTGTTGTACAGGGTCAGATGAGTAAGTACGTGAGAAAGGGTGACAGCTAAAGGGTGGGTAGTTTCACGAGGTGGATTGTAATAATTGACTGGTTGTTAAGATAAGAGACCAAGAAGAGGGACCCTGAGCTTGTCTTCCTAGTCTTGGGGCCTTACCCTATACAAACAGTGAGCAGTTCAGGATAGTTCATTATCAGTTCAGTATTTTGACAGATATTTATTGCATATCTGCTATGAGCAATGTGTTGTACTGAGCAGAGGAGGAGATATAAAGCCTAGTTTTGTTGGTTCTAATGAAATGGAAACATCATAAAGTAATTGTCCTTCTTTATGTATCAAACCACTCTTGTGTTCTGTGGGTCAGTAACTGTGCAATACATAGAACCAAACATGGATATTAAACATAATCACTTGCTCTTTTCTCCAGAGTTACTTACTTCAAAGATCCCTACTATCTGCATTTACTACAATTGCATTTAATTGTAAGATTAGCCCAGAGAAAAATGCTAGCAGCTCATTTTACTTGCTTCTGGGTGAAGAAATCATAAGAGAACACATTCATTTGAGGTTTTTCCTCACCATATAATTCTTTTTTAAACCAGAGTTTGTATTCCTTCAAATGCAAGAAGCCTACATCATAATCAGGCAGAGTAAAAGTGAATCATACTATATAGTTCTTGTTTGTGTGAAAAGTTCCTAACTTAAAAATTGATGAAAATTCCCCTTTATATATATGTTAATAAATATATTTATGTACATAAAAATGTATTTCATATATATTTACATATGTACTTATTTCTGCAATCAATGTATATATTTATAACACATCTATGTATGTATGTATAAAAGTAGTCAGAGCTTGGCCCTATGTCAGAGTTTTTAATAGCTAGCAACATTAAGCAACACTGGTTAACTTTAGAAGAAAAAAAATTTGTTGACAGGATATTGGGATACCTGCAGAGTTGTTAGGTGGATAAGAGAACCAGGCTTGGAGCCATGAAGCCAGGAGCAGTATCTCAAACCACAGCACAGAACTGGTCTGCAGAACAGCCACAGAAGCCTGCTCTGTTGCCCTTACTGTCCAGGAAGCCAACCTTTCCCCACACCGTGACCATCCCCAGGGGTGCCCACTCCTTATCTCTAGCTCCTGAGTCCTGTGCAAGTACCAATTCATGGATCCCAAGTGCCCTGTTCACTCCTGAGCTGCAAGGGAGGCGGGAAAAGAAATACCTATGTTTTCTCACTTCTCTAGTCAGAGGCTGGCTCTGCAACCCAAAGAAATTGGCAAATTGTTGTAATAATTATATCGGAAAGTTTGAAAGGTAGAGAAGATAAAAATATCATACTCCATTGCTCCGATACAAAAGTATTTTAAAATAGTTTTCATTTAAAAAAAAACTTGTGTTTTTGTGTCAGTGCAATTATAGCTTTTATACTTTCACATCTGCATTTTATTTTCAGTATCATGTGTATTTATATTGCTGTATACTCCCCATATGTATCATTTTTACTACTTAGGTAATAATGCAAATGAGTGTATTTTGTCATTCTTCTGATGTTGGAGATTGCTAATATATTTTCATTATTATGAAAAATAATGGGGTCCATATGTTCATATCTAGAGCTTTGGCATCTGCACGTTGGATTTAGGGGTTAAGAAGCCAGAGCAAAATCTTATGAACTCTCCATTCCCTAATAAGAAAAATCAATATATGTAACTTTTACCTTTCTCAAATTTCGATATAGACACACTCCTGACTCCTTTTGCTGTGGAATTTTATAGGTTCAGAATTGAGTGAGTTAAATCTGAGGCTGTATAAACTTTTAAAATCATTTTATGTAGGCAAGCTGTGCTTGATAAGGAAAGATTTACTAAATAGCACTGATTTTTAATTTAATATCAGGGAAGACAATCTGTGGCCTAATAATGAATATCTGTATCTAGACGAAGTAATTTGATGTACATCATAATAAGCTTGTGGCTTTCATATGAGTGTTAACACTCGTCTCCTGATGTTTTTTTAAAGTAAAACATTTCAATTTCATCCGGATCCCATATCTTGGAATGATATTTTCCTTGTGGATTTTTTAAATTAATGACAGTATGTGCAAGTGGATTCTTTTAGAATTAAATATTATCATAAAACAACATAACATAGTTTATTAGCCAGCTCCCTTGTTGAACCTGTCCATCTACCACTTTTAATCTTTAGAAGACTTTAATCTTTAGAAGAGTAGGA
The DNA here is from genome assembly GCF_048564905.1 of Vicugna pacos. Lineage (NCBI taxonomy): Eukaryota > Metazoa > Chordata > Mammalia > Artiodactyla > Camelidae > Vicugna > Vicugna pacos. The sequence goes on from NC_133003.1 coordinate 37,752,567, forward strand.
TTGTGGTATCATCTCTTGCTCATTTGACATACTGTTTATTGGCAGTATAAACATGCCGTGCAGTGCAGGTCAGAGACTGTACTAAGTACTAAGGTACAAGAACAAGAAGGATGTCTGTTCTGCCGTCAGTCAGCTTTCATCCGGTACGTGGTCTTATGGTCTAGAAAAGTATGTGTAAGTATGCTTTTGCAAAACCACAATTGACTGTTTCTGGGGATAATGACCCCCAAAAATCTCATTTGTGTGTATTTAAGTTGTTGGCATTTTTTAGGTTAGTGTGTGTGGTTGGAGGTCATAAGTCTGGGAAATTGTTAGGTATTGCTCACCCTTCTTAACTTTGGAATATGGGGTTATTTGACTCGATATGGTTCCCCACCTCCTTTTTTTTTTTTTTTTTTTTTTTTTTGCCATTGTTGGCCCTTAAACCTAGTGTGGATTGCAAGTCTTCTCTTAGGTGAGGTGGTTGCATTTATGACATGATGTAAAAGATGTGAGTGTGATGAAATTGAAAGGGTTGGGGGAAAGCATAGGATTTTTCAGCATTACATTGCTCCTTATATGACCTTCCTCGTGTTCTTCTTAGTGGTGATTTCACTTCTACTCCCTTGAGACGTGGCATGGAGCTGTTTGTAGCTCCACCTGTTTCCTAGAATTGGGACCCAACAACATATAGTTGAATCAGGAGTAGCAACATGTAATGTAAGTTAATAATCCAAATCTGAATTCTACTCTGAGAGATTAAATTGGGTGCAGTGTTGCAAGATGCTGATGGGCAGGTTGGCAAGTATGTTTTAGGTTTTAGAGATGAGTATAAATCCCCCTGGAGGAAAAATGGGGGCTTGGTCTTTCTGAACAGGGTAACTTTTGCTCCAGTCCTGCTAACTTTGCCTGTGACCACCTTAAAGTTGTACTTTGATCCATAGAAAGATAAGTGCTATCTCGCTGTCAGGATTTATCTTTCTGGATGGAATTTGTGTGTGTGGTTTTTCCCCCTTCCCTTTTCTCATCCTTATTTTCTAAATTTTCTCCAGCCATATCTGTTAGTTTTTAATAAGAAAAGTCATACAATTTTTGTTTCCTCCCTAGTCTTAAGGGCAATAGTAAGTTCAGTAAAATTCCCTGAGTGGTTTTCCTCTGGTACATTCCTTTCCATGGTGCCAGTTCTGGAGGTCTTTGCATAAGCATATTTGCCCCATCACTTGTAACAGGCCATTGCTCACTCCTGAGAAGCAAAGCCTCGGTGTGTCCTGCATGGTTTGGTTGGTTTGGAACCCAGCAAACTTGGGTTTCGATCTCTGACTGTGTGAGAGCAGACAAGTGACTGTGGAATAGTGATTTCTCCTCTGTGCTCGGTTTCCTCATCTGTACACCAGCCTAGTGATAGCACTGAGCACTGTTGCGAACATCAAGTAAGATTCACATCTGTGAAGGCTCGGGAGCCTGTGCCTTTTACAGAAGAGATGCTCAAGAAAAATTCATTCTCTTCCCGAATTTTCTTCTCTTTGAACAGAGAGGGTAAAAATTGTGTTAGAACTCAGTCTCCTACCCTCCGATGACCATTTTGAATATGGAAAAATTATATGGCTTGTTGTTAAGTAAGTAATCATGTTCCATCTAAAGGAAAAGCAACCATAATATTTGTATTACCTGGCCTTACATGACATGCTTTTCTTTAATCATTTCTTTTATTTCAAGAAAGCACTCTCTCTCCTCTCTCTCTCTCACTCTCCCCCCTCACCATTTTATATTAAAAGATAAGTTCGTGAACATATTCAGTGGTAAGGGTATAACTGCCTCATTCTGTATTTCCGTGCTAAGGGAGAAGGGAACACTCAGATTCAGACACCACAATGCAGGCATTTTCTAGAGTGCTAGCTAGATAAAACACAACGTGAGAAAGCTTCAGTTTGGCAGTTGAAACCACTTACCGCTTTGCAAAAACTGAGAGTCCGTTCATGGTCATTTAAGTCTGCACTTTTGTGGTGCACTTAAGGCGTTGTTATGAGATGAAAACTTTTTGAGAAGATACTGTTTAGTGCTATTTCTACTGCTTTAGCTTTTTGTTTGTTTTTTCTTTCTGAGTGTTTCATAGCCTTTTCCCCTTAAATGTAGCTGATGGGGAGGCAGGTAGCAAAAATAAAGCTAGGTCTAAAATCTTTAAGACCATAAAGAATTGGCCACTGAAATCATTAGGATTAAATTATTTTATATAAACACCCGAGGCAGCATTTGTCTGTGTGCAATTATGTATGTGTCTATATGTCTAAGAACCATTTAGACTTTTTTCTTTGTTTATAACTTTATGATGGAGAGTGTCTAAGATACACAGAAGTAGGAAGAATAGCACACTTAGCTTCCTTCTGCCCCAATTCAGCCTGGACAGACAGCAGCAATGGCTTAAGTTCTATTTATACTTTTAAAAGCAGTTAGAAAATAAAATCTGTGCATCAGATATAAAATTATAAATTAGTAACTTTTGAAAGTTGTTAAAATATATTGAGGAAGGTAATTCTTTTTTTTTTAAGATGTAGGAAATGAACAGATGAAAACTATTTGTTGTTTTGTTATTGTAGTTTTGGAGAAAGAGGATTTATGTGAAACGTTGTAAAACTAAGAATTGATGACCTCTGGTTTTGTTTTCGAGCACAGTCGTGTTCCTTTAATATTTATCAGACAAAAGGGACTTTTAAGTGATGTCACCAGTGCACTCACAGTTGCTGATGCACTCAGAGACACCAAAGCAAGTTCCCAGTGTGTTTTTTTAAATCATCTGAATTGTTCACTTTTGTCCTGTGTAGTTTTAGGGCACAGTTGATCATAATTGTGTTGAATTGGTAATTCTCAATTTACTTTTCCCGACCACATTACTGTCTGGAACTAAGGTCGATCTGAAGTCTTGAATTTTGAATTCAGCTCTTCACAGTGATGATGGGACATTTCCTCTTCCTTCCATTTAACTGGAAAGCTGTCCTTTGCATGTCAAGATGAGACGTGAAATAACTGTTGACTATGAAACTCGTACAAGAAGGAAGCCTGCCAGTAGTTTATGAACTGTCTACACCATTCCTTTGGCTTGGCTGGTCTTGTTGCCCTTTTTTTCTGAAATCTCCCCTAAAGCGGTTTGCAGTGGTGAATTGACACAACGTTACCTAGTGTCGGGTGTCTCCACTGCTGAGATTGGGACCAGGTTGTTCTTCGTTGTGGGGCTGTCCTGTGCACTCTGATGTTTGGTGTCATCGGTGGTCTCCACCCACTTAATGCCAGTAGCAGCCACCCCCTGTACCCCGAATTGTGACAACTGCAAATACCTCCAGACATTCCCAAATGTTCCTCACAAAGTAAAACCACCTGCGGTTGCGAGCCACTGTCTTAAAGGCTAGGAGCACCTTATAAGTAAATGAGTGTGTGGGTTTCCCTTTCTCCTGTCCCCACCCTAACCGTCCATCTGTAAGCTCCTGGAGGAGAGGAGTGAGGGATGTTCTTTCACAACGAGGTCCCTCTTTCTATCTTCTACACAAAAGATACAGACTTTTGGGGACCGACTAAACCATTCCCTTCCCCCACCCCCAAACCATACAGTACCTTGGGCCATTTAACAAAGGATTGATCTGTGCACTTCTCTCCCCTAACTTTTTTTTTTTTTAATTTGGTTAGGTATATGGCGACTGGCATTTCAATGATAACAATGGCCCATTTTCTTTCTTATAAAAGACATTACTATACTGTACAATGGTTTAACCTTTCCTTTAAAAATCCCATGATGCAGATGCTTTTGGTTAACAAAAATTCCTTTTGAGTCTGGAAGATTCTGTTTGCGTGCTGACACCCCCCCTTCCCCGAACACATCCCCCTCCACCCCCCCCAAAAAAAGAAAGAAAAGGCATCAACCCTTGAATTACTCAAAGTCCTGAGGCAGTTTGCCCATAATGGATGTTCACTTTGATTCTCTGATGTGAAGTTCTGTCTTCATTGGCCCCCTGCTGGCCCCAATGTCTGCTTCTGTTTTCTTAGGAATAGAAACTTTGGTTTAATGCCTCGTGTGCAGCCAGGTGAGGATCATATATTAAAGAGAGGCTTATGTATAAAGAAAATGTGAAAAACAAGTACTCAGGTGAAAAAATCATTACAAATGAACTCTGTACAGTTTCACAGTCAGCAATACTATGTTGAAATATAAATTCTACAGATAACCCATAACATGCCAGTATTTAGTATAGTGAGCAGGAGCGAGCCTCAGTTTTCTCATCCCTAAAATGGGAATAATAACAGCCCCTACCTCATAGGGTTGTAGTGAACATTAAATGAGCAAATCCATTGAAAACTTTTAGAAAAGCTACCTGGCACACAGTAAGTGTTCAATAATTACTTCGTTTTCAGTTTTTCATTATTATTTTTCATTATGAGAAACCCCACTATATTACCATATTCTTATCTCTTTCAAAATTCCCACTTCTGTTCTCAAAAATATTTTTGTCCCTTTCCTCTTCACACATTTTATCCATTACTTTTGTCACACAAAGAAATCCATGTGGGGCCATCCCAGTTACATATATTGGTTTTGTATAGATGTGCCCTCTCTTTATACATTTTTATAGATTTGCAGCAAATCTTAAATTCCTCTGAGAGTTTGCTTTGTAGAGTGCGATAAATCTTTTTCTTTTTTTTGCAAACGGACTTTTTTTAATGATGAAAATCAAAACTCCTCCTAAATATCTCTATAAGTTCAAATTTCAGTTGGCTGTATTTTTTTTCTGCGGTGACATCAACTACAGATCACCACACATTTTGTTTGAAAGAGGTGGTCCTGATTTTGATCTGAAAAGGTCAATATGAATTCAGTTTTGTACCCTCTGCACAAGTAAATAAATGTTTCATTTGTGGCTAACGTACACACTCGTGATTCTATCCATGAGAACATGGCGTGAGCAGATCCAACTTACTTTGTTAACAAAATGTTTCTCTGAGAGATGCTCAGGCTGACAGCACTACAGAGGAATGACACAGATCATATTAAATCCATGATCAGTTCGTGGAACATAAAGTCAACTCCTTTAGAAGACAGCTTTGGGCAAAGATCCTGAATAGTAATTTATGCTTGTGGTAGGTTAATAGATTGACCAAGTGCTTGACTTTTCCTTTTATAGCAAAAGAAGATAGAAAATGAATGCAAATGAAGTATCTCATACATAAATTGTCTATGCTCAGTGTGAACTTGGGAAGGTTGTTTCAAACTTAAAAGTAGAGCAAGTAATATAAAGAGACCTTCCTGTACTCATCACCCAGCTTCAGCAATTATCAACTCCTGACTCATCTTGTTTTCTGTATATACCTCCCTCTTACCTGCAAATTCTACATGTGATTTCATCTTTAAATGTTTCAATATGTTAGACCTCTTCCTGGAAAAATGAGCAGTCAAAAGTCTGCATATAGTTTTCAGGAGTTCCTACTTTCCCTAAAGTCCAGTTTAATAATCAGTACCTGAGCTAGCTCCTTTGGAAGTGGGAGAGAGAAAAAGATTTCACAAAAGCCTTCTGTATGATACTCCAGGCAAGTGTCCGATGCTCTAAGATTCTTGCTTCTCCCCTTTTACTCTTACCTTTGGCATCCACCTGTGACACTTGTGTCAGCCAAAGAGAAAAAGATAAAAGGATACCTGAAAGAGGCTGAACTGCCCGCCTCCTTTTTGCCCCCAAGTCCTTCAAGGTGGCTTTATTTATTTTTTTTTTGAGATGGATGAGCTAAATGATCTAACATTGATCAACTTGAATGTCAAAACAAAACAAAACAACAAGACAAAACAATCCAGGACTGACAATAATCGGGAGCAGTATGTATTTATTGAGCATTAACTACATGGGAAGTGCTCTTCATGCTTTGGATCACTTAAACTCATCAATAAAATGACTAACTACTAGGTGAGCAGTGTTTCATGATCCTGTTTTACCAAGAGAGAACTGAGGTTCAAAGCATTTAAGCACCTTGCCTAGGGTTTGAAAGTCAGATCTCTCTGAAATTCTAGCCAGATACTAACGAGACTACACCGCCTCTCTCCATTGCATTCTGACGGTTGCCTGTACGCTTAGCTTGTGTGCCCTGAGCGGGTAGCCAAGGGGTATTTTACACCCATGTACGGCATTTATAATTACTTCTTGGTGGTGATGTGAGACATTTCAGAGCATTGTGTAAGAAAGTCTTTTCACGTATGTGCTCTTCTTAAATTAGGTTTGATGTAAGCCAAGAAGCCACCAGAGACAAGAGATAGCAGCTTGTATCTCTTATCCAACAGCATCTTAATATTTCAGTACAAGACATCATCACCTCTCATGGATGTGGCAGCAGGAGCCTCCTCATTGTCCCTCGTGTGTCCACTGTTCCTTCCCATCCACATCGACCCCAGAGTGATGTTTTACACATGTTCAGCAGATCGTGTCACTTCTCTGCTTAAAACCTCCCAAAGGCTTCTCACAAGCAGCAGAGAAGAAAGATCAAATTCCTTTCCGGGGTCTACAAAGCACCGTAACCTCTGGCCCTGCCTCCTCTCTCAGTTCACGCACTGCCCTGGTCCCAACTCCAGCCTTGCTGGCTTGATTATTGACACCACTCTTGTTCCTCTGAGATGCCCAGCTGCTTCCAGCTCAGGATTTAAGCTCCTGTGGTTCTCAGCATACCTGGCTTCTTCCCATCATTCAGGTTTCAGCTGGAATGTCCCCACCATGGAGTAGCCTTCTTCTCTTCCAGTGGCTTTCTTTTTTTTTTTTTTCCTTTTCTGTATTGTACTCGTGTCACTGCGTGAAGTTCTTTCTTTGTTGGTTTGTCTCCATCATGTGTGTCTCCACTTCCCCAATATCGTATGGCTTTTGTCAGATCTGAAGGTCTGCTTGAGTGGCTGCTCTGTCCCCAGTGCCTTCGTAAATGCTGGTTGAACGGGTGGCTGGGTTGTTCTGAGTAAAACTCTCAGCATGGCACCTGCACAGTCAGAGAGCGCTCATGAGCGGCTCCTGTTATTGGTGGGGTTGTTCATTCCCAAACTGGAATTTCATCATCATGTCAGTGTTAGAAATTACCCAAGATCACGCATTTCCTCAAAAACTGGGAGGACCCCTCAGTCTCATGATCTAGGCCCTGAAGTCCGTGTTTTTAACAGGCGGCTGTTTTTTGCCAGTTTTCAGCTCGTGTGGACTTGACCTTCAGACCAGCAGCATTCAGTTCTCCTTTCTATCTGACCTTTTGCTTAGGCCCAGAGCAATGTTTTCATCTCTGACAAACTTGACCCCTGCCAGTTTCTTAAGAGTGTCTGCCCTTGTGAAAAGCAGTTTTGCTGCCTGTGCTGTAATGATCTCTAATACCCGATAAACTGCAAACAATGGGGGCATTTTGGGCGGGAGGGATGCCAAAACAAAAAGGCGTCTGCCATTCTGAGGCAGTGCTAAACTGGGGCGCGTGAAAAAGTTACAGCACGTGGAATGCTGCGCTCACCACTGCCATCAGGAGGGGGGAAGACGGGAGGGTCCTCACAATGAGCTATTATTGTAAGGTCATCACTGAACCACGTAATTGTGGCCTTTTACAAAACCATAAAAAATGTGTCAAACACTATACAAGCTCAAACTGCCTGAGCTTGAATGTTAGACCAAAAATTTCCTAAATAAGAGGGTCCTCTTTGTCTGCTCAAATATTTAAAGAAAGTTGAAACGAAGCAGATTTCATCATTCTGTAACAACTTCATGGGTTTGTGGTGTGCAGAATTTTCAGTAGAGGAATTCTGTCCGAGTATATTTTTATTTGTCCTGATCCAGAGACTTTAATTTTTGTGGAATTTATAGATTTATTAAAATGACAGAATTAGTGCTATATGCATTGTAGAACTTATTAAAAAGTAACGTCATAATAATGAAGTAACAGTCACCTATAATTTAATCATTCTGAGAGAGTCATGATGAACACTTTGGCTGAATGGTTTGTAATAGGTCTTTTTCATCTATGCATATGTATAAACAGCATTTTTAGGTCTTCTTAGGGTCACAGTGTACGTAGTGATTCTAACCTGCTTTGTGTTCCTACTGACATGATGACCTTTCCCCCTCATGAAATAGTTTCATAAACTATGGATTGCATTAGATATACAGAGGGCTAATAGGCACATGAAAAGATGCTCAGTGTTGCTAATTATCAGAGAAACGCAAGTCAAAACCACAGTGAGGTATCACTTCACATGGCTCAGAATGGCCATCATTAAAAAGTCCGCAAGTGATAAATGCCAAAGAAGGTGTGGAAAGATGGGAACCCTCCTACACTCTTGGTGGGAGTGTAATTTGGTGCAGCCACTGTGGAAGACAGTGTGGAGATTCCTTAAAAAAACTAAAACTAGAGTTACTGTATGATCTAGCAATCGCACTCCTAGGCATATATCCAGAGAAAACTCTAATTCAAAAAGATACATGCACCCCCATGTTCTTAGCAGCTCTATTTACAATAGCAAGACATTGACATTGACAGATGGTTGAACAAAGAAGATGTGATTGTATATATACACATACACACACAGTGGAATACTACTGAGCCATAAAAAGAATGAAATGCAATTTGCAGCAACAAGGATGGACTTAGAGATTATGATAGTAAGTGAAGTAAGTCAGACAGAGAAAGATAAATATCATATGATGATAAATCACATATATGTGGAATCTAAAACAATGACAAATGAATTTACTTAACAAAACAGAAAGAAACTCACAGACACAGAAAACAAATTTATGGTTACCAAAGGAGAAAGAGTGAGGGGATAAATTGTAAGTTTGGAATTTACAGATACTAACTACTCTATATAAAACAGATAAACAGTGAGGTCCTACAGTATAGTGCAGGGAACTATATTCAATATCTTGTAATAACCTATAATAAAAAATATGAAAAAGAATATATATATATATGTATAACTGAATCACTATGCTGTACACCAGAAACTAATACAACATTGTAAATCAACTATACTTCAATTAAAAAAAATGGATTTCATTGACTGCACTGTATCCATCTGTATGCAGTTCTCAACTGGGAGCAATTCCTCCCCAGCCCAGGACATTTAGAGATGTTTTTGGTTGTCAGAACTGGTGTGGGAAGGGTGCTACTGGCATCTACTGGGCAGAGGCCAAGGATGCTGCTAAACATCCTACAATCCATGGGCAATCCCATAACAGAGTACCTGGCACCTGGCCATGGGGTCCATAGTGCTGAAGTTGGGAAATCTTGAACTTACACGGCCACCTCGTAATTAATTTAATGCATTGCCTGCTGTTAAATATTTGTTATTAGAGATTAATGGTTGGCACGCTTTCTGTATAAAGGGCCAGATAGTCAGCATTTTAGGCTTTGGGGGATTTAAGAGCTGTCACTCAGCTCTGTTGTAGTACTGTCATAGCTTGAAAGCAGTCGTAGACTGTATGTAAATGAATGGCCATGGCTGTGTTCCAGTAAAACTTTATTTACTAAAACGGGTGGTGGGCCCTTGGTAGTAATTTGCCTACTTTGTTCTAGGTAATGCTTTGTTGGACATCTTTGTCCTTAAATCTTTGCCCCTATATCCGGTGATTTCCTTAGGAAAAATTCTTGAAAGTGTAAATTGCTGGATGAACATTTATGTACCTTTTAAAAGTTTACATCAATTTATTTTATTTACTCGCCTACATCTTAGGAGGTTGTTCACTGAGCGTGGCTTACTCTAAACTCATTTATGCCAGCACCATTCCATCAGATTTGGAACTATCTCCAGGAATGTGGAGCGTGAAAGACTAAGGCAGGGTTTGCCAACTTAAATGCCTTCAGGAGTCAAGCAGATTAATGAGTAAATCAGGCCAGTTGTCATTGTCAGAATAAGAAGTGGTGGGAACGTGGCAAAATGAAGAGCAAGTGTCCCATCAAAAGTGGGAAGCTGGTTCTCAGCTTTGCCACCTGCTGGCCCACTAGAAAGTGGTTCATTGTTGCCAGATCTGTTTTATCCAGAGAAACCAGAAATCCAGATTTTGGTGTGAAAACGCCTCATTTTTAATTAAATACCTGGTGGCCCAGTAAGCCATGCCTGTGGACTTGTGCCCGGCTCAGGGACCTCTGCTCTAACTGTGACTTACCAAGGGGTCTGCAGCTCACAGTTGGAGGCATATCACCTGGCTCCTGGCCATGTGAGTTAGACCTGCAGGGAGGGCGTTATGGATGAGAACTATAAGGTCTGGCAGTCTCTGGGTATGTCCCTATAGGAAAGGAAGCGTTATAGCTCTGAGTAGGGGGGTGCACTTGTGAGTCAACTGCCTGGCCTGGAGACATTTCCTCCAGAGCTTTCTGAATTAGTCAGGAAGAGTGAAGGTCTACCACTTGTCCATTTCCTTAGGACATTTTCAGGGGCTATCTGGATTCTAGTCTCCAGCCTGTACAAGGCCCTGCACAATCTGACCCTTAGTCCTTAGTTTCTGTCTCCCCTTTATGCATGAGCTTCAGCCACACTGCCTCCGTTCATTCATTGATTCTCCAAATAGTTGCTGAGCTCCTACTATGCTCCAGGACCTATTCTGGGCAAAGTAGAGCAGGATGCAGGAATGAAGAGAACTGGCAGGGCGAGGGTTGGGGTTTTGAATAGGTTCCAACGTGGTTGTAGGAGATAAGCTCAAAGAGGTCATGACCCCAGGGTTGAGGGGAAATAGGCCCAGCTGGCAGGAGTCTTCAGACTTTGCTATGCATAAGAATCCACCTGGAGAGCTTGTTAAAACATAGATTTCTGGTCCTCACCCAGAGCTCCTGAGTCATTGACTCTGGGGTGGGTCCTGAGAATGTGCATTTCTAAGGAGCTCTGTGGGTAGGTCTGGTTTAGGGACATGCAGGCCTTTGTAAGTAGTTGTTTTTTCTCAGAGATAAGTAGGGAGCCATTGCAGAGGGTCTGGGGGTTTTGTGTGTGTGTGTGTGTGTGTGTGTGTAGAAGTGGCACAAGTGAACATATTTTACAAGGCTCACCCAGTGCGTTGAACATAGGCAGCAAGAGGGCAGAGACAGAAGCAGATAGAAGAGTCTAGAGGCTTACAGTCATCAGGTGAGAGATGATGATGGCCCGGATCAGTAAAGGTGGTGAAAAAGTTAAATTCTGGATATATGCTGAACATGGAGCCAGTACTTACTGATGGATTGAATGTAGGGTGTAAAGGAAAGAAGTGAATCAGAGGTGACCCAGATTTTGGAAGTGAGCAATGGGGTTGAACCACATGAAGACCATTTATTTGACCTCCCCCCTCAAAAAAAAAGAAACACTGGTAATTTTATATATTTCAACCTAAAAGCAGAATGGAGTTGCCATCTGCTGAAATGGAGAAGACCACGAGGGGAGCTGATTTGCAGGGGAGGATTGACATGTTAAGTTGGAGATGTCTGCAGTCCTGCCAATGGAGTCGGCATGGGGAGATGAGTCCGGAGGTCAGGACATGTGGACTGGGGGTTTAAATCCAGGAGAATGGCTTCCATTACCAGGGCTGTGTGTGCAGAGAGAGGGAGTCAAACTCTGAGCCTTGAGGCGCTCTGACATTTAAGAGGGAGAGAAGATGAGAAAACTAGTAAAGGCCACTGACTGAGAAGAAATAATGAAAGAGGCAGAAGGAAAACCAGGCGAGTGTGGTAAATAAGAAGCCAAGGGAAAAAGTGTGTGGAGAGCCTCCTTACTGTTCCCTGAACAGGGGAGGCTTGTCCACACCTGAGGACTTTGGCACTTTGATGGGATGTTCCTCCCACCCGTCTGCCTGGCTCATGCTCTTCCCCAACTTCAGGTCTGCTTAAATGTCATTTTTTATTTTTTTGATGAGGCCTTCCCTGAACAGCCTGTGTAAGATGAGGGTGGTTGCCTGGCATCTGGCTGGTACTCAGACAATATTTGTTGAACAAATGGTAAAGTTACAACTCTTTTGCTGGGAGCAGAAGTCTGCAGGAGAATGTATTAAAGCCTTGAGCTCAAGGTGTGGTCTGGCTCATGGACCATCCATGTGGGCATCCCCTGGGACCTTATTAGAAATGCAGGCTCTTGGGCCCCACCCCAGACCTACACATTAAGGCTTGCACCCAATCCTGTATTTAGTTCTTTATGTATCCATGGCAAGAGGGTGATTGGATGTTCTCTCAGATGGCAGCGACTCAAAATAAGAGGTTAAAACTATCAGAACCGGGGAGTCTGTAGTTGCTTCTGTATTCAATCAGTTGTTATCAAGTGATTAAAAATAAACTTGTGTGAAGAGGCTTTCAAGAATGTTTTATATGGTTATCCAGATGATTTCTTGGTTTTATTTTGAACTGACCTGAGCTAGGAGTGAATATAAAATGAACAGCACCTAATACATGGTAGACGACTCTGGGTGAGTGAATGCGAATTCTGTTTTCTGTGTTTTACAGAATCTTGGTATATAATATGACATGTCCACGGGTAACCACTGATACGATTGTCAAAATCCAGGACCTGTCAGTGCATGGTTGTCTCTTAAAATGAGTAATGGATCAAGTTTGTTGGCTCTTGCTGCTTCTCTCATACGGAATTTGATTTTATAAGTAGCGTTTTTATTCTGGGATTATAAATACTCTGCAGGTAGACAGCTAGCACTCTTTACTCTCTCGTAATTCTATTTGGCTGAATTGAAAACTTGATATTCTTTTTATATTCAGTCCTTTGGCTTATTTTAGTCTGAGAGAGAAAAAACATTACATATAGAAGGAGTTTTTTTTTATGATAATACTTTTCTTTTTTTCTGAGGCTGCTAAACATTGTTTATCCTAAATGCAAAGCATGCCCACCTTGAGGTTTATAATAAGCACAGTGTTTTCTAGGTCATTAGCTAAGGATAAGAAGCCTGCTAAAACTTTTGGGTCTGGTTGGTCTACTTTATTCTATTGCAGCACTAAAATGACAGAAAAATGGATTTGCCCTCCTTTCCTTTTGTACACGTTTATGACTCATTTTTCTGAATTCAGAGATCCTACAAAGTGGTGTGAAAGTATGCAGACCAGTAACAGCACAGTAGAAATTCATGCATATTCTTGTGTGCACACATAGGGTGTGGGAGTACCCCTCCGGTTTTACACAGTTTTATCTTTCTCCCTTTACTCAATTAAAGTCCTAGATCAAAACTGATCAACGGTGAAAGTGTTTCCATCACTTGCCACTGGGGATAGGATAGTAGGACCCTTGGTTTGATTTTTAACCCTGGCAAGTCTTTTAACTTTCTTTTCAGAATTGCAGGGTGTTTTTGTTTTTGTTTTTATTTTTGTTTTTGTTTTATCTTCAGAACAGGGATAATGAAGCACATCCTGTGTTCTTACGTGGCTGCTTGTTCAGTTTAGACAGCATTTGGAAAAACAACTATGAAATGATGTGTACATGTACTGTTTTTCTTTAGAAAAATCACTTCATTCTTTTCTTCAAGCCTTGCTGAAGCTTCTACATATAGGAAAGCTGAATTCTAGATCGGTAAATCTTTTTTACAGGGCGTGTTGGCATTTTCTGTAAAAATATAGATAGTAGATGTTTTAGGCCCCGGGAGCCAGACGGGCTCTGTCGCAGCAGCTCTTCTCTGTGGCTCTGGTGTGAGAGCATCCGTGGGCAACACACGAATGGATGGACGTGGCTGTGTGCCAAGGAGGCTTTATTTATGGACACTGAAATTTGGACTTCATAGAATTTTCATGCATCATGAAATACCATCCTTTTGATGGTTTTCAACCATTTAGAAATGTAAAATTATTCTTTGTTTATAGGCCATCCCCAAATGGGGAGCAGGCCTGGAGGGGCTGGTGGGCAGGTCCCTGTGGTAGGGAAGAGGACCTGGGAGTGTCACCCTTTGTCACTTTTGACTTGCCTTTATTTAAGTACTCTTTATTTTTGCTTTTTGTTTGCATATGCTTTTGATTCTTCCCTCCTAGGTCAAGATTCATATCCTTGTTGTCCTCATTTTTGGTTAAGGGTACCTTTGTACAGATTGTACAGAAAACATGACTGAGTGAGAACATGTGTTCTGGGCTGGTGTTTGCTTTTGTGCTCATATTATCATGTAGGACTGAAAAGAATCTTGGCATCTCTCAGAGGTGACCCTGGATAAGTCTTTGGTCCAGTCATTTCAGAAAGCTAGCTTTCTCTGTTTCATCATTCTCTCAGGGATGGTGATTGCATAACTAACCTTCTCTATACCTTGTTCTTTAAAAGACGGTCTAAGAATGGTGGTTTTGGGTGGGAGTGGATAGCAACTGATTGAATTATCATCCTTTTATAATATGCCTTAAGCTTACTGAGCCAAAGTCCACATTCTCTCTCTAAACCACATACTGAGAAATCTAAACACTTCACTGACATATTTAAAAAAAAGTAAAATCAATTGTAAACTAAAAGGATTACAGGAATCTTCATTCAATTTTATTTATATTCTGGTTTACAAACACTAGAAGGACTCGAAGAACAGTGGACATCAGATGGGGATTTATTTTGCTCCAGTGAACTCCTTTGTCAGCCAAGATGACAGTATCTACAAATACTGCCTTACACACTGTGCTCCAGAATCTCTTTAGACTGAAACTGATGGGAAACAACTTGTCAGTGTCACCTGGGAAGTGGCGAGGCTAAACTGTGACAGTTAGAAGGTGATTCATTCCAATTCTCTTGCTATCAATTCAGGATCTGAATGAAGAAAGGAAAAAGGGCAAACCCTTTTTAGTTGTAACCAGGAAAAAAAAGCTTCAAAGCGTTTGGATTTTTGCCCTTGAGCCAGATAGCTAACATACTTTATTTATGTGAAGTATAAATTATGCCAGTAAAATAGTATATTTTGATAGAGTAAGAAGCATCCCAGCTTTATTTTGTGGTCTGGGCTTCAAGTGCCCAGTAATACCCAACTTTTGGTATCTGAATTCCTTAATGTGGACAGTTGGTTTGAAGGTCAAAAACATGCAAAAATTATCAGGAAATGATGCAGAAGTTGAATGCCACATAAAAGTTTTCATCTGCATGCTTGTTTGGCTATTTTTAAATGAGTGAAACAGAAATCACTAACTAAAAAGTTATGGTTTAGGATGGTTGAAGACAGGACATTATATTTACATGGCTTTTAAAATATTCAAAGGACAGTAGTATAGAGCTTTATAATAATGCCATAAAAAGGGCATTTAGCGTTTTCCTCCAGCATCTTCTGGATGTAAGGGAAGCAAGATACTATTCAGAGGCTGTGTCACACACCAGCAACACACAGCTGGGAATTGCATGGCTAGGATTGGGTGGAGGTGATACACCGGCGTCAGCTGTGTTCCAGGTCAGCGGTTCTCAAAGTGTCATCAAAGTGGCCAGGGGATCTCCAAGATTCTTGTAGTTTGGCTAGGTCAAAACTACTTTCATAAGAACGCTAAGGTGTTCTTTTCCTTTTGTTGTGTTTATCCGTCGAGTACAATACTACATGCCATTTTATGTCAGGGACTTGAGTATCTGTGGATTTTGGTATCTGCAGGGGGTCCTGGAGCCCATCCCCCACAGATACCGAGGGACGACTGTAGACAGAACAGTTTGACCAAGGCCACTTGATGTGTTAGAATGGTGGTGTTCTGATGGCCAGTGGAATATGTGCTAGTGGGTAATCTTGTGTTTTAAAAATGTCTTAGTTTTAATTCCTAAGATGATAAAAACGTGTAGAAGTAACCCACGTAAACACAATAAATTCCAAGAGTTTAAGAGGGTTCTAAGACAAAAGGAAGTTTGAGAACTGATATTTCATGTGGTTGCTAAGCCTGGTAGAGGCAGGGTTTCATTTAATGCTGAAAACACCTCTAAAAGGCAGGTTCTGTCATCATCCCCATTGAGTATGAGGAGAGGAAGGCCTAGAGAGGTTGATGATTTGCAGAAGGTCACCTAAGCAGTAAGTTGCAAAGTCAGAATTTGAACCCAGGTTTCGAGTTCTTCTCTGTGCTGACTGCTGTTGCCTCTCACAGAAGCACCAGGAAGTGCCTGGATCTTGACACTGACTTCTAGGAACTTTGGTCACTCCCCTGCCTCAAGAATGTGGATATGAAGATTCTCCTTGTGAACAATGTAAAGCAGAGACCACGTTCTACTTGTGGGCTGAGTCCAGCCTACAGATGGGTTTGATTTTTCTTATACTGTATGAAAAATCAAACCATTGGATGTCATTTTTGTAATCTGGGAAATTTCACTTAAACAAGAAATTCAGATTGCCAGCTAAATTGAAAAAGTATAAGATCTGGCTAGACTGGAATGGTTTTCCCATATGGCTACAGTCAGTTGCAGATTATGTCAGCTGTTCCTTTTAGATGAGACCTGTGTCCTCTAGTTTGCCACAGACCTCACCACTCCCTATTACACCCCACAGAGCATGACCTCATTTATGTTATCTGTTTTAAGTGTTGAATTGAAAACAGCTAGTCTTTTCTGTAGTGTTTATAGACAATCTATTCTCAACTTACTTAAAAGACCCTGACAGTAATAAGGCAACATACATCCCACCCTGATTACCCCAGTCTGGTTGTAGTAAAGACCTCACTGACAATGCCAGATAGAGAACAGATTGCTTATTTCCTCACTAATGCCTAAAATTATGATTCATTAAAGAATAAGGATCTGCCAGTGAATTAACATTTATTTTTAAACATTCAGCCCTTTCTTTTTTAAGTGCAATAGTGAAATAAGCACATTACACCCATTGCCCTCATTTTATGTTTATTTTAGTCATGTCTGTTGTCCTCATCATTATCGTGTCTGGACCCTTTATGAAACCTAAAATGTCTCTGTGAACCTCTGTGTGCATGTTAGATCAGTCATTTGAAACAATTTGAGATTGCCGACTAAAGGACTTCATTATCCTGGGCATTTGGATGCAATTATTGAATTTCAAATTCTTGTGCTTAAAATATCTCACCATTTCAGCAATGACTGTCACCCATTATCATAATTTTTAGATATGTATTTGTCTGCCTTTTTTCTTGGGTTGCCTCACCCCAGACTGTTACAAAGCTGGCAAGCATATCTACTTGTTCCCAGTGTGTGTTCTCTGCTTTGCCCAGTGTTTAGCACACAGTAACAGTAAATAATGGAATAAATGACTAAATATATAAAAGCATCCATTGCGTATATAACCCTTATTCTTCTCTAGCACCAAGAATTATATTAAAAGATTTTTTGTAAAAATGTTTATGTTTCCTAATTTGAGGATTAAATTGGGGAGATGTATGTTTCTTATTTTCCACATGAATATATATGCAAAAGTGCCTCTGTGTGTGTGTGTATGTATTTTCCCTTTTCTGTTTAGAGTTGCTCCCCCTCTTCCTGATGTAAGGTCAGTCGGAAATTTACGAATCTGTCCAACTAAGAATAAGATGCCCATTCATCTTGGATGCAAGATGAGGCTGTTGAACTTGGAAGCAGCGAAGACGTCTCCATACGAAAAGACACTCTTTCTGCAGTTGGAAGTGGCAGTTATTTGTCCAGTAGAAAAGTCTCATGTGCAGCTTATAGGCAGTGCTCTCCAAAGGGGGCGTCTGGCTCTTAACCTATTGCTGAAAGAGAAATAGCATTGTCTATTAATACTACTGGAACTAAAGATGAATAGTGAATTAGCCTTGATGTGACAGTGAGTTTAACTTTGATAGCTCATCAGTTAAAAAGGTTCTTTTATATTTATGAAAAAAAAAAAGTGACGTCAAGCTGGGTGGGGTGGGATGGGATGGATATCAATATTTAAGATCAAACTCGTAGGGCTTCCAAAAAAAAAAAAGCCCCTTGTGTGAACTTTTTTTTTTTACATGCATAACTAATTAGCTTAGGTTATTATAAGCAGGGCTGCTGTGATAAAGTTTCCGGTGGTGTCTCGAGATACCTTGTAGTGCCTTCTCTATGCCAGTCTCCAAATCGGAATTACAGAAAGTAGAGGGAGTGAATAGTCTACCGTTTCTCGTTGGATTGGGGCCACGAAAAACGTTGTTATGCTGGAAATGCTAGAATATAATCACTATCAGGTGAGCTTTATTCTTATTCATATTCAGTCTCTGAAATTTAATCAATAAATTTGAGTGTTTCACCTCTTCGTGTTGTTGTAGTAGACACACAGCTCTCAGTAAGTACATGTCTTACCAGTTTGATGCTGTTTATTGTCTGATAACGTAAGCAGTAATTCAATGTAGTTTTGAACAGGGTAAATATGAGTAGGATTTTTTTCCCCCTGGTGCACGGCTGTGTTCTCTCCATCAGCTCCTGTTTGTAGCTCATAAGATTAAACTGTGTTTATCAAGGGAAAAAAATTACTTTAAATTTAGTATCATTGATTTAAAAAAAAAAGCTTCTTATTCTGTATTAATGTTTATAAGAAAGAAGGGGAAAATCTCCTGGTGGCTTAATGTTCATGCTTTTAAAAACACATGCATAGAGGTGTTATGCATTTGAAAGGAACTGCTTAATGTGGGAACTGCCTTTTATTGTGAGTTTAAAATCTTAATTAAAATGTTGAATAATCATGTCCAAATGAAAGTAGAAGGAATTAATCCACAACCAGTTGATTTAACCATCAGAATATTACTGTTTATTTTCTGCAACCGTTTTACACTTGTTTCTAAAGGAGTTTTTTGTTGTTGTTGTTCTGTTTTGCTTTTGTTTTTTTAAAGCAGAAAGCTGTTCTGTTTGCCAAAGGAAAGTGAAATAAATCAAGTTATGCACCTTCTCCTAGATTATTGTTTTGATCTTAATAAACCCTTCTAGGTGTGTTGGGGAAATTTTTGCCCTACAGATAGTTGTACATTTTCAGTTATTAGACATGAGAAGACGGGCACAGGGTTTCAAAGGCATGTACCGCTAATTAGCAGGGAAATGAAACAGGGCAAAGTATTAACCCCAAATCCTAAGAGTTAGCCTTGAGACTTCAGTAATATCAAAATCCATTAGCACAGTGCCTGGTACCTAACAGGGGCTTAATCATTGATTCTGTTGCTGGCCTGGCCCGTCTCATGTTTGTGCCTGAAAGAAGAACTGTCTAGAACTCGCAAATAACAGCGCTCTCTTCTCTTCCCTCCGTGGCTATGTTCAGGTGCAGACCCACCTCGAAAACCCCACCAAGTACCACATACAGCAAGCCCAAAGGCAGCAGGTAAAGCAGTACCTTTCTACCACTTTAGCCAATAAACATGCCAACCAAGTCCTGAGCTTGCCATGTCCAAACCAGCCTGGCGATCATGTCATGCCACCGGTGCCGGGGAGCAGCGCACCCAACAGCCCCATGGCTATGCTTACACTTAACTCCAACTGTGAAAAAGAGGTAATTTATGTCTCCTCCCCTCTCCTTTTTCTTACACTGAATGACTGTCTGTTGGATCTTACTCCCGCACTTGACTACGGACTCTAGTCTGTCCACGTGGCCACCTTCACCGGCCTTTGTCCCAGGTTCCCCAGCAGAGCCGTCACCCTCCAACTTCTTCCCACTGCCGCCATCGCTGGGTTATTGGGTTTATGGCTCGTGGCTCGTAGCAGGAGCCCTGGTGCCCTCGGAGCGGAATGTGGAGGCGAGCACACTTTTTCTTCCACCCTGTTTCCGCTTCGTTAGCTGAATGTTCTCTTCTCTTCCAGGCCTTTCCGTTTCCAAAGCAGTGAAAATGCAGGGAGAGGAGGGAAGGTGGAAAAGGAATAGCAAAAATAGAAAAGGTGTGGGACAGGCGGTTTAGAAGTTCCGCTTGTTGTGAATGTCTGGAATATTATTTTTATTTCTCCCTGAGTTGGGGGCGGGGGGGAAGCACAGAATGTGCGTGGCTGGATTGCAATAATACAGCACAGGAAAATGTAACAGAAAAGCAAAGGTGTCATTGCTGAGTAAATTCGGTTTCCTACTAAATTGCTGCTGCTGGTTCAATCTGCTTTTGTAAAGGCTGAGTTGGAGACAAGACTCAAACAGACCTCAAGCTGACTGTTGCATCAAAATTGGAAGCATACCTAAGAGGAGAGTGGAGATTGATGCCTGTTGTTTCCAAATTATGAGACGATGAGCTTCACTTGAATGGAGTTTTACTGTCCTCTGAAACGTTTATGTGATTTCAGAGGTGACTTCCTGAAGTTGGTTGATTTTAATTTCTAGAGGGACACAGTCTTCCCTTTTGCCCAAACCGACCTTCTTATTCTTCTCTGTCCGTGTTTGTCATCTATCGAGCTGATTGGATGGGAAGTTCTTCCTTCGTTGTTTCGGTTCTCCGTCAGATTCCACCTTTATTGTTCCTCTTGTTGCCGTGCCATCAGGCTCGTGTGAACATGTCATTGAAAAGTCATTTGCAAATCCAAGTCATGAGCTGATTTTGCTTGTGTTTTTGCAGGGATTTTATAAGTTTGAAGAGCAAAACAGGGCGGAGAGCGAATGCCCAAGTATGAACACGCATTCACGAGCGTCGTGCATGCAGGTACTGAATGATTTGGCAGCCCGGGGATGTAACACATGGTAATGAGGATCTATATTTGTGGCTAATCACACCTTCCTGATGACTTAAGGGATTTTTTTTTTCACCCCCATTGATTTTTTTTTTTTTGATAGAAAAAGCTATGAGCAGGCCTCCTTTTTTCATGGTGTCTCATGATTAAAAAATTATTAGGGAATTGATACTTAAAATGCATTCAAGTTGCTTTATGTCATTGAAAAGTGCTTAAAATACATAAATTTTAACAAATAAAGTATAAACTGCTGTACTGCATTTAGATACCATCATCAAAGCATATTATACAAATTTATAGGTTAGCTACTTTGATTGGATATTAGTAAAACCAAAAGATGTGTGTGTGACACGTGTTGTTTTATAAAGTGGAATCTCATGGAACATATATTTTGAAACTGTCTTTATTCATTTAATAATAGTTAATGGATATTTTTCCCAAGTAATTAAAGGTTCCTGTGTGACATCCTATTTAATGGAAATATGAATCATGCTACATCCATTTATTAATATATTTATGTATTTTAAAATATATGCATAGATGTATGAGAAAGATGAATAAGCAACAAAAATTCTTATTTTTTTCCTTTTCTATACTACCTATAACCAACATACATTACACTTTTCATAAGAAAAAAATTATTTAAAAATTCTATTATACCAAACCCACTAATTTCATTTCCCTAAAAATAAAATAAAAATTTTACAAAGAAAAGTTGCTCATAGGCCTGTTTTCTTGTTCACCAACCCATTTGGAAAAATCATCTCTTAAAAACAAACAAAACAGATAAAACTGGTGTACCTAGAAATGGAAGTTAATAAACAACGTGCTGGCAGTTTTTGAAAACTGACCTCCAATTATTCTTCTCAGAGGTCACCTTAATACCATGCTTTTTTTTTGTTTGAGTGTTTACTATATTTCTGGTATTATGAACACTTTATATGGTTCATCCTAAAATCTCAAGAATCCAGTGAGGCAATGAATTTTATTAACCCCATTTTACAGATAGGCACACTGAGGCTCTTAAACATTAGCAGCATTGCCCCAGTTCATAATGTGGGAGAACCAGGATTCCAATAAGCCCCATGACATTGGAGCCTGTCTTCTTTGATTGAAAATGGCAAAAAGACAAAGGAGCACCCATCTGAGTTCTGAAATTGCATTGTGTGTTTGTGAATTACTATTAAGACCTGGGCATGTGCGCACGCACACACATACATGCCAGATAGCTCAAATACATAAGGTGTTTACGAAGAAATGTTTTCACAGTCTTGTCTTTGCAACTGCTGCAATGCACATGTAATCACTGTTGTTTATTATCATAACTGATGTTTTGGTACTTCAGGAATAAAATTGATCTAGAGGGAGTGTCGGCTCCACAAGTGTAATGATAACCTTGTCCCGGCATACTCCTCCGGGAGTGCCAAGCACACTGGCAGCTGTACAAGGAGAGGCTTACTCTACGAGTCACTGTAAGAATAGTGCAGGGCTACCCAGTGTCCTGGGAGCCATGGTGCCCCACTCCCCGCTAAGGGAGCCAAGGCCAGAATTGCCATCTGTGTTTTTTTTACTCCAAGGAGAGTGTGGGAAGGGTACTGAGCAGAGTCTTTATAGAAAAGAGCAAAAAGCAGTCTGTCATTCAAGAAGAAGTTTCCAAGTTCATCTTTCCTCTTTAGGGCGGGCAGTTTTGCATGATGGTTGAGAGTATGGTTCAAGTTTTCTTCTCCAATGTGTAACTTTGGGCAAGTTACTTCTTGTTATCTCACCTGGAAAATTGCTATAATCATAGCACCTGTGCTGATAGGGTGATTGTCAGGGTAAATCACTTGGCCCATGAAAAGCCCTGAGCCCAGTGCCTGGCACCTGGTAATCACTCACTAAAGCGCTGGTCACGTATGTCAGCCTCATCACCCGCTAGTGTTAGTGGTCCTCAATAATGTTCTTATTTGGGGAGGAAGAGGACAATTACCTCTTAGGGTCTAACTAGAGAATGTTACTGCTTTGAATAAGAAAAGACCTTGGATCTCTTTTTGGCTTGCTTTGCACAGTGTTTTTGCTTATATCTGTCTCTCTCCTGTGGCCTTTCTCCTTCAGATGGATGATGTGATTGATGACATCATTAGCCTAGAATCCAGTTACAATGAAGAAATCCTGGGCTTGATGGATCCTGCCTTGCAAATGGCAAATACGGTATTGTTGACCTGTTTTTCCTAAAAGAAAATCTTGAGATATCATTTCCAGTGTTTGCTCCCTTTCCCTGAATTTTCTGTTTATCCTTGCAAGTGATTCATGGAGAAATTTATTCATAATGAAACAGAGAATTCTCTCAGGATCACAAATAAATGACTTGGACATCAGAAGTTAAGAATTTCTCCTGAGTTTATCAGTCACCCCAGGATTAAGCTCCGCGTTCCGTGGAGTCCAGGTCCACCTTCAGTAGCACCTTAGCTCTTCCAATTCCCTTACCATCTAATGCCCAACTTAGTACACTGCTGCCAAGGGAAATCCTGTAAATTGCATTATTTACAGCGGTATTCCAGTTGGCCTGAAAAATTCATGCAGTTTTTAAAAGAGTTACCTTCCTGTTCACAAACAATAGACTGACGTTCGAGTTACCCTTCTTCAACAGCAGATATACTCCCGTGTGAGTTAATTAACCAGTGCTCATACCTGCTTTTCTCTGGTACTCACTGCTCTCTGCAATTTGGAGCCTTGCTTGGAGCGCTTCTTTTCTTTCACTCCTCACATTTGTGTCCTGTGTTCCCGTTTTGCCAAAGTCTGATTGCAGATCTCACTTAGTCCTTGCAGCAATTTGTTGAGTCACGTGGGGGTGGTATCATCGCCCTCAGCTTCAGGATTAGGAAGGGTTAGCTCGTGTTGCCAAGAGATTACAGAGCTCGGATGTGTCAGAGCCAGGACCCTGCAGTACGTCTCTGAGTGCCTAGTCCAGTCCTTTGCTGTCTTCTGTGAGACCAGTGCCACGAGGCGGTCTTATTCTTCAGCAATTAGTATTTAAACGACTGATTTCCACAAGGGAACAGGGGTGAAGAGGGAGTTGTTTTTCATGGGTATAGAGATTCACATGTACAAGATGAAAAAGTTTGGGGGATGTGTCGCACACCAATGTGAATATATTTAACACTCCTGAACTGTACACTTAAAAATGGTTAACATGGTAAATATGTTTTTTGTTTTTGTCACAGCAAAAAAAAAAATTTAAGACTAGATTCCAATAATAAATTCCCTTGGCAACAGAACATGGTAACCTTTATTTATTCTAAAATCCCTAGAAAACCAAATTTTTATAGTTAACCTTTTCTGTCTTTTTTTTTTAAAGTATAGTCAGTTTACAATGTTGTGTCAATTTCTGGTATACAGAATAATGTTTCAATCATACATATACATATATATATATATATTTGTTTTCATATTCTTTTTCATTATAGGTTACTATAAGATAGTGAATATAGTTCCCTGTGCTTATGGTAGAAACTTGTTGTGTATCTATTTTATACACAAGAGTTAATTTCTTTTCTGTCTTGATCCAGTTCTTTAAGTCACTTACTTAAAGTCCTGAGGAATGAGGACTCTCCTTGAAGCCTCAAAGCTTTTTCTAGGATCCTTAGTTTTGTCCTTTTCCTACTCATTTAAACTCACCCCCTGATTTTGAAAGAACTAAATATTCTTTCTGACTAATGTTTCCATGACAGAATTTTCCTACCTTCTTTGAGTCCTCAGTTGGCTTCTGCAACCCTTTTGCTTCCAGCTTCGGGCATCCCGTGAGGCAGACTGCACTTGTCAGTAGTCACAATCCTAGGACGAGCGTGAGCAAAACCCTTGGAGGAGTTTGCACTGGGGAATTTATAAACACACACAACGGCCTTGCAGCATTCATTAGCAATGGCCCAGTCATCTCAAAAGAGCTTTGCTGATGAGGGTGGTCATTTTTCCAGTGGCATCAAGTAGATAGCTGAGCACACTCAGAGGTCTGTAGAATGGACGTGATTTTAAAAGATTATTCCTTTTCTGTTTCTCCCCAGTGGTGAGAACCTTTGACATCATGTGAGCCAACCTACAACTCAATACGTTAACCTCCTCTTGCATATCCTTTGTACCCCCCACAAAAATTCAGGCATCCAGCTTCTTGAAAGCCTTCACTGAGGGATGTGTACTAGCTCACAAGGGAAGCAGTGAAGCACAGCGGTTAGGAGTTGAAGATTTATGATCAGACCTGGGTTCACATCCCAAGTCTGCCATTTACTGCATGACCTTGCACGTTACTTAGCTTCTTGAAGTCCTGCGTTTCCCCGTCTGGAAAATGAGACTGATAATTGTACTTACCTTACATGGTCATCTCATAAAGTTTGTGTGGCGTTTAGCATTGGAAATGTAACTTGTACTCAACACTATCTAAATTATTAAGTTATTATTAATCAATTAATAATTATTAATTATTAAATTATTGATTTATTATACTTTGAAATAATTTTGATGGTGATATCCCCTCGGCACCTGTAACGTGTCAAGCTCCATATTAGAATAATATCATACTTAATAATCCAGATATTTCTCACAGTGAGTCTCTCTGTGAATTCCAGATACTGGCCCCAGTCTGCCACCTGGAGAGCTTGTCCTCATGACAGTTCTCCTGAAGATGACCTTCAGACTGACTATCCATGTCCCCTCAGTCTACATTAGAGTAGGTGTCCTAGTCCTTCATTGTCCAGTTGCTCCTGGACTAATTGTAAGATTGATTTAGCTTTTATTAAATGCCTCGTGTATGCCGGACCCTGGGTGAGATGCTGTGGATACAGATGAGTCTGGGGAGGGGGAACATTTCAGACCTTGGGTAGGGAAGGGTAATTCAGGAGCAGAGAGGCCATCTCAGGGGGGCTCCCAGGTAGGAAAGAACCCCTAGGCAGACTTTAATTAATTCCCAGTCAGGAGAGGAGTAGCCTGCCGCCTCCCTTGTGAGTCTCATCTTTGTCCCAGCATGCATTTCTCTTCTAGGTTCCTACCCATCAGAGCTTTCCCACCACAGATAATTTCAGCATTTTACTAGTAGCAAAAAGACACTGTACCACAGAGGTACATAGAAACACAGACTCTGGCTAGACATCTGAGTCCAGTTGATACTCTGGAATCACTTATTTGACCCCTCTGCCTCACTTTCCTTCTCTGGAAAATGGGGGTAATGATAGCACCTAAAACAATAGAATCTATGTGAAAATTATGAGAGTTAATCTACAGAAAATGTTTATAACCGCTCTGGTCCTGATAAGCTTTCTGTAGATGTTTGTGACTATTATTCTTGTGTTGTCAAAATGAAATAACAAAGCTACTACAATGTACTAATGTTTTAATTTTTTTCCCACAGTGAAGTTTAAACTTAATGTTTTTTATGTTGGGTATTTATCCCTCTTATTTGATTCTTTTAAGTGGTCTATTTGAAGTTAACTACTAAAGTGGAAGGAACACTTAGACAGGAAACTATCCTAAGGGAATTGGAGTCTAGAAATAACCATTCTGAGAGCACAAGGGCCCTCTTGTACCATAACAAACAAAGAATAAAAGTCCCAGTTTACTTGTGCTAACAGTGCTCGATTGATATTCAGAGAACAGGACCATCCAGAGAGAAAAAAATAATAACATTTCACAATTATCATTTACTTGGAAAAATATTCATTTTGGTGGAGCAGAACATTGAAGAACTTGATTCAGACCAAGTTTAGGGCACATCCCCATGTGGGTCTACCTTCTCTTTATTTGTCCTAATTAGGCTGTGGCTTCCACCTGTCCATTGTGTAGCTGGTGCCCTGGGACTGAAATCTTGTCCATGAGGTTAATGTGCTGGATAAGAACCCAGCAAAGGCACAATGTATCCACATGAACCGAAGATGCCTCTTCTGCTTCCTTAGTTCCCAAAGTGTTATTTTGACCTAATTATGATGTTATGTGTTTGGGGGGGGGGATTTTCCTAACTCAAAAGGGGAACCACAGGCTCGTTTCTTAAATTTACATGACTAGGAGACTAATGTTTAAATTAGAAAGCCATATTATTTTAATCAGCCTTCCTTTCAGTAGCCTCGACAAATAACAGCCATTAATACAAAAAACATAGCCAGTCGTTAGGGCAGGGTCTTTCAACCTTGGTACTATTGACATTTGGGATGGACAATCCCTTGTTGTGGAGACTGTCCATCCGTTGTAGGATGTTTAGCAGCATCCTCGGCTTCTGCCCACAAGACGCCAGTTGCACTTGGCCATCTCACTGTGAAAGCCCAAAATATCTCTAGACGTTGATAGATGTCCCCTGGGGAAAGGGGGCAAAATCGCCCCCAATGGAGAAGATAGAGGATACTGAGTAGTGACTTTAGCCTTGCAGATCCTCTGATTCTTGTGCATAGATTTGCAGTCCAGTAAACTGGTATAATGGTCATCAGGGTGCTTGACAATTAACATGGCAGGTGGTTTTGTTGATCAAAGTGAAAATTAGCTTGACTGTCCAAAAACTGGACTAGGAGTACAGTACTTTCTATAAAGCTGTATTACTAGACATGGCAGTTTATCAGTCACTTAAGAAGCAGGTACTCTGTTTCACCTGCTTTATCTCATTTACTTTTTACAAATCCCTGTGAGATGGGTGACGTGCTTGCCACTTTTCAAAGAGGGACAGCTCACCTCAGAGACGTTAATATATAGTTGGTCAGTGACAGAGGCAGGTTCTAACCCAGGTCAAAGAATCTTACGCAGAGGCTATAAAGGACTGCACTGTTAATTTGTAAATTTGAATATCTACACTTGGTTAGTGAGCAACTGGGTTTTTACTTGCTCAGGTTGGGTTGGCAATTAATTGAAAATTGCTGTTTCTAATTGGTTATTATCAGCAGGTTGATACTGACCCCCAAATACTGCTGTTAACATGGGATGTGAACCTCCTGTCAAAAACCTCCTCTCAAACATAGCAAGAACCTTGACTTTCTTTTTTTGTGTGTGAAATCAGTAAGATAATCTACACGAAGTACCTTTGTACTTCTGTGCCTGGCTCAGAGTAGGCACCCACAAAATGAAGTTTTCCCCAGCAAAATATTCTGGCAGGCTCTACGCTGCCTAGTCCTAACTAGCAAGTATTGGAAAAGCAGCCGAAGTGGGATACCTTTTAGAGAACTCTCTAGAAGGTTATAAGCTACCTTTTCAACTGGAGGTAATGATGTCTGACCCCAGTGGAGTGCCCGATAAGGCGTCTTGTTATAGAGATTTTAATTCCTCTCTCTATTTGGTCGGCAGTGCTGTTAGTCCGTGCCAGTTGCAGTGATCGTCCCTGTAGTTTTTAACCCCATCCCAATCCATTTCTTTCTGGGTCCCCCCCCGCCCCCACCTCACCTGTCCATCTAGCCATCTTTCCATCTCTCTCCCCACCTTGCATTTGTGTCTCTCTTCCTGTTTCCACCCTGTCCCTTGTGTCTTTGTCTCTGTCTCATTCGCAGTTTTTTATTCTTTTCATCCTTTTTCCCCTCTCTCTTTCTGTAATTCTGCATTTATTAAGTATATGTCCATGTAATATTTTCCTTAGAATATGGTTAGAAAATATATTCTTGTTCTGGAGAAGTTTATAACTAGATATCTGTTCAGTGTACATCCATTGATGACTTAGTTTTTTTTTTTAAGCTAATTGAACTTATCACTTGCTTATTATTTATCTCTAACAAATTATCATAATAACAGAATTGCATGTTTTGCATGCAGTTTGCATATGAAACATAATACATATAATTGTATTTCTAGAGTCATGGGAATAATTTTTTAAGCTTGTTGCATTGAATCTGAAGTTACATTCTTGGTTTATTAATACTCAGTAGTTCTCCCCAAATCCGAAACTCCAGAATGATAGGAGGATAAAGCTTCGGAATCTCGAGGGGTTACCAGATGTCATAGCAGCTTTCTAAGTTTTGACTCTCTGCCTGTTTACAGTGCTACATTGAGACATGTGAGCGCCTTCCACTTTGCTGCATTAAATTGGACAAGAATAAACCTGAACACATATAGGGCAGGGCTGACCCTGAGAAGGTGACCTGTTTCACATGAAACCACTAAATGAAATGACAGCTAATAATCAGAGTCACTTTTTTTTTTATCAGTTCTTTAGCTAGCAGGCCTTGAAATGTGGTTCAAGGGCATTTTGTTATCACAGTGCCTTGTTCATATGCATATGCATAGTGGGGTATGTGTGTTACATTTTATATGTGTAATTTGTATGCTGTCTTCACAAAGGAGCACAAGACTCAGTGGAAAAAAGAGATGTGCTCTGCTGATGTGTGTCCTACCTGCCCCCAGCCCCAGCCACATTAGAACAAGTGTCATATTAACCTGCTGGAAAACATATCACAGCCCTGACCCCATCTCTTTAGCTAGGAGTTTAGTTCATAGAGGTTTTATTTAGAAGACATGATAGGAACAAGATGACTGATGGCCACCAATGAGGGGAAACAATTTTGATTCTGTTTTTATTTCCTGGTCTATTTCCATCTGCATGTTAGTGGTTATTTGGAAGAAAGAAACGTGCTATATTGCAGTACCATCTTTACCAGGTACCTCTTGCTTGCTGAACATTCTAATCATACTTAAATGCTATCTAAATTTACTTTTTTTAGATGTTGAGTAAAATTCAGAATGTGTAATCAAGTAAAGGAAGGGCTAAATGATGTAACGTCTTACAGGAATTTTTTGAGTTAAGATGGGATGTTTCTGCAGTGGAAATAGTGAAAGGTCACTTAACTATTTCATAGCAATTAATATTTAGAACTTTGTTTCAGAGAGTAGGAAGAGGGAATGTCTTGGATCTCTTACGTCTACAAAACTGAGTGCATCGAACTCATGACCGTGACCTATAGTTATAGGGAAATGCATTTGCAGATAAAGGAAGTCAACGTCGGGGTGGTGCGGGAGGGGAAGCAAGCTCACTACTTGAAAGGATTCAGTTCAGAACCAGAGGCAAACACTTTGTAGCTAGTTTGGGAAGACTGTTTCTTTCATTCTTTCTCTCTCTTTTTTTAAAAGTGTGAAGTTTTGTTCTTTTATGAAAGTCAGTGGGCTCCCTCTTGTGGCTTTGTGAAAGATTTCAGTTTCTAAGAAAACAGCTTTAGCAATGAGGAAACCATTTCCTTTCCAATGAGAAAACTTTTCATTGCTTTTCCTTATAAAGAGAGAGAAGAGAGGAGAGAGGAAGAGAGGGAAGGAAGAAAATTGACTTTGATGAAAAACCCGGTTTAGTGTCAAAGCCAAGCCACATAGATCCCTATTTTAGAATAATCGCCAACATTTACTGAACATCTACCATAAGCTACTAAATATGCTGGGTAATGACTTTACCACATTATCCATTGTCTTCCTGCTCAAAATAAACCAATGACGTGGGAGCTATAGCGATATTTTGGGTGTGAGATTCTGCCTCCTTTCCTCTCTCCAAGGGAACCCACTAAGGAGACCATATATCTGTGAATGAATGAAAAGGTAAACATCTCGTGTTTTCCTATGTTTAAAACTGACTTTTTTTTTTTAATTGAAGTACAGTCAGTTACAACGTGTCAGTTTCTGGTGTACAGCACAGTGTCCCAGTCATGCATATACATACATATATTTGTTTTCATATTCTAAAAATAACTTTTTACATCAAACCATTTCTTTTAAATGAAGTCTGGAATAGGATATGGATTTTCTCACTGAATAACTTAGGAATTGTTCAACGATTCATTTCCGTTACTGGTTTTCTCTCTCTCTAGTTACCTGTCTCTGGAAACTTGATTGACCTTTATGGAAATCAAGGCCTGCCACCCCCAGGCCTCACCATCAGCAACTCCTGTCCAGCCAACCTACCCAACATAAAAAGGGAGCTCACAGGTAAATACCCAGCAAATGTGCCTCTTACTGGGGATTTTCTGTTAATTTTCTGATAAGTAAAGTTATCCAAATTGTGACCTCCAAACTGTTTCCAACTTTCAGACATATGTTTTTAGGTCTCTACAGTGGTTAAAACACTGAGCAGTATTTTAAGATGGAGGATTTAGATTTGAAAATCCTCGTTTCCAGTGTTGCTGGAAGTCCTGGGAATCAAGCCACCTTCAATCCATGGCGCTACTGCTCCGTGACACCCATCGTTGTGCCTGTGGCGGCTGTCCCTTTGGGATGCACTTTATTAAGCCCACTTTTCCCTGGTGTTTTCCTTACTTGCCCAGCCCCTAGAAGTGTTTGATTTTGAGAACCCTGGTCTGAACTTTCCTTTGACACACATTCAAGCCCACAGTTAGAGTAGGGTAGGAATGTATTTCTTCCATCTTCGGATGCCTCCTGTTATTTTTGCTCTATCATGTACAAAAGATTTATTACATGGAGTGAAAAAATAAATGATCAAATGGAGCAATGGGTATCGCTGGTTCCTGAGGCAAGTGTGAAATTACCTATTTCGCCATTTTTGTTTAACGCTTTAAGGAAGACATTTGGCCATTAAAACATGACAAAACTGTGTTAGAACTGGCATCCTACCATGCGGAATTTTATGGCCTTTACCTCATCCCCCTTTTATTATTTGGTCCTTGCATCGGACAGGATTGGGTGAACAGACTGAGACTATGGACTATAGATTTGGTACAGAAAATTCCTGTTCTGTTCAAGAATGTCTTTTTAAAAAATACTACAGAAAATTGTGGCAGGTGAAAGACTTTTTTTTTTAATCATTGATTCGGTTTTAAAAAGATGATTAATGAACTAATACATAAAAACCATTGAAAGTACCCTACCAAGAAGGGAAAGTACAATGAAGTCTTAGAAAATATACTTAAATGAAATCTATGTTAGATAATGATAAAATGTGGTTCAAGGAATATGCATAAAATTCTTACTTGAGTGCAGAGTGGAGTTTTGAATTATGTATATGATTGTTTCTTCAAAAAGAAAAGAAAACAACAGGCAGGTTGTGGGGGATGCGGGAGAAAGGGGGTATACATTTATTAAACTAGAGCCAAAAGCAGATATAATGGACAGTATGCTTCTTCAGTCACTGGTGTCTTACAAAATGACCAGTCTGGAGTGGACCAGGGTAAAATGGCAGGAAAAGGAGAAAGGGGTCAGGAAATGGGGTTCTGACTGCTGATAGCTTGGAAGCAGCAGGATGTAGACAAAAAAGAATAGGCTTGGGAGTCAACAGATCTGACCTAGGGGGGAAAATACTATCTTTATTAAGCCCACTTTTCCCACCACAATTAGGGTCCAGTCAGGAAGCAGAAACCACACAGCGATTTGAACAGGAAAGGCTTAAAATAAAGACTCGTCAACCTTGTCCAGGCAATCAGCTGCTAAGAGAGGACAGATACTAAAGAATACCCTAAGGCTGCAGGGGAGTGCCCAGGCATGGCCTAGGGCTGTCCTCCCCAAGGTCAGGGATCCAGCCTCAGGGGGGAAGGGTGTGCTTGCAAGCACTAGATGGCTTGCCTGGCTCACTGGGTTGCCTTGACCAGAGCTGGTCCAGAGTTGATAGGTTGAGGTTAACAAGCAGAGAACTGTGGGGTGGGACTGGAAAGCTGAAAAAACAAAAAGCAAAAAAAGAAAACAACAAAAAAGTTCAGATGCCAAAGTGGGGGATGTGTGAATAAAAGTGACCTGTCATGCTTCCATGTGAGGAAAAAAACCTAGAAGATGATTGAGACTGATCTTCCCAATTGATGTAATTCAACTTCTGAATTATTTATTTATCTATCTATATCTGTATATGTATATGTGTGTATATATATATAAAACACATATAATAAATATGCTACATGTTATGCTGAAAAGATTTCTATTTTGAAATTAAATTTTGGAGTATGGTAGTGTAATGTTTTGGGTATTACTCCTGAAAAGAAAAATAACAGAGGTTCCTGAATCCCAGGATTCGTCAAACAACATGGTTCTAGGTTTTTTGTTGTTGTTGTTGTTTTTCTTGTTTTATTTTGCTCTCTGTAAAGCAGATAGTAATCCCTTACCACAGAGATATCACTAATGTTGCTATGGAAATAGACTTTTACAAATGGGGTTGCCACCAAATAAATGCCTTTGTACTCTATGCCTGCTTTTGTTTTTATAAACTCAGACTAGTAAATAGTTGCCCTTAAGAGTCATTGAATAATTTCATCCTAGCAGGTTCTGACAGAACCTGGCTCCAGGTTCTTAAATAACGAGTTCATTTCCACAAATCAGTTTTCACTTAAGCGTGTTACGAAGGCATCAAAGGAAGACCGAAAAGTTCTCTTGCCTAAATTTGACTCCTGATAACACACTATCAACAGCACATTTCCATAGCTTCTAGTTTTGTTTTGTTTTGTTTTCACCTTGTTCATACCTGTATGTTTACAGTGAGTCAGACATTTTGTTACTGGTCTTTTACCATCTTGTAGAAGCTGAGTTTTTGTATTTATTTTGTATCTATTGATTTAAAAAAAAAAAGCAAACCTTTTAAAAGTGAAAAAATGTTAAACCCTATTTTTATTTAGAGTTAAGTCAGATAAGCACCCATTTGGTTAAAAAATGAGGTATTCTGTAGTTTATATGATTGTGTGCCTTCAACAGTTCTATTTTCTAATTGCTTCATTCACGTGCACAGCGTGTATTTTTCCCACAGAGTCTGAAGCGAGAGCATTGGCCAAAGAGAGGCAAAAAAAGGACAATCACAACCTGAGTAAGTTGGTTTTATGTTCATTATATTGGAGTTGATGTTCCCTCTTACATCAGAAATTTTCCAGACATTATGGAGAGAAATTGGTTTCATCTATTGAAAGTACATTTTCTGGAAGAAAATTGTGTTTTTGAGAGACTAAAGTATATATTTTCCCTATATTTTAGTCTCAGATCAAATTGAATTTTATACACACACGCACACGCACTTGTTTTTAGTATCCTGAAGTAGTTTATTATTAGTATTATTTTTGGTAAGAAGGAGTCTTGATCCCCAACTACCCAATTATAAGTTGCTCGCAATGGAACTTATTAACAAAAGGGAATTATGGGATCACCTTCTCCAGTGAGATTTGAAAGGAAAAATGAAATATCTGGAGGGGAGTCACTGGGTGAGCTTGCCTCCCACATTGCTGACTGTAGCTGTAACAGAAAAAAAGGAGCCTTCTAACACTGAAAAAAATTTTTTTTGCATGCTTGATCTACCCTTGATCAGATCTTTAAGCTTTTTCCTATGAAAACTTAAGGGTTTTGTTTCATAAAGAAATAAAAGGGAAAAAGGGATTGGGCTTGGACGTAGAAAATAGTGTGTGTGTGTGTGTGTGTATGTTTGTGTGTGTGAATTTCTCATCTCATGGCCTCCTGTTGTCTTTTTCTTAAATTGATTTTTAAGAATATAAGTTATGTGTAAACACTTTGTCCGTATAAAAAGGATAGCAAAAGGCCAGAGTTCTCCTTTGATCCCTAAAAATAATCGGGTTTTTTTTTTTTTCAATTTGCTGTTCATCTTTCCAACTACTTTCCACGTGTTTAGGAATACACAGCCTTACCGATGCACACAGAGAATGTGATAGCATTGTTCTGTGGATGTTTTAACACAAACAGTGCCCTGTTGTCTGCATCTGTTGCTGCTTGCTTTTTCACTCAACAGTGTGTCCTAAAGACCTTTTGCTGCCATGAATCTGGATCTACCTCCTTTATAAAAACTGTTGCATAGTATTCCACAGTGCGACTTGTGATATCTAGTGATCCTCCTGCTCGGTGTTTGTATTGTTTCCAGTTCCTCCCTACTGTGAACAGTGCCACAGTGAACTGTTTGCAGACACACCTCTCTGGGTCCAGGGGAGTTTGTTTCTCCAGGTTAAGTGCTAAGAAATGGAATCGCTGGGTCTCCGGGGGAAGGGTGTGTGTGAGTTTTTCTTTTAATAGATACTAGCCTTTCCAGTTCCCGTTCCACATGTAAGAAGCTTTCCTGGTCTCTTAACCAAGAGATTTGGGCTAACATTTCTGAGGCCTCCTCTAGCTTCCAAGTAATTTTACTCTGAGATATTTTTTCTTTTAAAATACCTTAGGAATAAGATAATTAGGCAGTATCCAAAACGTCTCCTAACTGAAATGTGGAAAAGTAAGCTGGATTTTGTCAAAAACAGTCATCTGCCTTGACTTAGTCACCTAAACACTCAAGTTCAGGGTTGTCAGTAAAGGGCAAACATGATCAGCTCCAACTCTGAAGGCTCGAAAACAATCGGAAGATCTTATTGAACCATTGGAAATAAATACTTAAGGTTCGATGGCCCGGAAGCATGGCTTTTCCTCCTCTAGGAATTTATCTTGTAAGAGTCCTTGCCAAAACGGGCAGAAGGACACATTCGTGTATTCACTCCGAGCTGCTTATTGAGCCCCATGACGTACAAGGCACCTTTTTCCAGAAGTGAACCGGACAGACAGCTCTCCCACCCTGAGGAGCTTACATTCGAGTCAGGGGCAGACAGAATAGGTGAGCAAACAGATACACGCAGATGGTGTTTTCAGTACAGGATAAATACTGCAGTAGGAATGAGAAGTACATGTGAGCACTGGCAGAAGCAGTCATTGTACCCTTGAAAAAGAGGGAGAAATTGGAAATAGTCTACATATTCAGCAGTAGGGATTTGTAAATAAATCATGGTGCATCTCTATAAGGGGTACTCACTGGCTCT
Organism: Vicugna pacos; assembly: GCF_048564905.1. Classification (NCBI taxonomy): domain Eukaryota; kingdom Metazoa; phylum Chordata; class Mammalia; order Artiodactyla; family Camelidae; genus Vicugna; species Vicugna pacos. The sequence goes on from NC_133003.1 coordinate 37,787,712, forward strand.
TAAGAAGAATAGGGTTGGTTTGTCTACACTATATTACTAAGTGAGGAGAGCAAACGGCAGAATAGTATGTATAGGATCCCATTGTGTAGAAGAACACACCGTATACGGGTGTGTGTGTGTGTGTGTGTGTGTGTGTGTGTGTGTGTAAGATCTAGGAGTTAGCCATACCATGAACAATTTCCTCAGGCATATAGATGCTAGATGGTTTAGTTGATTCTTACTTTTTCTCTTTATACACTTCTTAATGTTTTGTAATTTTTTTTGCAAGCATATATCACTTTTATAATAAAAAAAACTAATTGGGGTAGGTTGGCACTGAATTAAAAATAAAATGCAGTACATATAAATGTTGACCGTGGAAGGTGTCAGCTATGTGCTGTTAAGTGAGAAAAGATAGATGCAGATTGGTTTTTAGTGTAATTCTGCTTTGACCATGTCATTCTTTATCCAGTGCATAGTTATTGAGGGGTGTATAATGTGCCAGGCTCATGTGGATACTTAGAATGCAACAGGGAATAAACATATGACTCAACAGGCCAAAAAAAAAAAATGCAGATACTAGATGGTATAGAGCTTTGTGGATGAATGAAAGAAACATGTGGATGGTAGTTCTTTGAGGAACCAAAGTGCAGACAAGGGTCTGGAATGTCAGGGATGGGTATGGGAGGTGGTGGTTGACTTCTAAATAGATAGTCAGGGAAGGCTCATAGGTAAATTTGAGTCGTTACCTGAGGGAGGTGAGGGCAGAGCCATTCGCATATCTGGGGGAAGAGTGGTCCAGGCAGGGGGAACAGCAGTGTGAGGTCCTAAAGAGGGGAGTGTGTGTGGCTTGGTTGAGGAAGAGCAAGAAGCCCATGGCAGGTAAGGGGTAGGAGGGACACAGGTGAGTCAGCATAGGAATGTGGTCACAGAGGGAGAGGAATGGAAATGCGGTCAAATGAATAGGAGCCCCCAGATCCTTGTAGGACGCCTCGAGGAGGTGGGTTTTATCTAGGAGAGAAGGGAAGCAATTGGAGGGTTTTCAGTGAAGGACTGGCATGCTCCGACTTATCTTTTAACAGCTGCTGTGTTTTAGAGAGACTAAAGAGGTAGGGAGCGGTGGGTGGGCATGGGTGAAGTAGTGGTGCCACCAGGAGGATTGCAATAATCCAGGCAAGAGGCAATGCTGGCTTCTGTCAAGTTGCAGTGGAGGTTGGAGGCTGGAGTTGGACAGATTCTGGAAATAGTTCGAAGGTAGAGACAGCAGATTTTGATGATGGAGCAGATGGCAAAGAAATAGAGGTATAGAATTGATTCCAAGATTCTGGCCTAGAGCAATTTGAAGGACGCAGTTGTATTAAGTGAGGTGGGAAAGCCTGTGGGTGGAGCTGTTTGAGTGGGGAAGACCAGGAGCTCAAGTTTGGAGTGTTAGGGATGCCCATTAGACCTCCATATGGAAACATCTAGCAGTCAGACTTGCAAGCATTGCATTCTGGGGGGATGTCTGGGCTGGAAATAGAAGGGTGAAGTCATCAGTGTACATGTGTTCTTCAAATCTATGCAACCAAATGAGATCACCATGAAGTGAATGTAGATCAGGAAGAGTCCCAGAAACTGTGTTCTGAATGGACATCTAGGCTGCATGTATTTATCCTTAGAGCATAAAAATAATCACAAAGGATACATCAGAAATGTTACAGTGCTGGTATCTGGATAATAGGGGACTTTTACTTCATTTTATTGATTTCAGTATTGTTTAATTTTTTGTAACTATAATATGCTTGGAAAAAGGAACTAAACATAAACAGCTCATGCTTCATAGTTTTGGAGGAAGTTAGCTAGAAGATCAGAGGTCCAAAAGCTTCTTCAGAGCCGCTGAGTATCACTTACTTTTTCTATTTTTATAAAAGTCTGATGCTAAGACAGTATTATACATGCCTGATTTAATCATAGAAATAATCACTCAGCTAAGAAAAATGCAATATATATTGAGAAAGTACTGAATAATATTATTTATCAAAGTGTACAGAATATTAGTGAGTCCAATATAAATACGTATTAGGTTATAATATGTGTAAAGTAAAATATTAATATATTTAATCCAATTTATTAGACTTTAAGTTATTTGAAATTTATTTGCCAGACCAGGTAAATTAAAAACACTTATTAACTCATATGTGCATTGTTTCACCCTCCCTTAAGAAGATGATAATTTAGTTGAACGTATAATTGGATTTATAAAAGAGGAACACTGTTAGAATGCATAGTATAGTTAAAGATGCTTGATTTCTAGGGTTATTTTATCCAGTAAAATAGCCACTCAACACATCTGCCTATTGAGCACTTGAAATGTGACTAGTTGTGACATGCTGTAAGTGTACATTGTACACTGGATTTTGAAAACTTAGTATGAGAAAAGAATGTAAAATATCTAACTTATAAAATTTTAATGTAATCTATATATAATATTGAAATTATATAATATTTTGGATATATTGTTTAATTAAAGTATTAAAGTGAATTTCACCTCTTTTTACTTTTTTAACATGACTACTAGAAAATTGAAAATTACATATGAAACTTGTGCTCTATTCCTATTGGGCAACACTGGGCTTGAGAAGGGGTTTCTGTATGGCCTACAGGCCAAGAATGTTTTTTGCATTTTTAAATGGTTTTAAAAAATCAAAAGAAGAATAATATTTTGTGACATGTGAAAATTGTATAAAATCCAAATTTCAACATCTCAGATGTTTCTTGTCAGTAGGCTTGCATTGCAAAAAATTGTATCCAGTTAATAGTAGTACATCTTCAATTTTGTCAACACAAAATTTGTAGGAATTTATTTTCTCTCTTGCTGTGTAAGTATATACATAATATGTTTACTTTTGCTGTTTGGCCTGCAAAGTACTCACTATTTGGCCCTTTGCAGAAAGCTGGTCGCCTTGGGGATCAGAATTGATTTCAGGTTCTTCCCTGTTTATTGCTGGGTATCCTCGCCAAGTCCCTAATATAACCAAGGTGGTTCTGTCATTTGTAACCAAGGATGGTATCTCCAATCTCAGGAGTTACTAGGATCAAATGAGAAATTACAATCTCAGGACTTGGTAAATGATAGAGTTCTGCCCAAAGGTAGCTCATCTTTTAAAGTCCTTTAATCTCGGTACCCAAAACAGGAAAATAATGGGGAAATACAGATTCAGGTTTCCATCATCCTGACCCAGCAGAGTTAATGTGCACATGCCTTTAATGAGATATGCCCAGCGCATCTGATGCCATTACTAATAGCCCTTTCCTGTGCTCTTTTCTTGAAGTTGAACGAAGAAGAAGATTTAACATAAATGACCGCATCAAGGAACTAGGTACTTTGATTCCCAAGTCAAATGATCCGTGAGTACAATTGCATGTTAATCTGCATCGTATATTTTTTCTTACCTTAATGTTTTTTTTTCATATGTTGCAAAAACGCAGTTATAAAAACCAGAGTCAAGAAGTACCCCCTCTCCCTTAGGCTCCCTTTGTGAATACTCGTATTCTTGCCCCTTTCTTTTGGTTAGTGTCATCAAACTGAAATTTTGAGAGAAATAAACTGAATTGTTCCAAAGGGTTATTGGACATGAGCTATTCAGCTTTGGATATGAGGAGGTGGCTCCCTGAAATCTGAGAATCCTTGGCAAATAAACACCAAGCTACTAAAAAAATTCTTTTATCAGTTCATACTGAGACAGAGAGTATCAGTATCATACAGGACAGATTTCAGTGGCTGATAAAGCAAGATTTGTTGTCTATTTACTGGCCCTTAAACTCACACAGTATCTACGGGCACTAAGAGCTGATGTTGAAGATTTCAAGTTTAACAATATTCAACAGATAAAAGGTCATTTTCTTCCTCAAAAACTTAACATGCCCTCTGTTTTACGGATCTAGGGGAAAAAAGTAATTTTTAATCCTCTTACAAGTACAGGTTAACTAATTTGAATTTCAGCTTTCAATCTCTCCCCCCAACTCTTTCAGAGATGACAGTTGTAAAGATAATTTTCTTACCAGCAACATCAGCAAATTGGACAACAAATACGCAATTTTTATCCATTAGAAATTGGCCCATTTGAAGTAAGGGGCTAGAGGGTGTATACATTTTAATGGCTCCCGAAGGCATTCTATGAAATTAGCCTTTGACTGTGACCTTTTAGCTCCCTAATAAAATGTGAAGATGAAATCAAGCATTATTCATGCAAGGCTTATTAAATTTGCTGTTCACTTTATTGTCGGGGAATTTGTGACAAAATAAAAGAAAACCATTGCCCATTCTAAGGTGGTCTTGATGGATGTTTAAGCACGGTTTCCATCATCACCATTTTGCTTTCCCAGGTTTCAAGGAAAGCCGTTTTGAAACTCAAAACATTCAGATTCTCAGTTCTGCCGCACAAATTTATCCTACGAAGGGGCTGTGACCTTCATTTCCTATAGTCAGTCTTGCATGATAGTTGAAATTGAATTCCCATTTTCCTGTTCTTTATCAGCTTTCACTTTTTTAGCGTATTCTTTTAAACTGTGGCACGTGGGTCTCTTTAGCAACATATTATGAAATTATGGGGCTGCGGTGAAGGCCTCTGCATATCTTCCTTACCTATTGTATTAGAATACTTACATGTTTATAATCTGAACTGATAATGATCTTTAATTGTAGGCATTGTTTGAAGATAAAATGGACTATCATCTGTTACGGGGGCTTCCCTGTAGCAGGTTTCTGGAGCAGACTTTGGGGCTGCAGTAGAGATATGGTCTAGCTGGCCAGGGTCTCAGCCCCATACCCTCTCCTGCCCTACAGCAGATCTGCTTTTGTTGATTTAGATATTGGGGATCTGTTTACACTTTTGTGTGAAAAAAGGGTTTCTCTCATTGCAAAAAGAAAAAAGAAAGGTTCAAAAACCCCAAAGCATAATGGATTAATTGGGTCTCACAAGGAAGTGACACCCAAGGTAATTGGTTGGAATAGTCTGTTCTTAAAAACTGAGTGGCTGCTAGCAGGTTTCAATGCTGGTTTCCCACCTTACTGGCCTACTTAAGGCACCTTCCACTATAATTTTATTTCTCTGTGGCTGCTAAAGTTTCTGTTACTTTCTTCTCAGCCCTGAACATGAGGCAAGTTGGCTTTGTGCTCACTCTGGTATCCGAAGACACCTCCCTGGGTTGCCATCTTTGGTGCTCAGACCCCAGGGATCAACCGCAGAGAATTCTCTGGGGGCAGTAACTTGGTCTCTCATGGGAGGGCTTCTGTTTTCTTCTTCATCTAACCCATATGAGGATCAATTACGTGGTGGCTTGTTTTAATGGCCCTCCGTTCCCACATCCCAGCTAATACTTCCGATCTGCTTTTAGCAGCCATAGATTATGGGGTAGGAGGTTTTCCATACATTAAATTGTTTTTGTTTTCACCATTGTCATTATCATCATGAATATTGCCTATAAAAGAGCTCAGGTTAATTTAAAGCACTACAGGAATACTACTTATGTAGTTATAATTTTATTCTTAATTATTTTTCTGGAGCACTCTGAATTTTTCAACTCACTTTTGCCTACATTTTAATGGCATTCTTAATATTCTCATTTATGAGTACATTAGAGCTACAGTGATTAAAAACTGAAAGCACCAAGCTCAGGCTGCTTGGGTTGGAATTCCAAAACAGTCCCTTATTAGATGTCTGACCTTGGGCAAGATACTTGAATTCTCATGCTTCATTTTGCTCATCAGTTTTTTTAAAAAGGTGGGGAGGGCAGAACAGAATATTCCTACCTAGTCTACTTGTTTTGAGGACTCAATGACATAAGAGGAAGAGTTGTTTAGGGCACGGAGTCTGAAGCAAGATTCTCCCGGCTTTACCACTTACTGGCTGTGTGACTTTGGGCAACTTACTTAACCTCTCTGTGCCTTTCTTTTCGGTCTGTAAAGTGGGGATAATATTAGTGGCTACCCATTGAGGTTGTTACAATTAAATGAGCTATCAAATGCTTTAAAAAGTACCTGTCACACAGTAAATGCTAGTTAAGATAACTATTGTAATTACCATGGTGAATTGTTAACACAGTGTCTGTTCCATTGTTTGAACTGCACTATATAAACTGTTCCCAGGATATTCATATGAAGTGCCTCCTTTGATTCTAACAGCATACCTATGAGGCTGCTCATATGAGTGTAGTATCACCATCTTATAGATGACGATGCAGAGACTAAGAGAGGTTGATAATTTGTCCATGAATATTCATGATACAATCCAAGGACACTACTTTTGTGCCACATACAATCAAGTAGTGAGATCTCACAGAATTTTTTTTTACCGTAGCTATTCCATCTGTCTGAATGAGTTAACTTTTAGAGCCCTGAAAACTTATAATTATTTAACGTAGTGTTCAAGAATATTGACTTTGTCATCATCAGACCTAAATTTAAGTCCTGACTCCACCTCCATGTACAGCTCAGGGACCTACATCAAGTTGACTAGTCTCTGTTTCAACACATACACAACATCCCTCCCTCTCAAGGTGCTTGTCCAGGTAGAGTAAGACCTTGTAGAACAAGTGGGTTAGATGGTGTCCACTGCATGTCAAGCCCTCAGTGAGTGATAAAGATGATCGACTCATAGGTATTCAATCTTTAGAAACTGAATGCTCTGAATATTGAATTTTCACGGAGCCTCAAATCCTAAAAAAAGAGTTTCTTTCCTTCCATTTTCATCCCAGAGACATGCGCTGGAACAAGGGAACCATTTTAAAAGCATCTGTGGACTATATCCGGAAGTTGCAACGAGAACAGCAGCGCGCGAAAGAGCTTGAAAACAGACAGAAGAAGCTGGAGCACGCCAACCGGCATCTGCTACTCAGAATCCAGGTACACGGCGGGAGCTGGGTGAGGTTGACTGCATGTCACTGACTTGAAGATAGAAGGAGAAAGGGTATAATGAGCCATGAGGGAGTAGACTTACGGGGCCCTAACGCAGTCTGTACTCATTATTTGTGGATTCCACTTTGTGCTTTTGCTTCCTCGTGAAAATGTATCTGAAACCCCAAAGTCAACCCTTGAGGCACTGGGATGCTCATTTGCAGACGTGTGCAAGGTGGTGAAGTTGGCACGTCTGGTGCATTTGTTCCCACTTACGATTGGACAAGGCGTTGCTCTCCCTTCTGGTTTCAGCTTGTACTGTAAATAAGTGTCCTCTTTGCTGTCTATTCAGTGCCATGTTTTTCATATTTTTGTGGGTTTTTTTTTTTGAAGGGGGGCATGTTTTGCTATTTAAAATGGCCTCTTAGCAGAGCCCTGAAATGCCATCTCGTGTTTCTAAGCACAAGAAGGCTGTGATGTGCCTTACGGAGATAATTTTTCTTTCGAACATGAGTTATGGTCCTGTTGTCCATGAGTTCAATTTTAAGGAATCAATGACATGTACTAAACAAGGTGTCTTTAAACAGAAATACACATAAAGTTGCATGTTGATTGGTTTGTGAGATGTTGTGACCGCTTGCTCGCAGGAACCTAATCCTCTGTTTCCTCTGGGAGCGATGGTTTAGTGTTCACTCATCCAGTGTTCATGGCAGCTCTATAGCACATAACTGTCTTTGGCCCATCGTGCTGCTACAACAAAAATTCCATAGACTGGGTGGCTTACACAACAAACATTTATTTTTCACAGTTCTGCAGGCTGGGAAATCTACAGTCACGATGCTGGCAGACTCATTGTTTGATGAGCGCCTGCTTCTGAATTCATAGATAGCTGTCTTCTTGCTGTAAGGTCACATGGCAGGAGGGGTGAGGGAGCTGTCTGGGGTCTCTTTGATAAGAGCACTAATCTCATTCATAAGGGCCTCCTGTGATCTCATCACCCCACAAAGCCCTACCTCCACATACCATCACACTGGGTACAAATTTTAGGAGGCACAGACATTCAGTCCAAAGCCGTAACTACTGCAAATAATGAGAATTGACAGTAGTTGTTAAATACAAAGGTGCCTTAGTAATGAGGGGCAAGCCAACCATGGTCATAGCTCGTGTTTATGGGGAACCTGGGGACACCCAGATCTTATCAAGATATAAATTTTAGAAATAGTTACAGGTAATGAAGTTATCCCATACCTAACTTTACCTTACATACTCTTGGAGAAATACTAATTTTAATCATACGTGGAATTCATCAGTGATTCCATTAGGGAATGAACATACCAGTATAAACAAAAGATGGGAGATCCGTCTGATATCAGCTGCTGCTGCTTCTTAGTTACTTGGCCTTTCACGCCGAATATAAAGACATGACTTTCTCTGAAACTGTTTTAAAGAAGCGAAAGGAGAGCTCTTTGCTAACGACTAAAGGAGTTTGCGAGGGTCATTATCATTTACTTGCTGACTTTGAACACAGCCGGCCAGTAAGGATCAGTGACCTTGTACTTCTCCTGCAGTAGCTGGACCCACTTGTACCAGACTCTGCCACAGAGCAGTGGCTGTTTTTCGGGTTTCGCACGCCACTGCCTGTGGAACAGCAGTGCAGAGCATGGCACTTTAGAGACCATCCCGTGATGTTATTCCCTGATGGTGAACTTAACAGAGTAATTTACCCATAATAATGATCTCTGATATTTTAATACCTTGCAACACTGTCGATATTTCTAGGCGTCCCATCTCTCATTTCACTCCAGTAATCTTCAGCCGTGGATCAGAGAGGCGGAAGATGGTTCTTCTCTCAGGGCTGCCTTTTAGAATCTTGGTAGTGACATAGAGACTATGTGTCACTTGAAAATCCCCCTTCCCCTTTCTCTCGCTCTTGCTCTTTTTTTTTTTTTTTTTTTGGCTTTTGTTGCTTGCTTTGTGTTCTGTCTCTTCAATAAGTAGCCACAAGTCTTCATTCAGTCTCTTGGACTTAGTATATACACCCATTTATAAAAGCAACTTGTCCTAGGGTGTTATTTCCTTATACAAATATTAAAATAAAATCACTGTTTTGAAAGAGAGCCTTTATTTTGTTTTAAGGTTCTGCACATATCTATTCATGTGAAATAAGAATATTGAAAAAAATAGGAATTAGAAATTCCATGGTGACAATGTCTTGGGGTTTCTGTTAGTGACAGTGAAGCAGCTTTTAGAACTTCTGCGTGTCAAAGAAAGCCTTATTCTTTAGGTTCTGCCAGGTAGTGAGCCTGAGTTCTCTAGATGAGATTTATCACATTATTTAGCAGTCTGATGCTTTAATCAGCTGGTAAACAGTTTTAATCAAACAACAAAAGATGAAAATAAGACGTGGGCCTCTCTTAATCTAACTTTTTTTTTTTAAAGGCAAATGACACATGTAGGGGTGTTGCTCTCATTATGTGGGTGTAGATTTAGTGTAGTGCCTGTTTTCAGCTTGGGCCTAAGGGGTTCCTTTCATTTTCACTCTAAGTGATGCATGCAGAAATGTTCACAGAAGAAGGAGCATGAAGCCTTAATATCACGGGAACTGCGATTTTATTAAATGGCCCAGGGCTTTAGAATGATGCCCGGGAAACTCGGGTGTCTGGAGATGGTGTAAAGGAGCATGCACCTACTTGGGTGACATCTCAGGCTCCCGTCTCCCACTTGGACTGCCTTGCAGAGCAAACAACCTTTAACACAGGCTGAACACGACTTTTCAGGAACATGGGTTTCTAGGCTTGTGGGCAAAGGTCGTGAGGTTGTGTCATGGTGGAGAGTACTTTTCCCTCTCTCTACCGTCTCTCTCGTGATGTGGGGTGACTTGTTTCAGATGTGTATTCTGTTATTTTTATCGTATCACAAACATGGAAAGATGGAATCAATTGGGGGTCTCCACGGTTCATTGTCGGGAGGCGAGTCTAGGGATACTCGGAAAGGAGAAAGGGGAAGAGCTGGTTTGGAAGGTATTTGAAATGAGGCAGTGGGGCAAGTCTCTGATACTCAGCAAGTGAATAAGGCCCTAGGGCTGCCGTTACAAATACTGCAGACTAGGCAGCTTACACTGCAGAAATTTATTTTCTCACAGCTCTGAAGACTAGAAAGCCAAGGTCAAGGTGTGGGCAGGGTTGGTTTTTCTGTGGCTTCTTTCCTAAGCCATCTTTACTGTGTGCTTTCCCATTCTCATGGTTTTTCCTCCATGTGTCTCTGTGTCTTCATAGCCTTTTCTTACGAGGACATGAGTCCTCATGGATATTGGATGAGGACCTACCCTAATGATCTCCTTTTAACTTAATTACCTCTTTAAAGACCCTGTCTCCTTATATAGTCCTATTCTGAGGTCCTGGAGGTTAGGATTTCAATATTGGATTTGGGGCAGGGGACACAATTCAGTCCATTTTAGCAAAGATGTGAAAACAGTGCAGGGAGAGATTATTCATCTTCCACATGAGAACTTTCTTGTGAAATTAGAAAAAATAACTCCCTCTGCCTCGGTGGGATGGGTGAAACGACGCTTCTCCCACTTGAGTTCCTTGTATGGAACTTTTGTAACTTTTGCCGTTACTACCCAAACTTCATTAGTGCGTGGTGCTCTTGGTATCCTAGTACCTTTTCGCTGCCTGCCATTTCCTTGTTGGGTCCTAACAACTCAGTAGCCATTTGGAAATATAAAACATATCAATTGGGAGAAAAGTTGCATTTTTGTTTTAGCTCCAAGTAACCACGTTACTTGCTAATGGGATGTGTGTACCTGTTGGGCACTGCACAACCTCTCTAGCCTTGGAGTCCGATCGTGCACTGCCCTCCTCATTTCTCGTTCTCATTCCACATTTTCATGCAGTACTTGTTTTTGTTGTTGTTTAAATCATAGCGACCAGCTGAGACCTGCTTTGTGTTGATATGATGTGATGGAAAAGAAGGCAGCACAGTCTAATGCTGAAACTGAACAACTCTCTTGAGTTTGATCCTTCTCACAGTAGAGTGCATTCCCCTTGAAATTTTAAGATATCCCCAGTGCCCTGGGAATTCATGGCAGTACCCATGGATATCACTGCACAGTTTAGGGACCATGGAACTATGTTATTTACTGGATATTTTCCTTTCATCAGCTCACATTTTGACACTTTATTTTTATAACTTATCCTCATTGTGAACATCTAGGAGAGACTGTCTCTGTATTTAATACTTAACAAAATCCGTATACCACCTAAAAATCATTTCATATGTTACCAGTGGTATTCTATATACTTTTATAAATATGGCATTTATTAATTTGAAATAGCAAAAAATTCTATTTTAATTTATTGTTTTTCAAGTATCTGATTTAAAAAAATACTTTACATTTTAAAGCAATTTTAAGTTCAGAGCAAAATTTAGCTCCCATATACCTCCTATTCCCACAGGTATGTAGCCTCCCCCATTCGGCATATCCTCCGTCCGAGTGGTACATTTTAACGATAGGTGAACCTCCACTGACACCTCATTATCACCCGAAGTCCCTACTTGACATTAGGGTGCACTGTTGGCATTGCACATCTTTTGAGTTTGGACAAATGCGTAACGACATGTAACCAGCATGATAGCTTCCTGTATGGTTGTTTCACTGCTCTAAAATCCTCCGTGCCACCTCTTTAAGTGTCTCTTCTCTTCTCTCTTAGGAACTTGAAATGCAGGCTCGAGCGCATGGACTTTCCCTGATCCCATCCACGGGTCTCTGCTCTCCAGATTTGGTGAACCGGATCATCAAGCAGGAACCTGCTCTTGAGAACTGCAGCCAAGACCTCCTCCAGCATCATGCAGACCTGACGTGTACCACAACCCTGGATCTCACAGACGGCACCATCTCCTTCAACAACAGCCTGGGAACCGGGACCGAGAGCAACCAAGCCTATAGCGTCCCCATGAAAATGGGATCCAAACTGGAAGACATCCTCATGGATGACACGCTTTCTCCTGTTGGCATAACTGATCCGCTTCTTTCCTCAGTGTCCCCCGGAGCGTCCAAAACCAGTAGCCGACGGAGCAGTATGAGCATGGAAGAAACCGAGCATGCTTGCTAGCAAATTCCCCCTGCTCTGCATTCTCACAGACTGCTTCCTTTCTTGATTAGCAGATTTCATAATTTACCTGAAGGGGTTTTCTTGATCATTTTCTTTTAATATGAAAGATTTTTTTTCATGCTTTATCAAATAGCCCAGGATATATTTTATTTTTAGAATTTTGTGAAACAGACTTGTATATTCTATTTTACAACTCCACACGCCTCCAAAGTATTGTACAGTAGGTGTACAGTATCTGTGAACTGAATTCGCCCCAGACTTTGGCTTTCAGAGCAAGAGGATTTTTGCATCAGAGCCATTTCTGTCCGTTTTTTATTCAGGGCAAACTTGGTTTGCGATTCGTGTGCCTGTGGCTTCCTTGGCAATTAAATGTAAAGTTTAATTGAAAGAATGTAAAGCAACCAAAAAAAAAAAAAGAGGAAGGAGGGAGAAAAGGAAATCCATCCGTACTAACCCTTTTCCATTTTGTAAATGTATTGATTCATTGGTACTGCCTTAAAGACACAGTACCCTTATAGCATCTTTGTACTACAAACTATTTAAAGAAATACTGTATTCCATAAAAGAAAAAAAAATGCAGCCATTTTCATGTGGATTGTCCGATTAGAAAACATATCCGATACCTTAGGAGCAGCTGAAATTGAAGGGAGATGCAGACCAAAGCTCTGAAACATGGAGTCTCATCTTGCTCTTGTTCACTCTGTGCTCTGTTACCGTTTTCCTCATCAGTGAGTGGGATTCAATTTTTCATTAAGATATATTTTATTTTGAAATGGAAATTAATGTCCTCTCAAAGTAAAATATTCAGGAGCACTGAAAGCTTTACTTTTTTTTTTCCTCTTCAATTTCACTTTTGATAAGAAAACCAAACTGGGCACATTTCTAATTGGCTTTACTGTTTTTATTTTTAAATTATGTATTACTGTTCATTTGATTTGTACAGATTCTTTATTATCATCGTTCTTTTCAGTGTGTTTGTATTAATTTGTTAGAATATGCATCTTAAAATGGCAAGTTTTCGATATTTTTACAACTCACCGGTGGTTTTCCGCATTCTTTGTACACACGTGGAAGAAAACTTTTATGCAAGGTCTTGCGTTTAAAGAGAGCTTTGTGAATATTTTGTATATTGCAGTCTCACTCGGAACCGTTTTTCCACACATTTAAGGTGTAGTATTAATAGGTTAAAACTGGCTTTCTAGAGAGAAACAAACTTACATATTTATTTTTAGTGATATAAAAATAGCAATATTCTTGGAGACTGATAACCATAGCGTTAAGACGCCTGTTATGGTCATTTCAGTTGGGGTTTATTTCAGCAAACCTGCTGAATTTTTTTTTTTTAAGAGAGAAATACTGTATTGGCAAATTACTGTTACTTGATAACAACGTTTTAACAAGCAGCAATGTTGTAAAGTTAGTTTCAGTGCATTATCCACTTGTATAGTCCTATGCAATAACAGTAGCGTTACATGTATTCTATCAGGCCTAGATGTTTTATACAGATGACATATGGTGTTAAGAGGCAGGCTGTTGAATGGAATTTCTCGGTAGCAGCCTACAATTGAATAGCAAGTGGCATAAAGCATATCCATTCAGAATGAAGTGCCTTAAACATAGCAGTAGTCTCTAGCACTGACTGAACTGTAATGTAGGGGAACGTTTCAAGGTGGTATCTATAATCGAGAGAAACATGCAGCATGGTGCCTCTGTAGACAATATAAGAGCTTCCAACTTTCCTTCAGATATTTTTAATATGAAATATATTTTAGTGACAGAGTGCCAACTTCTTTCATCAGGAAACCTTATTCAGGAGGTTGTGTTTTTTTTGTTTGTTTATTTTGTTTCGTTTTAGAGAAAAACAGTTTAAATGTCAAATGTGAACTGGTGTTGGGGTGTCGAAAGGTTCAGAGAGAAGGAATGAATGTTAAGATGTCTGAGTGGATGGCTTACATGAAAATAATCAACCGCATAGTTCCCACCTATGTTGGGCAGTGAGAATCCTTGGAAGCAGTGATAATGCTATCAGTTTTCTAGCTTTATGACTTAGGGGGGTAGGGAAAATTAGTTCCCATTCTTTCGACCCCCTTAATTGTATAGCTCTTTTCCTAGATTAGTGATGCAAATCTGCATGAACAGCTAATTGTACCATAGTGTTCATTGATACAATCATAGCATTGTCTATTTTTCTCTTCATATTTATATGGGGGGAGGGGAGCTGGGCGCAAAGGTCGGAGATCGCGATGGTATGACGCTAGTTTTCCGTAGCTGATTTTGAGGGTTCTTAAAAATAGAGCAAGGTTGAGTCACCCCTGGCTCAGGGATCTGGGCTTGGGGGAAGCCACCTTACAGAAAGCTTTGTTGAAAGAAAGCATGGCATCTTGTACCACTGCCCTGACTCTCGCAACTCCTGTGCTCACCACCGCCTGCTTCCCCATCCCCTTCTACTTAAGAGACAATTTCTGGGAGGGGCAGGTGAGCACACTCAGGAGAATGCTAAAACCTCGGGGGGTGGTTTTATTTATTTCTTTTTTGCCAACTAGAGTGTGGGTGCGTGGTAGGGACTAGCTAAGCCAAGAGGCAGTGTTCTGGGCTCACTGTTTGTGACCACGAGGATGGTCCACACCACTCCCCCCATTCCTGGGTGCAGAACTGTGACCCAGGGTTGTGTCTCCATATGGAGCGACCAAAATGCCAAACTTGTCCACCTGCCTCTGGGTCAGGCGATGGAAATACCAAACCTTCTGACTTTGCCAAAAACCATACAACCAACCTGATCATACATAGGATGACAGTTCTTTCTGGTTGTTTTAAAATAATAAAGCAATAAGAACAAATAAAATACATAGGAAGTTAAAAGATATAAAGCACAAAGGAATGCACTTATTAATATTTTTTTAAAATGCACTGGGGAAAAGTTAATGTTGATAACAGTATATTAAAAAAAACCCTATTTCTTGAAAAAAATGACAAATGACTGTCTCTTGCGGACGCTTGGTACTGTAATGTTAATACTAGTCACCTGCTGTTGGATGCAGCAATAATTTCTGTATGGTCCATAGCACTGTATATGATGGATCGATATTAATGTATCCAATGAAATAATTGAACTGTTGTTCTTGGTAGCCTCATTAAAGCATTTGGTTTTTCACATAGTGGTGGCCAATTGTGTTTAGTTAATGCCAATATCAGATATTGTTTGCCTTATCAAAAAGCAGTAGCGCACATTTTCTTCTGATTTAATGAATAACAAATTGCAGGAAAAAATTTTAAATGCCAGTAAGTACTTTTTTTTGTTTGTTTTAAATGCCACTCTTAAGATACTACTTTTTGGTTTTAAACATTTTTGATTACTTTATGACTTGCACTCGGCTGAACTATAATTATGCAGCTTCTATCCGCCCCCCACCATCTCCTGCTCTGAATTTGGGGAGTTTTAAAACTCCCAGATGCCAAGAATTCATTTTAGATATAGGAGTTTTATTTAAAATGTTTCAGCGAGAGGTGGCTTTACAAAGAGAGAAATTGTCAGAGAAACTCCTGCATATTTACGAAAAAGAGATTGGGTTTTTAAAATACAAATTTGTGATAATGAAAGCTTAATATACCCAGGTTGCCAGCTCCTGGCTGTTTTTTTTTTTAAATACAGTACTTAAGAATCATTTGATAAATGTTGGATTTGAATTGGGAAATGTCAGACAAAACATGTCTTTATTCCCTAGCTAGACCTTAAACTTCTGCCCTTTTAAAAAAATCTTCTGGTTTAACCTCTGGAGAAAATGAGCAAGAAACTTGCTGTGATGCTTCTGATCTGACTGTCAGCTTTTCCTTAAGCTTGATTTTTTTTTCTTAAATTATAATATACAATAATCAATCCTTTTCTTTTTCAGAGTTATTTGAATCATTTATGTTTCCTATAGAAATGTGATTGTGTGATGTCTTAAAAACGTGTCTAAGTAGGAAGATTTCCTATCTGAACAAGAGAATTTTCTGGGCAACATTGAAAGCAGGTAAGTTGAAAGTTGGGGCTTTTCATCTCAGGGAGTCTGTAGCAGGACTTTAACCCAAGTTTTTGACCTGTTTAATAAACATTCCTTCACCATCTATCAGGATTCTTAATCTCTAGCTCCACCCCCCATTGTTATCTGAACATCAGACATTTACCTCTAAGTTGTATGATTTTATTTCATATCCACAAACTTTCTTAAATTTTTTATTAAGCAAACCCACTTAAAAAAAAAACAGATATATCCGTGAAATGATGAAGTATGGACTTTCAAGCTAAATTTCCTGATTTTGAATCTTATCTCTGCCTGCTTCCAGCTGTGTGATTTTGAGCAACTTACTTAGCTTCTCTGTGCCTCAATTTCCTTTCTGTTCAGTGGAAATAATAATAGCAGCTACCAAGGAGTGGTCTCGTGAAGACCATTCAAAGTAACAAGCTAGAATTTTTGCTTGGCAGCATATAGTAAATGTTTGGTAAATGGTAGCAATTTTTATATTATCATCATAATCACTCCCACTATTAAAAAAGAAAAATACCCCCGAACCATCTAAAATCATCATATATATCAACAGAAACATTCACATTTTGAGCAACACTACATTTTAGTATATGGCGTACTTTTCCTGTTAATTGGCAAGGTGACAGAAACCACAGGCTGCTTTGGAGAAGAGGACCTGTCTGTTTCTAGGACCCAAGATTAGAATACTTTAGAGAATTAATTAAAAATCCAATTTATCACAGTTTAAAAACAACTTCAGCACAAGTGACCTAAAATTTAAATTGTTTTAAACCTGTATACGCTGCATGTTTGCCTCTGCCATGAGAATTATTATATTATTTCAAGAAAATTTGCCTTGCTGAAGCTGACATCTCTATTATATTCCTTAGAGGATTAAATCTTCTAATCCTTTATGATATACACTGATGTTATATATCTAAAGAGTGGTGTCTTGACTGTATCCTATCTGTTCACTTTCCTATCAATATTTAAATGTTTTTCAGGTTTTTATTTTCAATTATCCTTACATTTGATGACTTCTTTGGAACACCATCTGAGGAGTTAATCTTCATAATCCAGCCAACATAAATGAACCCTTAGAACCACCATGTTTTTATTTTTTTGTGTATGCCAAGATTTAATGCATAGCCAAGTAGCATGAGGAAAGCTCATTTAAGAGGAGTGTTGTAAAGTTAGATTTTCATTATATTTAGAGAGAGATGGTGATGATCTCTTAATTCTTTGCTGCCACATCTGAAGCTCAGTAGCAATGGCTTCATGTCCTCACCCATCCTAACACGAATCCGTAATACACATCTTGTACAGAATATAAATGAAGAAGCTTCCATTCCATTCCCGGTTTTCCCAAGATGTGTATCTCCCCTCTACCCGACCCCCCCAAAAAATACAGAGTACATTTGCCATATTAAAATTGTCAGACTTGTTTATATATAAAATTTAGACATGGCCAATCTTATTTGTGCTCAATATTTATAGGTCTTTGGAGCCTATTACCTATACCAGATATACTGGAAAGTGATGCGACTGAACCCAAATCCAAATAAATCTCAGCAACATGTCTAAATGGTAAAGGCAGTTTGCTTTAGAAAAATTTGCATTTTAAATTTCTAATTATGGAGTCAGCTGAAGTTATATCCAAATGGGTGCAATTGTCACTCAAAGTTCCTTACATATTATTCAGACAGCAAAATCTGTGTAGATAGAAGCCAGTAAACTACTGTTTCCCAAACTTTGCTTTAAGGAACTAGTTCCACAAGCTGTTCCAAAAGTTGCTTTGGGGAATAGGGGTTTGGAGGCGGGGGTGGGAAGCAAAATGCTGTAGTTAATTTTCAGAAAGTTAACTATGGGAAATACTGGGTTAATCAAATTTGAACGGGTATCTACTGCAAGACTGTTCACATTCTAAAATATGCAAATAGGCACTGAGCCTTTGCAGGACTGGGAATGGTATGTAATGTTTCCCAGTGTTTTTGACCACAGGATTGTGTGTGTGTGTGTGTGTGTGTGTGTGTGTGTGTGTGTATAAAACACCTGTTAATGGTTCCAGAAAACGTAATTTGGGAAATTCTGAAGATTTTACAGAAAACATACAGAGTTGATAAGAATAATTTCTTCTGTTTTCCTAAGGTAAGTATTCTTACATCTCTTTATTATTCTGTAGGAAGAAAATATTGTCATTAAAAAGTTATTACTCGTGAATAAGCAAATTAACTTAGGTTTTCATTTCTAATGAAAATATAAAATTTTGGTTAAGAAAGCTATTGCCACTAAAATTACTATTCCTGAATTCAAAAAGTATGTTCTAGCAGGAAGGGTACAGCTCAGTGGTAGAGTGCGTGCTTGGCATGCACGGGGTCCTGGGTTAAATCCTCAGTGCCTCCATTAAGAAAAATAATTAACTAAAAAATAGACAAATAAATAAAGCTAATTACCTTCCCCCCAAAGGGGGGAAAAAGTATATTTTGATTTTTTTAGTAAATATATAAATTCTGATTATGCTCATATTCAGTGTATTGTTCCTATGAGTGGTTAAAAAAAGTCCTTTATAATGCAGACCCCTGGTGTTTGGGAATTAGAATGGAGGTTTTGGGTACAGTACAACTGGTTTATAACTTTAGGTCTTTGGTGTTTTGGAGGAATGAGGTTAAGAAGAATTGTATGGTGTTCAGAATTGTCATCATCTTATCAATGATTTCTTTTTTAATGTAGGTGACTCCTAACAGATGGACCAGGTTAAATCTCAAAAGCTTAGTTGGTAACTGGTTTCAGGCCAACCCAGAAAAGCTACATTAATCATCACGAACTTGAAGTATATTATGGTACTTACTAAGGCTGTTCTAGAATTGAAAAACCCAGTAGCACAGAGTCTGAGGGAAAACACACTAGCATGTTTTTTCCACTCTTTACAAATGAGATCAGAAACTTCTGCCATTCATATTGTTCAGTCCCCATTCTCTGCTTGGGAAGAAATGGTGAAAAGAGGAATTTCTGTCCAGTGGGAAGGAGGGATTTATTGGCTCACATTACCATAAAGTCACAATGGCAAATACAATTTCCTGTATGTCTGAATTTAAGAGCTCAAACAAGGCATTCTCTGCTTCTCTATAGTTTTCTTATCTCTGCCCTCCTGTCTGCACGTGATTCTGCTCCATAAGGACTCCTCTGGCAGTTTCAAGGTTCATTTGAAAGCCAGCACTTGTTACCCAGTTGCTTTGGCAAAGTTCCTGTATTAGTTCCGGTCAGGCCTGCTTGAATATAACTGCCCATGGCCCAAAGATGGAACATGGTCTGTGTTACGTGGTCCACTCTGGTAGATTCCCAGAGCAACACCTGAACTATATGGTCCAGGAGAAAGGTAGGTGAGATTCACCCAGATTTTAAAGGGTGATGCTGCTCCTAAAAGAGGGAGAAGAGGACTCGAGGTAGACAAAACAACAGATACTCATCACTGTACATTTGGAGAGGATTGAGCAAGCTCTGCCTCTCCAAACTCTTGCTGCTCCCAGAAGCATCACTTTGGGATTTTTCTTTCTTCTACCTTAACCCGAGGATGATGGAAAGGGAGGGAAAGAAGGTCGTAAATCCCCAGAGCTGTATCTCCCTCCTCACCATCATTCATGGCTAGTTTTTCATAATGATTCTCTAGCTCTCACCCCTGCCCCTGACTCAATCCTCTACCAGATGGAGATCCTAAGACCCAAGCTTTTCAATAAGATGTTCAGAGGACCCACTAAGCACAGGTTCCTCTAAATACACATGGATTCTTACTTCTGTCATTTCCAAAGCCCACTGGGTTGTTAGGATGTTTTCATCTGCACATGACAGAAGCCAAACTCCCTTTCACTTCAACTGTAAGGGAGCATTTATTGATTCACATAAAAAAAACTCCAGGTGTGAAACTTGGAATGGTGACTTCAGATGCTCAAATGACACCTCACAAGTCGGTTGCTCTCTATCTTTCCAGGTTCTGCTCTCCTTTTTGTGCGCTTCATTCTTAGCCAGACTCTCCCTGTGAGGTGGCAAAACGGCCGATGGCCCCAAACCACCTTTGCTGTTTATCAACCAACCTGGAAAAGGTATTTCCGTCCTCCCAGTCCTCCCAGAGTCTCCCTGTCCTGAGTTGGCAGATACGTGTATTCCTGGGCCAATCACTGTTGGCAGGGGGCGGGGACTAGATGAGCCACACCCAGTCACACATCACCCTCCTTGAGCCTGGTGGACTCAGTCCCTCTGGAGGGCAGAGGGGCAGCCCTGCAAGCTGGCAGGTGGGCTTCCATGGCCCTTGTTCAGATGTCCTTTCTACTTGTGACTGTCTAATTCTTCCTCTTCCAATAGTTGGCTCCTGATCATTTAGGTTTCAGGTTAAATTTTACCTCCTCAGAGAAGAGCGTACTGACCACCTCACAGAAAGGAAGCTCCATTAGTGTTTGCTTAACACATTACCTTGTTTATTTCCATCATAGCCCATATTTTTCTTCGTCTTCTCCTCCTCCTTCTCCTTCCTCCTCACCCCTTCCCCTCCTCCCCTCCCCCTTTCCATTCTTAAATCAGTTTGAGCTGGTTTCCAGTGTATACAGTAATCAAATTTGTGACTAGTAGACCAGGACTGGCAAGTTCTACCACAATATTGTCAGTAAGAATGCAGCCTTATTTAAAACAAAGAAACAAAAGTCATAGATAACATTGGAAAAAAGTTGTAGGTTAAAAGAATCTGTCTGCTAGGACCGTGGAAATATCTGTTTACAAGCACATGTTATCGCATCTTACTTACAGGGGTTCTTGGGAGAAGGAAAGTCCCATATGAATTAAATTACACATAACTTACCTCTTTAAAGGGTCGAAATTTTCTCTTCACCATTTTTGATGATCGACTTCCTCAAGTATGTTATTCTCTGCCTCTTGAAACAGAATGTAATGACTTTAATTGTACCTGTGCTTGACGGTACAGAGTCATCTTTAAGATCATTACTTCATTGAGCTATGGTACGGAGGCGTCCTTGGGGGCTTCAGAGATGGAACAGAGGTGGTGGTCCTTATATTAAGAGGCCCTGGGGAGCAGTGCTCTTACCCCATCTCCTTTCCTCCCTAACCCCTTCAAATTTACTGCTAGGGCTCTGCCGTGGGTTTAGGTGAACTATGAACCCAGTTATTAACAGTTAACAGAATTGGGTCTTGTCTGAGGGAAATCTGCCCTGTGTGAAGATCTGGGAGTTTTCTTTACGTGCAGCACATGAACCTTAGTGCTTTGGTGTTGGCTGTACAGAACTTTTTCTCCACTAGTTTCTTGTTTTTTGTTTTTTGTTTTTCCACCCCATTGGACTTCAGCTAATAGAAGTTGCTGGATTTGTGACCTGGCTAAAGAGGTTTTACTATGATTACAAACACAGGCCAGACTCCCTGGGGTCACGGGGTTCTGTTTTGCTATGCCTCTCATAAGCTGCTCTTCTTTCTGTGCTTTGCAGGAATTCCACTAATTTGGTTCAGTTCAGACTGTGACTGGGGTCAGTTAACCTTTCTGTAAAGGGCCTGATAGTAAATATTGCAGGCTTTGCAGGTCGAGAGACAAGAATCAAAGAAATTACATCAGTACTTGTGTAACAAGAGAAAACCAATTTCCAAACATTTTTCGTTGGTGAAATTCAACGTCTAATAATAATAGTTGAGTACAGCATTTGTGACCCAGATCTACTCAGGATGAGTGGGGAACTCTTTTGAGGGGAACAGAACTTGACTTAGCTGGGAGTTGAAGTTAGTGTTTTCCTAACATCAGATTGATTGTAAATGTTCATTTGTAAAAGCCCCTCAACTCACAGGCTGTTCAGAAGCAGGTGATGGGCCAGAATTGGGCCATGGTTTTCAAACTTCCCGACTGCAGCCTAGATGGATAATTGTCCCCTGGTACCAGTTTTCCCTTTTTCCCTTTAGTAACAGAATGCTCTGGATTTGAGCTTAGCACATACTTCCGACCGACTTGGAAAGAGGGGAGCTGAAACAGCCCCTTGGGACGCAGAGACAGATGCCTGACATTGACTGTGGCTGAGCTGCCCGCCAGCCTGGCATGCTGCATCTCTGGACTGTATGTGAAAGAGACAGACTCATTTAAAGTCTATAGTCTGATATCTTTTGTTACAGCTTAGCTGTGCTCACAAGTAGACTATATGCTTTACAATTAAAAGGAAGAAACACTTTCTCCTCCTCTTCCTTTTCTTTTTCCTGCTCCTCCTCTTCATCCTTTTCTTCAAAGACATTATTTGAGGATGTTCACTATTTCTTACTGCTTACTGGCCTTACTATACAAACAATCTAAGTAAATGCATTTTTCTCTCTGCTTAAGCAAAAACAGATGAAATTCCCCTTTGTAGCTTGAATGAGAAGAGTTGAATTAGCATTTAAAAGCCATCCAAGGATTTTATATGTTTTCTGAACAAGGCTTAGGAGATACTGTTGTTCTTCTGTAATAGTAGGAAGCAAAAAAAAAAAAAGCAAAACCAAACATGCCAACCATGGGAGACGGGAGGTGGTAGATCTTACTTTGGTTAGTGAAAACTAGGCAGATTTTATCTCTTTATTTGGATTATTATAAAAGACTGTTTAACAGCCTTGAGTATTTATTTCTTTTGTTGTCAGCTGAACTTTTTCTTTAATCATACCTAGTTTGAGATGAGGAACTGCTGAATGTGGAGTGTTATATATACACACGTTGCCAAAAATTGAAAATTGTACAAGGCACAATGAAACTAGTACAAGTGCTGTTGCCTGTGCTATGAGTCATTGTGGGAAAAGAAGCCTGTAATAGCATTTTTCTCATCATTTTTAAATGCTTTGGGATATGTGATACCTTCCTGGGCAAATAATTTAAGCTTTCTGAGCCTCAGTTTCCTCCTCTAGAGAGTGGACGTAAAAATGCCCATCTCACAGGGCTGGTGTGAAGATTAATAAGAAAAACGAAAAAAAAACCCACTTATTTCCACATTTAGCAGCACCCGATGGCTGTTAGTATTTTCTCACCAGCTGTATGCATACCACAGTGTTTTCTTTCAAACAATAGTTGTCTTTTCTCCATACCAAATAACGCTATTACTAGTCAATGTATCTGAGTGGCTATAAAGCCCAGATTGCATTTGGTCATAGAAAGTGTTTGAGACAATTTAAGACGTCAAGCTTCTTTTTGCTCATTATCTTTCAAGTAGAGGTCCTCAAGGGAAAAGGCCAATCATTGGTTTTCTTTTGTTGAAAATGCTAATAGAATCTTCTCAAACAGGTTGGCAGATTTTGCTGCAGGACCTACAAGTTTCTGGCTACAGCAGGTTCAAGAGCATGGATGCTGTAGACAGATGGGGTTGAATTCAGCGCCCTCGACTTACAACTTTATAACCCTGGCCAAGGTAGCTAACATCACTCTACTTCTCTTTCTTTGTCTGTAAGATGTCGATCAATAATACTCCTTAACTCAGACAGTCGCCAGGCTCAGTGAATTAATACATGTCAAAGAGCCTTGTCACAGACCGCCATTCAGATGTCAGCACTTACTGTGTCATAAAGGCTGATTTTTTTTTTTTTGGTGTGGGACTTTCATGATTTTTATTATTTTTTCTTATCTTTTAATGTATTTATTTATTCATTTTAAAAACACCTTTATTGTGGTATAATTTCCGTACAGTAAACTACACATATTTCAGATGTACAATTTGATGGATTTTTGCTAGACATATGCACCAGTGAAACCACCGCCACAATGAAGATAGCTAACATTTCCATCACTCCCCAAGGGGTGCAGATTTCAAGCTCCCAATTTATCCCTTCCTGCCCCCTTTACCTCCTGGTAACTATGAGTCTGTTCTCTATGAAACACAAGATATTTTATTCTGCTCACGGGTCGTACAGGTCAGGAATTTGGACAGGACCTAGCTGGGACGGCCTGTGTTACCTCTGCTCCGTGATGTCTGAGGCCTCGGCGGGGAGGATGCCAACAGCAGGCAGTGACTCAGCAGCGGAGGGCTAGGCTCATCCCGAGTCTTCTTTCGCTCCCAAGTCTGGCACCCACACCGGGCTGACTCAGACACTTGGCTCCGCTGAGACTGTTGACCCAAGTGCCCGCACATGGCCTTTCCATGTGGCTGGGTTTCTCTCCGCATGGTGGCGAGTGTCTGAGCAGGAAGAACCCAAGAACGAATATTTCAGAAAACCCAGACAGAAGCTGCGTGGGCTTTTTATGACGCAGCCTCGGAAGTCAAAAAGCATCACTTCCACTACTGATCAGGGCAGTCACCAGCCCTCCCTGATTCCAGAGGCAGGGACACGGACTCCCCTCTAGATGGGAGAAGTGTCAAAGAGTTGAGGTCTTTTTCCTTTTTCTTTTTTTTCCAACTTTCCTCATCAGTTTGACTCTGTTTTGTGGACTAAGAATGCCACCCACCATATTAGGAAACAAAGGATGTTGTGGTCTTCAAGCCATCAACTGCTGCAGCCACCCCCAGTGGTGCCCCCTGACGAGAACTCAGGATGGGAGAGCACAGGGTCCTGGCCCTAGACAGCTAAGATGCATGTCAAAGGATTAATTTCTTGAGCCCAGACTCTTGCATCTTCCTACACATAGCAAAGAGCTAAATTCCTTAACTTGAGATGTCTAGTTTTCTTTAACAGTAACTCTTTTGGTGTTCCGACTACCCAGTCTTTGTTGCAGAAACTCCTATATATCCTGGCTCCTCACTTACCTCTTCAGAGCTGTCCCTTAGAGCATCTGAGAGGCTATCTCAGGGCTTGAAGTCCTCAGTAAATCTGCTGAGTAAAACATAAGTCTCAACTTTTAGGTTGTGTGTTTTTCAGCCAATAGTTTCATCGTTTAGTGCTTGTTACCCAAGGTCTTCTGGTGACTGGTCCCAGGTCTTCTTGATTGCTGTGTACCTTTGACTAATTAAAATACTTAGAATTTGGACCCTAGGACATCCTCCTGTTAACCTTCACTTGCTCCTTCCACAGCCCAGACAGCATTCCCTGTTACCGCCCACGCCCTGTACCCTGCCTCACACCTCCTTGCTTTGCTACAACTCCATCTGCCTACAGAAAACTTACTGGGTGGAATAATACATTTGTAACTAACCAAACAAACTTCCTCCTTGGTATATCCACAACTTCATGAAGTTTGATTATGCTATGCTCATGGACTCAGAAAAGAGATTTTTTTTTTCAGAAAGTGGAAAACAGAGGAGGCTCTTTATAGTGAAATAGAAAAGGCTCATAGCACAGGACAAATATTTGGATCCAAAAGTTTCCTTAACAGACTCCCAAAAGATTCCCAAGTTAGGGGTGAAGAGAAGGTCAGAGGGAGGGTAACGAGAGCAGAGGTGTTGGTAGGCACCAGAGAAAGAGGCCCTGTGCACTGTTACTTCAGCCAAAGCCTCAGAAGGTGGCAAAAATCTCAAGTACTTTCATGGCATCTGGGAGCAGAGAGGATGTGAAGGTCTTCCTGTGTGGGTTCTGGAGAGGCAGCAGTACCCTAGAGGGAAAAATGACTACTGGAGTATTTGGGTAGGATGGGGGCCTTAGGTGGCATAACCACCCTCTAGAAAGACCTGGAATTAAAGACGAAAACAACCAGTCATGGAAGGACCATGCAGAGGAGGATGAGGGAAGACTGATCGGTAACCCATACGGACCCATCACCAGGGACCAGAGACAATGACACTGAGGACCTGATGCTTTGCTTCCCCCAATGCTTCTTTCTGCCCCTGAAACTGAGGCAAGACCCCATGGGAAAAGGAAGGGAACCCACAAATTACAAAGATGACCCTCCACCTCCTTGATAAGAGGTGGTCGACTCAAATTAGAAAGGAAGTCTAATTTTAGAAAAATAAAACAAGTTCTGTTTTGGGGGTTTTTTTTTCGCACACCTAAATGCGTGTACTGCAATCCATGTTTACTCCATACATTTAATGTTTCTTATTGAGAGGTTTCTAGAGAGAAGTGGATGTATTGGATAGAATACTGTAAGGCCCTGGTTTTTCTATAATCACTTCTAATTTCTGTGGTCTTGGAATTTTATTATGTCTTAGATTTCTGTCAAATACATTGATAAGGACGTGGACAGCTATTGAGTAAGTGGATATTGTGAATGAGAGTTACCAGCCATTCACTTAAAACTTACTGAGCAAGTACTATATGTGAAACGTCATGTTGGCTGCTGGAGTTACAGAGGTAAAAAGGGCATAGTCTTTGCACTTGAAAATGAAGCTTATGTTCGAACAGCTTTGGAACAGACGTGATTTCTTGGTCCCATAGACGAGGTCTTTATGTTTGTAGCTAGACACATACAGGTGGGGGGGGGAATCTGGTCAGTTTAGAAAAAGTGTATTTTCAGAGGTTCTTTCTCCAAACCCAAAATAATGATTTCCAAAGGAATTCTCCTCTTCTATGATTTGGTCAACAGACTCAAGAAGAAGGCTTAAAGCACAAGTACACATACACACATATCCATGCACACACATCCACACCCACCATCTCTGCATTCTGTAGTAGGGCATGTTGCCGTTGGAAGATGTATTTAGACAAAATCCACTTGTTTTATAATCACCTTTGTTCATGTGCAATCTACAGAAATACATAGTATTAACTGATTTCTTTTCTTTTTTTTCTGTTTGATGTCAGTGTAAGATACTCATTAAGAAAATGCCCTGGATGTGATGTCATCTTAATTACAGTGTGGGAAGACAGGTTCCCCCGTGATAGCTTTAGGCTTTCATGCCACTAGGCTCTTCTGTTTATTCCAGTGAATTACATTCTGGGACCCACGGAAATCATGTAACAAATGCATAACTAATGTGACATTCACACAAAACATCACATTAGTTCCATACGATCAGTTCTATTCCAGTGAACAGCAAACCAAATCATGTTATTGTAATCTGAGTTGTGATTTAATACTCTAATTTGTAAGTGGTTTTGTCTGAGTCTAACATGTTATTTACGCCACTCATGGTGGTTACTAAGACTTACTAGATGCACACTTTATTCGGCTTGGCTACCTCACCCCCACCCTGGTAGACACACCCCCTAAATAATACATCAGGTAGTATTTTGCTACTAAAGAAGGTCTCAGCTGTCCTCCTACCAGGTTCAACGTTACGGGGTGACAGTCGTCATCTGTTGCCGTAACTCAAAAATTCCCATAATGTAACATGCTTTGAGATTTGGACAACTAAGAATTAGGGAAGAAAACAGATTATCTGTCAGTTTAGGAAAACTTAATAATTGTATAATATTACTTATAAAGTGAGGTACAAATCATTCTGTGAGCAGAAGTCCATCTTTTTTGAAAAAAAGACATTTTTGGTGCCTGAAGTCCTCCTCCCGTGCGTATGGCAAGCTCACTTGCCTCAGCTCAACTGTCACCTCCCGAGAAGGCCTCTGACCACCCTAGTTAAAGCAGCCCTGTCTGTATCAGTTACTCTCTGTCACGTCACCCCGGGTCTCTATCTGTTCTCCTTTTTTTTGTTAGTAATAGAATTACTGCCTAATTTCCAGGTGGGCATATGACCACCTAGGGTAAAGGCTGGGTATTCCAGCTTCTCTTGTAGCCATGGACTATATTCTGGTTATTAGAATAAACACTAACATATCCTCAAGGAGAGGAAGTCTGGCACTATTTTCACCTTTGTTCTTCACTTAGAAGTAGTGGCTAGAACCCAAGCAGTCATCTTGGACCATAAGGTGGATGCTGTGTGTTGAGAATGGCGAACAACAAAGGTCCTTGAGGAATTCACGAAGCTGCCTGACCCATTTTGAAGAGCCTTCCTTCATGTGAGGGAAAGAAATAACCTTTTTAAGCTACAGTCAGTATTCAGCATACATAGCAACTTGTCCGGCACATGAGCCTGACCCGATCAAAGGGGATGGGGGCCCTGATCAGTCAGAATAGATAGCAGTGTTAAAAAAAAAATTGTTGTAACTCCGTCCATACATACTGGCTGAATCACAGCCTTGGTTAAAGCCAAGTGATTTTTAATTTTCTGTCACTTGTAGCTAAACATAATCCTAAGTAATATAGTCTATTTATTTTATAACCCTTGTTATAGTCTGTCATTATCTGTTCATTGTTTTATTTATTTTTCATCTTTCTCTTTCTTCCCTTAAATCTCTCTGAGGGCAGAGCACACCTCTGGGGTTTGCTGCTGGAATGTGGCTTTTTTGGATGCTGAAAGACTGAATGGACTAATTCTTTAATTTTTTATTGTGAAATATAATATTTTGGGAATTGCAGAGCTGAAGGAGTGAAAAGAATTCTATTTGGAGGACTAGGGTTGGCAGTGCAATTGACAAAAGTTTTTTTTTTTCCCTCTGACTCAGAAAAAAAAAACCTGATGAAATTAGTGGTAGATAAAAATTCATTTCTAGCTTCTAACAAGGAATCACAAACAATGGAGGACATATAAATAGAGTAGCAGCTTTATTAATAATACTTTCCTACTCCGTCCGTGATCTTTTGATGACAACCCTACCGGAGACACTCTTTATCAGGCACTAAAGCAATTTAGATGCTGTCACATGCCTTTCTTGATATATACGTATTAGACATAAAGCAGTTTTCTGTTCTTTAGCTTATTTTAGTGTATAATTAAAACTCTGTCTGCTACTAAGCAACGGAGCATGGCACAGGTTGATCACATCCTCTCGCAAAGATAGAAAGAGGAAAAATAATAAAAATAATCATACACATTCCTGTAATCAGCCTTCAGATCTTAATTATGTTTTAACTCCTTTGTTATGCCAAAGGCAGTGCCTATTGGCATTTAAAGGACACTCTCACTTTTCTGCCTAAGTTCAATCTAGTTCTTTCCTTTGGATCCTGGTCCATTTTATGGAATTCTTTTGAGGGCGTTTAAGGTTACCAGTGGTGATGGAAAACTGAGATAGGAACCGGGAGGCTCAGGTTCCAATCAGCTCCTAAACTGGTCCAGTGGGTGCAGGGATGCAGCCAGATTCTGAACTCTGGGGACTGGCAGCTGGACTTGGGGTGTGTGCACGGCGGGAGAGGCGAGGAGCCAGAGGGAGGCAGAGTCTGCACCATGGGCAGGTGAACAAGTGCACACGTACCCCAAACAGCCCTCTCTGACCCATCTACCTGTCACAAGGTCAGACCACCTAAGTTTCAATTGTATATTTTACACTGCTTTCAAAGACGCCTTTTCATCACAGTCTTAACTTTCATATTAATGGTAATTCTTTAAAGTTTTTGAGGACACAACCACTTTTGAAAAGTACGCTAGGAGGCAATAACTCATGCTGTGTTCTGCCTCCTTCCTCTTTCAACTCCCCCAAAGATCTCTCAATATGAGCCTTATTCCTTTCATTGTTCATTCACTCCTTCACTCAACAAATAATTTCCAAGCCCCTATTTTGTGTCAGGCACTATTCTAGGTCCAAGGACCATAATGATGGACAAAACAGAGACCTCTGCCCTTGTGGCACCTCCTTTCTATAGTGAAATACAGCCGATAAATAAGAGAAGCTCTTTAAAAAAGGAAAGAATGCTGCTTGTAGTGACCTTTTACTACACTGGACACAGCGTAGTTTCATGAGGCCACTTACTCTTCACCCCAGTAAACGAGACGGGGTACAGACGTTGTCTGGTGATGGTGCATGGTATGAGACACCATGCCTGGGCATGATTCCTACTTCTGTCACTTGCTGACTGTACTCCTTAGCAGGTTACTTAATCTTCACTTGCCTCAATTTTCTTATCTGTAAAATGGGGGTTCTATTTCATAGGGCTTTTGGAAGAATATTTAATGCATCTGTAGCTTTTAGAGCAGTGCTTAGGTGTGATAAATTGGCCCAGTTTTACAGATAACGAAATCAAGGTAAGGAGGGGTGAAACAGCTCGTCCCAGGCCCCTTGCAGCTAAAGTGGGAACTAAAATTCCAACCCCAGTCTCTTTGCCTCTACGGTGTGTGTATTCTTACCCACAATTAGCCACCCTCTTCTCACTAAGTCTCTTAAGCTCTTGGAAGACCAGTTTCTTCATCTGCAATCTGGTGGTGATAGTAGCTAACTGCCTGTTGTTGAGATGAGGCATTTGAAAGTGTTTGGAAAACTATAAAGCATCACAGGAAAATACAAATTGCTGTTATTATTATTGCTTGGCATTTTTATGTTCGACATTTTAATTTGCCTGTAATGGGTCTTGTGTGCGTACCTGTCAGATAAGCCTTTGTGTTTAATCTTCCATGCTCATTCCAGAACCCATTAGCCAGCCCCAGGGGGCTCTACATTGTCTCCTCATAGTTCTTTCTTGGTCATTCTCCCTGTTGAAAATGATCCCTTCTGTGTGACGCATTTTTAAATGTTAAGGTTTTGAAATCAAAGAGTGGTATGTTGGGTATAAAGAAGACTTAGATGGGAAGGTGGTGGACCCTTGGACTTCACTGGTCTGTGATGGTCTTTGAAATAAAAGACCAGCATGAAATTGTGGTAATGTTTCCATAATCATTTCTTATGAGAAACATTCATTTAGGACATATTTGGCCTTACGGATCTGATTTTTCAGAAACATCAATTGGGGGAGAAAAGTAGAAGAGGAAAGAGAAAACACTAAATGGCAGAGAAACTACAGAACCTAGGGACTTGAAACCATCTCCAGTTCTAAACATTTGTGTTGGATATTCTGTGCTACTTTTGGTTGTTTGGGCAGAGGGTGAAAACACTCAAACTCTGGGCAAAAAACGTGGGGACAAAATCTGACATAAGCGAGCCTATCAAGGAAAATTCATTGAAATGACAGAGGGGCATCTTGGCAAATCCAGAGTTGCCAGCCTTTCCTAAGCAAACCGAGTTGCTCTCCTTGCTAGCAGAGGAGACCTCCTGTGAGTTCCACTCCTGTCATGGAACCTGGGAAATGTTTCATCCTGGAGGAGTCAAGTGACTTCCACAGGAGGAAATAATGTGACTTCTCTAACTCTATTCAATGCATTACCTGTTGAACCAGATTTTTCTATAGATCAGCACACGTCCTTTCCTCCGTGTGCAGCATTAAGAGGAGGTATTTAATATTCTTCTTTACCAGAGTCACCCACCTCTAGCATCCCTGGAACTGCAACACCAGAAGATTTTTGACCATATTAGATTTCCCAGAGCCCAGACCTACGTAACTTCCTTTCGGGAGGAGTGTGCGGAGGGATGATGTTTGATAACTATTAAGTCACATAAGACATAGAAGAGACCTGGAGTTAGGCGAGGCAGGAAGGGCTGTCCTAAAACAATTCACTACATTAGGAGAATGCAGAAAGTACATGTATGTCTCTGCACTTAAACTGTATAAATTCCTTGTGGGAGGTGGACAAAAGGAAAGATTCCTTACGGGTTCTTAGTGGCCTCTTCCATGGTTTTTCTTCTTAGGTTTTTATAATTAAGAGGCTAAAGGTGGCATGACCTCTTGTTTGTGTCCTTCCCTCAATACCTGCAGTAATCTCCTCCACCCAGGCCAACTCATGTCTCTCTTTAGTCATCTTTATGCCTAAAGATGCTCCATTGTCTACCCCAGAAAGAGAAAGCATGTGCAGAAGAGATGGAGAGAGCCCCACGAAGACAGAGAAGGATGTCATTGGTCAGTGTCAGCCAATGAACTGGCTCCATCAAGGTCAGGTGTCTATCCTTGCCCCTGTCAGCTGTTACTGGGTCAGATTCAACTTTCAAGACTTTTTTTTTAAATAAGGAAGTGGTGGTTTGGGGAAACTTTTCAAAATTTTTCTACTTTTGGTTGAAGTATAGTTGATTTATAATATTGTGTAAGTTTCAGCTGTACAGAATAGTGATTCAGTATTTTTGCAGATTATATTCCATTATAGGTTATTACAAAATAATGGGAATAATTCCCTGTGCCTTATGTTATATCTTTCTTTCTTATCTATTTTATTATAATTGTTTATATCTGTTAATCCCATACCCCTAATTTGGTAACCACAAGTTTGTTTTCTCTATCTGTGAGTCTGTTTCTCTTTTGCATATACATTCATTTGTATTTTTTTAATTTTTATTTATTTTTGTTTGTTTTCTGGGGGGTAACTAGTTTCATTTATTTATTTATTTTTTAATGGTAATACTGGGGATTGAAACCAGGGCCTCGTGCATGCTAAATGTGCCCTACCACTGAGCTATACCCTCACCCCCTGTTTGTATTATTTTTTAGATTTCACATACAAGTGATATCATATAGTATTTGTCTTTCTCTGTCTGACTTATTTCACTAAGCATAATATTCTCTAGGTCCATCCATGTTGCTTCAAGTGGCAATGTTTTATTTTTATGGCTGAGTAATATTCCATTCTATATATATATACACACGATATCTTCTTAATCCAATTACATTTATGGGCACTTGGGTTGCTTCCATGTCTTGGCTATTGTAAATAGTGCTGCTGTGAACACTGGGGAATTTTATTTATTGGACACACAATGTGTCCAATTCCTCTTACCTCTGCCCTCAACTTCATGTTACAAGATAGTTAAGCATCAGGTATAGTCTCATCCCTAATATATTTAAAGGACCTTCCTCAATGTAGCAATTTGCAGATTACTTTTTAAAGTAGCTATTCTTCTCTTTGTGACTGAAGTGCCTCAGAATCTTACACGCAAAGGTGATCCATATTCATCCATGAAAATCTTTTTTTTTTTTTTAATGGAAGTGCTGGGGATTGAACCCAGCTAAGCACACATGCTAAGCACACGCTCTACCACTGAGGTATACCCTCCCCCCTCTCTTCCCTGACACCTTCAACTTGACACTTGAAAAACAGATTTACATATGGATCAGTGTTTTATGCTTCCTGCCAACCTGCCAACTCTGGTCCCTCTACACTTAAAGCGCTACAAGGAAGAACAGAATCTGCGTCCTCTCAGAGTCTTGATCAAGAGTGTATCATGACATATAAGATTTTAAAGGGGGGAGGGTTTAGCTCAGTGGTAGAGTGTGTGCTTAGCATGCATGTGGTCCTGGTTTCAATCCCCAGTACCTCCACTGAAATAAATGAGTAAACAAACAAATAAATAAATAAATAATAAAAATAAGCCTAATTGTTATCCCCCCCAAAATAAAACAGAGAATTAGTTAAAAAAAAAAAAGAAATACTTTTAAAAAAGATGTTAACATTTTCTCCCAGTCCAGCTGTGAAATGGGTAACTAAATTGGCTACTTGAGACAAAAAATTTCCTTCGAGAACCTCTTCTATTACACTTTCATGTAAACGTTTTAACTCCTCTCTTCTTAACTTCCTTTTCTGGTGGGATTGTGCCGAACAGTTGGCTACCACTCAGGAAAGCATCATAATTGTAGGCATTAGCTCAGCCAAAAGGCCATGTTTTTGCTTTAGGGTAAACTTGTTAAAATTGGGAACTCAGCCAAGGTCATCCATCTACAAACGTTGTGAAAGCATCTTCTGGTTGTTCATCTAGCTACGGTCTAATTAATTTTCAAACGGACAAAGTAGCTTCTTGGGCCATGTAACAAGCATTTTCATTCATTTAAGCAAAGCTGGATTTGGCCCGGAGCAGGGTCACGAGAAATTCTAATAGCTTCTTCTCTTCTTTGTGTGTCCTCAGGAGAGCTCGCATTGATGTCAACAAAGCAAGATTTGTGCTCCAGGCAGTCTGAATAGAATCTGTTTCCAGCCAGCCAAGTTCTCTGACTTCCCCGAGAAGGAGAGGGTCTGGAATTGAGCATATGGGACGGCTCTGCAGGGCCTTTTTCTTTATTGGATTTAGCTACACTCACATAATGAAATTGTAGGGATTGTTTAAACCTTCTGCAGGGACTTCTGTTAGCAGAGAAGAAACTTGTACTAAAGCCATAAGAAGATTGTATTATAGACATAATGGAATCTTTTTTATCTTTTGCCTGGTTTTCTGCGCAGGGACTGACTTTTTTTTTTTTTCTGGGCACCAAGCCAGAGGTCTATTTAATTTCTTAAAATTTCCCATGGTCACTAATACTGCCCCTGTCCCACACCCGTCCCTTGGCAGCTTCATAAATTAATAAATAAAGACACAGCCATCTGAAAGGTTGTGAATCCTCACGGTTAACTTCTAAATAACATTTGCAAGCTTTTTTTTGTTTTTAAGGTGGCTGTTTTGCACAATCAACATGATAACACCTATAGAAAGCAGGTGCTACAGTCTTCAGGAAAGTGTTTCACCGATATAATCCAAATTTCAGTAAAACGTTGGATTTGTTTACCTTTGTCCTAAGACTACATCTGTAACCAAACAAAGCTGGAATGAAAATGCAAGTTTGCTTACATCAGGTGAGTTCTCCAAAGCAGGTGAAGTGTTACCACTCGTATTTTTACTACAGTTAGGACTGGGGAGTGTTAGTGGTATTTTTCAGTTTTGAACTTGACATTTTATTTATTTATTTTTAGATTTTCTAGGAGGTGGGTGCTTTTTGTTTAGCTTCTTTCAATTTTATTTTGTTTTGCCAATTTAGAGATAGAGTTTGTTTCTGTAAGAGAGAGTGGACCTAGGTTGTAGGCATCTTCTTATAAAGTGCCATCAGGATAATCTGACTGTAAACAGTGCACCTCTTTGAATACCACATGTTCTAGGAAATGACTGGCTACAGAAAACCCTCCGCCACTAGTACCTGTTTTAAGAGCATGCCCAAATTGCTTGCTTGCCCCATGACAGCTAGCCAAGGACTGCCAAATGTACCTGTAGAAAGTCATCCTGGCTTCCAAAATCCCACCTTAAAAGAACTATTGCCACTCAGAGGCTGTCTGAGCCTTTCCTTTCTCACTGTATCAAATGCCGTCTCCTTTCTCACACCCTAAAATCCCTGCTGATAGTTCCCCTTGCAAGATTATGAATAGTCTTGGATGCTTTTGTCTCAGCCTAAGTTTTGTCTTTGACAGATGTATCCCCAACTTAGACTCCCTTGCCCATAGAAGAATCAAATTTTTACTCATTCAACAGAACTCCACTCTTTACTGCCTGCCAGACGCTATTTCCAGGATTGAGATGTAAGATACATAATTTGCCCTCTGTCCAGTTTACAAATGTTAATCCAGTAATTCCATACATAGTAGTAATTTATCACTAACCATGCTTACCAAGGTATAAACCTGGTTTTTATAGTTTAGAGAGAAGTGGTCCCTCTTTTCTATGTGTAATCGAAAACTAAATTGTTCAACACGACGTTATAAACTGCTTGTGATAGAGATAGTTATCGTTGTGATTGCCATCACCTCCTCTCAGTATCTGTGAGTAGACAGGCATCACATCTGCAAAGAAAAGAGTAAATTAGTTGACACTTTCACACCCTAACTTCTAGAACTATAAAAATAATTGTCTAGTGACATATATTGACAATGTTCTCTTTCACCCAGGTTTTTCTGTTTTCAAGATTACATGAAAAAGGATATTCTCAAAAAGCTAGCAAAAACAATGGAAAGCAAGACTTTATCCCAAATACAAACATATTTCTGTTTAGCAAATAGCAGGGGTATATAAAACATCCCCATTTCTCTCCTCATATAACAGAATGTTCTCTGCTTACTGTATTAGTTAACAAATTCAAGTCTGTTTATCTTGTTTGAAATCCCACTTCATCCATAAATTACAGCGTCCCACAATAACACCAGAAGGACAATATCACCATTGTTTGCTTCCACAATCATCTCAGCCCACAAAATTCTCTTCCATTGTCAGCTTGCTGTCATCAAGCCATTGTTTTCCTCTTTTCAGGGTCTCCCTACGAATATCATTCAAATCGTTTAAACACTCAGCAATGTTTTTGCTATCCGTGCAGACTTCTAAAGAGCTGGAGCCCCAGCGTGATGACCAAATCAGCCTTGACTATTTATCTCTCCACAGTCATTCTTTCCCGGGGCCCCGGAGTAGCTGAGTTGCACTGTGTGCGGTGCAGTGGGGGCGCTTCCCCTGCTGAAGCTGGGCGGTTCCACTGGACAATGCAGCCTTTTCTGCTCCACTCTCTGGGCGCGGAAACAATGAGATGGTCCAGGGACAGCGGGTGAGGCTGATTGTTTATAACAGCGATTCCCAAACTTCCTAGGGGAAGACATTTTCATATTTAAAAAAAGTGTGTATTACGATTACGGATTCTCTTTACCCTCTTGTTTAATTGTAAAAGGACGACGGGCACTTGATTTTAAAAAATTAATATGTGAAAAGTAAGTCTCTTCCCTCGGGTCCCCTGTTCTCTTCCTTAGAACTACATTCTTGCACTCACTCTGCAACTGTTTATTGTGTTTGCCATTGAAAATACAGCCTGGGACAGACACGCTTCTTTCCCGTGGAGCTGAGGGCCTAATGGGAGATAAGGATGTTGTGCCATTTCTAGCGGGGTTTTCTTTTTGTTCATTGTTTGTTTTTAGGAATGCCTTCTATATGTTACTTATGATACATATTCTTTCTCTCTTTTTAAAAAATATGTATGGTGATTTACTATGTTTTACATTTTGTTTTATTTTGTTTTATTCCTGTAGCAGTTTATACAGGACACTTTTTTTTTTTTTTTTTTTTTTTTACTTACTGAACAGTATTCTTTCTCCCTTCCAAACAGCATGCTGATCTTATTCGGGGGAATCACCTCTTTCTCACTGTGCACAGTCCTCGTGGGAATGTCAATTAAATCCTTTGTCCTCTGGTAGCCAAGGATGAGGTATGCAGCCCACGCTCTCTTTCTCTCTTTAGAGCGAATCTCAACAGGAGTGACTCAAGGATTAAAACAACATCAGAAGGGCACTGCCAACATCCAGAGAAGATGATGGAGTGGTACCTGAGGTGCTGAGTGCTCTGGGGTTGCCAGTGTCTTTTCTGCTGTCCGGCCTCCTGGCTATTCTGTGGACCAACTCCTGTGGCTCCACTTCATTTCATTTTTGCTCCAGTACTCCAGAATTGATTTTTGCTGCTTGAACCAAAGATATTTAATCAAAGGCATACAGTCCATCAGCATGTATAGACCTACCTCATTCTTTGTTAATTCCTGAATAGTGTTTCTCTAAAGTCATGTATCACCATTTATTTAACCATCTCCTAACAGCAGACATTGTTTTAGTGTTCCCATCAAAAAATACTTCAGAATATACATCTATACACAATATATATTCTTGTATATCTGTGTTTAGACAGATATGTGCATATGCTTTGGCAGATAAATTTCTGTAAGTGAAACTGCTGAATCAAAAGATATGTACATTTTCAACAACATCAAACAGTGTCAAAGGCCATCACGTGAGAATAATTGTTCTAAGTATTGATTGAAAATGTAAATAATGGGAAAAAATTAGTGATACTTTATTTGTAACAACTCTTCATGGTTGCTAAGTGAAAAGATAATTCTTACTGAATTTAGAAAAAGTTATTCTTACTGACTTTATAAAACTGGGAAAATAGATATAAACACAATGAAAAGCCAACCATCGTATCACTTCTAATTCTAACCTCACAGTGGGAGAATTGCATTTATCATCTTTTTTTTTTTTAAACCCAGTGTTTAGGTGTGTTTTTGAAGAGGATTATTATCAACAAGCGATTCTATCATAGCTGGAAATAGAGGTCACAAAATATATTTCTTAAATTCCAAATGTATCGGATTTTCTACTTAACTTTTTGGTTTTTTATTTCTAATTTAATTGCTAGTGATCAGAGAACATACTTTGTGTGGTTTCAACCCTTTGAAATTTGCTGGGGCTTTCCTTGAGGACCACTACCTGATTGATTGTGGTTACATTTATGTATGTCTTTGAAGAATGTCTTCTCTACTTTTGGGCAATAATCTTTGTACTTGCGTTAAACTGGGTTTGCTAATTGTGCTGTTCAAAACGTCTCCATGCTTACTGATTTTGTTTACTTGATCTGTTGGTAACAGAGAAAGGTACGTTAAAATTTCCTACTATGATTATGGGTTTGTCTCGTTCTTATAATTCTATCAATTTTTCCTTCATATATTTTGAGGCTCAGTTGTTAGGTATGTATGGGAGCAAAATTGTTCTTCTACCCTTCTAGGTTTTATCAGCTGATCTAATAATCGAATTTACATAAGACAGATTAATAGGAGAAAAACAAATTTAATTGTATAGGTACAGAAACCCCATAGTAATAGGATCTAAGACCAAAGTAGGCTGTCTGTGTACCTTTTTAAACAAAGAATCAAATATCTGTGAGGATTGAAAAAACAAAGGAGTTTTTCATCAGGGTAGCAAAATAATGAAGAAATAACAGTCTATTTGTACAGCTCTCTTAGCCTTGAGTTCCCCATGTTGGACAATGAGGATGCCCTCCATCCTCCCAGCACAGGGAAGATACCTTTCTGTGGGAACTTTGTTTCCTGCTTTCAGGGGAACAAAGGAGGGTCAGGGGGTTCTTCTTATACCAGCTGTTTCAGAAATAACTTTAATCCAAAATAATCAATATGTGAACATTTGTGTATTTTGGGATAGCTTGCCCTGAGCCCCATCAGTTGCATACGTATTTGGAATTCTTGTATTTTCTTGATGAGTTAAATATTCATTATTTAAATTGTCCCTTTTCAGCTCTAGCAGTGTTTTTGACTTAAAATCTATTCTGTGTTATTTTATAGCTTTTTTTGTTGTTGTTGTTATTTTGTATGGCTTAACATTTTCTTTCCCTTAAAACCGTTTGCTTTCAACCCATTATAGTTATCCTTTGTAAACAGCTTGAAATCAGTTTTATTTTTTAATCCAGTTGAGTAGTCCTTGTCATTTAAATAAGCATTTTGTACATTTATATTTAATGTAATTATTGATGTATTACAGAATATTTTCTGTCTGTCCTGCCTGTTCTTTCATCCTTTACCTTTATTATTATTATTTTTTTGGTATATTTTTGATGAATTAAACTAAAGAGTATTTTTTTTTTTAGATTTTTGTTGTTGTTGTTGTTATTTTGTGGGGGAGGGAGGTAGATAGGTTTATTTATTTTTAGGGTAGACACTGGGGATTGAACCCAGGACCTCATGCATGCTAAGCATGCACTCTATCACTTGAGCTATACCCTTTCCCTAAAGAGTTCTTAATTGTCTCATTTTTCTCTAGGAGTTTGAAAGTTTTACTCATATTCTTTCATTACTTTTATAGTTATTACATCCTTGACTTAATCAAAGTCAAATATTAGGATCTTTTAAACTCTTTATGGATAATCTGAGGACTTTAATGTTAGCTCCTTGAATGCTGTGTATCCCCTCCTAATTAATATGACATCATGCACTTTAATTTTATATATTGCAAAAGCAAGTAAAACATTAGCATTATTGTTTTGTACCTTTAATATCCATTTTGACATATCCACGTATTTACTGGTTTTGTTGCTTTTCACTCTTTGCTGCATCTTTGTTGTTTCATCTGGATGATATTTCTTCTGTTTAAAGAATCCTCTTTAATAGATTCTTCAGTGAGAATCTGCTGGTGACAAATTCTTTTAGTCTTTTAGAATAAAAATGCCTTTATTTTGCCTACATTGGGAATTAACTTTTTTAATTTGCCAGTTTGACAGGGGATAATGGTATTATACTGCTTTAATTTGCATATATTTTATATATTTACTACTATTCTCTTTCTTTTCTTAGGTACTTAATTTCTTACAAGGTTAAGAGCTTTTTCTTTTCCTGGAAATGAGGAGAGTTTACATAATTCACATAACTGAGGTTAAAATACGAGGTGTGCTTTTGGAAACTTATCTGCTTCTTGTTCACACACAAAGAAACAGAAACCTATCTAAGAGCTGCCTATGGTTAATAAATGAACTCTCTATATGAACAAGCACATTATTAATGCCACCAACTGTTCTTGCTAGTCACTCTGATTTCACATTACAAACTCCTGGACCAACAACATCTTTTCTTCAACTCTGTGACACTTTGGATATTTCTCTTTTCCCAGCAGTATTTCAGAAGGGGAGCTCTGTTTTTTTTTTTTTTTTTTTTTTTTGAAATAGTTTTGAAGGGTAGAGATAATCCTAGGTCAATAGAAGCTCACTCATTCAACTAGATAGTTTATTTTCAGCACTTACATCAAAAGTTGTGTTCATTCCTTATCCCTTCTGCCTTCATTTAAGTTATCTATTTTTGGATAACTGAGCAACCCAGAACTTAGTGGCTTAAAACAAGTATGAGTAATTATCTTTTACAGTATTTGCATCAGGAATTCTTGTAGAGCTCATCTGAGCAATTCTTCTGTTCCATATGGGGTAGGCTGGGCCAAAAGGTACAAGAAGATGTTACTTCCGTGTCTGGCATTGCCTCTCTGTGCTTCTCCATGTGTCCTTTCTCTCTCCATGTGGTGTCTCATCACTTAGTATTCTGGCCTAAGCTTCTTTAGAGCTTGGCATCTGGCTTCCGACATTCAAAGAAGAGGCCCTTAAAGGTCTCTTCAAGACCTTGAGCAAAGTTGGCCAAGTGTCACTTCCACCATATTTCACTGGTCAGAGCAGATCACAGGGCAGGCCAAGATTCTGGGGAGGGAAATAAAATCCGTCTCTTGGTGGTTGGAGTGACATGCCTGTATGCGGGGAGAAGGAATTGATGGAAGCTGTCTTTAGATACTATTCACCACTCTCCCTTGGCAAGTACTTCATATTTCTTTTCTGAAGACCAGAACACATTGCTTCTTTCAAACTCGTATTTATTTTAAAGCATAAATTAGAACATGAGTCGCGCATATGCTTACCCACTTGGTCCTTTCCTTATGGACTAAAGATAGAACAGACTTGTTCTAAACAGGCTGCAGTTAATGCAAAGTATGTAGGCCACCCCTATAGAAGCTTGGCTTTCTAATCAAGAATTCATGTAATGTTTTAGTTTTTCATTTGCTTCCGCCCTCCTGGTATTAGCCAATAAAAGAATTATAGTTTTAATAACTAGTTGACACAGCTGATTTTATCGATTTTAATAAATAATCAAACATGGCTAAAAGCAAAAACATCAAACAAATGATTTAAATCCCTAAAATCTTGCCTGTGCTAATCACGAAACCCAGTTAAATGACTAAGATAAAAACAGATTAGTGTCATTAGGCAAAAAGAAGAACACGTACCAATTACAGAATATAAGTCTTATCACTGAATAAAAACCTGAAATGAACTGCTGTGTGCTCTTACCCATTTGTGGAATGCTGCAGCCTCTTGTTTTAAGTAGCCATCCAAAAGAAATCAATAACCACCGCAAATGGGGGAGCAAGAGATCATCAACTGAACGCCTGTCATTCCTTTGTAGTGTTTTCTCCTTGGTTATTTTTACGAGCCCTATGAAGTTTGCCCAAGATGGAAAATGAGACTCACAGAGATCAAGTATTCAGTCCAAGGACCCATGGCTACCTGGAGACGGAAGTGGGATTAAAAATCCAGGATCTGGTGCTGTACAAAATCCCTGTGATTTCCTGCTCCCATGCTGAATCTCAAACAGAATTGAAATCATACCTTACCATGAGAAGTACCACTTGTGGTCAGTCCTGAGTCCATTCTGCTCTATTGATGCTCCCACCCTGGCACTTAGGAGAGGAGGGATGCTGTCCTCATGGGTGTCATTCTCACGTCTTATGGTTTCTGTTCAGCCTCCCAACTTTGAATAACCGATTTGTAATTTCATCATATATAATCTGTCTGGAATAAATTTGTTCCTGAGAGGTGTAAATACAGAGCACTGGTTTCACACGTTGGAGTGTTACTCAGAGGATCTTAACCTTTTTGTGTGTGTTTTAGATCCCTTGGCAGTTTGCTGAGGACACCTCACATTAATGTTTCTACATGCAATGCAAAAGAAACCAGTTGTATTGAAACATGGTGTAACTCAGTGCCCTAACTTCATCCGGCTCAAGCAAAAAAGAAAAAACACGTCAGAAGTGGGGGTGAATTTAGTGGTTTAAAAAATTAGATCAGAGATTAGCAAACGGTGGGCTGTGGGCCAAATCTGGCCCATTACCTGTTTTTGTAGTTTGTTGAAAGACCATTATTTTATTTGTTTATGGTCTATGACTGCTTTCTAAGAAGATAAACCAAAACCAAAAACGCCTCCGTTCTCTTGTGGAAAGAGGAGCCCCCTTCTCCCTCACTCTTCCTCTAACTCTATTCCAGGTATCCTTTGAATATTTAAGGATTTGGCCAAATTTTTGAAGTTAGTGTCTAATAAATGGCCTTCTTAAATGTAGGTCTTTTCTTCTCCCCAGCCCAACGTATAGGTAGGGAGAGTGTTTTTTGCTGTTAGTCATTCATCTTTAATCTTAACAAAAGCCGATTTTGGCCCATGACTGCTTTCATTTAATTGGAAATTCACGGGAGGGAAGAGATCTCAGAATTGTATGCAAGGCTGGAGTGAACATAGATTTAATTTTTAAAATTGATAAAAAATTCATTTTATAGAAATGAAGTCAATTGGTTAAGAAGTATCTGAAAATAAAAACTGTGGGTATTTCAGTTCCATTTCTCTAATAGCAAAGAAAACACAGGTTGGGGAAATCTGATAATGCCCATTTAAACATGACCTGGGAGAGACTCCAAGAAAGCAACCTATAAAACAAATAAATCACTTACTATTATGAAGTGTGGAAAAGGCAGTGATCTCAGACCTAAACAAGGAGATAATCACTATTCATATTGTGTTTTGAAACACATTTATTAAAGAGACCTGTGGAAACGTATTCTGTAAGCAGCAAATGAAATTAATTCCCGCAGGCAACTGCATCCTGGCAACCAGAAATGCAGTGCTCTGGGTTAAAAGGCAAAATGACCTTTGGCCTAGAAGAGACAGGGATAATTATGTGAAATGTCTCCACCCTTCTGTCTTAGATCCCTTTCAGAAAGCAAGAGGGCCTGCTGGTTCTGCCCCAAGATCGTGAGCTGGAGTAAAGAGATGCCATTCAACCTTGAAATCATTTTCTAGAAGCAGTATCTGTTGGCCTCTGGGGATGCTAAAACCTCCTCTGCCTACTGTGGTAAGCAAAATAATGGCTCCTCAAAGATGTCCAGGTCCTAATCCCTGGAACCTGCGGACATGATACCTTACATAGCAAAGGGGACTTTGCAGATGTAATTAAGTTAAGAATCTTGAGATGGTTTCCTGGATTACCCAGGTGGGTCCAGTGTGATTTCAAGCCTCCTTATAAGTGAAAGAGAGGCAGGAGAGTCAAAGAGAGGCTTAGAGGTGCTACATCACTGGCTTTGAAAACGGAGGGAGAGACCACAAGCCAAGGAACACAGGCAGCTTCTGGCAGCTGGAAAAAGCAAGAAAACAGATTCTTGCCTAGAGTGTCCAGAAGAAATAAGGAATACAGCCTGACTGACCCATTTTAGGTGTCTGACTTCCAGAACCAGAAGGTAATAAATGTATGTTCTTTTAAGCCACTAAGTTTGTGGTGACTTGTGAAAGTGGCAATTAGAAATGTGACAATGAATATATATATGTTCATGTATAACTGAAAAATTGTGCTCTACACTGGAATTTGACACAGCATTGTGAAATGATTATAAATCAATAAAAATAATAATAATAAAAAATAAATAAAAATAAAAACAAGTATACCTACTTGGTCCTTTCCACTCTACCTGCATGAGGAGACGGGCCATCCCTCAGTCAATTCAGAGGACATGTTTCAGGCCACATTTTAGAAGATGCAACTTTGAGTGTGATATAGAGAAAGGTGGAGTTTCATGTGGCAAAGTCACCTTTAGTTTTCAGTGAGAAGTTGTGATCTCTTTGGTTTCTTAGACGTTCTGGTTTCTTACATGGGTGGGATGGCATCAGGGTCCTGGGGCCCATTCAACCTTGGAAGGAAGCACTGTTGTTTCTTTCCATCCAGGCCAAGGAAAGAAATAGTCCACTGGCCAAATTTGCAGACTCTGGGGCAAGACCATCAGGTTTTGGAACATAGTCACGGTGAGATGTTAAGCAAATCAGTTAAGCTTTGTCTCTCCATTTTTGAGTAAAGGATAACAGTATCTAAATAATGAGTTATTTATGTAAAACACTTGAAGAGTACCTGAAACATAATAAATATGATGATGATGGTGATGGTTTGTGTAGATTTTGATGCTGGCTCTATTATTAGGTTTATAATCTTGTGCAATGTTTTTAAACCTGAGTGAATCCCAATACATTTTCATCTATAAACTAGAGCTAATAATAGTAACCACCTCCAACGTTATGAGAGCTAAGATAGTACATATAAAGCATGTGGCAGGTAGACAAGGCTCAGTAAACTTAAGCCATACTGCAGGCAGTGGGGCTCCATGCAAAGGAGGCCAGGAGTCAATGGTAAAGCCTCCCTGGAATGTAATGCTTCTCCATCTTCTTCAGCTCTTCCTTTCTTTGTCTGCAGGACAGTTAAGACGGAAAGAACTAAGAAGGCACAATTGCATTTTTATTCCACAACCAGGCAACTCAAAACTGGGGTCCTCAGCAGTGAGCCGGGGCAGGTGAGAAGACACTATGTACATGTGGCACATCTTCTGGGAAAGTCAACTTTACTCAAAGGTAAATAATTTAACATATTTTTCTTTGAAAATAAACATGGATGTATTGTGAAGGAGAATGCAAATTTTCCATGAATCTTTAAGAAGGGGAGTGGATTATTCAGCCACTTTCTTATTGAAGCTTTAGAAACTCAACTCAAAACTAGCGTTAGCCGAAAAGACATTACCGCTCCTGGAATCTGAAACTTAAGAGGGCTGTATTTTGGAGCTGGATCCAGCGGGCCTACCACTGTCATCAGGAGTCCTTATTTTCCATCTTCCACGTTTGTTTTCCTCTGTGTTGTCTTTGGTTGTTTGCAGGCAAAATCAACCCTTGTCCACCGTGAGGAGACTTTAGAAAAATTGCTTGCATCTGGGGACCATGCTCCCTGATTCCTCAGGACATACATTTATTCTCTTCTTTGATATATTTGCCTGAACTGTGAGCAAAACCAC
The DNA here is from genome assembly GCF_048564905.1 of Vicugna pacos. Taxonomy (NCBI): domain Eukaryota; kingdom Metazoa; phylum Chordata; class Mammalia; order Artiodactyla; family Camelidae; genus Vicugna; species Vicugna pacos. The sequence goes on from NC_133003.1 coordinate 37,832,624, forward strand.
TGTCTTTCTCTGAGCCCACACCTTTTAGCCAAATCCAGGTGTATTGGCTACACTTTGTCAGGCAGTGGTGGGACTGAACACACACAAGAGGCTCCCACCTGTGACTGCCTTCTGCAGTCTCAAAGTGTGCCACTTACGGAGAATATGTTTAGGGACAGAACCAATTGCCTTGACTTTCCTCCAGGCTCCAGTGTAACTTCCAGCCTTAATCTTCAAGGGTCTACAGTGGAATTTGAGAAAAATGTTTTTCATAGAAGTCAGGTGAATGATTTGGTGTGCACTGTCCATCTTTCTGTATCTTTCAAGGACTCGTAGCTGTAGTTAAGATCCAGAGCCCTGCGTCCTAAACATTGTACCAGAATTACTAAGAATTACTGAGTTTCTAAATTCCTCCCTTAAGTAAATAACATGGACTTGGGTTACCAACTCTAAGTAATTTAAAACAAAAAGAGCAAATCAAAATGTAAAACATCTTGGGCCTTCTCCAAGCATTTCCCCAAGTTTTTAGGAGACTGCTAAGTCCTTGAACTGCTCTGTGAAAAAATGGTGAATGGTCAAGGAAGTACCTCTCTGGGGAACTAATGTTCCCTGTGAGCACATTAAAGGCTCTGAGAAATCTTGCAGTAAAAGACCCTGTTTGGCCTTATTTGACGTCACCCTTCTTACACTGATAGACAGCTTGCCTCACAATTATTAACATTTGGAACACTCCCTGTGAAGAAATGCTGCCTCAAGTCCAGGAACTGGAAGCCAGGAAATTCTTGCTTGGCTCCTCAATTATAAGCAAAGAATATCCAAAGACTTTAGGGGCTGAGTTCAAAAGTGCACTGTGTGCATCACAGCCAGACAAAAGCTGGCGTTTCCGGGGAGTAGAGGATCCTGGGCTGAAAACCAGCTGTGAGTGTGTGATTAGGCACTTCCCCGGCTGAATCTTGAAAAAGTGAACACTAAGCATCATACATTTGGATCTAAAAGTTACCTTTATTCTTTTTTATCCTGTTCTTTCTTTCTGTCCGCTCAACTGTGTTTCCCATCAAGATCTAAAAGGTTAGAAAGGCAGGCACAAATTCAAAGGGATGGAATGATTCAACAGCACTCTAGGTGGAAGAGCCCAACTTTCACATTTCAGAGGAAATGGCCAAAGGAGTTGAAATTATCCAAATTCTCCATATTTCCACAGGTCTTCTTGTGCTGCAGATTGCTATAGACTGATGTTTATGTCCCCCACAAATCCCTACGTTTAAACCTAGCTCTCAAGGTGATGGTATTAGGAGGTGGGGCTTTGGGGAATGCTTGGGTCATGAGGGTGGATCTCTCATGAATGGAGTTGGTGCCCTTACAAAGGAGACCCCAGAGAGCCCCCTTGCCCCTTCTGCCATTTAAAGACACAAGAAGGATATCTGTGAACCAGGAACCAGGTTTTCGCCAGTCACTGAATCTTCCAGCACCTTGATCTTGGACTTGACAGCCTCCAGGACTGTGAAAAATAAATTTTGGTTGCTTATAAGCCACCCGTTCTATGGTTTTGCTGTTGTAGCAGCCCGCATGGACTTAGACCCACCAGTCTGGAGACTGTGACATCTGTGGCAGTGGCAAGTGAGTCAACAGTCAGGCCTGGCTGCAGGCCAACTGGACAAGGAGGTGGTGTTCATCTTAGACTTTTTCCCTCCCTTCTGTGTCATGGGACCTAGAGCCTTCGAGCTGCCCTTCTGCCACTACTCTCAGCTACGCATTCCTCTCCACCTTCTAGCTACGTGTCTGCCTGAGCCAACCTGGGCCTCGCTCCTCCCTGTTAGCTAATGGGAATAATAATAACAATGATAAATAATAATAATCATAGCAGTAGCAGATACTGTTGAGTGAGCACCTCTGCAATTCGTGAGGCTTGATGCAAATCACAGCATCGCGACAGCTGTATGTAACATCTGTTGTTGTATAAACATCTATTGTGATTTACCCATGAAAGGATTCAGATGTAGAACATTTAAGTAAATTTCTCAGTTCCATGGAAGGAGGGAATGGCAGAACTAAGTTACAGAAGGGTTGTTGATGGTGAGTAAAGCGTCCTACACTGCCAGTTGTAGTATTTGTATTGTAGCATGAACATTCTGGAGATGACGATGCCTTAGCTTCAAGGAGACAGCTAAAAGTCAGAATTTTGTTTTTCATGGGAAATGACTGTAGAGATCTTTCTCTTTCCATTGTATCATTGGGTCATAGGAAAAATTTCCTCTCTCTGTGTGTGTGTGTGTGTGTACGCATGTGTGTCTGTGTGGGAGGGGTGGGAAGGGAAGGGAGGACATGAAGACTCCGTACTTAGTAAGAGGTTAGCAACACACATTGCCTGCTTTTCTAGTTAGTATAATGAGTTCTTGTTTTGAGTTTAAAATGTGTACTTTTTTGGTATTAGATTTTCATTTATTTCTGTTCGATACATTTACTTTTTAAGAAAGAAGCTAGCATATGGTCTATTGTTCAGCCTTGTTAACATTTTGCTGTGTATCTAACAGTCTACCGTTTTTTCCCTTTCAGTTTTTACTGAGATAAAATTGATGTCCAGCACTGTGTAAATTTAAGGCGTACGGCATGATGATTTTATTTATGTATACCATGAAATGATTATCAAGGTAAGTTTAGTGACTATGCATCATCTCATATTGGTATCAAATAAAAGGAATAGAAAAATTTTTTTCTTGTGATGAGACAGGATTTACTCTTTTAGCATCTTCATGTATGACATACAGCAGTGTTAATTATATTTAGAATATTGTACATTCCATCCCTAGGACTTATTTATTTTGTAACTAGAAGTCTGTGCTTTTTGACTGCCTTTATCCTGTGAATGAAAAATACTGCAGACCATATCAGTAAACAAAGAATGCTGAAGCCATCAAGTCATCAGCGGCTGCCGCCACCTGCCAGTAAAGACAAGCCTGCAGCCTGGCCTCTGCAGCCACTCACAATGGTGCCCTCTGAGGGGACTCAGAATAAGGACAGAATACTGGCCCTAGATAGCTAGGTGCTTGTCAAAGGAATGAATTCAATGAGCCCAAATGTTTGCTTCCTCCCATTCATATAAAAGCGCTAAATTCTTTAACTTGAGATGTCTGGTTTTCTTCAGTTAACAAGTAATCTTTTAATGTTCCAACTACCTGGTCTTTGTTGTAAAGCTCCTATATATCCTAGGTCCTCCCCTACCTCTTCGGAGCAGTCCCTCAAAGCGATCTGAGAGGCTGTCATCCCAGGCTGTGTCCTTAGAATTGTCTACCAAATAAAACGTAGCTCTCAACTTTTAGGTTGAGAGTTTATTTCAGTCAACAATCCCATTCCCCCTCGCCATAGCCCCCACCTCTGGCAACCACATACTGAATCTCTTTTTCTATGAGTTTGTTTTGAAGTATAACTGACTTACAACACTATGGTAGTTTCTGTTTTACAACATAGTGATTTGGAATTTCTGTACATTTCAAAATGATGACCATGATAAATCCAGTCACAATCTGTCACCATACAAAGATACGACACAGTTATTAACTATATTCCCCACACTGTACATTTTCTACCTGTGAGTTGTTTGTTTTGCATTTGGAATTTGGAACTCCTTATCTCCCTCACCTGTCTCTTTCCTTCTTCCGCCCTCTTCCCCTCTGTCACCCACTTGTTTATTCTCTGTATCCATAGCTATGTTTCTGTTTTATTATGTTTGTTCATTTGTTTTGTTTTTTTAGATTATACATGTAAGTGAAGTCATATAGTATTTATCCTCCTCGGTCTGACTTATTTATTTCACTCCAGGCTCATCCATGTTGTTGCAAATGGCACAATTTATTTCACATCTTTTTTGTCCATTCATCTATTGATAGGCACTTTGGTTGCTTCCATGTCTTGGCTATTGTAAATAATGCTGCTATGAACATAGAGGTACATGTATTGTTTCTAACTAGTGTTTTTGTTTTCTTCAAATGAATACCCAGGAATGGAATTGCCGGATCATATGGCAGTTCTAGTTTTAGTTTTTAAAGGAATCTCCATACTGCTTTACATAGTGGCTACACCAATTTACATTCCCACCAACAGTGCACGAGAGTGCCCCTTTCTCCACATCCTTGTCAACACTGGTTATTTCTTGTCTTTTTGATAATAGCCATTCTGACAGGTATGCGGTGATATGTCATCGTGGTTTTGATTTGCCCTGATTAGTGATACTGAGCATCTTTTCATGTGTGTGTTGGCCATTTGTATGTCTTTGGAAAAATGTCTATTCAGATCCACTGCCCATTTTTTAAATCGGGTTTTTTTCTTTGATGTAGAGTTGTATGGGTTCTGTATATTTGGAGGTTAACCCCTTATCAGACATATCATTTGCAAATATCTTCTCCCATTCAGCAGGGGGCCTTTTGGATTCTCCTATATTAAATTTATCCACTGAAAAAAATAAAACATCTGTGGCAAAATAAAGAAGTGGCCAATACTAAAAGAGCTGTTAAGAAAAACATAGCTTATTTAAATAATGCTAAATGTATGTATACGATACCTGATTTTTTTTTTTTTACTTTTGAAACCTCCTTTTGATTTTTGATAATTAATTGTCACTAAAGAGCCAAATCACTTTTGGTGCAGCGTCTCAGCGGATTTCTCAGATTGTGGTGATATGAACGAGGGAAAAATCATCATTGTTACATATTTTATTATTTTGGAATTGTTTTCAAGCCACTGAAGTAATTGGCCTGCAGCCTCCTCCAATTAATAAGGTTTTTAAATGCATTTCTACAAATTTCCTTTTTGGAAGCAAAAATCTTGACTTGAAAAACTTGCTCATAGCTGAGGTTTATTGCTAGGTGTGGGAAAAGCCTGGGAGCCATTTCTGTTTTAATAATTAGTTTCAAAGAATCCTGTGAAATCTTCATCAACATTTTTAAAGAAGAAGTCCCTATCAAGGAGAAGAAAGACTTTGAGACAGAAGGTGACAGAGTCTCATGCCACCTCCTGAGAGGTAGTGCTTGCTAGGAGGCAACATATTAACAAGAAGGGCCTTGTGTTTTTGCCAACCTTGAAGATTTTGTTCCTCCAGTAACGTGTGGTCCCTGAGTTGGGGCTGGAATATATGAAGATTTCTCCCAACCGATTCTCCACAGAAACTCAGAGGATTCAAATGCAACTTAATGTCCCCACTGGCCCCCAAATGTACATCATTTGATTTCATTAAGGAACTGTGTTGTGAGACAGCCAATACAGGTTAGAAACGAATGGTTATTTTGAATGGTCTTCATTGGGTTTTTTTTTTTTTTTTTTTTTTAGTTCTTTTGGTCTTTCAGTTGGGAACATTTATGAGACTAATTTCATTTCTTATTGCAAAATCTATGTAGTAATGTGGCTGTCATCATAAATTCCAAAGGCAATTCTAATTGACCAGAGGAAGTGAGGGCCCTGAGGACTTAAGCATCTCACCATTTCATGTTGTCATCTCAGGGTGTTTCTTGAGAATATCATTAAAGAATTCATGGATTCTGATTGCTTCGGTGCACAGCTGAAGGGCTTGTAGGACTTTTAAAGTTCAATTTTGGTTCAACTTTCTCATCTTGAACAAAAATGGTAGCTACCATCCTTTTCAAATGGAATAGCTTCTGTCATTTTAAAATATTTTTATTTTTACTTTTTCTTCTGGAGATGGAGGAAAGATTGCATGGATACATTTCTTGTGAGGAAAAAGTGGGGTTGATATCTTCATATGATTGCCTTGGATTAAGAAAATGGTTGGAGGAATTGAATCCAAACCTCTCTTAATGTGGCACTCCACTAGATTCAAAAACATCATTTGTAACATCGGAATTGCAAAATCTCAACTCATTTCATAATCTCTCTCCTGAAACTGGCTCCTTAAATATATTAATTTTAGTGGAAACAATCAAATAATTTTCAATGTCTGGGACCAAAAATCTTAAAATAGTTTTTTTTCCCTATCTGTTTTTTTATTTCCCATAGTCACAACTTTTTTTTTCTTTAATCATGGAACTGTTCGTTATCATAGCCACTGTTCAGAATTCACATCTGGGAGGCAGTGTTCATAGTACATAAAAATTTGAATCCCGACTCTGTTGCACCCTCTCCTCACACTTCTCTGGGATTTGGTAACTATCAGTGGCTCCCACTTGTCCAGTGTCACAAGTTGAGCTGCATCTGTTTGTTGCAGCAAGGTCAGCTCCCCTTTTCCAGCTGTCACCATGCTCATGTCCATCTCTGTCTCTCCATTCACATCAAAGCCTTCTCCTAGGATGCCCACCCTCTCTCCTTCTGCCTGTCTCAATCTGACCTTCCCATCCAGGCTTGGTTCAAACCTGCTTTTCCTATCCTCTTCCCAACCATTCACGCCCACACTAGCCTGTCCCTGGTTTCAGGTCTGCCTCAATCACTGTCAGGCATCTTGTTCCCTCCGCTAGATTGGCAGTTCTTACACTCAAAGAACAATGCCCCATATCTCTTTTGTGTTCTGACAGTGACTGGCACAGTTTAGACATATAGTTGGTATCTGATTAATGGAACTGATACGTGATTTCCCAGCTTTCACTGATACACCATGGTCAAAACATAATAGTTTGCTGTAATTTTTAATGATTTATCCTTTTGGTTTTTCAAAGCTACCTCTTTGCGTCAAATTCAAAATGGGGCAGACATATCCTTTCCGATTAGAAGAGGAGCTCGAAAATGACATTAGACCAGCATCTTAAGAATAATAGTAAAATTAGCAGATATTTATCCACAAGTTATCATCTGCCACTAAATGAAATGGCAAATGGAGAAAATGAGATGTTTGCCCAAAAGCACAGAGCTAGAGAAGGGGAAAGTCTCTGATGCCAGAGGAGCACTCAGCCTTTATACTCTGCTGCCTCCCAGCTGAGTTTTGTTTTTCCCTAATCTCTGTTGTTCTTCACAAGGTCCCCAGGAGATACCCTTGGGGAAGAGGCCAAGAAAGGCATCAGAATGCTCTTCTGCTGGCTGGGACTTTGACTCCAAAGCTCAGTGTAAAACTTTGCCATTTAGGCTGATCCCCATGGAAGGCTGTTTTGTTTTCCAGAGATGAGAGCGAAACCAAATAATCTGTTTCCCTCTACTTCATGCCAGTCTTGGATCTTTTTTTTTTTTTAATTGCAGTATAGTCAGTTACAATGTGTCAATTTCTGGTATACAGTATAATGTTTCAGTCATACATATACATATATATTCATTTTCATATTCTTTTTCGTTATAGGTTATTACAAGCAATCTTGGATCTTAACGTTGATGGCAAAGAAAGACAGAGGAAAATAGGTAAGAGCAGAAAATTCAAGAGCATTTGATAACTTGAGTTTGCTTTGTCAGCTGTGGGAAGTGGTGTGAGAAAGATGGTCTGCACTCTGTTGTGGTTATGACCTTGGTCCATTCTTGGTGAGAGAGGCTGGCAGATGCCTTGAGCTTCCCACAGAGGCCACTGTGGACTCATAACTTCTTGGGTGCTGAGGACATGTGACTTTAAGATGAAATAGACTAAACTTCATAATATTTAAGGGTTAGTGAGCCTGGTAAGATTTTGAGGCACACTTGCTTAAAAGAGTCTGGAGGAGAGGTATCTTGGAATTACAGGGTCTGTGCTAATACTGAGCCTTCGTTTGTCTTTGTATTTGATAAGCTAACAGCCACCTTAAATCAGAAATCCTCTTCTCGGAAAAGAACTTAGAAAACAGGAAACAATGAGAACAAACTGGCATAATGGAAATGACAAACAGTGAAAGTTTAGTAATTCATCCAAGTGAAAAAGGAGGAAATAATTTCGGAAAATTATTCCATGACACAATGATATGTTCCTTAATTAACTATTTTATTTTGCCAGAGTTCTCTATGTATTTCATGAAAGGAAATAACGTCGTTGGAAGATGATACTCAGTACGGCTCTCCAGGCATTGAATAGATTCGCTTTTAACTTCTAAGAATAGGATTTCTGATTTAAGATAGTTGTGAGCTCATTAAATAGAAACCCATTGGAAGTGCAGCAATTGATTTCTTTCATCCATTTCTTTTTCATTTCTTCCTCCCTTCTGCCTAGACTCTCTCGCTAGTCTCTAACTTGTCTGCATTTCTTTTTGCCTCTGTTTCTTTCCCCCAGAAACCAAGATTTCCTGGTGGTTTAGTAAATCTGTAACAAATAACATTGGGTATTGCCTTGGCAGAGACCAAAGCGGATGGGCTGCAGGAGCTTTGAAAATATATCAGGTCCCTGATCGCCACAGACAAGTGGTCTAGACTAAAGCTTTTTCTCCCTCTGCAACATCCTGTGGGAGGAAAATAGTTGGCTTGTTAAGGTCAGATAATAAGGCAATCTCCTGCTAGGCTGAGAGACAGGGAGAGACGCAAGGCTCTTTCCAGATTCTTGTTGGTGGGTGTGGAGTAAAAAGAACTGGAGGCTTCTGAGTTCACAACACTAAGATGCCGAACTGGTTGGCACGTCAGTGTAATTGGAGGAAATACACGTCGTGGACTTAATTGTGGGGTTGTGCCAACATGGCGCTTCAGCCTCTCAATCTTTCCCTTTATTCTTAGCATAGGGAATATTGATTAACTCCAGTTCAGGAAGCATCACCGGAAGATGGGATTCAGCAGCAAGTTGGATTGGGGCACCACTTTAATGCTGATTCCTGGAGGCACAGCTCTTCAAATGGGAAAATAAGCCCAGCCCCCAAAATTGTGCTGGGAAGTTTCTAAAGCGGGCACTCTGGACCCGTTTTAACAAAGAAGTCTGTGACCCTGCAGGTTACCCTAGCATGCGTCGATGGAGTCATGGAGGTATTTTCATTTGCCATCACTGTCTTTGAGGTTGAATGTTCATCGTGATTTATTTCAGTAGTTAGCTAAAATATTTGTGTCCTATTTAGGTGAAGTAATGGAGAGGACACCATTGTGGACTTTGAAGGATGGAAATGGGAGAACCGGGCTTTGGGGAAAATGTATCATCAGCCATGTAGAAAGCTAGAATTTGGTATAGACTAATTAATTGTGACTCACTTTTTGTTCTAATACCCTTGAGGACATCAGATGTTAATCTCCTCTCTCTCCTTTGGAAACTCTACTGAAAAATTTAAGGGAGCGAGAGGTGGACTAAATTAGAGTTTTCCTGAAAGCCACGATTGAAATTTATCATCCGGCTTGGGCTAGGTTATCTCTCAATGTACCAACCCACTAATTTTAGAAACCTTCCTTCTTTGTCATAAAACATTTATTCAGTTTAATGTTATGAATAAATTCTTTAATCAGGGAAATTTTTTCAGATTATTATGAGTGTTTGAGGAGTTGGTTGAGAACAACAAATACTGGTTTATTTCAGAATGACACTACCGAGGTGGGTCTAAACATTATTCTCAGATCAAGTCTATTGTTAGACCCATTCATCCCCAGATGTTGCCGTCTTTGGAGTCATACATCATCAGAGTGAGGTGCTTTTATAATGTATTGCGCTCATATATTCTGCGAAGGACAGCCCTGATGATAAATTTCTTAAATGATGATGCTGTCTAAGGCTAATGACTCTAAGAGCAAATGCAAGGTAAGACGGTGATTTCTTTTCAGGCCCCAGCAAAGAATACAGAAGGCATCTCAAAACCATTTTAACTTGGAGATAATATTGAAATACATGGTATTTCAAGGCCTTTGCAGCAGACACTTAGGTAATATTGAGGTAAATGTAAATAGCTTTTCATTTTCACTTAAAACCCATTTAATGCTTTCCCTCATGGGAGTTCAGGGTTTTCTTAATTTAAAAAAAATTTTTGGACATCTCTCACCTGAAGTTGTCCCCCTCTCTCTCTTTGTGGATATGATGTACTTTTTGAATATGTAGTGTTTACTTTGAGCTCTTTACTTTGAGTGGGAGATATGTTCCCAAGGCTGTTGGTCCCACAACTGCAGCCAGACGGATGGACTAAATGGCGAAATTTGTGGCTGGGAGACTTGTTCTGCCAAAAGGTGTGTGGGTGGATGGCTCATTCTTGTGTGTGCCACAGATTTGTGTCACATCCTTGCCCAGAAATTGTCTGGTTATTTATTAGTTGGGAAAGGAACAACCATACATTTGAGGAAAGAAGAGGCAAAATGAGACATTTAATGGAATGTTTTGGTAGAAGTCATTCCTTGGGTCAGCGTGGCAGTTTGTTTTGTCTGTCTGTCTGTTTGTTGTTTTTTGGTGCTAAAGACAGCAAAAACGTGACTGAACCATTTCTTACTGCTTGGGGATGAAGCCTCTGCAGGTAGTGTCACACCTATTCTTTAGGTATATCCAAAATAAGATGTATCTAATGTTTTTCCAAGGAAAGAAATGTAGCTCCAAATGTCATCCACACAACAGAGATTCCTTCTTGAATAACAATAGTAACCATCACTAAAATGTAGTGTGCATTGCCAGCCACTGCTCCGAGGGCTTCCATATATTGTCCCACTGAATGAATGAAGTATTATTAACAACCTCATTTTAGAAATTAGGAAACTAAGGATCAGGTATTTTCAGTAGGCTCCAAAACAAGTAAATATGTATTTGTCTAAAGCCAAATCCTGTGATAATATTGCTCAGTACTACCAACTTTTTAGATATGTTTCAGAAACTTCAGCTAAGGATAGTGGTGCAAACTCTTCTCATTTTTTGCTTTGTTTTGCAATGCACATTCAATAAAAAACATTTTATTACATGCATTGTTTTAAACATTTTATTAATAAAATATTTAAAGTGTTTAACAAAAATGTTTTCAGTCATGAATGCATTAAAGTTACAAATTTCAGAATGTTTTGATGTTGGTAGTACAGGAGCAATGCAAAGTAGGTTATAAAGCAACAATGAAATCTCTTTCTTTGCACTTTCTACCCCTACCACCCTTGGCCCCCTTGTATCTCTTCCCCAAGCACCTTACGAAGCACTGTTGAAGAGTTGTTCCCTCTCTCTCTTTCTCACTTCTCTGTTTCTCCGCTCACCCCCAGCATTACTGAGGCATAATTGACATATTATATTACACAAGTTTAAGGTGTATAGCATGATGATTTGATACAGGTGTGTATCGTAAAATGATTAACACAGTGAGGTTAGTTAGCATCTCCATCACTTCACATAATTATCATTTTTGTATGTGGTGAAAACATTTAAATCTATTCTCTTAGCAACTTTCAAGTATATAAAACAGTATTATTAGCTACATTCATCATGCTCTTCATTAGCTCCCCAGAACTTACTCTTCTTATCACTGAAAGTTTGTTCCCTTTGACCAATATTTCCCCATTTTCCCTACCTCCAGGCCTTGGCAACCACCATTGTACTTTGTTTTTATGTGTTCAGCTTTAAAGATTAATTTCACTTAGCATAACGCCCTCAAGGTCCATCCATGTTGTTGCAAATGGTAGGATTTATTTCTTTTATATCTATTTCGTTTTCTTTATCCTCTCATCTGTAGACGATGACAGGTTCTTTTCCTATCTTTGCTATTGTAAATAGTGTCGCAATGAACATGAGGGTGCAGTTCTCTTTCTGAGACGGTGTTTCATTTCCTCATAACGTACACCCGGAAGTGGGATTGCTGAATCATATTGATTCTATCGTCAGTTTTTAAAGGATCTTCTATACTGTTTTCCATCATAGTTGTACCAATTTACATTCTTACCAGCCATGCCCAAGGGTCCCCTTTTCTTCACATCCTCACCGATGCTTGTCTCTTGTCTTTGTGATAATAGCCATTGTAACAGATGTGTGGTGGTGTCTCATTGTGGTTTTGATTTGTATTTCCCTGATGATTAGTGATGTTGAGCATCTTTTCCTTTCCCTGTTTGAGCCACAGGCTTCATAGTCTCTTCACTTAGGGAAATCCTGGCCACGAATTACCTCAGTCGTTTCCTTTGCTTTTCATGACAACTTTTATTTTATTTTATTTTATTTTATTTTATTTTATTTTATTTTTATTTATTTATTTATTTATTTATTTATTTATTTATTTATTTATTTAGTTTGTTTGTTTGTTCATTTGTTGCCAGGTAAAGTGATCAAAGGAGAACACCATATTCAATATGAAATTTGAGATGCTTTCACTTCTACCTTTGATTCTGGGTCCAAGGAATAGTGTGACTTCATCTGAACCTTGACCTGTTTACAGAATCCCTTGGCTAATAATTCACGATGGATTGACTTCAACTGGGTTGTAGCATCAACTAAATGTAGAAATTAGAACTCGTTATTTTGAAAGATACCACCAGTTGTAACTTCTAGCCACAGATTCTAGAATAGGTTTTGCTCATTAGTGAAATTATCCAGTGTGGTTAAAAGGTCTTCCTTTTAACCATCATGAGATGGAGATCACAATAGCAGGTGAATTCAGTAAAACCTGTCCTTACCTTGAAGTGAAATTATGAGGCCATGCTTCTCTCTCACTCAAGTGTGGCATGAAATATTTAGACCTGGAGTTAAATAATAATAGCATTTGTAAAATCTGACTTTTTGAAAATAAGGAGTCAAAATAGTATTGGAAAATGCTGTACTAAAAATCCCATGTTTTGTGCAGTGTTGAAGATCATTGTTTTTTTTTTGCAGAGAGTGTGATATTAATTGAATTATTGCTCTCTAGTGGTGATTGTTAACAACTGACTCACTGGGACTATGTTCAAATATATTAAGAAGCTCCTTCATTTTTGGTCGCTTGATTTTTGACAAAAATGCAAGATCATTCAGTTGGGGAGGACAGTTTCTTCTCATACGGTGCTGGAAAACTGGGTATCCACATGCAAAAGAATGAAGTTGGACTCTTACCTTAATACCATATACAAGAATTAGCTCAAAATAGACCAAAGACCTAAATTTAAGAGCCAGAACTATAAAACTCTTAGACAAAAACAGAGGGAAAAATTTTCACGACATTGGATTTGGCAATGACTTCTTGGATATGACTCCAGAAGCACTGGCAACAAAAGAAAACATTGGCCTTCAACAAAATGAAAAACTTTTGAACATCAAAGGACATCATCAAGAGAGTGAAAAGACAATCCATGGAATAGGAGAAAATATTTGAAAATCAGATATCTGATAAGGAATTCATATACAGACTAAAGAATTCCTGCAACTCAACAACTACCACCACCACAACATTCATAGTAGGAATGTAAAATGGTCACAGCTGCTGTGGAAAACGGTTCGGCAGATCCTCAAAAAGTTCGGCATAGAAATGCCATATGATCTAACGATTATACTCCTAGGTATGTACGTAAAGGAATTGAAAGCAGGAACTCAAAATGGTACCTATACACCAGTGTTCATAGCAGCATTAGTCCAAATAGCTAAAAGGTGGAAGCAACCCATGTGTCTCTACAGATGAATGTGTGAACAAAATAGAGCATATACATACAATGCAATATTATTCAGCCACAAAAAGAAATGAAATTCTGATATATGCTATAATGTAGACGAACCTTGAAAATATGATGTTTGGTGAAATAAGCCAGACACAAAAGGACCAATACTGTTTGATTCCATTTATCTGAGGTACTTAGAATAGGCAAATTCATAGACACAGGGGTTACCAGGGGCTTGGGGAAGGGGAGGACACAGTTATTATTTAAAAGGTACAGAGTTTCTGTTTGGGATGATGAAAAAGTTCTGGGAACAGAGGTGATGATTGCTTAACATTGTGCATGTACTTAATGCCACTAAATTGTACACTAAATTGCCACATAATTTTAGATATGTATATTTTATATATACATATATTTTGTATATGTATTCCACATATATATGCAGGGGGGTTAAAATACTGCTGGGTAAAAAAAAAAGACTAGGTGAGAACTAAAATACAAATCTAAGTATAGAGATGGGTTAAAATTGTAGTGACTATCAGCTTTAACAGATGGTAAACATTTTCAAAGGGAAAAAAAATCCTTATTTTAGGTGTGTGCGTAATTAGTGGGATATCGGTTAGCTTTGCTAAATGGAACCGACTTGACTTTCCAAGAGAGTTTGGTGATAAGCTATTAAAACGCTGTGGACTTTTGGAGTCTGAAATGGAAGAATGGCTCTGTGTCCCTAATAATAAATACAACCACAAGCACAGAGCCAGCATATAGTCTGTGCTGAGCAAGTAACTATTGAATGACAAGCCTAACTTTACCAAAAGCCAACAGCAACATAATAACTTAAGGATTATTTATAAGTTGTGTATTGCACATTTTTTTGGTGCAATATACATTTTCCCCAGCCATATGTTTTATAAAATGGAAAAAATAATGCAAACTGGCACGCTCAAGGGCACTGGAATTCTATTCTACATTTATTGGAATTTGGGACCATGATTCTTTTAGGGATGAGAGCTGTCTGGAATTAGGATGAGACTGTTATTGTGATCGGCCAATTAACATTTCTAGGCTGCCCCTTGGAACGACCACCTATATTTGTATTGAATTTCTGTCAGGGCACATCAAGCAAACAGGAGGAGAAGGGTACAGAAGAAAAAAAATCATTCAAATTAATTTGAATGAGAGTGGAAAAGAAAAAAAAATATAGCCACTTGGTTATATTATTTTAAAGGTAACATTTTATTGATTGAGTTTATAGCAACAAAAATTTAAAAAAACATAGTAAAGAAGTACTGAATAGTGACTTGAAAAAAAAATATATATATACATTTTAAATTCCTTCAGCCTAGAGAATGTCGCTTCCTGTCTCTCTTACTTATTACTTTTAAAATTAGAAAAGCCAGGAAGAAAGCACTGTAGCATTCTGGACTGAGTCTAAAGTATTTGGTCATATTTTGACAGCAGGGTTGTAGATCTTAAACTTCATATTAATGAGTTGGCATCTTTGGATCTGTGTTCAAAATATGTAGCATCAGACATTTAGAATCATGGAATGGCTTAGGATAAGCTTTAGTGATCGACTTATTTAACAAATGTTTTAGGAATTCTAGGATGGACCAGGGTCTCTACTCGGAGAACAAGTCCTCTAGGAGCACACAGCCTAAGTTGGGGAGAGACAGCAAGGACAGAGAGTCACAATAAACTCCAGAAGTGGTGCAGTGGAACACTCCTGTCTTAGGAGGAGCAGGAGGAAGCTTTGCAGAGAAGATGGGGCAGGTGCTCTGGGGGCCTTTCATCACCTCCCCTCGCTGCTCCTCTGATTCTGTTGCTGGGGCAGTGGAGAGTTCTGACACACTGAGAGCATGGGTGTACCTCTCTGCTTTGCTGCCTGAGGGTTTCTCTGAAATACCAGGACCTGGAAGTAGGGTGCAGAACTGCCCAGGTAGTTAATGCCCTCAGGGGCAACCTTCCACTGATGGGAGAAGAAAAGTCAATAGATCAATGCCCCAGTCTCCCCACCTTTAAAGCAACAACTCTAAGAAGCTTTTTGTGTGGTTTTTAAAGGTCCTCACATTGTCTCCAGTGATCACCTCCATACCGCAGCTTTCTTTACTTCTTTTCCTTTGCTTTCTCCATCTTACCTCTTTGCTCTTCTGCTTCCTGTGATCAGTTTCCAAATAAACCACCTGCACACAAGTCCTTGATTCAGGCTTCACATACCATCACAAAGTATTTCTATAGGTTTTCAACCTATAGAAGCATCATCATCCACCTCATCTAGCAGGCTAAAAGCTGAGTGACCACTTGAACTTCATCTTCTCCTTCAGCCTCCCATGCAGTCACCACATCCCTTGAGTGAACTGCTTCCACATCACTCCAATCTGTCCCTTCTTCCTTATTCACATCTGAACCTCCCTTGTTCATCCTCTCTTACCTGGACAGTTATAAGCATCTCCAAGCTGGTATTTGAGGCCTTTGGCAGATGATTAGGTGATGAGGGGTGAAGCTCTCATGAATGGTATTAGTGCCCTTATACAAGACACCCCAGAGGGCTCTCTAGTCCCTCCCATCTGGTGAAGATTCAGTGAGAAGATGGCAGCCTGTGAACCAGGAATCGGGTCCTCAGCAGACACTGAATCTGCTGGCATCTTGCTCTTGGACTTCCTAGCTCCAGAACTGTGAGAAATAAGTGACGTTTAAGCTGTTGAATCTATGTTATTTTTGTTATAGCAGCCCAAATGGACAAAGACACCACTCAATGTGGAAGGATGTTTTGTCAGGTAAATAAAGTTGTGGAGCTCAAAGTGTAGAGGGATTTGAATGTCATATTAAGATGATGGATTCTATTAACCTGGCACTCCGTATTGCAAGTTATTACAGTTGAGAAAAAAGGTCAGAGAAGATGAGTTAGCCAGTTTAAAATACAAATCCAATTTGCTGTGGAGTGGCAATATATCATAGGTACGTGTTAAGTTACTTATTTGTGGTGGTTCTTGTTAACCTCCATTAAGAGGGTTTAAAAACTTCTCAGGGATCTTAGCATAACGCAGTTTATACCAAAAGTTATTTTTGGAGTCCTGGACTCCAAATATAGCTTTAGAAGGAGGGTCCAGGTAGCTGTCATTCATTATGAATACAGTTCCAATAAATGTGGAAAACCTGTGATAGAAATGTGTAAGTAAGTGAAATTTCTTTAGAGCACTGGCTTTCAGATTGGACTCTTGGAGCCCCACCCTCAGATGAAGCTTTTGTGAGTCAGAAGGTGTTGAGTGAGCAGGGGCAGTTTGTCAAACAGACGAAGCAGGAGTTAGCATAGCATAATTCATACAGGAGAACAGGTAGGGTGAAGCAAACACAAGGAGAGGAGTGGAGTAAAACCAAAAAATTGTGGCATGATTCAGGGGCTAGTCAAGGAATACTAGGAATTGTCCTGGGCTGGTTTCTCTGGAAGCAAAGCTTGAGACAGGGATTTGGTTATGTTGTATGTGGTTGTTGAGGGGCAGGGCATGATAGCAAACCTATGGGAGAGAGATGGAAGCTGAATAGGGAAGGGGAAAATCCAAGTGAGAACATGATTTCAGATAAACTATAGCCTCAGTCTGGTCCAGAAAGATGTCTGCCTAGGCCCTTTGAATCCTATGCTGGTCACTGGCCATCTGAAAATGGAGGGCCTGGGGGATAATCTCCTGAAATGGTTAATTTTATTGGTCAAGAACGTTTTTGGATGAGATTAACATTTCAATTCCTGAATTTTGAGTAATTTTGACCTCCATAATGTGGGTGGGCCTTGTCCAATCAGTTGAAGGCTGAAATCTGACAAAAAGACTGGCCTCCCCAGCAGCGGGGAGTTCTCTGGTAGACTGCCTTTGGACTTCATGTACACTATCTGCTCTCCTGGGCCCCAGCCTGCTACCCCATGCTCCAGATTTGGACTTGCTAGCCTCTATAACAATGTGAGCCAATGCTTTAGAATGCATTTTTTCCATTTATACATTTTATCTGTTCTATTCCTCTAGAGAATCTTGACTAAAACACAACTGGAAGTCTCTATCTCCAGGGAGGTGGCTTCCGTCTGCCAAGGGCAAGCCTCCTGCGAAGGTCACAGGAATAGCTGGTGGCTCCACACCAGCTGAGAAAGGGGATTTGGGGAAGCACTCATGTCCTTCTGGGAGCCTGCTTTTGGACACCCCTTTTATGGGGTGCTTGGGAAAATGATGCAAGAATAAAGAGTAGTGAATTACATTTATTTAGTTGCAAGTTAAATTTACAGCCCTTCACAAATCCCTCCTCAGTACTCTGTCAGTTCTTGCAAAGCTCCTTTTAGAAACATTTATTAGTGCGGCACCATAGTACGGTGATTTAAACTTTTTGCGCTTTGAAGTCAACTAGATATATGGTCACGTTCCGGCTCCCCACTTACCCGCTGGGCAACAATTACACGTGTAACTTACTTTCTGGGTTTTGAGTCCATATCTATATGACACATAATCTCAGTAACTACCTCATAGACGTGTTGTGAAGGTTAGAATGAAAATCGTGATCACACACGGAGAGCAAATAAACATCACGCACAAACACGGAACTCTTTCATGCCAGGCAGGGGGCGAAGAAACCGAAAAGCGTTATCGCGTTAAATCTCACCATAGTTTTCTAAGGGAGATACCATTCCGCGGATTTCCTAATGTGGAAACTGAGGTGCGGAAGGGTTAAAAGTCACATGCCCGGGGGTCACCAGGCTGGGAAGAGCGGGCGTTCTTCCAAGTGTCTAGTAGGAAATAAAGCTCCGTTTGGCTTCTGATAAATCGAATTCCAGACACTTCGTGGCTTGGTTGTCACGGCGGAAGCATGAGGTCCTGCCCCAGGTGTCGGGACTTACAGGCCGCGGCCGTGAGCGCGCATGGCGCTTCGGGATGTGCCGCAAAGGGTGATGGGAACATCCGGGACTCCAGCCGCCGCCATTGCGTCTTGAGGCGAACGCGGAGCGGCAGCCTTCGCTCCCGCTCTTCCCACCTACCTGCCGTTTGCCTCAAAAGGCTCGATGTTTTGGGGACGTTGGTCAGTGGAATCGAGGGCAGAACCGTGCTTCTCATCTTCGTTTTGGTGAGTCATTAGCGGCCTGCGAATCAGCGAACGTCTCTGAGGTGGAAAAGGTCGTCAACAGAAAACCTGCTCCACCTCAGGGTTTTCACAGGTTTCAATGATTTGGTCCAAATCCAGAAACTATCTGGAGACAATAAAAAGGCTGCTGAATGGTAACTGAGGAAGACGGCTGAACTCTCAGTGAGCCACTTGGATGGTACCAGAGGCATTTAATTTTCACGGTCTTGCAATAAATTTAAAGGCAAATTATAAAAGTAAGGCTCGGTTTTGGTAAGGCTCCAGTTTATGTGCTTTGGGCTTCTAACTAGCCTGTGGGGGCAGCTGGCTAAGAAAGTTGAAATTTAAAGACTTTTGCCAAGGGTCCTGCGTGAAAATTTCCAGCTTTTTGTGAAATTTCCAAAGGCGTCTCTCTGTATACTCCTAGGCCTCATATTATCCACAGGTTTGGAAAGTGGGCCGTGGCTGCTGGGAGGTAATATTTTAAAGGGCAAGTGCTAAAGTTAGGAAGCAATTCACTTTGTCTCTTATTCAGGGAAATCACTTATTCGGTCTCGGTGCTACAATTTAATTATTGCTTTAGTTTCACAATTGGGGTTTCAAGGCAGAGGGAGGCCTGAGAGGGACATGGTTTGCATGGAATAAACTCAGTAATGCCGGCAAACTTGCTGGCATATATTAAGTCCTAATAGAATAATCACTGACAGAGGAAAAAAAAAATCTGTTACAGGATGAACCACATAGTTTGTAATCCGGCATATTGGGAAATAGAGCGATCTGTGGGTCTCACTCTGGACAATAGTTGGGTTGAGGTGTCTGGATAGAATGGCTCTGAGCGAGGTGGCCTTTTGAAGGAGACTGAATGGATGTTCTGTCTACTCTGAGCGTCAGCTGACGCTCAAAAAGGCGGAGGAACAGTTTCACAGTTTCATAGTATATCAGGGTTCCGTTTTTCTAACTGGTTTCACACATCCCTCATTTGAGGTTTCAAATGGATCATTTAAGAGAGAAAATGAATGTCTGTGTTCTTGAAGGCCAATTTGGGAGTGCAGATCTGGGATTTGGGATCTCATTGGAAGGTCTGTGTTATTTAAATTTCTAAAACGAGCCCTTCTAATATGACCTCAAGCTAATGTCTGAGTCTGAGTAACGGGTTTGAGTCATTTCTTCCGACAGCGCCTACTGAGGGACTCAGGATCAAAGTATTGCTTCCCACGAATGCTGGGATTGTCAGGAAGGTAACAGATCACCCCAGACTTTTCATTGGTGAAATAGAATTCAAGCTAGTTTCAATTTTTCTGGACTTAAAAACAAACAAACAAAAAACCAACCCTTTGAGAGGTTAACAGTGTGAAAATACTGTGTGCTTGCCAGTGATTCGATTCTCTGGATGCCAGCACGCCGTGCTGCCATCTTGTCTTGTTTTCCCCTTCTTCTGCCCCCACCCACCAACTCTCACCAGACAGAACAGGTGAAGAGGTTGAGTTGTAGATCTCATTTCTCCTGTTTTGCTGCTTGTGAAGTCTGCCAACAGAATCCACCTTGACAAAGTCAAGGACTGTGCGTTTAATGTTGAACTGAGTGAATAAATTATGCATGAAATTGTGCCGGAGTCTCTAGTGTGCAGAATTGCTCCTTTTGATATGAAAGGTTAATTCAGAAAGGAGTCCAAAATAGCTGGAAATTGTGGGGATAAGTGGATAGTATTCACTGTTGTGAGCTGTTATTACTAGAAATTGCATTCCCCTCTCTGGCTTCCCTGGAGATTTCACTTTGCCAGTGAATATAAACTGTACTCAATAGAATAGCATTTAGGAGTAACAAGAGTGTATGTCCACACACAATAAAATATTCTAATGGCGTTTTAAAAAGAAGTTGTACTTTTTCATGTATATCATGCACCCTAAGGAAGAATTTCTATTGCATTTAGGTCAAGAACAAGGCATATCAAACATAATGAGTTTTGAACGTATATGTGTTACAAGGGGGCTGCCTGGGACTCTCATTTCAAAGCCTAGGCTGGTCATGCCACTGATTAGTTATGCAAGCGTGGTTTCTGATAAAGCCCAAACCATCCTTGCTTAAAGAAGGAACCACCCCAAATTGTTTTATCACTACATCTTATGTACTCAGCTTTAATATAATCTTCGGTAAATTTATGAAGCGCTTCAAACTGTTTCACTTAAATGTCCTTTTAACACACATCCTTGTATCATTTTTATGTTAGTTCATTATTTCCAGCAGAAAAACGTAGTTGTCTGGAAAGCTAAATTTTACTTAAAATACACATACACATATTTTTGGAGCTTGTTAGAGACTCCTTTTTGTGTTTCCATCACAAGGGAACAGAATTGTGCCACCAGACTGTGGAAGTTGTTTATTTTTGTCACTCTTATGTACGTTTTCAGAAACCATCTCCTTCTTAATCTCCACTGGGGACCAGTAGGTTTTTTTCTCTAATTATAAAGTGGTTTCATTTCTGACCTGGGGTAGTTTCAAATTTTAATTCCTGGCTTGTGTTTATAAACTCTTAGACTGCATTATCCTGTTGGGAACATAGAAAGGCTTCAGTCTTTTGTGTTGGTTTTAACAATTAGATATTCATTCAGTGTCTTAAAATGTATTTTGGGTCAACCAAAGATGCATTTTTGATGTTGATTTTTTCCTTGTGTGTTTCACTTATCTATATACTTCACATTAGCAGTGAAGCTTTTAAAACTCCAGATGGGTGATAGTGAGTTGCTGTAGTATTTTAAAATCTAAGAGGAGTGAACACAGTTGATAGGATTACTCTTCTTTTCAGTATTCTTTTTTTGTTGTTGCAAAATGCCTGTGTGGAAAAAGGTATAGAAATCTTGGCATAGGGAATATATTCCTACAAATTTTGCCAGATGCTGGGTTAAAATAAAGTTGCTCAAACATCAAGGTGCCTGTGGGTTTTTTAAAGTGTTATTTTGTTACTTTATGGCATTACTAAGGATCATTTAAAATGAGTAATCCTTACCCTACTCATTAATGCCAAGAGTGTTAAATTTCTTTATTCTTGCTGTCTGTGACTCATTAGTCTGTTCTGGACAGCAAATTGGCAAAATGGCCTCTTGTCACTGGAAAGTGTTCCTTCTGCACTATGAAAATATGTGGTACCTGAGGGGCTGCAAAATTTTTTTCATGCGAACCTGGACGCCCCAGGCTGCTAAAACTGAAGAATTAAGTCACAAAGCACTACAGAATTGTGCTTAACATTCTGAGGACTTGATGACAGTGGTGTCTACCCCTGTGATACTAGATTCGATGTATTTTAAAATATTTGGGGCCAAATAAAGATGCTTTTTTGGATGCACATTCAGATGCCTTCAGCAGATTAAACTGAAAAATCATTGAGTAAATGACTTTGTAGCCCTGGGACAGGTATTGAAGATAGTGAAGATGCTGAAGGTAGTGAAGGTCTGATTATAATTTACAGAATTTGGCAAAATAAACCAAATAGTAGACCTTTACATAGAGTTCCGTAACATACACATACATGCACGAATAAAACAAAAAGTGAACTTTTTTAAAGAGCTGTTCCATCTAGCATTTGCATATATTTATGTATATATAGAATAATGCATGTAATTATTTTACATAGAAATTTATAAATTATACATCTAAAACAAGTAATTTTAAACATTTTACAAAATTTGAAATCTATTTTGAATATATTATAAATATATTTTGAATATTCTTTAAAATTTTTTCTATAATTTTAAGTATAACATTTAATGTAATATTTAATTAAATATATTATTTAAATGTTATTTAAAATTATGATGGC
The DNA here is from genome assembly GCF_048564905.1 of Vicugna pacos. Classification (NCBI taxonomy): domain Eukaryota; kingdom Metazoa; phylum Chordata; class Mammalia; order Artiodactyla; family Camelidae; genus Vicugna; species Vicugna pacos. The sequence goes on from NC_133003.1 coordinate 37,854,873, forward strand.
AGAATGTTCAGTTCTCCCCCAGACATTTTTGCCAGCAAAGAATCACCTAAAGAAACAATTTAGAAGCAAATGGAGACTCTTTCCTGCAAAGTAATTAATACCTTTAAAAGCATGTTTGAAGTAACTGGTTAAGTGAGAGAATCAATCTCTTTTAAAAGCTTCCAATTCACTAGAGATCCATTCAACAGCACACACCTGCTCACCAATGGCCCAACACCCTGACACCATCAGTGTTTTCTTTATCCACCTTCCTTTTTCTTGAGGGAGGAAAAAGTAGATACATATTTCCTTTAAAATTTATACATCCTCCTCACCACCCCCCCCACCAGATCTAAAAGCATGATGCATTCAATTTTCATTATGAAGGGACTGTTAAGATTTAGAAGCCCGAGTCTAAAATTGCATGTATTAAATGCACATAAAATGAATATATTGTTTGTGAAATATTAAACACAAGTACTTTTTCCTCCAGTTGTTAAGCACAAATATGGGCTTGCCATGTAAGTGTGTTATCTTGGGAGAATGCGGGGCTTTGTATCGTTCAGATTATTTCTTTTAGCTCTACATGATCTTTTCTTCTGGTAAATTCTTTTGAGTAAAGGTAACTTTACAGAAGCATATGTAAGTTAACCAGAAATGTAAGGAAAAAGTAACACTTGCTCAGAAGTGATTTATCTTTTTAAGTATCACTTGTGGGGCTTTAGAAAGGCAGTTTTTAAAATGCAAGTGATCTTTAGGAAAAATATTATGAAAAGACTTTGTTAGTATTCTGTTGTGTTGTGCTAGCCTCCATTTCATGGGAAAGATGTTTCATTTTAGCAAGATCCTCCACAGAAAGAAAGTTAGTTTTCTTTTCTTCTGCGGCACAATTCCAATACTTTTTTCCTTTCTCCTCCCAGTGGATGAAATGATCTGAGTGGAAAACACATTTTTTGGACAGAACAAATTTACAGGTGAATGTGACCAGTGAAAACATTTGAAGGGGAAAAATGAAAATCAAATGATTGCTGCAGAACTTTTTGGTGAGCCGTTTGGAGTTCTGCCGAATGGTTATAAGGAATGACCATCTACCCCAACTGGTGAGGGAGTACATTTTAATCCTCTAATGTGCATATTGATTTTGGAAGATTTGCAGTGTGATACATGTAATAGGTATTTTTGCAGCTGGTACCAAGTGTATCCAGTACTAATATTTATTTTATTATTCATTACCTTTTTGTACTTTTAGTTTTTAAGCATAAAAGTTGATTTTTTTTAAAATTAAGTCAATTTTTTTTTTACCCTTGATCTGTTTCTAGAAAATCAGTTTCCCTACTATTTGGAAGCATAGGAGAACTATTTCTTTTTTGCTTACATTGTGTATTGGTTTTCTACTGCTGTTGTAACACAGGATCACTTGTAAACAGTATAAATTTAATATCCTACCATTCTAAGGTCTCACTGAGCTAAAATCAAGGTGTTGGCAGGGCTGTGTTCCTTTTTGGAAGCTCAAGGAGGTCATTTGTTTCCTTGTCTTTTCCAGCTTCTAGGGGTCGCCCAAGTTCCTTGGCACTTCCTCCATCATTAAAGCCAGCCATATTGCATCCCTCTGACTCTTCTTATGTAGTCAGAGCTTCCTCTGCCTCTCACCTCAGAAGGAAAAGATTCTGTTAAGAACTCATGTGACTAGGTTGGGCCAGATAATTCAAGCCAATCCCCTGTCTCAAGGCCCTTAACATGTTCAAAGTCCCCCTTTCCAAGTAAGGCAATGTAGTCACAGTTTCCAAGGATTTGGATGTAGTTATCTTTGGGGGACCATTATTCTGCCTCTGTGCATGAAAGGATGAATAAAGTTAACAGCAACAGCAGTTACTGTCATTGATTTTCTTTGATGCCTTCTTTGTGCCCTTTACAAAAGTGACCATGTACGATGCATTGTAAGCAGTCACTAAGTAGTTGTTGAGAAAATGAATGAATGGATTGATTCTTGTCTTTATTCGTCAGATGGTATTATTAGAGCATTTAGCAGAAGTGGGAAAGCACTTTGGGATCGGTTACTAGTGGAGAAGTGGAGAGGTTTAGTAGGAACTGACTGATACTTATAAGCAAATCCATGGCTTGGTGTAACATTTGCCAGAGGCATGAGGCTCCAGTAACTTAAAACTAAACATCAGGTGTTGGAATAAACTGTTCATACTCAAAAGTCAAAGTGCAAACCTGTACACCTGTTCCCTGAAGGAAACAGATAGCAGAAGGTATATAACTCCTTCAACCCTGTAAAATATACTGGGAGGGGATGAAACAGAGTTCAGCACACAGAGGGCACCTGGAGTAACCAGTGTCATGAACGATTCTTCTCAGGCCCAGTCAGTGGAATTATGAAACTTCCTTTAACTCTTGGGGTTTGATTGGCATGAATCACATGTGTCTCTTTGAGAGTTAATGGAGCACACACCTGACTTTGTCCCTGTTTCAGAGTTAGTGTCCCAAAGAGGAGAAGTCTTGAGTTTTAGGAAAAGATCTGCATTCAAATCCTGCATAGCTGGGTAACATAAGGTATATGTAAAATAGAGGTAATAATATCCAACTTATGGATTGATGGAAGGATTAGAGATATGTTTATAAGGCCTTTAGCATAGGAACTATGAATATAGTAGGCACCCAATAAGTATTATTATTACTATTATTATAAAATCTCTCAGCCAGCTTCTCATTTTGCCAGTGATGTGTTAGACAAAAGTGTTACTCATCTCACATAAGAGTTTAGGCTCTGGATTTACTCATCTATTTATTCCTTCATTTTATTTTTTTACATATTCCAAATTCCATATTGCTATTATGCCCCATGCTATGGGCTGTGAATACCATAATGAACAGAATAGTTATGGTGCTTTCAGTCTAGCGGAAGGGACAGGCCATTAAGTAAATAAATTCAAGCTCATTTCCTGGCTCCGTAACTTACCAGCTGTGTGGGTCTGGGCAGATGACTATACCTCTCTGAATCTTTACTTCCTCATCTGTAACTGAGGTTAACAGGACTTACCGTGAAATGTTGTTATAAAGATTAAATTACATAATGCTCATAAAAGTTTAGTATAGTCCTTGGCACGTAAAAGTGATTATATTATAACTTTTTTGGGGGGGAGGGATGGTATTTAAAGATGTGTACTGTTTTTGATAAGGTTAGTTACGTTCCTTAAAGGGAAAGCACCAAGTAGCATATACACTTTTAAAAAGTGAAGCTGTGTCCTCAGCTTTCCTCCTTGATTTTTTATGCTCAGTTTTTCAGAGAATACTTTTACTGCTAATACTATTGTTTTTGTCCCTACAAGTATTGATACTATTGTTATTACTACTGTGCTTAGCTTTTACTAAGTTTCTGCTCTGTGTCAGTCACTAATCTAATCACAGTACCTGCATTATGATATTTAACCCACCTCCCAGCTCCGTAGTGTGGATTAGGTGCTGCTGAAGAACCCGTTTCACTGCTAAGGAAACAGACACAAGACGGTTAAACCCTAGATCTACAACAAGAGAAGGATGGCCCAGGATTCTAACCCAGGTGGTCCAGCTGCAGTGCCCGCCATTCTTTGGAAGGAGACAGGTTGTGGGATAACTTTCCAGTGTGGTAAATTTCATGATGGAGGATAATTTGAAAATAGAAGAGGAATACAGGGCTGAGATTCCACTTCTCTGCTCTACAATAAAGGATATCACATATTTGCTCAAATATTCATTCTTTGATCAAACACTTACCAAGTGGCTACCAGGTATGGGATGCTGTTAGAAGAAATTAAGCTTGGTGTCCTGAAGGACTTCTCACTCCATTGTAGGGGCAGGAGTGACTACAAAGGGGTTGTTAAAATAGAAGGTGTTGAGGATGCTGCCTGGTCTAACAGAGGGCTTATGTATGTGGTACCTAGGAGAGTTCAGGACATTTCACCCAGCCTGAGGTGGCTGGGAAATGTTTCCTAAAAGAAATGTATCCTGAGGAAAATTGAAGATTTGCTTACCAGAGCCTTAGAAAATTATTTACTAAGATCTGTGGATGAATGTGTATCATAATGGTTAAGAGCATAGGCTTTGGAGCTAAAATGGGCTACTTTCAAACCCTGCCTCTACCATTTTCTAACTCTTTGACCTTTTTCTCAATGAGCCCTTAGTGTCATCATCTGAAGGTTGGGAACAATCAAGAGTACCTCTTTCTTTGGATAGTAGTGAAGACTACATATCAAGCTGTTGGTATAGTCCTGGGTGTAAGGTGAATATGTTAACATGATTTATTATCATCGCTCTTGTTAGTATCATCCTTGCCATCATCATCATGATCATTATCATCATTTCTTTAGAAATAATCCTAAACAGCCTGACAGGTAACAAAAGGATTTTTTTTTTCAGTTGTTGCTGAATTACTAAGAAATGTAGTACATTGGTCTTAATTTTTAGAGCTGGAAAATTTTCAGACAGTTTATAAGTCCCTGTGATCTTGTACAAATATATATATTACTGGAATTGATGTGTAGAAAGAGCACAGTTTGTTTTTACCCCAGTTGAAAATGTGCAATGACATAATGTAACCCTTTAAGATAACAGAAGCCAGCTGCCCCATTCATATTTAAATATGAGTCACCTTCCAGGGAGACTTGCAAGATTCTATGTGCCAAGCTGGAAAAGTAAAACTTGCTAGCGAGGCGGGAAAGAATAAATTCACACTTGGAAGGAGGTATTATAGGCTGGAGGCCCCATCTAGCCAATTCCTTTTTGGAGCAGAAAATGGCACCCTAGTGGCCGGAGAGGAGAACTGCAACACCATGACATCACAGTCCGTGTTATTGAAACAGGGAGCCCTCTTCACATTTGAGGAACCCTTTCCACTTGATAAGAAAGGTTTTGTATGGATGGCATATATGCCCAAGCATGAACACAGTCTGCTGTAATGACTTAAAAAACACCTGCCTTGGGAACCTCATGTGTCTTGCATTGAGTTGGCCAAACCATTTCCAGTGTCTTCTAGTTGAGCTGAGCAGCTCCCAGAAGAAGAATAAAGGCCAAATTCTTAACCATAGGGACAACAAAAGAAAGGTCTGGAACTTCAGATAAGGTCTGTCTCCAATAGTGTTTGCTGAGAACCCATCAGAAGGAGGAGGCCTGTATGTGGTGCTTGGGGACAACATTTTAAACATTAATTACATATGAAAATTGAATTGACACATAGTTGGATGAGGTTAGTAGGTTAGTTTTGACTGCTAATGAGGGCTTCCCTCATGGCTGAATCAGATTTGCTATGGCTCTGTCTCTGAACTTTTACCTGAATGATAATTCAGTGGTTTGTACTCGGTTGAATGAAAACCTGGCAGTCACATTAATATAGGCAGGTTTAGACAAGCTGTGACCTATTTCCTATTGCCTAAAGTAATCCCTGTCACTGAAAACACCCCTGCTCTCAAGGAACTGAAGTGGGCACTACTTTCATGAATAGGGTCCGATTGTTAGAGAAGGTAAAAGAGTAAGTATCAAGGTGAGGTTGAATTTTGCTTTCCAGTAAAATCTCTTGGAGGGCAATGGAGGTATGATTCCTACACTTTGACTTTTAATTCAACTTCTACCAATTTCACAGTATAATTCAAAATGTAGGTAAGGACTTCACAATGAAGGTGTTCAGAGTAACATTTAATTTAATGAAAGATTGGAAATAATATAAATACTTATAGTAAGTTATTGATTAGGTAAATTATAAGTACCTATACAATGATATATTCTTGTGGTGTTAAATAATATATATATAAAACATAACCTATAAAGATGTATACTGTATATTACTAAGTCAAAAATAAGATAATACTTCTGATTTTGATTTTGAGGTTGATCTCATTTAACTGGTCTCTTTTTGTACAGTGTTCTTTAAGAAGAAATTGTGGAATGTCTTTTCTATTTGTTATCTTTCCATTTCTATTAACTTATTCAATTTATTTTGATAGAGTTTTGCTGTTTGATTTCTTAGCTGTGTAAAAAGTGATATTTACTTTTATTAAAGAGAATTTAAAATATATAACTTATTTATTTTCTTAACTCTTAACTACTCATTCATAAGAAAAGCCAAAAAAAAAAAATAGATGGCCCACAATTTACCAATGCCCCCTTAGTAATCTGAATCTCTTGTGTACTCTTGATGGTCAGTCTAATGTCAGTGTGCCTCAGCTGCAGTATCAGGATATCAAGAAATGTATTTTGTAGAAGTCAGTGACAAAGCAGCAGCCTTCAGTCTACTCCAGCAAGAGCCATCCTAGCTCTCCTCATCCCTGTCACCCCAGTAGCTTCCTACAGTTACTGAAGAATTTGGAAGAGCAAATGATAAATGGTGTCTATTATCATAAACACTGCCTCTGTTAAATGTACATGGAGAAATATTTTATAATTTCAGTATTAAGTTTCACTTATTGCCGGTATGTTGTTATCATAGCAGCAAACATTGGTTCATTGTGGGATTCTGGGACTGCCATTCCACCTAGCACAGTTTGGTGAAAGACATTTCAGAATGGCATTCTAACATCAGTGCTGTATATGATGCTATGTACACCTATACGCAGGTGTATTAGATCAGGGTTTGTCATCCTCAGCACTATTGACATTTGAGGTTGGGTAATTCTCTATTGCAGATGGCTGTGTTACGCATTGTAGAAGGTTCAGCAGCATCCTGGGCCTCTGCTCACAAGATGTCCTTAGCACCTCTCATCCACCTCTTACTGTATTGTGAATAACCAAAAACGTCTCCAGAAATTGCCAGATGTCAGCTGGGGTAGGGGTAGGGGGCAACACTGGCTTTAGATGTATATATATATATATCTGTGTATGTATATATGTGTGTGTGTGTGTGTGTATGTTACATATACCTACAGTGTTAATGGGTGTTATATTGGTGTGGTGGGAATGTGAATAATACCCCCTCTTCTGTCTGCTTATCTTACTCTAATTTGTTTATACTGATGTGTATTACTCTTATATTTGAAAAAAGGCCCAAAGACAAAAAACTGATAATAAATGAATCAAAGCTCTGAAAAGCAGAGCATACAGCACTAAACTGCTTGTGGTCCCTGCAGTTGTAGAGTGCTCTGCCTTGTGTAGTTACTTTCATCCATACATGGCATTGTTTTGGAGACTTTTTGATTTTGTCAAGTAAGTGGATAGGGCTTATTAGCATCCTTCTTTCCAGATATAAATACTGAGGTCAAGATCAAGGTCATCCTAGTGGCTTGCTCTAGAGCTCCAGCCTCTTGAACCCAAGTTACCTGCTCCAGGACCTCTAGCCTTTTCCATGTATGACGTGGAGGCATGGCTCTAATAGTGACTAGAGTTTGTATCCCCGTGGTCAGACTCTTTAATAGGGAATTAGAATTAACAAATAGAAAAGAGAAAGGCAAGACATCTCCCCTTTAAAGACGTGAGCAGTGGTGGGGTCTCAGATGGATGACTGATTTCCTTGTCTAAGCATCCTTATGGAGTCCCAGGCCAAGTTCACATTTTCATACACAAGGAGACAAGTGTCAATTGTGGGAGTTACTTTCCATGAAGTCATTTATGTACTCAGCTTTTCTGTCCTGGATACATATTTATTTTGAGACATTTTAACAAAAATTAATTCACCTACTTCCAAGGAAAAAGACCCTTCCAGATTTCCCGTTATATTAAGTTTCTGGAATCTCTTTTTTTTTCCCCTTGGGTGCATTTCCTCTTGTTCTATTAACATAATGGGAATTAAGCATGTGCATCGACTGGTATATCTCCCCATATGCTAGGAATTTAATTTCTCAGTCTAGGTGTGTCTTGGATAAGGTACAGTAATTATTATTAGCCATTAATATCAAAGTGCACAAAAATACCCTGAGAAGTAATTATTTAATATTTCATACTCATTGCCTTTTTTTAGTTTTTAGTTTACTGTGTGCATAGTAAGCAAATTATACGTCTTCTCTTCTGCCAGTCTTAAAATTAAGCTCGTTTAATTTTGAATAGCATCTGGTTGTCAAACACACACCATTTTATTTTCTTCCATTGAGTACTGAGCATTCCAACGTATCTGAAAAGGAGTGCACATATAAGATATAGGTGAGTGTACGAGATCTTGTTTTAGATTTTAATTTTAGTTTCAATTTTAAGAGCATTAATATGTCGCCCCAGTGACTACACTTTTAATTTAACCTACTGTGCTTGCATTCTCACATTTCAGAACTGACAAATGAATGGGGAAGGAGGAAAGGCTTTATGTAGTGTTGGACTTGGCATAACTCCTTTAAAAGCAACATTACCCATCTCCAGATCTTGGAATGCATTGCTGAGAGGAGAGCCCAACACATAATTTGGTTCTCCAAATAATTCTTGAACTAATCAAATCAGTCTGCCTCATAACTCCTTCATCCCCCACCTCTTGGCTTCCTTGTCTGTTGACTTTGCATCTTCTCTGGTTCTGCCCGTGGTTTGACCCTAAAATTGGAGCATTTGTCTTCAGGGTTGTTCCTTTCTGTTCTGTCTGTGACTTATTGAAGTCTGAAAAGCTAAATCATGAGTGTGGTCACCACTTACAACATCATTAACCTCAAAGCTATAGGATGGGGTCCAAGTATCCAAATTTCTATTATCTTAGATTTAGGATTGTAGACTCATTTGTGGCTGAGAGCCAGACAGGTGATGTAAATGTGTGGATTGTGTAGTGGGCAGGACAATAGGGAGTGGTGAGGAGTGGGGTGGACTGCAGGGTGCAAGACCTGCATAAAAGGGAAAGTGGCTACGTCATTTCTGCTCAGTGTTGCTTTTCCAGAATGTTTACCCAGAGTTGCTAGATATTTTTGTTAAGAGAGAAAGAAGTCAGAAACCTAGAGTTGGTTGAAATAGCTCTGTTTTCAAATGTGACAATAAATTACTGATTTTTAAAAATGCTATTGCATATCTATCAGAATTTTGAATGGAGTGGGTATTTGATGATGTTGAGGAATTAGTGTTCATTTTTTGGGGTGTGCTGTTGGTATTATAGTTAGGTTTTTTTTTTTTAAGTGACCTTATGTTTTTAAAATATTGACTGAAATCTTTACAGATGAATGATGCAGTGTTGGAGATTTGTTTCAAAATGATCCAAGGGTTAGGGCAGGGAAGTGGATATAAATGAAACAAGGGGTATGAGTGAAATGACACTGACTGTGGATTGATAATTACTGAAGCTGGATGATGAATGAATACATGCATATCTAAATTTGTATACGTGTGATGTTTTTGTAATAAAGAGTTTAAAAAAAAAACAACCCATGGCCATAGGTTAGATTTACCTCAGGCTATGAGAGTCATCTTTTATTGTGATTTTTTTCTATATATGCCCCAATACATTTATATTTTCAGTCTGTGCTATATTTGGTTCTGGTATTTTTAAAAGTTTATCATTAATGCACCAATGTAACACTGTGTGAGCTGTCTCTCATTCCACAGTTCTTGAGCTTTTTTGAACAGGTGCTTATTCATGCCATTTATTTTGTACATTTTTCAACCTCCAATTGTATTCCCTTGAGCTTTCATCATTCCAGAAGATTTTGAGTTCTTCGTTATTCTCTCATATGAAAATTCTCAGATTTATTAATCTGTATTTCCGAGGCTTTTCGTGGAACTTACCTCTAGTGATCCATTGTGTCCTTTCGAAGACATATGCGATTTTGCACAAATTCCAAATGTGTCATATGTTGGAAAAAGAAGGATCAGTTTTCCTTTTAATTTTGTCACCTTTCTCACCTATTTTTACCTTCTTTTCTATCAGGATTTGAATCTGCCTATTTATTTCTCACCCTGTGGACCATGAGCTCTTTGAGAACAGTTATGGTTTGTGGATACCCTTTCATTTATTCAGAGGTATTTATTGAGCCCTTTACTCTGTGGCAGTTTTTTTCATCTGATGTCTTCTTGCTACTTCAAATCCACTTCTTTCTTGATGAAAGTGAGGTTGTCTTACTCCTGTGAAAGAGGAGTGTAACATTCCAATTATCTTTTGCATACTTTCTGTTTTCTTATTGTCAGGTTTGTAGACTGATCTAGAGCCTCATTTACTGATTATTTTCATACTTTTTTTTTCTTCTTCTTAAGAAATCTCACAGTGACAGACAAAGGGGTCCTTGGGATCCCTATTGCTTTTGACCAATTTCAGATTTTACGACTTGACAGGCTCTCTTCCTTTGTTCTTTTATTCAGCAAAGATTTTTTTGAACACCTGCTGTATGTCAGGCAGTGGTCTAGGCTGTGAGGATCTAGTAGTAAACAAAACACAAAAATTCCTGCCTTAAATTAATGAGGAATATGAATTAAAATGATTTCAACAATAGAAAGAAGAATTTAGTAGCTTCTTAAAAGCTGTATTAGTTCATCAACAATTATTTCTTGTTTCAGGTTTTCTACTTTTGTTTTCTGTTTGAATTTGTTTATTTAGAGAGAACTCTGCCCTCTTTTCCTTTTTAAAAAAGCTATTTGGTGTTTTATATGTGGTCCTTCTCTCCATTAAAAATGTTAATGAATATATACTGTGTAGGTAGAAAATAATAAAATAAAGTCAAATGATATTAAAATTCATAGCATATCTATAAAAATGTTTATATTTCACATCTGACACTTATTTAGGTGTTAAGATAGAGTGTTATTTAACTTAATAAAAGATCCTCATTCTTGCTAGAACATAAACAGCCTTAAGCCATGTATTCATCCCACTGTGAGTATTAGGCAGTGTTCAGTCCTCATCAGTTGCATGTGCTTTTCCTATGACAGGAGGCCGTATTTTGACGCCAAAGTTAACTGGTGTTATGTTGGGGAAGAAAAAAAAGCCTTATCTATATAAACGAACTAGTTTAAAAATACTATGGCTTTTAGTCAACTAATCAGCTATGAAAGTAGCTGCATCCAGAGAAAACATTTAGCTGTAAGAAATATCTAATCTGTTTGTGTCCTAAAAAAAGGCAGGCTGGAATTTACTGTTGTGATAGCCAGAGATCTGTGCCAAGAGAAAGAGACATGGCTTCTTAATACTCCTACTAAATGACATCAGAGCGCCTCCTTTCTATTATTTTGTCTCACAACGACCCTGCCCAACTTTTAGTTGAGCAAGAATGCAGAATAAATTTTATTGGTGATTTGTAATTTTCTCTTGGGGAGGGGAAAAGGATGACTGTGAGTTCTTCAGGCCCTTCTTCTCTGTCTTTCCTCCTCCCATCGCTCTCTCTTGTTGAATGTTTATTTATCTTCTTTCTAAGGTTATCTGATCCTAAAAGGGTGGAATATTTTAAATTCATTTTAAAAGAATGTTTCCATATACATTTTCAAAATTTTGGATTATTCCTGTAGGACTTAACACAACACTAAAACTTTGGCATCTGTAGGCATTATTGAACGAAGAATTGTCTTTGCCTTGTTTGAGGATATTTAGTTTTGAAATAACAGCATTAGAGTCTTTTGAAAATAACAGAACACGAACAGAAAATTATTTCCCTTGGAAAAAACTGGAGCTAATTTTTCCTTTGGCTGATTTGGTGCTGAAATCACACATTCGTATAAATGCCAAGCTATACATATGCATATACATATGTATATGGATGAGCACGTGTGTGTGTGTGTGTGTGTGTGTGTAAAACTCCACTGTACAATCATGCTATAAATTGGAGAATTTGTCTTTTTAAATTAACACTCATTCATATACAGGTCAGGAAGTAATGCAGAACGTTGGTGTTGCAAGCACACTTCATCCAAGATTTCAATTAATTAAGTTTCACAATTCCCCCATGCAGTGGGCAAATACTGTCATTATCTCTGCTTTATTGATGGGAAATTTGAGAGTAAAATCTTGTTCAAGGTCAAACAAAATCCAGAGCCTCAGAGCCAGAGTGAAAGGGAAATTCGAGACATTTATTTGATATTTCAATTTAAGATCAGTATTGGTTGAGTGAATGAAATACACATATAAAAAACTGGGGCTCTGAATTGGTCAGGATATTTCTTGTTTTTTCCTTTAGAGAAAAATGCTCTCTAACCCATGAATTCAGTTGAATTTCATTCATGCTCAAGAGAGTTGATGAGGAAAGGCAGGTTTACAGACATAAATAGAGGGAGTTGCGGCTTGTACTGCACAGGAGGAACAAGAGATGGATGAAGACTATTCTCTCCACCCAGTTTGTGGAATGTGAAAGGGTCTCACTACCAGGGCTTGAACTCTGTAGCATGAAGCTGGTTTCTGCTTGACATGAATTTGAACCTACAGTTCTAGTTTGCCTCCGTTTTGGTGCAAAGTCCAACTAACTCAGAAGAGATTTGGATATTTAGAATCACCAGATTTAATGAAAAGATGTCCTTGAAATTCCAAGAGCAATGGAGAAAATGACAGGTTTATACCCTTTGAACTATACTGCCTGTCCTGGGTCCAGATCCAGTCTCAGTCCAAAAACTCTGGGCTGACTTTGTGGCCACAGGACTGAGAAGTTAGAATTTTGTTTAAATGGATATTAGGTAACCAATCTTGTTATCACTTAACTTTCCAATCATCAAGAAATGGGTCACCCCTCGAAAGTATTCTTGTCCAGAATTCTTTTCTGATTACGTTCTCTCATTTCTTTCTCTATAGTTATAGAAGACCTGCATTCACTGAGCACTTGCTGATTACCAGCAACTTCCCAGCAATTAACATCATCATGTATGTCTCTCAATAGGTAAGTTCTATTTTTTTTTTAGTTGAAGAATAGTTGATTTACAATGTTGTGTTAGTTTCTGGTGTGTATCGTAGTGGTTCAGTTACACACATATGTATTCTTTTTCATATTCTTTTTCACTATAAGTTATTACAAGCTACTGAATATAGTTCTCTGTGCTATACAGTAGGACTTTATTGTTGATTTTATATATAGAAGTTTATATCTGCTAGAAACCAAGGCAGAGAGAATAAATAATTGACTAAGAGCCCACAGCTGTCATGAGGTAGAATACAGATTTGGATCTGACTTGTAGAACTCCAAACCCTAAGCTTATAGGTATTTTTACTACCCTTGACATCAGACGGATGTTAATGTACCCATTTTATGGATTGAGGAAATTCACAACTCTATATATTTTTATAACAAAGAACTCATTCCACCAGACCACAGACTTGTAGGATGATAAAAATGTGTGCTGCTGGAAGGTTCTTATATACATTATTTGTAAAGTGACATATTTATTGTACAAGTAAATAATAATTGAACTTGAATCAATAGAAATTTAATTTTAAGATACGGGAAGAAAACATTAGGTAAGCATTTTAGACAGCATAAATTCAAAATTTGGTTTCCAAGATTCCATTTGGTTATGGAAAGCTTTTCAGCCATTTTACTCATTTTACCTGCAAATACTTTGAACTATCACCTGTATACTTATTATTAAAGGTGGTAATAAAAAAAAAACCTTGAAGATAGAGACTCTCTTGAAGATCTTGAATTTCGTTGGTGATCGTGATCTATATGGAAACTGATGAGTAACAAGCACTGAGAAGCGCTGTCTAGATTTATAGGAGAAGAAAGGTCATTGTCAGTTGGTGTGTGTTAGGGATGTCTTCATGGATATCATTTATCAATTTATCCTGAGCTGCATCTGAAAGGAAAAAGAGACTAGGGATTTGCTAGAATTTGATGAGGGGGAGATCTGTTATTGGAAGGTTGATTAGCTTGTGCCCTCTCCATGTCGGGCACTGTGTTAGGAGCCTGTGATGATGACACACAGGTCTGTGCCCTCATGGATGGTACAGCCCAGAAGAGAAACCAACATTAAATGAGTGATTATAATAATAAGTCTGTGCTGTGAGAACCTAGAGTAAGGGAATTTGTCCTAGCACAGGACTCAAGGAGGCAAAACCTCTTGGGGGAAGTGCTTTTCCTCTGATAAGAGATCAAAAAGTCAAGAGATGTGTTAACTCTTTATAATTCATACACAATAACTTTTCATCAGTGGCCAGCCTTCCTCAGTCACTCTGGCTGTTTCTCAGCAAACTCTTCTGCTGCCTATTGATGAAGATCTAGAGAGTTCAAGTTAAGTTGAAGGTTATCCTGAGAGAAATGAGGGCTCAGCTGTTTCCATCGCATCCTGTTTGGTAGTCACAACTAGGGGTAGATGCTACTGATACCTAGTGCATAGGGGCCAGAAATGCTACTAAAAATCCTGCAATGCACAGGACAGTCTTTCTTTCCCCTCACCTCAAAAAAAAATTATCTGACCCCAAATGTCTGTAGTTCTGACACTGAGAAACTCTGATCTACATACATGAAAATTTGGGCAGCATTTGGAAATTGGGTCATTCACACTTTCAGAAGCTTAGGGTATGCACAGATATGGAAGAGCATTTCAGTTGGAAAGAAATACTGGGCTGTTGTGACGGTGTGATGATGCCTTATCATGAAGCCTAATGGATGCAGGTTGGCTGAAGTTGTTTGTACTTATGTGAATAAGTAATGATGAAAGTCATTACAAGTTTCTGGGCCGAGTCTGAAGTGGGTGGCAGAAAAGAACTATATTTTAGAAAGATGAGTCCAGTGATATGTGTAGCATGAGAAGAACAGGGAGGGAGTGGAGGTGGGGATATTATCTCAGAGGTGTAGATTGGAAGTCACGAGAGCTTCAACTAGGGATGATGACAGTGGAGATAGGTCAAAAAGAAGGATGTATGCAAGTCACTGCAGGGGATATGACTTTTGGATGTGACTTCTGGAAGGTTGAGTAAAGGAAAGAGGGAAGCCATTTCCAAGGTGAGGACTTCGGCCCTGGCAGTGGTATCCAGAACAGATAGGCACAGCAAGGAGGAGGGGGGTGGGGGAAAGAAAATGAATTTGGGTTTGGGCATGTTGTGGTCCAGATGCTGGCAAGACCTTCCAGTTGAGACCACTTCCCTCTCTGGTAAATACAATTGGAAGTCAGGCACTCAGAGCCATGACCAGGTCTGAGGACCACGCTCACATCTTTCCTCTAAGCCCGGGGTCCTAAATTGGCAACCTGTGGGTCCCATCTGCACTACAGATGTGTTTTGTTTGGCTCACATTAGTGTTTTAAAATTCTTTAAAATTTCTTACAACATACACATTGAGAGACTGTATTTAGAAACCTGTCTTTTTAGCTTTTCTTGAAATATCAGAGCATCTGGCAATTCTGGGTTCTTGTTTTGGCCTGGCAGCCGCCTGAGCTGAGGCTCAGCTGTCCCCTTTAGACAGGGCACGATGCCTCCAGATTGCCACCCCTCTACCACTCCCTCCTCGTTTCATCTGGCCAGGCCACCGTGCACATTTACTACTTGTGGCAAATCTGAGTCTGCAGTCCCTGTTGTAGGCTATGATTGAATTATTTACGTATCTTTGAAAAGAACCTTTCTGGAGACTGGCTCCATCAATCTCTGCTGATTACCATGCTCTTCCTACCTATACTCTCTCACTGTGCCTTATTTCTGTAGCATCTCCCTTTACTCTCTCTAGACTGACTTTCTTTGGCTGTGGATAGTGACCAGGTCAGCCTTAACTGGCAAAATCCTCACTTGATCCTGCCACCTCCTAAGATCCTTTGCTCTTGAACAAAATCATTTTGATGACTGAATGAATGATTATACCAGTGAAGGAAACTACTGCTTACTATTTATTCCTTTGGAACCTTCATATTGTTGTTAGCTCTCTAAACGTGTTTTGTCTTTTCCAACCTGCTTTTCCCATCTAGTTTCCTCGAATTGCCCTCTGAACCTTATAGCTATTTACCTCCACTGGTTTCCTCGCTCTTCTTTGAGAAGGGAGCACGTGCTCTCAGCAGCAGCATTCATGGTTGGCCTGGAGGTTAGCCCTTCCCATGGTCCCACTGGCTCTTCTTACTTTCTCTGGGCAGGATCTGTTTGTTTGCTTCCTCTGCGAATGCAGCGTCAAGCAGGTAAGTCCCTCAGCTCTACCTTCCCCTGAAGAGGTTTTTATCCTGCGTCTCTTCTAGAGGGAAATGATAGAGCTGGCCCTGCACTTGCCTCTCTCTGAGCTTTTTATTAAACTTGTCCCATTCCTCCAGAAACCCCCTCTGTCATCCTTTCTGAGAATCTAATCCTTATCATGGAAGATAGTACAAGCAAGGTGGTTCTGAGCATGGGCTGTGGAGTCGAGCTGAGCTAAGATTGAGTCTTAATCTCTTCCACTCCATTGCCAGGATACTCGTCAGCAAGATGAGGTGGTTTTGAGGATTAATTAAGGTAATATTTGTTAGGACTTAGCACAGTGCCTTGCATTTTTTAAGCATCAGTAATGGCAACATCATCACTGTTCTTCAAGATTCAAGGCCCACTGTCTGGAATAAATCTTTTCCACCAAGGTCAATCCTCAGATCTCTCCTTGAATCATTTCTGGTCTAGGCTCTTCAGAATTCACCCATTTTACAGTGCATCATTGTATGGATAGGTTGTGAGCTTTCAGAGGGCCAACCTCTTTGGGCCCCAATCAGTGTATTGTAAATGCCAAATATATACAGGGCTTTCCATGAATACTTGTGGGATCAAAAATTATTTAAGACTGTGAAACACAAAGCAGTTTTAAAAGACAGTTCCACCACCTTTTCATTTAATTAGAAGGCAGACGTTTCTTATTTCTCATCGATCTGTTATGCTGTCTGAAAATAGGAGTAATAAAGTATACCAAGTGCTAAACCAGCAGACGTTCTTAGAAAATTGGAACTTTACCCTTTAATTAAGAACTTGTAGTTCAGTATTTGGCCAGAAGATGGTGCAGTGTTCAAGGGATCCTTCTCCCTGAAAGTCAAAACTCTTGATTTTAAAGGAATGAAATTGCCATCCAACCAAGTCTATAAAGAAATAGAAGAAAGTGAGGCCAGTTCAGCTTTGACACCATCCTAGGGCTTAGCAAGTGTCATGCTTTCATGTAGGTTCTTACTTCCTACTGCCTAGCATAATGAGCTGGCGGATTCTTCTAATTAGCTACATATTATTGTACATCAGAGTGAGGGCATGCTTCCTGTACATTCTTATTTGTGTTTTGTCAGCCAAAGGAAGAAAGCTGTTAGAGGCAGGAGCAGATGTAAGAAAGGCACAAAACATACCAAGAAGTCATGGTCCTTCTTTATCACTATATAAGTCATTCTACTTTGCATGTTTTTATTCTGATATTAGTAAAAATCCTTCAAGTCAATATGTCTGACTGCAGAAATCTTTTGTGTGAGTGTCCTGTGTGCTATGTGTACAGTGTGTAGGTATCATAATTTCCTTTATCCCTGAAAACATCAAATGAGTAGGCTTTTAATGTTACAACATCCAATGTAGGAAATAAACTGACATCATCTCATGACTAGTATATCCAGTAATGTTCCCTGCCCAGTAAATAACATCACAATTGTTCGAGTTTCCTGTTGACATTGATTGGAAACAAATTTTTAAAAACAGTCTCAAAGTTGGTGCTGCTCAGCCATCTTCTTTTAAGTTTGTGTATTGTACTTGCTCCATTTTTTTTTTTACCATGTAAAGTCTTCTGAAAATTGAAAACTAATTTATTATCATGTAGTTATTAGCACAATCACAAAAGAGGTCACCGGTCTTTCCTTTAATTTCTGTCACAGGCTGCAGGCCGTATTATGCTAAATCAAGGATACGGGGAGATAATTAACGTAGCAACTCTGGCAAGTTTAATAGGTGAGTGATGAACGTTGAGAGTTGGGTTTCAAAATTCATGTCTTAATTACCACCGGCCTGCATGCAATGATGGGGCTGTGCTCCCGCACGAGTATTGTGGTTATCCTTTATCAGGCCAAAGGTTTTGTGAGTTGTCTGTAAAACTGCGATTAGATTGAGACACTTCACTGCAAGAGGGGGGGAAGTGTCCTATGTTCTGTTTATAAAACTGAGCAATCTTAAGTCATTCCAGAAGAATCCACCCTACCATAGCAACAGTTCTCACCTGGGGAGATGTTGTTGTCTTGGGGATATTTGGCAAGGTCTAAAGACATTTTTGGTTCTATTAGTGGGAGAGGTGAGGGATGCTGCTAAACATCTTGCAGTGCACCACAGAACCCCCATGACAAAAATTGGCCCAAAATGCCAGGAGTGCTGAGGTTGAGAAGAACTGCCCCGGAACCATCCACCGTATGGGTACTTGTTTCTCACCGCTGGTTGCCAACAGGTGTCACCACAGGCCCTGTTCTCTTTGCAGCCTTGTCAGAGAGAGTCCATAAACCCTTCTAACATATGGAACGAAATCCCCACTGCAGAGCTTTTGTGGAAGGCAGTTACATGCTGGTGAGCTGAGGCCTGTGTAACCAAAATTGATCAATTACACAAATTAAGCAGAGCCCTTGAGGAATTTATTTTATTGGTCTGGACATCTGTTGCAGTATTGTCCAAATCCAAAACTCAAATGGTGCCTCGGGTTGCCAAGTTAGGCAAGAAAATCTAGTAGCTATAAAAGTACAACTGAAAACCCTATATTAATATCACGTCCATCTGCTGAATGTTACATAAATATGCAGACTTTTTATTTTCCTTGGGAATAACATTTATTTTTACTGTGCCCAGTTTGACATTCTTATGACATTCTGTTCAGTTTATTACACTGTAACTTTAAATGTTTCTTCAAAAATGCATTTATAATGTTGTGGTTAATCTTTTTTCAAGGGTCTGTACCACCTGTTTAACTTGTAGTTAAATAGAGAAGTCCTTTTTCTTATAGGAAGAATGGGAAATCTTTGGACAAAGAGGCTCAGAAAAGATTTTGAGTAACACTTGTGTAGTGTAAAGGGAAATTATATAACAGCCATGAATACTAATATTCCATCCTGCTCTTTTACAAGTTGAAATGTAATCTCCATTTTAAACTAAATTAGCATCATTTCCAAACAGAGTATCATATTTATATCAGATTTATACAACCACATCAGATTACTATTAACATGTAAAATAGTCTCTTTTATGCTGTGGGTAAAAAATAGATTGAAGGGAATGATTTGATTTCCACTGTAATGTCAGGGATTTAAATTAGTCTGAGTGGACATGTTGAGGTTGCGAGTTGCTCTCATATCGAAGAAACAGCAGGTAGGGGCAGCTTTACCTTAAGAACCTGTTGTGATCCTGGCACGAAGAAAACCTTGCAGTTATAAAAGTACATCTGAAAATCATGATGTTTCTATCATGTCCATCTGCCGAATGTTAAATAAATATGTTGGTTGGTTATTTAAATATGTTGAGTGGTTAAGCCAACTGGAAAATTATAGGATATGTGTAGGAAAACTTAGAGGACATTTTTGCCCATTTTTTTTTCCTTTTCCCCCTCTTCATTCTCATTTTGCATATTCAGTGAAACACTTTTTTAAGAGTCAATTAGGGAATGGATTGTAGTCTAATAATAAGGTAAGCCAGGATGGTCCGGGAAACTTAAAAAGGAAAAAGACTAAGCAACAACAACAAAGCAAACAGAACTTGGCACAGGCTCCAGGGAGACTTCCTTATGGTATTTTCTATATGGTATTTATGTGTGTGTGTGTGTGTCTGTGTATATATATGTGTATATATATATATATATATATACATATATATATATATATATAATTTTATGAAACATTTCAATAATACAAGCCAAAAAGAATAGTAAAAATAAATGCAATTTTCTTTATTTTAAATGAACGTATATTGACCCGGAATTAGAAGGATGTGAGACTCAAGAAAAGGGTACCAAGGGTGTTTCTTTCTTTACTGGAAAGTCATGATTAATTGACTGTCATCTGTAACAGAATTCTTGTCCCCCCCCCCAGTTTTTGAACTAAAGAAGGGAGGGTTATCTGGATAAATCCCAAATAAATTCACGTTTAGGGAAACACACGTCCAGTGTTAAAGAAGATAAATTTTCAGAGAAATGGAGGAGCTGTCTGATGGTCTGAAATGGCCATGAAGGCGAGAGAGGCCAGTTACTTGCCATTTATGTGAGGTTGACTAATCCTATTTGAAATAAAGGCAGATACTTTTTATAGTTACATGTGTACTGGAAAAAGAATTGCATAATTGAAGTATATAGCATCACCTGCAAGGAATTTTCATGCTGGAGGTCGCCTGATAAAAATGGGATAGTAACTTACTGAGGTAGGATGGCATAAAAGAGCATCCTCCAGCTCTGACTTTACTGCTGTCAGCCCTGTTGTTTTGGGGAAATCGTTCATTCCATTGGTCAAATAACCAATATGGAAACTGTCCCAAGAACTTTCTTTTCCCCAGTGGTGGGGAAAAAAGTCCATAAAAAGGTATCCATAGCTCAGAATTCAGCTATACCAGTATCCAGGGACCCTTGTGATTTATATTCAAGCACCCAGTTACATGGATGGATGGTTGAGCAGAAGAGGTAACTTGCTTTTGGAGATATTGACTGTAACTGGCCTAACTAAGAATAACTCTTTGGTTCCTAATAGTCTTCAAACCAACAGGCATTTTCTTTTCCTATTATAGAACTGCTGTGTTTATTGAAGTCTATCTTTAGACTCTTGATGTAATTTCTGAATCACCATCCATTTCTGAGGCCACAAGATATTTAAAAATAAGATAAGAAATATTGACTGAGACTCCCCGAAGCCTGCAAGGGAAATGAAGATACCACAGCAGAAGTTTACTGTGGAATTTCTCTCCTGTAGTTCCCGCACATTGAAAATGACATGATCTATCCCAAGAAATAACTTAAAGCCTGATCCATTCAAACAGCTCCAAGTGATTTATCAGAAATGTGCTTGTTTGGAAGGTTGAGCAGGACTGCTTATGGGAGGTGGTGGGGTTAACTACCAAAATTGTGCATAACTTGGATCCTGTGTATGGCAATTAATCAAGAAATTATATTCTTTGACTTTCTAACAACCCACACAGAGTGCTGCATTTGTGGCGTGTTTAAAAAGAGAGTGAGGGAGATGAAATATTTCTTCTAATAAAATGCTAATGGTTTTGTTTTGGAGAAAAAATACTGAATTATTGTGGTGTTGGATTTATCTGTATGAGGGTTTCACGAGTTACAGTCGATAAAGACATGACAGAAAACCAACTATTTCCTGATTGCAATTTTCCAGTCGTCCAAATGACTTTAGGATTGTGGCGAGACCCCTTTGTGAGGAAGAGGTGAGAGCTCAGGAATAAATGTTACAGAGCACCGTGGCATCCAAGGCCATGTCTGTGGTAGTTCTTCAGTTTTCAAGAGTCTTATTTAACCAGTAGCATATTGGAATATGTTAATAAAGACAGGGAAGTGTTATCATTTATTTGTGGTGTCCTGCATCAGTGGAACTTGCACCTCCTTAGTTCCTCTAGGACTGGAGCGTTCCCAGCAAGGGTGACTGGGCTTTGGAATTTGGAACTTACCCTGGAGGGTTACTTTTACAAATTCACCTTCTGACAACTTAGAGAGGTAGCATAATCATAAAAGGAAAAAGTTTTCAGCAACCAAAGTGGCTCTGTAAATGTCTCTTTCATTCCTGGGATCCTTTGTGATACGGTTCAAATGGTGAGTTTTATTTTTCAATCGTTAGCTTTTTAAAAGTTACCATTTAACAAACCTTGATGGAGCATCATCTCCTTAGTGCTGACATAAGGTAGGAGACAGAAAGCTGGAATAATACCTGACTTTTGCCTATCAGGATCTCACAGTGCAGTAAAATAGAGTTAGAAGAAATACTTGTAACGTGGTGTTAGATACAACACTTTCAAAAAAAGCTTACTCTTCCTGGTTTTGCATCATGATTCTCTCATACAGATGAGGGAGCTGGGGCTTGGAGAGAGGGTGGATCGAGTAGTTAACAGAGGAGGGGCCAGCATTTAAAGGAAACTGTGTGGCTCAGACTTCCTCTTCCTTATCCTTCACTCACTCACTATAGTGGGAGCATGTATGAAGCATGACACTAGGTACCAGCTGACCTAGATAAAGTACTCTCTGACTGTTAGGTTCTTTGCCCATTTCTTCGCTTAACCCTCACAGCAACCCCGTGCAGTCAATATTCTTATCATCCCCCTTTTACAGGTCAGCAAACTGAAGCTTTGAGAGTTTAAGCAACTTGACTAAATCAGGCAGGTAGGTTCAGAGAAGCAATCTGAATATAGGCTCTTAACCACTCAATCTGACTTCTGTGAGATGTGAGGGAGACACTGTTTCTACCTGGAAGGTGGATAGGTATAGAGTTTGGGGCAAAGAAAGGATAAGGCAATCAGAGACAGTTCAAGACATGCTCTTGATCAGAACTTGGAAGATGATAATACTGAACCACACTTCCCTCTAATCTGAGTCAGTTGAAGGATGTATTTCTGAACCTTTCAGCAGTTTCTTTGAGAATTGTAGATCTAAATTTTAGAATCTCTTTGATTCCTTGCACTGTGAAAGTCCAACACAGTGTCTGGGAATTCAGACTTATAAAACCGGTAGAGAGGTAATTTTTTTCTTTTACTTTTGAAATCATTGTAGATATGTAAGAAGTTGTAAAAACAGCAGAGAGGTAACGCATACCCTTAACCCAGCTTCCCCTGATGATAACATTTTACATAACCATAGTACCCTTCGAAAGTGAGAAACTGACTTTCACAAAATACTATTGAGACTATAGACCTTACATGATTTTGTCGTCTTTTTGATGCACACTGTTGTTTTATATAGTTCTGTAAAATTTCATCACATGTATAGACTTGTGTGACTGCCAGGAGTTAGTGCTTTTTAAGGCTGGCACAAAGAAAAAGGGAAATACAAAGTGTTTTGAACCATCAGTTGTTTCTTGGTATGACATTGTTATGTTTATGGGTTATTTTGTCACATAGTCTACCCTTTTAAAATAAATCATGTTTTAATTGAATTTTAGTGTGAATTTTAGCAAAAAGATTGCACTTTATAGAAAATGATTCCCCTCAGAGGGTATAGAGTGATTCCATTAAAAAAAACAAGGTTCCCATACATGTGTGGCCTAAAGCATACTTATTAGATTTAATTGCTAAACATTTACAGATCGAAGTGACAGACTCTTGATTTTTCTGCATATTTCAAACAATGAGCAGTGAATACTTTTGAGGTTTGTATTAAAGGACAT
The DNA here is from genome assembly GCF_048564905.1 of Vicugna pacos. NCBI lineage: Eukaryota > Metazoa > Chordata > Mammalia > Artiodactyla > Camelidae > Vicugna > Vicugna pacos. The sequence continues at coordinate 37,877,934 of NC_133003.1, forward strand.
GGCCTTATATTTAACATGGTACTGTTCATTGTAATTCTGTGCTTTTTATTTTGTAGCTCTTTTTTTCTCAGAAGGATATGCAGGTTAAAAACCCAAGTTTTCAGTGTGTTCCCCAAAGCCCTAGACACAAGAGCTTAAAAAGGGGTTAAATTTTAATGAAAACATACCCTCTCATCACTGTGCTTTAAATTGTAATTTTAAAAGCCAATCATTTTCTTTTTTGACTGACATGTGGCATTTTGGAGAAATTTTTTAATCTTCAAAGTCTGTAAAAGATGAATTTGGGGGGTTTGTAGGTACTGTATTTAGAACAGGGGGAAAAAGGATGGCTCAGAGTGAAGGGGTTACATTAAAATCGTTTGTAATTATGCATCACAAAGAGACACAATCACAGAACATCCGTTGATACGTACATCTGTACATCTGTGCTTCTGCCTCTGACCTCAGCTTTCTGGTTTCTGTCTCCTTTCTTTACAAAATCTGTAGTTATTTGTAGATACACACATTAGAGAGGAAATTGGGGCAAATGACTTAGGAATGTGCTAATTAATTCTTGCTATGTCCTGTGAACCGAGAAAAAGATGTGAAAGGTTGTCTGCATATACATATACACTGTATATTTTTTTTTCTACACTGTTTTTCTTCTGAAGGAAAGTTATGTTGGTTTTTTTTCCTCCTCCTTACGCTCTCATGCACAGTGACAGCTAGCAGCATCTAAAGTGCTGACATTTTGACTTAGAGATGTGATAAAGAGAAACATGCTCGGCATTTTCTGTAAGTAACTGTGGTTCCTGTTTCAAGAGAACACATGTAATCAGATACCTGTTCTTCAGTTTCTTAATGTAAGCATCACAATTTCTAATGAGCCGGTAGTTTGCATCTATTGTTATTTTGTCTTTAGTTTTCAGTGATGATCAATCACCCTTTGCTAAACAAAGATATGTAATCTAGCTCGGGATACTGGTGGATTTTTTTTTTTAAAGGTGTTAACATTTGATAATAGGTTTTCCAAGAGCTTGAAGGGTAGCTTTTAACATTTCTTTTCCAACTGAAGTATTTCCTGAGTTCTGTCCAAGCCATCTATAGTTAAAGAAAAGGCTTTTTGACATTTAATAGACAATGTTGTGGCTTTTTCCTCTTTTTCAGACAAATGTATAGGCATTTAAACAGCCACATTGTACTATCGTAATTCAGACACCGTGCAGAAGTGGCAATTATAGGGTGACTTGTGTCAAAGATAGTCAAGATAAATTGCATTTTACCTAATTTTTAAAAACTTTCAAAGGTACCTCTCTATTTCCTCTCTCTCTGTCTCTTTCTTTCTTTTAAATACTAAGTAAACGCTTTGCATTTTCACATTTTATCCAAGTTGTCCCAGGTTTTCTTTGGGTTTAGCAAAAGTCCAAATGGATTACCCAGAGCACAACAATCAGTGAGGACTAAGGTGTTCCACATTCCTAAAATGAAAACAAAACAGATGTTCAGGACGTTCTGTTTTGCTCTGGCTACCAGCTTGGCTGCTTGCTCGGAGAATATTCTTGCTCCCAAGTTAGTTCCAGTTCTGTTTATTTCGTCCTGAGCTTGGCGAACTTGCCAGAGCCACCCTCTTCAAACAACACATTTTTTTTTTTGCCCTGAGCTGGAGTTTATTTTGTACTCAGCCTTCATTCCATGGGTCCTGTGAATAATTCTAACACAAAGAAAAACTCTCCTTCTGACCAGTGAAAGAGGAATCTGAGAATACAGATAAAAATTACAGCTTTAATCCAAAAAGCAAAAGGCTTGGGAAAGAGAAAAGAAAAAAAAAACAGCAAGGGAAAAAATAGAAAAAAGTAAAACCTTTTCATGAAGATTTCAGTATAAAACAGGTGTCTGATGAAGCTTAAGCCAAAAAAATAAAAAAGCAAACTCAGCAATATAAGGTGCACATCCTTGACACGCATTTTAACAGCTATTTTCGTTTATGAAGCAAACATGTTTTTCTTGCAAATGTGAATTAAGAGCATGTGTTTATATTTTGAAACCTGTGGGGTTTTTATTTTTATTTTTTTGATTGATAGTATAAATTGGGGCAGTATCCCTGTTGAAGAACAGTCCTAGTTGGGTTAAGTGTAAACTTTTTTGGTTACAACAGTAGGGTTAAAATGATCTTTGACCTCTGTGGAATGTTGAGAGTGGTGCCATTTCTGGTTATGGCAGGATCTTCAAACTGCCTTACAGAGAGTTGTATTTTAAAAACTTAGAAGGCAGGGGAACTCTACTGTTTGATTTACATTTGTCCAGCATCCAGTCAGAGATGAATAGAAAATTAGGACACCATTAGAGTCCAGGAGTCCAGTTGCTGTACTTAACAAAGGTCTCACTAATGGCCGCAGCAAAATAGCCCTCTTTAGACCTAAATAATTTGTGATTGCACATGTGTTGGTATAGTAGAATGAAGTTGTCCTATCCTTGTCATTCTGTGCATTGATATATTTCTTTTTGAGGCTGTAGAGAACAAGAAAACAACTGGTTGACAAGTGAAATATTCAAGCCATGAAGGGAAAGAAAACATACTGTATTTTACTTATTCATTTATTGAGTGCCCCCTTGTTACCAGTTCTCTGCTAGTCTTAGGGGAGCCTGTGGCGGCCAAGACAGATACAGGTCTGTCTTGGAGCTTGTGATCTACCAGAGAGACAGACCAAGGGAAAAAGTAATGAGCAAGTGTGGAAAATGGGCAAGGATTTCCTGTATAACACTGTGAACAATATTTAGTATTTCATGGTAGCCTATCATGGAAAAGAAACTGAAAAAAAATAGTATCTATATATAACTGAGTCACTTGGCTGTACATTTGAAACTAACATCATATTTTAAATCAATTATACTTCGATTAAAAAGAAACTGTGGAGAATGAGGAGTAGCAAGTGTTACAGGAACACCTAGGAAGATGAGGTTCTCGCTTTAACTGGCTTTTCCTCCGTTTCTTCCCTCCCCTCCCTCTCCTTTCCTTCCTCCTTTTCCTCCCTGTCCTCTCTTTAACTTTCTTCTCTCTTTCTCTTCTCTCTGTTTCCTCCTTTTGTTCCCTTGTTGTTCTCCTTCCTGCTTGAACTTTCTTTTCCAAACAGAATTCAGCCAAGTTCATGTTGAAAGAGAGAAACAGCCTGACATTATTTAACAAGAAGCAGCATCTTATAGTGGTTACCCTCCTAGGCTTGGAAAGGGTGGCCCAGATTGGCATCCTGGCCCTGCCATAAGCTAGTTCACAGCCTTGTCCAAGGGCAGAGACTTCAGTTTCTTCTTACCTGAAACACAGGGCTGAAAATACTTCCTTCATAGGAATCTTCTAGCAATTAGATGGCAAACTGTAAGTTAAGTCACTGGCTCAGTTCCTGGCAGATAGTGTGCTAAACTTGTTAGCTGCTATTGTATTATTACTACTATTACAATGATTCTTTTACCTTTTATGTCTTGGACATAAACAGTGTCTGTATTATAAAATAACCAAGAAATAGGGAATGATGTATTCATCGGTTGAAAAATTTTCTCTGAAACCAACCATCTAGCTTTGATATTACATAATACCTTTTCTTTTGTTAGGTTTTTTTTTTTTTTGGCCTATTCACCATTGCAGGTTTTTTGAATGTTAAAATTCAAAACCATTTTCAATAAACTAGGTTTTTAGATAAACTCTGCCACATTAGATATGCTTGCTGTCTTTTCCTCTGAATATTTTGAGGACTAAAGATGGAGCCAGATTTTAGTTAGCCCCTTTAAGAGACAGGGAAATTTATTAGTATTTAGTTGATTCATGAGTGATTGAGACATGGTCCTCAGTGTGTCCATATAGAGTAACATGATAAGATCTTGTGTCTCGTGAAATCAGTCTTACTGTGTTAAAGACAAACTCGATAGCAGTGCTGGGTGGATATGTTATTTATATAATTGGATAGCACTGCAGGTGAAGTTGAAAAATTAAAATTGTTAGACTTTTTTTTTCTTAATCAGGTTGTCTTTTGGTCAGTCTTCATGAGCACTTTTCTGTTTTAGAAGTGCTCCCACAGCCTTCCCCACATTTTGCCTTCCCCAGAGCAAAAGATACAAAAGAGAAAGGTGACAGCAGCATACAGAATTCAAATCTTTCTCTGTTTATACTGCAGATGCTCCGGCCCCACCACCCCCGCCAAGATTTAGCATTGCCAAAAATCTCTCCCACGACTGGTCCATTTACCCTTCTGCCTTCTGTTTTACTTGGTGTGCCTGAAAGGTCATTCCCTGCTGCATTGAAGTGTCACTTATCTCTTAAGATCTGATTCTTACGTCATCAATCGTGTGATTTCTTTCCCAGACCCCTGGGCAGAGTTAACCGGTCTTTTCTTTGGGTCCCATAGCTCTTTGTTCCTCTCCCTGGTACAGGGTAGCTGCGGAAGTCAGCGTCTTTCTCTGTCCCTCCTACATCTTGAACTGCTTGGTGGTGGGGTCTATGTCTTAGTCATCTTTCCGCAAAACTATATTCCTGTTTTCAGGGAGTTCCCAGTCTGGGCTGGGAGACACAAGTATCAATACGCAGTGATATGTCAATTTGGAAAGCGATATAAAACAATTGTCTAAATTAGTGCACACAGATGAACGCTAATTTACTACAGAACCCTGTTTTCTGAGGGAGGAAATGAGCAGTAGGCATGTAGGTGTAGTGTGTTTCTTAAAATAGCGATGTTTTCGCAGTGTTTGTATCAATATTTATGTTGTTGCTTGTGCTCTTTAAGGAAAAAAAAAACACCTCTCCAATGACATTGTATATCTCATGTTAGTGACGAGGAATTTAGGAGTCTGTTGAAACTATGAAATACAGCAGGCATGATGCTCAGTACTCCAAACCAAATAAAGTATCACTGAACCTGGGCTGTAAGCTAAGACGTTAAGTGCCATTTATTTGTTGAGTTTTGCCATTCTGAATTGCTCAGTTTGGCACAAGCCCTTTGAAAGTATTTATAGTTTAATTGGTATGTGGTTTATTTTAAATTATATTAAAATGATCTGCTTATATTAAAATGACATGTTTTCCAAAACCTAATATTGCCTTAAAAACATTGTCCTAGTGGTGAAAGATTTTAAAATGTCATTCTAAAAAGCAAGGGAGAGGACTTCAGACAAACACACAACCCATATCTCAGTGCTTTCGTTTGTGTGGAGTTCCCAGGACATAGTTATAAAATCATTTTCTCTTTTATACATGGCCAATGTTAGGAGCTTTAGGAAATTTTAAAAATGTTTTATTTTTTGGCACCTGTCTCTTTTTATACTCACCCTGAGTTAGTCAAATTAGAGCAGGCTCATAACACCATAACCTTTATCCATATATAGCCAGGCAAAGCTTCCTTCTGTTAAGAGAACTTATGAACACTTTAGGAAGGAAAGCAATGCTATTTTCGAGCAAACTTGGAGAGTTTAGAAATATTATTTTGAAATATGCTTCCTTAAAGTCAGAAGAACTTAATTAAGTTCCCGGGGTTAATTGTTTCTGAAGTGTTAACATGTCATTTGTCTATTCAAACTCCAAAGCAAATCTAATACGGGATTTAATAACCTGTTTATGTGAATAGAAATTTGGGGTGGGGGTGGCGTGGGAGAGGAGAGAAAAAGCTAATAGGCTTTTACCTAGTTAGTGGGTTGAAGGAAGAATTCTTTCTGTCTTCATTTGAAACAAAAGGCACATCCTGTGTTCAAAACTCCTTCTATTTGGGAGTGTAAATTGGGATGACAAGGAAGTTTCGGAACAAAACAGGATTTTTCTACTTTGTTCATTTCATATTTATCACTGGCTTGTTTGCTAATTTTCATTTGCAAGAGGCAATTCTTCCAGCTAACTGGGTGCCTCAATGGGCCACTGATTTCTTTGAAGTGACAGTCTGTAAATATGCATAAAAAAGGGATGCAATTAGCGTGTGTGTGGTTCAGTGCAGCCTGATTCCATTGGCAAGTTTACCCACAGTGTTGATAAGCTACATTATCTAGAAAATTGGCCGCTGAAAAACAGCACCTCTGATTGCCAGCAAAGGTTCCAGATAACAGGGTGCTGAAGAGAAATATAATTGAGGTTGAATATATTAACCAAGGTGTCACATGCTCCTTAGAAGCTCTAATTTATCAGCATGTTGGAATTTTTATTAACATTTGGAATGCATTTCTTCCACACTAATGAAGTGGAATTGGCAGTTCAGGTTTTAGTTATTGTCATTTCTGAGAAGTTAAATGTAATTTCTTGTTAGACACAGTTATGTAAATATATTTGTTCAGGGGCTAAAAAAAAATTACGCATTTTGCAAAATACAAATATGTTGTTAAGAGGCGGTGTGACAAATCAGTGATGGCTCAAGTCCTGGAAACCAGCACAGCCACGTACTTGGGCTGCATTTTGTTGGTGACAGCTCTCCTTTGTGGGGCGAACGTGAGAGAAATGAAGGAAGCTTAATTTTATTAACTATGCGACTGGCTCACCATTGTGAAAAACAGTGGAAATTAGCCACTGTTTTAGTTGGCTAATATGTCTAAAAGGATTTTGTGATTAAGTGATTTTTTTAAATGAAGAGTTGCTTGAATTATTAGGTGAATTAAACATTCATGGAAGGAAGATACCTGCTTTTCTTTTATCCATCCTTTTTGTAAATACCGAAGACTGTTGTTTGTTTTTTAATTCTGAAAATAGGTTTTGAAAAACATTTGTTAGCAATAATACTAATTTCTATCAATTAGAAATAAATTGAGGCATGCAAACTTGGAATAATTTCAGTTGACATGTATGTGTGATAAACTATGTATTTTTTAAAGCAAGGGAATAAAAATCATAAGCTTGGGAATGAAGAAGAAGGATGGGTCAAAAATACCAGGGTGAACACACCCAGGCAGCTCCAGCTGTAAAATTCTTAAGCGACATGGTGGATTCAAGAATATTTTGTTATTTTAATTCATAATCACATGTATGTAGCATATGTTTGTTTAGATCCTATTTCATAATGCAAAACATTTTTAAAGGAAATAGCTCCATTTCGACTGACTCATAAATTTTTTTTCATGGCAGTGCTTAATGAATTGCAGTCTGTAAAGCACTGTGTATTTGTAACATGCTTAGTATTACTTAATTGCACACATCTCTGACCTCGGGGAACGATGCTAGTATTTTTCTTCCATTAGTAACAGATATGGCGGTCACAAAGCAGTGGTTCCCTTAAGATGAATGACCTGTGCAAGACATTTTCTCAGTTTTTCCCTTGGCATTTACCCCTTCACAACTCCTATTGTTCTATAGGCTCCTCATTTTACTACTTCTACTCACTGCCACCACTCCTGATATTCCCTGACCCAGTTCTTTGTGCATGATGCAGTTCTTCCCCTGCATCTTAGACTCTCATCCTCCAACCCTGACCTATAAACTTCTGATCCACATCACTAATCCCATCATATACTCTAGGCCCATGTGAGAGAGACAGAGAGACAGAGAGAGAGTGAGAGTGTGTGTGTGTGTGTGTGTGTATGTATGTGTATCTAGGGTCACAAATGGTGTTTCCTTTACCAGCAGGAACTTCTGATTGGAACTAGATTTGTCGTAGGGAAATCTCATGCCTATTGGGCAAGTAGCCTTAAGTTCTCATCAAATGAAGTATTTCCTAGGATGCCTACTGTGGTGAATGCAGTCAGCTGTCACTTAGCATTTATTTCATCTTTCTTCTAGAGTCATCAATTGAGTATCTAAAATCTACAATTCTCTGACTCTCTTGCAGCTAGGGTTCTGAAAGAAAATTAGGTTCACACAGGTGCATGCAGGTGTATTTGGAAGATGGAAGCAAGGGAGGGGCACTTTCCTGTTGCTCCAGCTCTTGCTCCTGGTAGGCTTGAGCCTAAAGGTGTTAGGTTTGTTTGCAGCAGTGTTCTAGTGCCGTTTTCTGACTTCCTGTGGGTTAAGTGGTGGTGATCCTGATCCTGGACCATGCTTGTGTCCCTGTGTCTTTGAACTCAAAAGTTCCACGGACAGCCTCCTGATTGCTCACATTCTTGAGGGAGGCGATATAGGAGCTCCCCGGTGGGCTGCTTGCCTTGCTTCTCCAGCTTCTTTTGCCCTTCCAACAATTTTGCAAGCCCTTAATTCCATGTGTTACATCCTTTTCTGCTAAAGTGGTTCAGATTTGAACAACTGAACCCTGAACAGTAGACCTGTCAGTCTAGTTTGGGTGACTCTGTAATGGGACCAGGCCTAGGGGCAGGCAGATTTTGTGTTCTAGGTGTTTCTCTTCCCCAACTGCGATGTTGACCCTGTTCAACAATTAAGTAGCAGATGTTATTTATTATACAAATATTAAGAAAAATATTAAGTAACAGCTAGAGCTGATGTTGACAAAAATGCAACCCATGATCTCAGTGTGAACTACTGCTCGCTTTTGTAGATAAAGTTTATTGGAACAAAGCCATATCTTTTATATACTGTCTGTAGTCTGCTTTCATGCTACAACAGCAGAATTGGGTATTTGTGACAAGAGACCACAAAGCAGAACACGTTTCTTACCTGGCTCTTGACAGGAAAAGTTGGCTGCTTTGTGCTCTGTGACCCTGTGGATTTGCCTTGATGTGTGATGTCAGACAACCTGTAGTCAAATTCTGGTTCCCTTCTGACTGCTAAGTTGCTGAAGTGCCATGCCCTGGTCCTGGAGATTGGGCGCCTCTCTTGCAACTGCACATTCACAGATCATGTTGGTAGCTCAAAATCAGCCTTGGTGAGAGTATTTACACTAGGCAAATTGGCATATGCTATCCATCAGGACTTCCTCGAGAACAGCAATTAAAGATTTGCTGCCTTCATTAAATATTAGATGATGATTCTTCAAAATAATGTATTAGATGCCATTAGTGCCCCATCCAGATCCACTTCAGTCACCATGGCACCAAGTCCTCCACTCCAGCAGCTAATAGCTTATACCTGTGCCTCTCAAGGGCGGGCAGTGACCTTGTATAGAGTGGATAGAGGGGGTACAAAAGGCCAGCACCCATGCGCCGTTCTGTGTTGTTCCAGAACACCACTCCTGCCGTGGATCAGCCCAGGGCTGGACTTTCCTAGGACCATGTTCTCCATCTGGTCTCTCAGCTTCACTGTCCTGCTTCACTCCTTACATTACAGGTTTGTTCTAAGAGCTTGCCCAAGGATCTGGACTAGGATGAGGAGAATGAAGCACCTAGAGGGCAGAATTTAAGGAAACATTCACCATCAAGGTCATGCCAGTTGCCCAACCCTGAGAAGGAGTGCTTCCTAAAATTTTGCTTTTGGATGCCTCACTGTTCTCACCCTGTCTGGGTTCTGCTGATCCCGGTAAGTCACGTTCACCTAAAATCTGATTTTTTGCTCTACTTAAAAGAAACCCAGTCTCAAACAAATGAGTGTAATAATGAGTTGTTTGCTACATATTGAATATTTTAGGGACTAAATGAGATAAGGTATGCAAAGCACTTGGAACAGGGACTGAAACCATAATGTGTCGATGGACAAACAGATAGATGGAAAGGTAGATCATATAGCCTTAGTACCTTTATATATGCTCTTCTGCCCATCTGAAATACAGCCGCTGCTTATTCAAATGGCAGTTTTATCTCCCCAAGAACATTTTACCTGTAAAGCCATTACTAGTTGGTCCGTTCTGAATCTTGAGTCCTCACTCTAAATTAAATCACACAATTCTATCTCCTGACTCCACTGTTTTCTCTGCCAAGTGAATTTTTCTTTTCCTTTTCATGTGTCTATGTCCTGAAACTTGTTATCGTATGTTAACTTACTTGAATAGATTGAGAGATACGGGAATATCATAATGATAGTGTGGTAATTATCCTGAGCAGCAGTTTAAAAAAAAGTATGGCTTTAGAAATGTAGTTCTTGTAGTTCCTACTAAGTGCTGAAATCTAAGAATTTTCCAGATACAGCTGATTTGCTGCTCAGGGAAGGGGCTAAATATGGTTTGTTGGCATTGCCTCCGAAAGTTGTTTCTTGTGCTTTCAACAGGTTTCAATTGCTATATTGGTAGGTCTCCAAAAATATTTTAGCTCTATTTATTATATACACTGTCATGGTCTATCTTCTCACCCTGTTTAATTTATTCATAGTTCTCATCACCATTTCTAATTTTCTAGTTGATTTGTTTCCCAAAAGCAATCTTTCTTAACTGGAAAGACTCTAAGTTCCCTGAAGGCAAGGTCTTGGCATGTGACAGGCACACGATGAATGTATGTTGCCATGACTGAAAGAACAAATGAGGTGTGTAGACTTTCCAGGGATACAGTGGCATAGTACAGGCTCAAAGAATATTTTAGGTCAGGGGGATAGGCAAAATAAGTGAAGGGAATTAAGAGCTACAAACTTCCAGTTATAAAATAAATAATCACTGGGATGTAATGTACAGCATCGGTAATGTAGTCAAGAATACTGTAATAACTTTGTATGGTGACAGATGGTAACTAGACTTATCATGGTGATCATTTTATAATGTGTAAAAACATTGAATCAATATGTTGTACACCTGACATTAATATAATATTGTAAGTCAGTTATACTCCAGTTAAAAAAAAAATAAAAGGGAAATATTATTAGAGTGAGTGAATGAATGAAGTCACTTAAAGAAACTTACTAGCCAGCTGCTTTACTTACTTGAGCTGGATAAATCTTGTACTTCTCTACAAAGTGCAAATGTATATTCATGGGTCTTTTTCCTGAAATTAGTTCTTATGTAAAAAATATGGCAACCATGCCACATCTAAAATTGAAAATAGATTTTACTTTATTTATTAAGATTAAATGCAGTACACCACAAATTCTTTTTTCTGGGTACATTCAAGTTGTGAGGAGAAGAATAAATTTAAGGTAGGGATTATAGCTAAAATGATTAGTGTGACACTCAAATGGCTTTATGGATTGACTCTGAGATGGGTCTACCTCAGAGTTGCTTTACTGTGAAGGTTTAAAGCTGGGAGAGCCTGGTTTGACTGTAATTTCAGCACAGGAGGAGGTAACTGGCATTGAAGGTGTCAGTCACATCTGTGCTAGTGTTGGCTGTGTTTTCAAACTGGGTTCTTTGGAACCCTGGAGGGTTCCCAAGGGCCACGTTCAGAGGCTGCATAGTCATATTGTTTGCAGGGTGGGGAGTGGACCAGGCAGGTGCATATTAGGAGACCCACTCTGGCTTAAATAAGAACAGTGCTGCTTCTCTCTGTTAATGTAATCAGCATCTGCTTCAGCTTTATTTTAAAATGTTCAAAATGTGTTGGTATAGATGCACTGAGAATTAAATTAGAATTCAAAACTCCAAAATTGAAACATGTGGACACTTGTACTCTTTACATATAACTGAGGTGATTTAAGTCTTGATTTGTAAAGCAGCTGGGTGAGTGAGTGTCCAGTTAAGGAAACTGAAATAATCTTCATTGCCATCCTCTTGGCCATTGGCAAGTCTAGCACTGCGAAGGCCTTTGTTGGGCTTTGGAACCACTCAGGGCACATAACTTAGTGGAAGAAGAAGCATTCGCTCAGGATTACAGTTATTTGCAGAACTGGTTGTCTTGAAAGACTTTTATTGTTTGCCATTTGGTTTTCATTCCAAAGCCACATGTGACTGTAACATAAATAGTCTTGAAGGGATATCATTACTCTGAAGCTTAACATTTACATGTCAGCTCCCTGTCTTTACAGCAAGTGTTACAGGTCATTTATCTTCTTATTTAAGCTAAAATGAGAACTCCGGAAAGTTGTTCTCACCCACAGATTACATCTCCTATAGCCATGACTTCTATCAACTGGGAGGAGCACTGACATTGTCGTATCTTGCCTCATCCCACCTTAGAGTCACCATATCTTGCCATGCCCAACCAACTCCAGAGACAGAATCAGGACCTATAATTATAAGCTGTCCTCCCACAACTGCTGGGTTTCCTTGGCTGCTGCTTGGTGTTGCAGGCATGAAGGAAGAGTTCTGCTTCCATGTAGTGAAGACTCTTACTCTTCTTGGTGCCTTTTCTTCCTCAAACATTCCTTGGCTAACTGCTACCTACCCCTTGGATCTTAGTTCTGCATGTCATTTTAGAATATAATCTCCCTTCCCTAAATTAGTCATTCCTTTATAGTGAACTGTCATCTCATCTTTAGTTAACCTTCTTGTATTTAACCCAGTACCATTAACTATCTGTCTGTCCACCTATCCATCCATCTATTCATTCATTCTTTCATATGATTCATTGGGATGACTGTCTTACCAGTAAAACTGTGAGCTGCATCCCAAGTAGGAGCTCTATAAATATGGGTTGAATGAATGAGGGAAGATGAATGATGTTTATGTAGGTATCTTTCCTACTGTTAGCCATTACAATCATCCAGTCCTAACCGGAATCTCCACCACAGAACTTGGTGTTTGCTACAAGAGATGTCAGCATATGCACTTTAAACACATGTCTATTCTCCATCACACCTTTCCACTTTGACAGTTTTGCATCCGGTTGCTCATTGTATGCCTCTTTCTCACTTTTTCGTGTTGTTCTCCCATATGAGGTTAATAAACAAACCTCCCTGGGGCCCTCAGGAATGCATCCAAACCATTTTGCCTGGGGATTATTCATTAGGGGTTACCTCTTGTCCACTGCAGTCTCATCTAGCATCATGTAAGGGTAAAGTGACGAACGAGAATGGATTTGAAACAAAAACCACCACTGCAATTGACACTAATTAACAGAGCTGAGAAAATCTTTCATTAGGAGTGTTTATATCTTGCAGTCTGGTTTTACTTAGAAGGGGAAAAAAAGTGGCTTATGAACCATTTAATGAAATTTGAAGAGATTGTTTTCTTTCCCCCCCTTCTCAAATGGTATATTAGGATTGGAGAGGGTAGAAGTAGAAGTATCTCAGAAGTAGAGTAACAGAAAAGGGTATAAGAAATCCTGCCTTCATGCCTTTCTACACTATCTCTGGTCCCCATCCCCTGTGTTGCTTAACTAGGCAGCTCCCTGCATTACAGAACTTTCCTTCCTGTTACTTCTGTATTTTTCAATTCTACAGTCATAACCATGAGACTTTGCAGCTTATCACTTACAATCAATAGCAACAATTACAAAATGAGCCAACATCTGTTGAGCACTTACTGAGTTCCAGACACGTTGCATGAATTATTTAATGTGCAAACAATTATGTAAGGTATGTACCATTATCATTCCCCAATTTACAGATAGAAATTGAACCATAAGAGAGTTATTGAACAAATTAAACTGATAAATTAATGAATCTGTAGCAATGAGTTGCAAATTAATCCCTCCTGGACAAAATGTGTGCATTGTAATTGTACATTCTTGAAAATAAGATGTCCTACCTCAAGAATGGGTGGAGAGTAGGGGTGAGTGATGTTTGTGGAGGAGTAAGTGAGAGGGTAGGGAAGAGGGTTACTTACCTTATTTTTAAAAAGAGGTCAAGAGATCATATTTTGGAAGTGGAATGGCTTCCCGTGCCTCTCGAGTCAAACCATGGAGTGGGTACCATTTTCAACTAAGTGCTGATCTGAAATCACTTTATTCAGAGTGAATGACCACGCTTTTACTAAACTTCTAATTCATGTTTATTGAGCACTTCCCATATGTTATGCAGTGTCCGCAGTGTTTCACACATGCAGGGGCTCATTCATGTAATCCTCATGGCAGTTGAACAAGGTATCATTAGTCTCATTTCACTGAGGGGAAAAAGTGAGGTTTGGAAAACAACTTCCCTGAAGTTGCAGAGCTCACAGCTCTGGCAGATTCAGGCCCATGGCTCTCTGATAGAGAAGATGATACGACACACAGCTGCTTTCTCTGAGCCTGAAAGAGTCCATCTCTGAGTTTCAGGCCATCTTTAATTGGCTGTTGCCTTTCTCCTCAAGGACTCTTAGGATTTGCTATACTGAAGTTCTCCTCTTGCCACATTCTGAATCTCTGCCATATTCTGTTTCTCAGAAATGTTCCAGCGTCCACTGTGAAATGCTAGTACCCTACTTCAACCTAGTTGGCCAAGACCACCTTCTCAACCTCTGACCTTTTCTTCCTAGCTTTGGATCCTAAGTTGTCTTCCTGAGTGACCAATTCCCAGACCAGAATCCTGTTTGCAAATAAACATTAGTGTATTTAATTTGATGAGAAATATTTTTAGAAAGTTTCCCAGTAGATGCACATGTATGTTATAGGTGTAACAGCCGTGCCATGCAATTTGGAATCCTTCCATCCTAGGGGTCCCAGCCTCAAACTTTTTTCTGTGTACACATAGGCATAAAATAAACCCCAAATTTGAAAAGAAGCAACTTAATTCCCTCAGTAGTCTTACGGGCTAGGCTCCCTTTCACTTGGAGTCTTCTGACATCCAAATGGGGCAGCCAGCTTTGTTCCCATTAGCAGAGGTGACACCTGAGTTATTTCAGTCAAGCATGGGAGAGAAGAGAAAGATGGCTTTCCTTTTGAAGAAATGGTGTGGGCTAGGTAGTGCATCATCTTTGTTATTTATCATCCACACTGCCTAAGGACTCAGAAATGTACCAGGAATGATCAGAAGAGAACCAAGGGCATGTCAGTTCTCCAGACCCTTGCTGTCTGCATGAGACATGCACTGAGGCAGGTCACAACTCAGAAGGAGGGCACCATGTTCAGAGATACAGGCACATCTGGATGAGTGTATTAGAGAGGACGCCAAGATGCACAACCCATTTTGATGTAATTTAAAATGGGGTTTTGTTGGCTCACAGAACTCAAAAGAGTCTAGGGGATAGCATTGCTTTAGGTATGGCTGAATCTAGGGACTTAAATATTGATAGAAAAATGTGCTTTCTTCCTATTTTGGGTCTGCTTTCCTCTGTGATGGTTTTATTTGCAGGTAGGTTCTCTTCACTTAAGATCTCCAAATGCTGTAGACTTGTAACCTAGAATTGGACCAAACTCTAGGATCAACACAGCCTCTTTTTTCTAATACGTCCAGTAGACATGGAATAGTAGTCAGGCTTGTGTTGCATACCAGTCCCTGAACCAATGTCTTCAGCCTAGGTACGTGTGCTCTGATTGACCAAACCTAGTACCCATGCCCAGTCTTGGAGCTGAGGGTAGGTTAGTCCTAATAAGTCACATGAACTGAGAATGGAAAAGGAAAACTGGGATGTTATTACAGGAAGGAGGAAGGCAAATTTAACAGATGTTCACCATGGTATGTCCTACTTTTCCAGCAAGTAGGGTTTGAAAGAAAGACTTATAGTTAAGATCAAAATGAAAGTCTCATGTATACATTGGCCAGGCTCTTCCTTGTTAAATTTGGGATAGTTTGTGGAGGTACTGATGGATCATTGTGGTTCAGTTACTGAGCCTCACTTTCTTCTCTTTTGAAACTGTGTATAGTGTTATCTCTATAATAGCTTTATAAGTATCCAAAGGGATATTCATGGGATAGACGTCGAACAATGCTAAGGTGTGATAGTAGTCCCTTACGGTCACAAATCTGCAGACATCTCCATGGTGTGCAGTTCTCCCTATACAGTGAAGTAGAAATGATAAGGAAATATAAATGATCCCTTCAGATCTCAGACAAAGTTACTGTTGATAATGGTGGCTGGGAGGTGGATGTTGGGCAGGTAACTAGATACCTTCATTAGCAAGTGACTTATTTTCACGCACAAACCTCTCATGTGATGCGAGTTTCTGCCTTGGCAAGATGACTAGCAGATCATTGGGGTCACTGAAGAAGTCAAAATAGAAGTTACTAAATTTAAAAACATGTCTCCTCTGTTCTGCATTGGGGCAATAAAAGGGGACGCTTGAAATAAAAAACCTACTTACTGTGGAGGATTCTTTGGAAACATATCCTATCAGTATTTTGAGTTGTATTCCAACCTTGTTCCTGGAAGACTCATTTATTTGGGCTTCTCTCAGAGTGCCTAGAAGAAGAGTAGAAGACATTTACTAAAGTAGGCTTCAGTAAGTATGTGCCAAAAGGCAATCATGATATATGAAAATAGCATTTATTATCAATGTCCTAAGTTCTAAGTGCTTAATATGCATCATCATAGCCAGTCCTCAAAACTTTATGACAGAGTCAGAACTGCTATCCCCGGTTTATGGACAGGGAAACTGACTCACACCAAGAAGTAGTTTAGCTGAGGTTATTCAGCTTGGAAATTATGAAGGTAGGATTCATATACAGAAAGCTTTTGATGCCAACTGCCTTACTGTTTGAAGGCTGGGTGTTTTGTAGGCAGACTGACTGGGGTTGTACTCACAGTAGGACCACTGCTATTGATGGAACCTTGACATGTTCATATGGGAAATGCTTGTAAGTTCAATACCTACCCCCATTGGGTTCTCTTGAGTCATAATAAGGAAGTGCTTTTAAGGTTTTTATGTCAGGGCTTTTAGAGAGGGATATTCTCAAGAAATGTGATGTTAATAATAATAAGTCATAATTTATGCAGTATTTAAAAAATACTTGTCTACATACCACTTTTGCTCCCATGGAACCATTTTCACATGCAGTATGTGGAACTTTCTTCAGCCCAAGAGCCCCTGTTGGGCCTCCTTTGATGGATTAAATATTCCTATTAAGCAGATGGCTGGGTGAATGTCCCTGTCTTTGCTGGCCTTACTTTTCTTGAGTAATTTCCTATTATAGGAAGGGAGTATCCCATAATAATGAAAAATTGACATGGGCTATTGATTAAATTCTTTTCTAGCCTCTTTCCCTTGACTTTCCCCCATTAGTTAAATAGGAACACCTCTGAGATAAATGCAGAAAGGTGAAAGGAGGTGAGCTGGCGTCGGGTGGCTGGCTGTCTCTTAAAGAACAAACTGTTATTGTTTTGTTTTGTTTTGTTAAAGTCCTATCTTGCTAAAAGATCAAGGGAAGAAGAAAAGTTTAGATTACCCAATTACTAGCAATAAATTATTTTCTTTTCTCAGGGACATATGAAATCTTAGGATGGCAAATACCATCTGAGAAATGTTCTTTTTACTTTAGTGGCACAGCAACTCCAGAAAATAGGTTAATTGGTTCAGAGACTTGCTCTTACTGTTAATGGCATTTAGCTTGTGAAATTGAACAACTGCATCTCAAGACAGAATGTTCATAAAATCGATATTCTGGTTGCTAAGTGTGTGTTTTTAAGATATAGTTTGAATTAATTTATTCAAAGCCAGCTGGTGCTGTTCCCAATATAACCTCTAGGAGGAAACCTCAACCCATGTTGTGTCTGAAATAACTGGGTTTTCTGCTCTCTTTCTCTTCAACTTTCGTATTGTATCTAAGTTAGTACTTTTGATATTTCTAAGTTTTTTTTTTTAACATTTATGTAGAACACCACATAATTGCAGAAAAGATAATAGTCACGTACCCTGGGGCCTACTGTACACTTATGTTAAAAGTACAGCTTTTATTGGCAACTAAAGTAATAACCTTTCCATGTCAAATTGCTTTAAATTAAACTAAAAAAAAAAAAAGAATACCACTGGCTGATACCCGCACTTAGTAATTGTCAAACATTAGCATATTGTGTAATGGTAAAGCTGCCTAAATCTGAGGTTTAAAAATAATTATTTACTTAGATAAATTTTGCATGCAGTAGCATATGATTAGAAATCCTTTTCCACCCCCTCCTTCCGAAAACGCAGGATCAATGTGTATGTTAATATTATACTTAGGCTTGACACATAAGTGGGACTGTAACTTATGTTAGCCTCTGAGAAAGGGGTCTTGTTTAATCTCTTCTCATCCATCCATCATGGACCACATATAGATGGGGTGAACTGATGCTTTGGCTGGCTTTGTGTATTGTTGGGTGACCTAACATGTGACCTCAGGGGGAAAGACGTACAAGTCTGTTTTTGATGAGGCTGCAGCATGGCCCAGCCTGCATAATTTCCAGCTATTTCAAGGCATTTGGGAGATGAGAATCCTAAATGATGGTGTGTGTGAAGACCTTAGGCAAAGGTCGCCGCTGCCTTTCACATGAATGCATTTGTATTTCCTGGATCTCTCTCTACTCACCCAGAGAGCTTTCAATTAAAACATCATGCTGTGCACCAGAAATTAACAGAACATTGTAAACTGGACTTCAATTTAAAAAAAAAGAAAGAAAGAAAGAAAGAAAAAAAAAGCCCGCAGTGACGTGAAGGTTGTGGGATTCACTTGGTTTGCAAGGTCTGTCCAGAGATCAGTTACCACCTGGGCACATCTGCCAGCTAAAGGCAGATCCAGTTTTTGTCTACTTTTGTGGCATGTTGCTAATTTGAAGTAGAACTTGATTGGTCAGGATTGACTTGCTGTCATTCACTGACTTGGCAAAATCCCAGTCAGTCACCTGAGAACTACCTTTCAAATGCATTAAAAAAGCATCTTGAAAGTATGCATTTTCGATATTGAAGAATGCTGATACGTATGTATAGTCTAAGAAGCAAGACAGCCTTCACGAGACTGTCATTCAGTGGAAAGATTTGGCAACACCATTGACTGGGAGCAACATGCAAATATTTGGTGATGTCCCTGGAAACTAAAGACTCAGAGGACAAGCACATTATAGATGCCGGAGCAGCCTGTGACCCTTTAACGTGTATTCTTCTAAAGGGCAGAAGATGGCACCTACAACATAGATACGACAGTGCATACGTAGGGTTATCAGGAATATTGTATTGTCTCAATAATATAGGAGAGATGAAACCTTCAGCTGCATGCCAGTTGCCTGCATTCTGGGACCCCTGACTGCTTTCTTTTAGTTCATGGAGGAAGTGAAAAGAGATGAGAGTATTTTACTTTTTCCTCATGGAGTCTGAGACTATAATATCCAAGATAAGTCTAGAAATAAGAAAGTGAAAATATCTGGGCTTTAGACTTTTGTCCCCACTGTGCTGCTTGGCTGTGGTTTGGAAATGAACCTCTCTTGGTCTCAGTGTGCTCATGTGCAGAGTCATACCTGCTCTGAAATTTAAGTGAGGAAATGGAAGTGGGATTAGGTGAGGTTTTCAAAGATTACACTTCTTTAAAGCTATGTGTAAGTTTTTAATATTCATAAGAGATGCTTAAATTTCCTCCAGACATGCCTGGCTCATTCCCACCTTTGGGTCAACTGTGAGGTTATTTGTCCCTGGAACAACAACAGCCTCTGCTCTCCATTGGATCATCTTTCTTGATGCAACTCATGCCTTCTGTTCTTTATAAAGCTTTCCCTTTATTTTTCTCTCATTGCTCTAAAATCCTGTAACATGATCATCTCCATTACATCATTTATCATTTTATTTTGTTCTGCCTGGTATTGTTTAGCTTTGAAACTGCTGTTTTTTGTCCCACCCAAAGAAGAACCATTCTTTGCTCCCAAGCTGGGACCTCGCATGAACTCATTCTGCATTCTGCTCAGCAGTCACTTCATGGCTGAGCACGTAGTAGGTGTTTAATGTACACTGGGTTAGTTGATTTTATTTTTCAGTGGCCAGTTCACTTAGCATCTCATCTTATCCTCTCCCTCAGTGCAAATGTGCTTTTGTGTGCAGGTGAAATTATAACCCTTTTGTTTGTGGAATGGGGACCTGAGACAGCTAAGTTTAGTGATCTGTTTCATCAGGTTCTTAGGCGAGGGTCTCTGGATGTCTAGTATTTTTTTCTACCAAATCAGTGTTCAGATTTCCTTCTGCAGATTTTTGCCTGTCTCCGTGGGGACTCTCCTGTGGCTGGAGCTGTGAAAATGCTGGGAGAAGGAAGGGAGGAGAGGGCCCAGGGCATGATGAAGTATCTTTACTGATCTTCCTCATTACAAGCCTTCATTTGTCCCCTGTCTCTTTCACTAGAATGTGAAGCTCCTGTAGCTAAGGGCTGTCTTTTCTCTGACCTCAGTGTTCTTACCCTCTTTTCTGAATTTCACTGGATGGGGCATAATCATAATAGTGAACATTCTAAAGAACATCCTCTGTTCAAGCAATGTGTCATTCATGGATTACGTGCTTCAATTCTCATTGGGTGCCTATTATACCCATTGTACAGATAAGGAAATAGAGACTAACAAAAACTAAATAGAAGCTAGACAGATGCTCTGGACTAGTCCTAAGACTCTAGAATATTGTGCTCCCATAATGCCATTAGCTTGGATTGTAGGTCTTTGTGCCTGAGGAAAGAAATTGGCTTAGTTGTTTAGAAACAAGATAACCTGCTCTGTGTTAGACTTGTGCTATAACCATCTTTTTAATGAAAGAAACTACCTCTAAGTGTATTTCTTATTTACATTATGTAATCTGGGCTCTTCTCTGTGAGGCATCTAAGAATGTCCTGCCCACTGGGTGTGGCGGTGGGGTTTGGGATGTTGTGCACAGAAGAGAACCCTGTACAGTGGAAGGAAAGAGTTGGATTCGTGCAATTGCCCGCAGCCCATCTGGTGGGGTGGAGTGGGCCCAGATCTCTTTGGTACTTTGATTTAGAGATGCAAACTGAGACTCAGAAATACTTATGCAGAGAGTGTTTGAAATGATGCCTAGAGCAAAACCAGATTAGCCCCTTCATTGAAAAAGTCTGTTTACTAAAATCAGAGCTATTTGATTTTTAAACGAATGATTGAAGTCCTCAGTCAAAGCCCTTAGGTGCCTTTGGGGGGATGTTTTGCAACTCCTAACCTTCTGTAGCAAGTTTTCTATGTTTTATGTTGTGATATATGGGGAAACCACAAACCTGACTCAGGGGGCTCGCTTTCCTCAGGCTCTGCCTTTGACTTTGGAAATCGTGTAACCATCAGCCTGCAGTTGGTGTACATTGTGTGATTCAAGCTGTGCGTGAATGAAACCTATGAGTTGCCTGTCCTTGATCTCTCCCTCGTTTCCCTTTACCCAGGCTCTGTTGATTTTCATCACCCAAATAGCTCGTGATTGTGCCCACTCATCTCCAGCCCCTCCACCAGCAACTTTATTCAGTCACTGCCATTATCTCTTGCCTGGACCAATATAATAGCCCCAGACATCAGTTTTTTTTCCCCCCAGATTGCAATTTTATTTTATTTTTATTTAACTTAAATTTTTTTAAAGTTTTTAAAAAATTGATATAATTGATTTACATTGTTGTATTAGTTTCAGGGGTACAGCAAAGTGATTCAGTTTTATACATGTATGTATATCTATATCTATTATTTTTCAGATTCTTTTCCATTAAATGTTATTATGAGATATTGAATGTGCTCCCTGTGTTACACAGAACCCTGTTGTTTATGTATTTTATATATAGTACTGTGTATCTGTTAATCCAAAACTCCTAATTTGTCCTGTCCCGTCCTTTCCCTTTTGGTAACCATAGTTTGTTTTCTATGTCAGACATCTTTTCTTGACTTCTTTCAATCTGTTCTACTCTAGGGTCTAGAATAATAGTCTCAAAAGGTGAATATGATCATGTGAGCCTCCTGCTCCCTCCTATCCTCATTAAACACCTCCAATGATACGCTATCCATTGCTCTCAAAGTGAAGACAAAGCTCCTTAGTTTGTGGCAAATGCTCTGTATTGTCTGATGCCTCTGACCTCTCTAATCTCTCCTTCATGTCTTGGCCCTACCCCAGTAGTCTCATTTCATTCTTTCTGCCATCACACATTCCCTCTTCCTGCAGAGCCTTGACATTTATTGTTCTTGCTCCCTGGGATGCTTCTCTCTCTCTAATAAACTCTTACTTATCTTTCAGATTTCAGCTCAAGTGTCTTTTACTCCCTGGCTGGGTTAAATCTCAATTATAGACAGTCTTAAGGCCACATACCTTTTCTTTGTAGAACTCAACAGAGTGTACATTTTACATTTGTTAATGTCATTGTAGCACCCTGGTTTAGAAACAGGTCCAACACCCAGCTCTGCCAATTACCAGGAATGGGATCCCAGGGAATCCCTCAGTTTCTCTTGGCCTCAGTTTCCTCACCTATAAAATGTGGATAATGATAGTTCCTAGGGGTTGTTGTGAGGATTCAGTGAGAAAATAGATAGTGAGTGCTTAGAATATTCAGTTGCTACTCTGACCACTGATATTACTGTGGCTTTGAAAAGGAAAGTATAAAAAGCTGGTGCGCAATTGGGGGATGAATGAATACATTTAGAGTTATCATAAACTGGCCAGAGTTGTTAGTTCAAAACAGAATTTAATTTTATTGAAAGTGGGCCAGCTTTATTCCAAGTTTGTGCTCTTTTTCCAAAAGTAGGTGAGGCGTAGGAGTATAGATGAAATGATATAAACTATTGCCTGCTTGTAGGAAAACTACTCAAAGAAATTTCTTTAATTGTCTTTATGAAGAGCATAGTGTATATATTTCTATTGAATTTTATGGCTTGATTTGCTGCCTCCCAGACAAAACCCTAACTTATTTCTGATAGGCCCCCAATCAGGATGTCTTTGTATTGACAGACATTGGGTACTAAGGCCAAAGTCACTTATTCTAAAGTGTTCAGAATTATTGAGGCAAATTGAAACTCTAAGTACAATTTGTGTCATTAACCTCTTAGGGATTATATTTTTGACTTTCTCCTGTGTGACATATATCTGGTCACATATTCATTGTGAACCAGTGCTTAAAAATGCATAATCCTCAAATGTTGCTAGCAGTCATTTAAACGACCCTATATTCATCTCAAAACCCAGAACTGGGAGATAAGGTTGAAGGAATGGCTGAATGGGACACTGGAATAAACAAACCATTTCATAGTTCTTAAAATAAAGTACTTGTGGAGCAAATTTTTATCTACAAAGCTTGAGAAATGAATTTATTAATCCTCACAACATCCTTCATATTATTATCACCACATAATAAATATGGAGCAAAGGGTTGAAAGGTTAAATTAAGTTTTCCCTCTCATAGGGAACTTTGTATTCCTTTTGAATAACAATGGAGTTGTCTCCTTAAGTAGGTAGTTGTCTACCTTTAAGTTTGCATCTCTTTCGCCAAAGTTACTCATTTGTGGGTAGTTCCGAATATAGGATTTTTGCTTTGTTAATTTTGAGAGAATAGAGAGCCCAGAAATAAACCCTCAGACTTTTGGTTAGTTAATCTGTGACAAAGGAGGAAAGAATATTTGATGGAGTAAAGATAGTCTTTCAGCAAATGGCTTGGGAAAACTGGACAGCTGCACGTAAATCAGTGAGGTTAGAACTCTCCCTCACACCATACACAAAAATAAACTCAAAATGGCTTAAAGACGTAAACATAAGACAAGACATTATAAACCTCTTAGAAGAAAACACAGGCAAAACATTCTCTGACATAAATCTTAGCAATGTTCTCCTAGGGCAGTCTTCCCAGGCAATAGAAATAAGAGCAAAAATTAAAAAATGGGACCTAATTAAACTAACAAGCTTTGGCACAGAAAAGGAAACCATAAGCAAAACAAGAAGACAACCTACAGAATGGAAGAAAATATTTGCAATAGATGAGACTGACAAAGGCCTAATTTCTATAATATATAAACAACTCATACAACTTAATAAGAAAAAAACAAACAACTGAATCCAAAAATGGGCAGAAGACCTAAACAACCAGTTCTCCAGTGAAGACATACAAATGGCCAATAGGCACATGAAAGAATGCTCAGTATTGCTAATTATCAGAGAAATGCAAATCAAAAGTACAATGAGAGATCACCTCACACCAGTCAGAATGGCCGTCATGAAAAAGTCCACAAACGATAAATGCTGGAGAGGGTGTGGAGAAAAGGGAACCCTCCTACACTGCTGGTGGGAATGCAGTTTGGTGCAGCTGCCCACTATGGAAGACAGTATGGAGAGTCCCCAAAAGACTAAAAATAGACTTGCCATATAATCCAGCAATCCCACTCTTGGGCATATATCTAGAGGAAACTTTAATTTGAAAAGATACATACACCCCAGTGTTCACAGCAGTACTAATTACAATAGCCAAGACATGGAAGCAGTCTAAATGTACATTGACAGATGTCTGGATACAAAAGTTGTGGTATATTTGTACAATGGAATACTACTCAGCCATAAATGTAATAAAATAATGCCATTTGCAGCAACATGGATGGACCTGGAGATCATCATTCTAAGTGAAGTATGCTAGAAAGAGAAAGAAAAATACCATATGATATCACTCATATGTGGAATCTAAAAAAAAAAAAACAACAACACTAATGAACTGATCTACCATATAGAGAGACTTGCAGACATAGTAAACAATTTGATGGTTACCAGGGGAAAGGGGTGGGAAGGGATAAATTGGGAGTTCGAGATTTGCAGATACTAACTACTATATATGAAATAGATAAACAACAAATTTACATTTTATAGCACAGGAAACTATATTCATTATTTGTAGTAACCTATAAATAAAAAGAATATGAAAACAAATATATGTATGTATATGTATGACTGAGCTATTAAGCTGTACACCAGAAAGTGACACAACATTATAAACTGACTATACTTCAATAAAAAGAAAAAGAAAAAAAGAAGTCCGGGTAAAGTTGGCCTCTTGTTGAATCCTCCTTGGAAAGTGCAGCATTTGTGTCTCATTGCTTTAATGGCAGGAATCTCTGCAAATTTAAGCTGATGTTACCACTTCCTGTTCTCCTCGCCTTTTCTCCATATGAACTCTGTTTTATCTTTATTATTTGACTTTGAAGTGTTTTGAATGTATAACATCGTACAAAGAATATTATTATGAGCTCTCATATCTCTCCCACCTTGGTTTAGAAATAAGATATTACCAGTAGAAGCAGAAACTCCCAGGGTCTTTTGCCTCTACCTTGTAAAACACCCTTCTCTTGAGTGTGGTGATGATCATTCCTGTGTCCTACAATCTTTGTACAGCGTATGTACATTTCCAAGCAGTACAGATTATCATGTTGCATATTTTAAAAGTTTATATGACTGGCATCATAAGGTGTATATCTTTCTGCAACCTGCCTTTTCTTTCCTCAGTATTTTATTTAGGAAATTAACCCTTGATATGTGAGATCTAGTTCATTTTCATTGCTGTTTAATATTTCTGTGAGTGTGCCATGCTTTTTTGGGTTACTTCCTGTTGATAGATGTTTAAGTGACTTATATTTTTTTAACCATAAACCCTACTACTATAAAGATTCTTACATACATGTATTTATATGCACATATGAGACATTTCTAAGGTATATTACAAGGAGAGGAATGGTTGGATCAAATGGCATTGGTATCTTAAACTTTTGTTGATTATTGCCAAATTTTTGCCTAGAGTGGTATACAATATACTTTTTAATGATGTGTGAGAGTTCTGGTTTCTTTGCATTTTTATTACATTTAGTATTGTCAGATTTTTATATTTTATGGGATTAAAATGGTACCTTATGTTTTAATCTCCATTTTCCTGATTACTACCAAAGCAAAAACATATTAAAAAAATTTTTTTTTGTAGTTGTGTAGTCTTTGTGTTCTGGAATTGGCTGTCCATAAGTTTTGTCTGTATTTCAACTGGATTGTCTTTTTATTGATTTGTAAGTGTTCTTTATATATTCATTATACCGATCATTTGTCAGTTATATGTTTTGCCAGTAGTACTCATATCTTCACGTTTGTTCTTTATTGCCTTGAGGTTAAAATTTTTTAGAATTCTTAGCATGGCAAATACAGTTGTGGGTTACATGGCCTTGATTTCTCCTATAGTCTTGTTTCTAAACATTCTGCATCTCTGATTTATGTTTTGACATATATTTGTCATCCCTCTCAAGTTCTTGCTGATGTTGTCTCCTCTGCTTGGAAAGCTCTTACCTCTTCCTTGCCTGGCTAACATTTATCACTCTTTCACGATCCAATCTTTTGGAAAGCTTATGCTGCCCCTGCCCCACTCCCCTTCCACTGTTCCTTGCATCTCTTCTCTGCATTTGCACATCTCCTGGTGCTGACCTGGGAAGACTTTTCAGCTTTGGATCTCCCAGAAGTAACTGTCCTGAAAAAGAAGATAATGTCCAGTGGGGTTGCCACCCACTTGTTTGGCTCTCCTGAGGTCTTCCTGAATGGCCTACCAGAATGGGTGGTGAGATGGACTTTTGAAGAACTCTTTAGCCAGTGCTTGGCTACAGAATCCAGGTCCTGTATAAACATGCTGATTTATTTCCATCACCTTCTGTGTCATCATAGTCTTTCGGATCAGCAACATTGATTCCAATTTTCAAAGGCAGTTATTCACTTGAGAGAAAAAAAAAGCCCCAAATGTAGTTTTTGGAAGCCTAGAAAAGAATTGCATGGATAATTCTCTCCATTCTTTCCCAGGTATCTATTCCACATGGAGCTTGTCAGAGAACTTCCTGTTTCCTGCCCAAGGTGAATTTGGGTTTGGGACTCATGTCAGTTAACTCAGTTCTCTTTCTTGTGTGAATGACAAGGACATGCACCGGGACATCTGTTATTGTGAAGCTGGACTTTAACCCAACGGAAGGGGAAAAGGAAAAACCCAACACACCAAACTGTGTATTATTTACACATTTCAATATTTAATTTCCTGTCTCCATTATACATATTTTAGTATGCAGATTATTTGCCCAACATGATTTATCAGTTCCTTGTTAGATAATATTCTCCTCAGGGTACATATTGTTCGTATTTAGAAATTCTTATTAATCTCAAGAATTGCATTGTTTATCCAACAAAATTATTACAGCTTTGATGAAGCTTTTAAAGTGTAACATGTAAATCACTATTTTCTCACTTTCATAAGCAGCTGAATTTTTGATCTGGTGGATTATTCAGGTTTAGAAGATATTTTGTCTTAGGGAAAATGCACAAGATGGTGCAGTAATGTGTAGATGAGGCTATTTAATTAGAACTGCTGTTAATGACAAATTGCTGTCACTGTGGCTACCCCTCCTCCACATTGCCTTTTTTAAATAGATAAATGAGGAGTGTCACCCAATGTTGTTCTAAATAAGATGGGACTAATATTTAAAGCTGTAAGTGTTACAGTAACAAATGACAGGATGGAAGAAGTAAATAAATATTAAGTGTTTATAATCACTTATTTTCTGAATTGCATCTTGATCATTTTACCTGGGAGACTATTAGGGGCATTCTTTAATGAAAAAGAACTTAAGAGAATCTTAAAAGAAGATTTTAGAGTAAGATGAAAATAAACATCATTTGATTCTTTACCATCTTTGAGAAAAAAGTCGCTTTTTTGTTTATGAGTTATATTTTTATATGAGACAGTAAGCATTATCTACATAACACACTGATATATTACTAATACCTTATATCTGATAGCATTTTGTATTTTCCAAGCATTTTGATATCCACTGTTAGATTTTCTCCTTCCAGTATCCCTGGGATGATAGAATCCCTCATTCAACAGATGAGGAAACAGTCCAGAAAAAGTTATGTGGCTTGAACAAAACTGAAAAATCAATTAATAACAAAACTGAAATTATAATTCCCTGACTTCATACCTAATGCCTTCCTGCAGACACAGACAGAATGGAGAAAGCGGAAAAGTTGCCTATTGCTTACAAGTTATGAGGGTTTATGACACAAGTTATGAAGAGCTGGCAGGGTTCCAGTACTAGAGTATTAGAAATGAATGATCAGTCCCCTGATTACTCCCATTGGTTTCTCTCTTGGATATATTTTCATTATTTTCTCTATGTTCTATAAGTAGGTCTTTTCCTTCAGAGTTAACATACAGCGTAAGACCAGTGAGCATTCAGTTGAGGTGAAATGATGTTTAGTGATTCCATCTTTGTCTTATTTGAATTAAGCTGATGAGGTCTACAGTTTGTATTACTAGAATCAGCATTTCATCATTTCCTGATTTTCTTTATTCTTAGGAATAATAAGGTAAGAACCAATACAACTCAAATCAATGACTGTCTACTGCTATCCAGAGGAAATGTAACAGAACCATCATGAAACTGCTAGAAATGTCTGTTCACTGGGTAATGTAAAAACACTTGGATGTGACATCCAAACACTATGTTGAAACTGTCAGTGTGTAACACACTGACTTGCAGGCTCTGTGAAATTTGAGGACCACCTGTAATCATGTGCCTAGGTGCCCTGGAGTCTCATTGGGAGTCCCAGTGTGTGGTTGAGTGGAAAGACCACTGGAGGAGCATCTCCCTTTCAGTTCCCTTCCTCTTTCCCAGATCCTTCTTCCCTCCTTGAACAATGAGCTGGCAGTTCTATTCTACACAGTGAATGGGGCAAAGGAGACAGAATCCTTCTGTCTTCCTATAGGAACAGCTCCAAGTTCCAGCTCACAGTCAATGGAGTTGGAGAGTCGGCTCCTGGTTGGAAGAACTGTGTCTTGTCTCTGGTCTCTAAAGGCATGCTAACTGCGTCTTTGTAGTCATCAGGAAAAAATGGCCATGAAGAGTGAAGATTAATAGGTGTATGTGGTTGCTTCTCAGACTTTGATTGCAAAAGTCTTAGGTATCTCCGCTCTTGTGTTTGATTTGGCTCTAAGCGCACCCTTTCCCCTCCCTTAAGTATTGTGTGTATCTCTGTTGAGAGAGACTATGGTTAAACAGAAGCATACCAGCTTCTTTGAAAAGCCAATTGGAAAATTGGGGGCCAAAGACTTTTTTCTATTTCAGGGATCACAAACTGAAATGCATAGGGATATAAGAAACATCCATGAGTAAATCAGGCTGAGGGTGGAAAAATAGTGAGTGCTGTGGACTGTGGCCAGCTGGCATTGCCTCATCTAAAGGTGTAGTCTGTGATCTCCACTCAGCTTCAGCAAATTGGCCTCCTGCTGGAATGCCCACGGATATCTTGAACTTCTGATTTTTTTTCCATCAGCATCCAGAAATCTGAATTTTTATGTGAGAGCTCGTGATTTAACAAATTGAAAAAAATAAAGGAAATAAGTCATCCTGTAGGCCAAACAAAATATGCCAGGTTGCAGCTCCTTTTTTCCGTAGGTATTTGGAAACCAGGCTGAGGGAAGGCAATGGGTCAAAGCCCGGAGAAAAGCTCCCCAGTTTACATGTTGTTATCTATACCTACATACATGAAATTTACCCCAAACCAAGTGGTTTCCTGCCATATGGACACAGCAGAGTACAGCTTCTCACCCCAGTGTATGCAATATTTTGCACATCCCTACAGTTTTATGGAGACAATGTCCATGGCTTTTAGGACATTCTTGAAAAAGTCTATCACCCTAAAAGATTGTGAATCTCTTCTATTACATCCTTGACAAATTGTCATCTAGTTTTTCCTTGAATTCCCCTAGAGACAGGGAACTTACTACAGTGCAAGATAGCCCACTCCTGTTTCAACCAGTCTGAAGATAGGAAAGTTCTTAATGGCATTTTTTTTTTAACTTAACCTCTTTGTTATTGGCAGCTGAAAAAGTCACCTAATCTTTAACTAGGAAAATGCACTTGAAAAAATACTCTTAGAAATTAGGAGGTTGCTATAATTTCCTGTAACTATCACCCATTCTTACAGAAAAATGAACATTATTAAATTGTGATAGTTACTAATGGAATTTCTAATTCTTTTACAATTAAGGTCATTGAATCTTTATGTCTTGACCTTCATTCTGAGGCTATTTGCATGAAAATAAAGACTCCAAGTTTCATCATGTTCTATTGATTCATTTAAGCTTTTTTCTTTCCTCTCATGACTCCTGGAAATAGAAACCTGAAAATGATCTAAGCATCTGTGATAGAACAGAAAGCCCCATAGTCTTAGAGTCAGAGGATCTTGAATGGATAGTTCTGCTGTGTATTCACCGTGTGATGTGAAGCTCAGAATCTTGGTTTCCTCTTTGGAATTTGAGTCTAATAAAGTCTGTGGAGGTTGTGTGAAAAACAGGTATGGACAGGCTGTATATCACAGTAATCCTCAAAATCTTGTCTTTCTTGGTTGCGACACTGATAACTAGTTATTTAACTTCTCTAAGTCACAGTTCTCTGTATCTGTACATTGAGACTAGCAGTTCCTGCTTATAGGATTATTTTAACTATTAAATGAGAGTATGTGTGCAAAGAGTTTACGTAGTACCTGACATACAGTGTATATTCAGTTAATGTTGGCTGTTGGTATCTTGGTGATGCTGATAGACATAAAAGCACTAGATAAAATCGAATGTTTAAAACTCTTTATGATCTTCTAGACCCTGAATTTTCAGGGTGGAGAGGAAGGAGCAATTCCATGGTAAGAAGATATGGGTCAGGATGTACTTGAAAGCTGAGCGAACCTTCAAAGAGTGATGGTTACACTTTGTGGTAGGGCACTTAACAGTATTTTAAAAAATTAAAAAAAAAATCAGATATGTTAAGGGAAAAGGATGCAAAATTCTTCGGAGTTTTTGCTTGCAGCAAGAGTTTCACAGAAATTTTGCTTTTGTGGGAGCTCACCGAGCTGTATGCAAATGCCTTGGGTGCTTGTCTTCGATAGTGGGTAGGTTGGAAAGTTGGAGGTCCCCTGCTTTCCTGGCTCCTGTTTTTCAGATGCAGGGGGCCAGTGGGAAATACCTGACAACTTTATGATCCCCTTTCCTTTGATATAAATTACTGGGGAGCAGAGACTCTTTTTGATGTAGGTTCTCTGTCTCCTGAACCACACTGTATTTAAAATAGTAATTATCTGTAGATTCATGGGAAAAGCAGAAGGAAAAAGAATCACCATTAGAGAAGGAAATAAAAACATGTCTACCCAAGGAGTAAGTCGAGCATTTTTCCAAGTTTGTTATGAGGTCCAGAATCTCAGAGATTCTTTACAGAATCTGGGAAAATGTAATTCCAGTGAGAAAAATAAAGGGGATAATAAGGATGTGGTCTTTCCCTGGACTAAGGCATTTCAACTTTCCTATTGTTGGAGAAAGAAGTTGTTGATTTTATACTTTGTTAAAAGGAAAAAAGCATAGGATAACAACTGTTTGTTGCCATTAACCTGTATTTCTTTGTTTTGGGGGTGCACCGTGACAGAATAATGGTCAGTGCTTCAGAGATTATGAGTAGGGAGAGACTGTAGGTGTAGTTTATACTTACATAGTACACAGAACCGTTTTATTTTATTTGGGTATTGAATATTTGAGAGCTAGGGTGACCCCTCCCTCTGAAAGGGCAGAGACCCTGAAGTGTGACTGCTCCCTCCTTTCTAGTATTTGAGTGGCATATCGAGATCCTTCCAACTCGAGGTGCATAATGCATTGTGCGGGCTGACTCCCATGTGGGAGAGAGCACAAAACTTCCTTATGCATGAGGCATTTTTAGCAAATTGGACCCCATTTCAATCTTGATGAAACTTGATGACATTTCCAACTTGCAAGTGCACAAAATGAAAAAGCAAATTTTTAGCTATTTATATGTCAGAACATCAAAAGCTCAAAAGCCATAATTAAGGGTGTCAGCGTGGCAGGGAGACCACATTTCCCCTCTTCTCAGGGGTCTTCTCAGTCTCTGCTCGGAGGTTAGAGAGAGAAGTGCCTCCTTCCCTTGAAGACTTGAATCAAACAATTTGGGTTTCATGAGCCCCACCTGGGACGACGCCTCTTCACTTCCAACCTTGTCATGTTGGTATTTAGTGTTTTTTCTTTTTTTTTTTTTTTAAGAGAAGAAAAATTTCAGGAACAACAATGTAGTTGGTGCTTCACATTCCTTAACAGTTTTTCTTTGCTGCTTTTTGAAAGACTGAAGGCAAAATGTAAAAAAACAGTGATTTGATATGGTATTTTAATTCCTTTTTATTTTGTGTTTACGTTATATGCAATTAACTTCCTGACTTTAAATCCTCCTAAATATACTGAAGAAGCTTTTATGATACGCCCTTTTCATAAATCTAGGGACATAATATAGTTGGACATAAATATATGTCCAAATGAATGGAAACAGCTGGATATTTACAGTGTAAAAAATGCCCATTTAGACGTTTAAACTAGTGCTGATAAACTTCAGTATGGATATTTGTTAAAATGCAGATCTGATTCAGTAGGTCTGGCGGGTACCCTGAGAGTCTGCATTTCTGACAAGCTCCTCAGTTGAACCACACTGATGGTCTGTGGATCACACTTGAAGTGGCAAGGGTTCATGTATCTTTCTAATGAAGGCATTTTAGAATTCAGCTGTGGTCATTGTGATTATCAACAGGTGCACTTGTCTGGGATATACATGTTTTGGTTAAGATAGCCTTTGAATTTTATAACAGAAATATTCTTAAAATTAATCCCTCGTACTGCTGCTGCCTGTTAATGACTCACAAAAATCCCTGCCTAATAAGAGCTATTTTCCTAAGAGCTCACATTGAATTGCAAATAGTACTTCCAATCTCAGTGACATTCACCACTCACTTATATAGCCTGAGCCACAGATAGAGCAGCTTCCAATAGTGTTGGACACCTATTACACAGAGTGTGTTCACTTGAGGGCTGTGTGGAATCATGATGTTGAATAAGGCACATGACTGCAACCAAGAAGCTTAACCCTCCATCCATGGGATGGAGGGAGACACAGCATATACCCTTGAAAATCAGCATAAAATGGAGATAATTTAAGATGATATAATAAATTCCCAAATGAAATGTTAATTGGATTCAAGGGAAAGAGAATGAAAGCTCATCTGATGGCAGAGCCGAAGAGAGTCTTCATGGAGAGGGTAGCATTTGAACCATGGCTTGAACTATTGGGATTGCCTGTGTAGAAATGGGGCTGAGGGGTGTGGACTGAGGTGAGACGATATTAAAGGGAAGGAAAGTTTGAGAAAATATGGTAGGAAAAGTACCCTGTGTGTCATAAATTGGGAATAGTTACAGTTTGGCTGAAGTGCATATTTCATGCAGGGATTTGGTTAACAATAACCCAGGAAAGGAAAATTGAGTTTACCAATGGAATGACCTCAGAATCCAGTGAAAGATGTTTGGGTTGAATTTAGTAGTCACTAGGAAGCTGTTCCTTACCCAAACCACTTATTCTCAGTTCTACTTTCAGGATTTCTTTAGTCTTTTTCATTTGAATTATTTGTGTGTATGTGTAAGTTGATATTTTAATTCTTCTCAAATTTCTTTTGAAAGTCCGTAAATTAAGAGATTATGAAAGGAAGTTAGAGTTGTCCTAGGAATTAATAGGTTATGGAAGATGGAAAGAAGGATTCTATGCACTGCTTTCTGAGAGGTAGCTCTGTCTCGTAAATTGCAATGAAGGGATAATCCTGAGATGGGGAGAGTTTTAGCTAGGAAGTATTTGAATTATGCCTCATAAGTCAAAGGCATCCACGGTGTGTTAGGTGAGATGAGAAGGATAAACCTGGTCCATCTTCCTGGATTATCAGTTTCATTCAATCAGTGTTTTGCTCTACAGTATATAATTTAAAGCCTTTTAAAATATGTTAGAAATAATCATATTTATTCTTAAATTTTTACAGTAATTAATGCTAGTCTACAATAAATCAGAAGTACTATTTTAGATTTAAACATGTTTCCTCTTGTTCTTTACATTTTAAATGTTTACCCATGCTGGTTGTGTTAGAGTATTTTAACTAAGAACCTTTTTTATTATAACAAAAAAAAGGTATACATAAAGAATTTAAAAAACATGCTAGTCCCTGACTCTGTTAATCCCCTTGGTGGCAGCCTGTGGTATTGCAGGCATAGGAGCAAGAGGAAAGTACATTTTGAATGAAGAATGTGAAAAGCCAAGTGTATAGAGCAACGTAAACGCTACGAATGGGCTCAGCCAGCATCAAGTCTGGCATAATTTATCTATTGCCAGTGTTTCTCAACTCTTTTTTTTTTTAATCATTACCCACCTGAGACTCCGATTGTGTTCCCCAGGACTCCTGTCTAAGGCTCTTCTGGTTTCAAGACACGGCAGCCAATTTGATCTAATTTAAGAGAAGATGTGTAATTTATTGTCAGGATACAAGGGTGTGTTATGGAAATTAGGTGTAGAAATACAGCTGTCCTCAGGAGAAAACTAGAATCAGAAACTGAAAAATGTCAGAATTCTGTTTTTCATTTCTGGTTCTCTTGACGGAACTGCTATATTCGTCTCTCTCCAAAATGTGGAATCCTGCCACCTCACACCTCACAGGTTTATTACTGTAGGTTCAGCCACATGTAAGACTAAGTTAGCTTCACTTAGTCTCAATTCCAAATATCCAGAAGAGAGGAGCTGATTGGCCCAGGGTGGGTCAGTAGAAACATAGCTGTTGAGGACCCATTCTTGTGGACATAGGAAAGAGGTGGTGAAATGCACTTCCCAGAGAAAGGGAAAATTATTGTTAACTGGACAGATAACCTGAAGAGATGCCACCTACCTACCTGTACAGTTGGCAGAAAAGCTCTTGTGTGTGGCAGGACCCCTCTCCTAGGACACAAGAAATTAGTAACCAGAAAGATACCTTTCTCTGGTCAAATTTAAGACCCGTCTGAAACCATTTGCTCACAATGTCCCTGGCTTACCTAGCGGCCTCTGCTCCCCATTTGATCAGTCATGTCCTTTGGTTTAACCTCATGATAAATAATAATTTTCGCCAAGTATTATGTTACATTGATCTTAGATCTTTACATAATGATATGGTGTAGGAACTTCTAGCTCTTGTGATACAAGGAACAGAGTTAATGAGTTTCCTGGCACCACATGTGAACATATGGATAGGCTAGATAAAAGTAATAATAAAAAAATTTCTAGCTGAGTTAAAAGAAAAATGGAAAAATAGCCATGTGCCAGGGATTTATAAATAGAGGGAACCATATCCAGAGTAGTTAGCAGGATAACAGATCTGTGTATAATCTTTAATGATGAGAGGCTGGATTCTTAACCCTGATGTGGAAACTTAAGACACAAATGAGACTACTTATCAGACTAAAAAAAGAAAAAAACTGTCTCATGAAGTTGTTTTCATAACTTAATGTGTAGAACTCCAATGGAAAAATAATCTCATCTCAAAATGTGTTTACAGTAAAAACTTACAAATCACTCAAGGAGGTGATCCATTATTGGAGAGAATAAGCTGATTCTACAAACAGGAGGATTGACACTGAAACGAACTTGAGATTATAAGAAGGTTTTATACAAGAGAGTTTAAACTGATGAAAGACTTCACGAATGAGGAGGGACAGTATGAATAAAAGAACAAGTAATTATGATGTCAGGAGTCACAGAAATGTAAAATATGGTCATAAAATACACCTCCATGAGTAAGTAAAATAACAGATTAGATATATGGGAGGCAGGGGGACGGGAGGGATTTAGAGAAACAATACCAATTTCTGTCCTGAAGGATAAAAAAATTATAAAATAAGCAAGAGACATTAAAAGACATGGACGATAAAATGAGAAGTTCCAAAATTCACTGGACTTTCTGGAAGGAAGTAATTTAGTGATCAGGAGATAAACTGTATTACATTTTGTTGATAATTTTAAGTATAAATGAAAGACATGATTCTTCAGATTGAAGTGTTATATTGAATCCTGAGCAAGGTAAATAAAAGTAAATCAACGTTCAGAAATATCATAAATTGTAGAACACCAAAGATAAAAGTGAGAACCTTGAAAATAAGTAGAAAAGATAGAATACCTACAAAGGAGCAGTCCATACACTAAGAGTAGAATTCTCCACAGTAGTAACAGGTGCCAAAAGACAATAAAATATGTGCAAAGTCCTGAGGGAATTTAACTATCAACCTACAGTTATGCACCCAGCTAAATCATCTGCTCAGGAGTAAAAGTGATGACATAAAGCATGTTGCCTTCATAGAAGCTTGCTAAATAATCACCAGAGGATGGACTTTAGGAAGAGGAAAATTGAAGCTTGGAAAGGAAAGAGTGCACTAGAAGAAGCAGTGATGAACCAAGATGTTGGAAATGATGTGAATTAACCTGAAAGACTATTGGTGTAGGGGAACATGCTAATATGATAGAGGATGAAAAACAGTGTGGAGCCACCATATTCCACAACAGAACACAAATAAGCAGAGTTCAGTTGCTCGTGGCTACATCTAAAATTTTTCTGTTCTTTAAGAATGTATGGTAAAAATTGAAGATTCAAAAAAATTTGTTTTTGGTTTGGGAGGGGCAAAGGAAAATCACGGTAAATATTTTCTATTTTCCAAATTAAATGCAGAAATAAGTCAAAGTATTTTGATAAATACAATTAATGTAAATGAATCAGTTTGCCAGTTGACAGTCTCACATTTACATTGGTTAAAAAATCCCAGTTATGTACTCTTAGACCTTAAATACAAAGGCACCTGCTGACATAGTGGACTAGATTTCTTTCTAATCTTTGAGAGTCCTGATGAAGTCACTCAAACACCCTTTTCGTGATAGACTTGCCAAAATGCACACATACATATTCTGGAGTATTGAGTGGCTTCTGTGAACAGGAAATCATAGCAACTGAACATGGCTGGATGTGGGATTCGAAGTATTTTAACACTTTATAACCTCAGATTGAAGCACTGCTGATGTGTGTTTGCCACAGGATTAGTTGTCACAGATGGCTGAGAATAAAGCATGAGAGGACACATACATCTCTTTTCAGAACAAAATGGACACATACAACAGCGTATGGTGTAGCTATTTAAATTAGGAAGTTTTACTGCACCATAGTTAATGATAAAATAGAAATTTGAATGGCATGGAGGCGTTAATTATCTGTGATAATGCAGAGGAATAACTTGTTTTCGCTGAATCAATTTTTCCCTGTTATTAAGGCTGCTGATAGTTTGATCATGCACATAGTTCTTAAAAGCCAGAGTAGATAATAGGCCAGGTAATATTCATGTAACTGCACGCAAACCAAATTTACAAACAATTACATAAAATGTCTATCTATACAGAGGCAAAATTAGATGGCTTTTGAAAATGTGGGTAATCAAGTCTCATTAAATATTTATCTCAAGACATCATTATTTCTATTTTGCTTGACCACTGATTTAACTCATGAAGGAAGAATGGGTCCTCAGGGATTTGATCTAGCACACTCATAAATGAAAAATAATATGTACAAGTTTATTTCCTGCTATGAGTTTTGGAAGTGGGGTATGGTACCTTGACACATTGAAACAGGTGTTAGGGACTGAATGTGCTCCTCCCCCAGATTCTTATATTGAAGCTCTAACCCCCAGTTTGATGGTATTTGGAGGTGGGGCTTTTGGAAGGTAATTATGTTTAGATGAGATCATGAGGGTGGAGCCTCCATGATGGGATTCGTGTCCTTAGAAGAAGAGGAAGAGAGATTGGAGCTGTCCCTCTTTACCTTGAGTACATGGTGCAAAGCCAGGAAGAGGATTTTTACCAGAAACTGAATCTGGCAAGACCTTGATCTTGGACTTCCAGTCTCTAGAACTGTGAGAAATATATGTCTGTTGTTTTAGTGACTCAGTATATGGTATTTTGTTACAGCAGCCTGAGGTGACTGAGACACCTGGGCTCCTTGATAAGGTTGGACTTGACAAGTGGATCACATTGGAAGCACTAATTCATTCTATCTCAATTTTACACCCACCATGGGTAGGGGGATTGAACCTCTGGTAGCCTGGGAACCACATCTAAATCTAAGTCTGAATCTCTGGTGTGTGCTGGTCTACTTGTATGTGTTCCTGAGAATGTTTAAAACCAAATCTTACATTACATATTGTTGAGCATGACAATGAGTAGGTTACCCTGTGTTTTTCACCTTAATGGGCTCTCAGGAGGAATTGTTAGGACACCTAGATCCTGTATCTTAGCTGGAAGTCCCTTTTGGCCTCAAGTAGAAAATACTGGATAACTTTCTTCTTCCAACTAAACCTCTTTGTAATATAGTAAAATATGAATAGAATTTGAAAGGGAAGTAGTCAAACATAAGTTGTTTTTGAAAATGGGCATCAAAACACATGAATCAAAGGCATTTTTAGTGACTTTTGTATTTACAGTATTTGTCAAGAGTCTTACTTAAGCTAAAGCTTGTAGAAGTCACTTAGTTTCCCAAAATGTGCTCACGATATATTTTAGTGCTCATGGGTAACTCTGTTTAGTCTGTTCTCATTTATATCTCTGACCTAAAAAATGAAGTCAGGGAAAAGTAGAATTTTTTAGATGTCAGGACATTGGGAAAAGATTTTTAAGAAAATAACTTTGACATAGCCAAGTATAGAGGTGATGAACAATGAATCTCTGAGATAAGAAAATATTTCATAGTGATTCAAGCATACTGTGGAGTTCAGAGTTTTACTGTATGCAAAGGTACTAAGTATTCAAGTGGAGATTTTAAATGAATATTCAAATTTCGTTTAAGATATAGCTTACTTTAGGACATTCTTCCTTTTAATGTAGCAGGTAGCACTTTCTTCGTGTTTTTACTGAGCATTTTTATTGTCACCAACAGTAATCTTGTCATATCTGAAACATGTCAGTAGAGACAGAGCGAGAGAGAGGGAGAAATAAAGAATAGGACCATGCAAATCATACCGAGAATTGTAGAGTCAAATACACAATGCTGGATTTGAAGGAGACCAAATTGTACATAAGACCATAATTTCTATTAACCTAGGTCAGCTTTGACAAGATTGCAAAAGATGCCTTATTACTTCTGATTGTTCGTTGTAATAATTCACTAGTCATTAACTCCTGTTGATTAAGTACTCACTCTATGCCAGGTACTGGTCTGAGTACCTTAGATGTGCTTGTCTTCTTTAGTCATCTTAACAGTCCACAAGGTAGCTGGTTCTAGGTCAAGCCAGAACTTGAACCCTTGACTCTTGGACCCAAGAAACCATGTGTGTAATTGCTGTGTTAGGTCTACCTAAATTTCCTCAGTAAAGAGCTTTTCAAAAAGGTTTCTAAAATAAAAGTTAGTGCTACAAAGTTTCTTCATGAATAATTTAATGAAAAAGATGATTTATCCAATATTCATGTATTGATAGATACTTAAATATATATATTAGTATCTAAATTAAATTAAGCTAGTGAAGATTTAAGCATCCATGTCTTATCTGGAGAGGTAGTGCTGAAAAGATGATCCTTAAGGGAAAATGTGGATTCTATTTTTTTCTTTGTTTTGTCATTAAAGTATATGCCATGGTAATAACTCAAAGCATTTTATAAAATGGAATCAATGAAATTAGAAGATGAAGGCAGTTATAAGGGATTTCTTATTCCAGTTGGAACAGGGTCCACAGATACTGGAATTAATACACTTAATCTTGCCCTAATCTAGTTACCCATTAAAGTAGATAAGCAAATGCTTTTCTTTTCTTTTTCTTTTTTTTTTTTTAACATTTTTTATTGAGTTATAGTCATTTTACAATGTTGTGTCAAATTCCAGTGTAGAGCACAATTTTTCAGTTATACATGAACATACATATATTCATTGTCACATTTTTTTTCTCTATGAGCTACCACAAGATCTTGTATATATTTCCCAGTGCTATACAGTAAGCAAATGCTTTTCTTAAACAAGATTAGAAAAACGAAACAAAAAAAGACCCATGAACTTAAAATACTATTCAGCAGAAAACTCTGAATTTGACATGTGCCTTCAAATTTCCCATAGCATTGCCATCTCAAACACATTGGCTTGGGTTTGTGAGATAGACTGGTGATAGCCATTGGATGAAACGTTCAAATTTATGTGTTACTGAACTCAAGAACAGTTCTCATAAATCACGTGGAAGTTTGGAATGTGTTCTAGAATTCTGAACACAGTTTTCCAGCCACGAGTTTCGTTGCGAGAGTTTTGTACAAAGCTAATCACCAAGTTAAATGTGACACCCTCTTCAACTTTAAGGCAGGAAGATTAACAAATATAACTAAATTGCTGGCAAGAGAAAGCAGAGTAAGGAGGTAGATTATAGAGAATCTTAACATTTATCTGAGTACAAATATTGGAAAGTATTGCAAAGGGAATATAGAAAATGACTAAGTTAATGACTTGTTTTCAAGTTCAATAAGAAGGGCAATGGTTCTCTTTTTTTTTTTAAAGAAATCTTCTGTGTTGCCCTTTTTTCATTTTGTCATATTTTATTTTGATTTAAAATATTTTCTGGGATTCTATAGTTTTGCTATATGTACTGTGCTCTATGCACTTCCCAATAAATGATCTATTTATTTATATGAAAGGTGAGATTTGCTAATGCAAAGGCAACACGAAAGACTCTTTCCTACCAATTTTATAATGAAAGTCAATGACAGTTTTCTTTATTTGGTTCTAAGTTTCATTTGCTTAAAATGAAAAATGTATTCTTAAAACTAAATAAAAAAATCATATTATCAGTATTTCTGGCAGCAAGTGAATGAATACTTATTCTGAATAGATCTCTCTGAATGGCCACTCTATAACTACCGTGTTTTGTTAGAAAAGTATATTAAAAAGTAGAAACAGCATCATGAATGAAGAAAAGGGATAGAAACAAAGTATAAAATGTGTAATCTTTTAAAAGGACCTTATCAAGGAGAATCTTAGTGAAACTTTAATGGGAGAGTCACACAATCCCAAAGCTTTCCCATTTCCTATTCAATGAATAATTTACTTTTTAGATGAGATTTGCTAACGTTATTGCAGAATAACTGTAATTGAAAATTATTAAAACTCTATCTTTATTGCATTTTAAAATACGTGCATTTGGTGTTTGACTAGGTCTGTCTCACCATTAAGAGTTTTGAGGGAAAGCAAATTTCTGTCTCCCAAAGAATAAAGAGCAAAACCCTTAATTGCTTTCTTGTTTCTCACAAAGATGCTAATATGATGAACTGAATGTCAGGAATAATAAGACAAAATGATGGTGTACACCCTGCAAAGAGAAAATAAAACATCTTTTTATGTAAACTGTCACCAGAACCTCAAGGAAACTCTTTGCTCTTTTCCTGCCCTGATTTTGAACTGCTTCATTAAAAGTAATTTTGTTTTTCAGCAGTATAACTCCCACATTATTCTATAAAAATAATTTTAAGAGAAATCTTCAATTAAGAGGTTATTGTTGTCTGAAAGATTTTTCCATAGTTGGTTGGTAGCTGAAAATGTGATCTTCCCAAGTTTGAATGGAAATATGACATTCATAATGGTTTAAAATAGATAAATGTCTTGTCTGTTTGAAATGCCAATGAACTTGGTATTATTTATCAGATCCTTTGAAAATGTTGGAATTTTCAGAGGACCGAATTTTCAAAAAGGAGAGAAATTAATCCTCAATTCTTTCTGTTTTCAAGTGACTGAGAAGTTAAATTAGACAGATTGCTAAAGCCCTTGCAGTGCACTGTTTTGCTTTTGAGAATTAAAAATAAACAGGGAATCGTGGACTTAAACTCCAGACCCCTGCAAATCTTCCTTTTGGTTTGTGTTTGGGGAAAAGACTGTAAAGGTCAACTCACTCGCCACCAAACTCCCCAGTGCTTGTCCTGATCTAAATCTAGATACTTGGTTGGTCCACAATCCAACTGGATGTTTATAGATACATAAATACATATAAATTACTTAAAAGGGAATCTCAAATTCTTTTTTTTTTGATTGAAATACAGTTGACATAGAATATTATGGTAGTTTCAGGTGGCCCAGATAGTGACTTGACATTTGCATACCTTATGAAATGATCACTACAGTAAGTCTAGTAATCATCTGTCCCCATGCAAAGTTATTAAAGTATTATTGACCATATTCCTTATGTTGTATATTATATACAATGGCTTATTTATAACTGGAGAATTGTACCTCTTAATCCCTTTCCCCTATTTTGCACTTCCCCACCCCCTCCCGCCCCCGCCCCATGGAATTGTAAATCTAAGTGTAAAAAAATTCCCTAACCATCTATTTGCTTAATGATTTGTCCTCCAGAGAGTTTCTTCTCAGTGGACACAGGAAAAGTATACTTGTCAATTCAGGGCATGAAAACTCACTTTGCAACTGAGGCAGCAATGACCTGAGTTATCAGAGTTTCCTCGCTCTTGTCATATGGTCTTTATGCACACAAGTCCAGGTGGACCATAAAAGGGTTTCTGTTGACCTAAGATGGCCCTTAGTATCCCCATCCCCCTTT
This sequence comes from Vicugna pacos, assembly GCF_048564905.1. NCBI lineage: Eukaryota > Metazoa > Chordata > Mammalia > Artiodactyla > Camelidae > Vicugna > Vicugna pacos. Next base: position 37,919,869 of record NC_133003.1, read on the forward strand.
CAAACTGTTCTCTGGGAAACACTAATCTCTAGAAATACTTAACATAAATGGGTTCCAGGTTGAGTAATTATGTGGAATTCTAATTACTGAATTGTATTTATGATGAAAAAGGTACATGAGCTTATGAAAGGCTCTGAGAAGCTCTGCATTCTATTCTGCAACCTGCTCTCCATTGTTCACTGTAGAATGAACTTCCCAAACTTATTTAACCATGAGAAACTCGGCTCACTTCTTCTTGTCTAATCAACCCTTGTGATGTAGAAACCCTTTTTTTTTTTACAGATGGGGAAGCTGAGGCTTAGGGCAGTAAGATAACCTTCTAAGGTCATACAACTCGAGTGATATAGCCAAGCCTGAAACTCTATTTTATAAACTGTCACTGTGACCTGAAAATACAAAGAGACACATTCATTTGAATACATGGATAGTGTCTGTCTATGTTTTGCCTTTTTTTCTCTGTGTACTTTTTAGTGGATTTCTTTTCTCCCCATGTTCATGCTATTGGGTTTTTGTAAAAAAAAAAAAAAAGCACATGCAACAGTCATTACATATAGTATGTTTGCTTAGACAAAAGGTTATTAACTTCCATGCAATACAGTAGTTAGAACTGAGGCCAAATTCATAATCAGTATGTAAAGATACGGAGTTAAGCAAAGCCTGTATATTACTTTAAAACTGGGACTAATACTCAGTAAAATATTGTGAGTCAGTAGAACAACATGAAATGAAGAAATCCAGCTGCCTAGAAGGACCTTGTTTAAGCTAATTCCAGAAATATTAAAAAAATTGAATTTTATACCTAATATTCAAATGAAAGTTATACTGAGAAAAAAACATTCAAAAGCATTAAAAGAGTCACTTCATAGAAGAAACATATGCTTTTCATTTTTATGCAGACATGTTACCAATATAGACATGCAGTTTTTGGTTAGAAAAGTGTGCACAGAGATATACAAATATAAATATATTTAACTCATAAAAACAACCTTGTGTCTGAATTCTTAAAATACTCTTTTTAGTTATTTTCAATGTAATATAATTTTAGATTCTTTTAATAATGTCCAGTGGACAGATTTATTATTATTATTATTTTTAATTTCCTGCATCAGATGTAGGTCTTTGATAAATACCACAGGCAACCCCAGAACTGTAGGACAGACTTGACAGTTCTTCAATAAAGGGCTGTGTGGTTTTTTTTTGTCAGTGTCTTCCTTCCAGTGACAGCTGCTTTGTTCTTTGCTAGTCAGATTTTCTAGTTAACACATCAAAAGTGTATCTGTGTACACGAAGTACGAAGAAAACAGTTCAAAGAGGTAAGAGATTCACTTTTAACTCTTCGCTACATTTTCCCCACACTTGTCACAAAAGACATCTCATGTGGAAGCTTCAGAACAAGGTGAGGAGTTCACGACAGAGTACAGGGATGTATATGGCATTTAGGAATTTGCGTTTTAGAAAGCGAGTTGGTCAGGCAAGGCCCTGAGAGGCTTCGAATCGTGGAGTGCTTATATGGGGTGAGGAATTTGCATTTTCCCAAGACGGCCAAGCCTAAGAGCTGGACAGTTTTTTAATTTGATTTATTGTCGAAGGCCGATTTCTTCTTGGCATATCATGATGACAGTAGTAGCCTGCTTTGTGCTCACAACTCTGGAGCCATTGCACCAATGCCAGCAGGAGTTCCTGCACACAGGCACACACACACAGGCACACACACATACAAGCACTGAAGGTGGCTCTGCCCCATGCTTGAGCAAATGTCCTGGGGTGACACTTCAACATCTTTCTGACTAAGATGGCTAAACCTCATTGGCTTTAGGATATTCACACCCCAGGAGAGACGGCTCTAGCACCTGGCTCCCTCTTGCAGATTTCTAGTGATGCCTGGATGCTGAGACAGGGATGTACTTAAGCAGAAATTGGATAGAAAGTAGTCTTCCTTCTCTGCCCCCTAGCCATCCCTTGGATGAGCTGTGAGTTGGGAGAGTGTCCATAAAAAACTAACCCCCTCTTCAGTGTATCAGGGTGAAAATAGGCCAGCCCTAGATGGTGCCATATGTATGTTTTTAGAAGCCAAAGCAATAAATATTTATTTCAAAGAATTTTTACATTGGATCTTTTAATGCAGCATCAGAGTAGTCATCATGAGAAAAATAAGAACTTTGTTGGACTTTCTTAGGCTTACTTTATAGTTGAGTATGGTTTTTAAATTTGGTAGACGTCAGCTTTTCAGTACTTTGGGGCTCTTTAAGTCTTAAGCCCCACCGGACAAGAGCCATGTGCTCAGCAAGCAAATGAAACAGCCCTGTCTTTCGTGGTACATGTCGTGTTCCTGGTACCACGTTAAGCATGAAGGAGGCAGTATAGTGACAGGGAGGGGACATGGACTGGTCACAGGCTACTTGGGATAAGCTGAGTCAGCCGAGTGGCTTACCCTCTTCAAGCTTTACTTGTTTTATCTTCAGGGAGGGTTCTTATGATACAGTGGGGTTTCGTTGAGGGGGCAGTTGTGCACGTAAAGCATTTGACACAGTCCAGACGTGTGAAACTCAGGGACGATGTTATTAACCAGGGTCTCCAAAGACATGGACTTAGCAATTATCCTTTGGGATACAAAGTGTGTCTTATTAGACTGCTTCTGCTGGACATTTATTTTGCAATCAACAGGTAGCAATAAATCATAGCCCTTGAAGGTTTTATTTTCACTTGTACAGTATGCAGTCTACAATGAAGAGTGTGGGGGTTTTTGCAGATCTTACCTCTTTCCTATTTTCAATTATTAGAGAACACAGAGGACATAGATATGCTTAATTAACAAAGATATAATCATATTCTGAATACTTAAAACAGAGTTACAGTTTTCAACAAGCACTAAATGTAAAGAGAAAAACTAATAGGAAAAAAGTGCCATACATTTTATCCAAGATAAGAAGCTCTGGCTTTTTATCAGAGCATTTATTTAACACAACATTTTTATCTGTTTCAGGCATGGGTTCTTTAAATTGTTTTCTTTTAAAAATCATGGCTTTAAAAATTTAAAAGAATAGGCTTATAGGTCTCAAAATAGGATTATTTTGCAAAATAAATGGTTTAAAAAAATCCTGTTGTCTAACTTTTGAATGTACCATACTTGATAGCACAACCTTCATTTTGTGACTCCTCTGCCAAATTTCTCTGTGTTTATTCCTCCCCAAAGTTTTATCCAATATTTTGTTTTGTACATTGTTTATCTCACCTCCCTGGGGCATTCCAAATGGTGTTGTGAGCTGTGAGGAATACTCTCCTTTTGGTTCCCAAACCGATTCGTCTTCAAAATTACCTGGGGTGCTAAAATATAATTACTAGCACCTACCCTATAACTTCAGAATGGTTAGAGCCTCAGAATCACCCAGAATACTTGTTAGAGCACAGCAGATCACTAGGCTGAACCTCCATATTTTCTGTCAGTGCATCTGGGATGAGGCTCAAGATTGTGTATTTCTGATATGTTCCCTGCTGCTGCTGCCGCCGCCATTGGACTAGGTACCATATTTTGGGAACCACTCAACCAGTATCATGCTTTTCTTGGAAACTTCAGTTTTTGAGGTACCCCTAGGTGGTTTTGGTGTTCAGCCAGGCTTGGAAACCAGTGTTGCTGTAATAGTTCCATAGGACATTAACCACTCACTTGTTGCCTGGGCAGGGACCTGAACCAGGAAGTTGGAAACTTGTAAGATGCCTCCAGGTTTGTGGGGCAGGGGAGGGGTGGGAGGAGAAGGGGAGGAACATAAAGGTTAAAGCCTGGAGGTTTTGGAGGTCCTCTGAAGATTTTCTTTCCAAAGTAGTTTTGAGACAATGTCAGAGTGAAATGGACTCATTATCTCAGAGAATGAAATGAACTTACAGCACAGCACTGGGTACTCAGTGGGAGCCATTCTCAATACTGTTACCTCTGAACAGGATTAGGGGATATGCCAAGAAGGCTGATTTCACTAACTAACTAAATGCCCTGCTTAAGTCACTAATTGCCTTGATTTTGATTGTTTGAACTTTCTCTTATCTCTTGGATTTATCACTGTGATGATTTGATTGTCTCTCTGCTCAGAATGTATCTTGTCTTACTCACCCTTGTATCTCCAGCATGGAGCACAGAGCCTCTCTTATAAAGGTTTTTTGAGTGAATGAATGAAATTAATGTATGTATTTCTCTTCAGTTCCAGTCAATATCCAGGTACTCGACTCAGAGTAGATACTCCATAACTATGTGCTGAATGAATTAATGAATAGACCTGTTAAGTTAGAGGTGTGACTAATCACAGATTTTCACCCTTTGCGGAAGAAAGTATATCTTTCACAAAGTTCATTAGATGCTGGGGAATCCCATATATATATATAAAAATCAAAGTCTTGTAATGTTAGTTGAAAACATTTTTATCTGACATGGAAACATTCTTTCATTATTAGACTATAAAAATATTGTATCTGCCAAATTTGAGGGTCCTGTTCACTGTGCAATTTGCCTAAAAGCAAGTAGAGTAGACGTATCATTGAGTACATTTTAGTATAAAAATTATCTGTCACAAAGAAGTTTCATATAACTTTTTGGAGTTGAAAAACACTTGTAAAATTTCTCTCTGTTATTTGGACTACCAGCTTTATATGGCAAGATCAGTTGTAGAAAGCTGAGCAAGGCTAAAAATGACAGTTTTAATCAAGTAAAATTAAGTGGAACAGTGTGAAATGTCAATGGTAGATAGTATACATTAGACTTATGTGAATGACTGTTTTAAATAATGACCAAGACTATCCCCATGAAGGCTGTGTGTTTCTATGTCTGTGAGAATTTGGTATCTAATTCAAAAATTCACAAATAATGGTATGTTATTTATTTTTATTCAAAAAGGAAGAATAAAATGTTTAAAATCAAAGCTTTATTTTTTTCCCTTTGCTGATTGATTGATTGATTGATTGGAGTATACTCAGTTTACAATGTGTCAATTTCTGGTGTACAGCATAATGTTTCAGTCATACATGCATATATTCATTTTTGTATTCTTTTTCATTCTTTTCATTCTTATTATTATAAGATATTGAATGTAGTTCCCTTTGCTATACAGAAGAAACCTGTGGTTTATTTATTTTATATATAGTAGTTAGTATTTGCAAATCTCAAACTCCGAATTTATCCCTTCCCACCCCTTTCCCCCTAGCAATCATAAATTTGTTTACTCTGTGAAGTCTGTTTCTGTTTTGTAGGTAAGTTTATTAGTGTCTTTTTTCTTTTTTTGGATTTCATATGTGAGTGATATCATATGGTGTTTCTCTCTCTCTTTGTAGCTTCCCTTACTTAGAATGACGATCTCTAGGTCCATTCATGTTGCTGCAAATGGCATTATTTTATTCTTTTTTATGGCTGAGTAGTATTCCATTGTATAAATATTACCATAGCTTCTTTATCCAGTCATCTGTTGATGGACGGTTAGGTTATTTCCATGTCTTGGCTATTGTATATAGTGCTGCTGTGAACATTGGAGTACATGTATCTTTTTGAATTAGAGTTCTCTCCAGATATATGCCCAGGAGTAGGATTGCTAGATCATATGGTAAGTCTGTTTTTAGTTTTTTGAGGAATCTCCATACTGTATTCCACAGCTGCACCAAACTGCATTCCCACCAGCAGTGTAGGAGGGTTTCCTTTTCTTCACACCCTCTCCAGAATTTATAGTTTTTGGGCTTTTTCATGATATAGCCAAAGCTTTATTGTCAGATCATTATCTTTAACTTTCAAACTCCTCTCATTATGTTCCTCCTTCTAGGGAAGACTGTGGAGTAGCATCCAGAGAGAAGCTGTCCATGGGTTTACTAGGCTCGTCATCATAAGCATTCAGAACTTAATGAGCCTCTGCTGCAGGATGGCAGATAGGAAGACCATACATTGTAATTTCTCTACTCGAAGCGAAGGCAGACCTGGGGGATTGATTGTGGCTCCATTTCCCAACATACTGCAAATGAGATAGAAGATTTCACAATCTTTGAAAAAATTATTATTAACAAAAAAGATATGGAAGTGCCTATGCTTGACCAGCATTGAGAAATTGGGATAAAACCTACTTGCTAATTTTGGTGATAGTTTGCACTCTTAAATGCAAGGATTTGATGGGACTGGCCTGGATGAAGTCCTGGATCAGGTATTTTAGAGTTCACTTGATAAATAAATTGAATGGCCTGGAGAAGTTTGTCAGATCAAAGAAAATAGTATGAAGTGAGATAAACTTATCTGGGGGAGCTTCCCTCTTCCTGTTCTCAGTTCCCAGGCGTACTTGTCTTTCTGCTAATACTGATGTCTGTAGTACTTTCATTGCCACCCAGTATGGGACCATCTACTGCAGAGGTAGTTCCCCTTATTTTTCTTCCAAATCAGAATTACCATTTCTCAATCTGATTACCTGACACTATTATGTGAATTATGGATAAGTCCACCCCAACAGTCTGTGAATGAATACTAGTATTCCAATGAATACTAGTATTTCAATGAATACTAGTCTAGCAAGAAAGATAAAAATTAGTTTCAAGGGTAAACATATATGGGATATGCTTCATGAATGCCTCTTGGAGATTCTCACATGTTAGCTTTGAAAAGTCCTGGGGTGAGAAACCAGTTTAATATTTTTAAACCATTTTATATTTTCAAAAGTAGCTTGGTGAACTTCCATACTGTTTTGCACAGTGGCTGAAGGGGAATCAAATGGACAGTGATGGATGGTAACTCTATTTTTGGTGGTGATCACTTTGTCATGTATAAAGATGTCAAATTATAATGCTGTACACTTGAAACTTACATAATGTTACTAATTTTACCTCAGTTTTTTTGAAAAGAGAAAGAAGTAGTTTGGTAATTCAAAAGATGAGGATTGGAATAAGGATGTCATATGATTGGAAGATTTTTCTGTGTCCCTCTTCTTTTAGTAATCTCTTCTCTTATTTTAGAAACCCTCATTTGAAAAGTTGCCATTTCCTATTCTCCTTTAGATTGTCTAACTCTTTAAGAAAAGGAGCCGATCCTTGGCTATGCTCTGGGGTGACGTGAGGCTGAGAGGGCCAGACAAGGAGTTCTTTTCAATCAGGAGCAAGATAAGAGTCATTTGGGGCATGAAATTAACATTGTTGTTTGTTACTAACGATATCTATTAGTAACCTTCAGTATCTCTTAGACACTTTTGCCTGGTACATCTGAAATGCAGGAAAGTGAGAAGTATTAAAAGCGTAGAGAATGTATAGCAATGTGGAAAGTAATTATTTTACAAAGCAGGGAAAGGTAGTAATTTTTAATTCTAAAAACTACCTTACGAGGTTTATGTAAGCATCAAATGCGTATAGATCTTTAACACTAAACCTGATCAATAAACATTTTCTATTACAAATAGCGAAGAAGTATCGTTTCTATTCACATTTACTTGAGACTGGAGATATACATATCTCAGTTAGTATTTTAATAAAGGTCACCTCTTTTGTAACTTATATGCTTCCCAAATGGTCAAATGAGTATGGGACTTAATACTCTGTTAAATACTAGGCAAAATGTATTGAGTACTTACTATATTTAAGGTTTTACTCTAAGCTTTTCTACATATATCATTTCATTCCCATGGTGACCTTAAGAGGGAAACTATATTGTAATAATTTCCCAGATGAGGATACTGATGTTTAAGCAAATTTAAGTAACAAAAATTACACAGATAGCACTGATGGAAATTATTTATGTTTCTTTTAAAATAGATGAGTTACAGAGTATTTGACGTGGAAAGATCATCTGTTTAAAAAAATCTTTTATAAATATTAATACTGGTTTTTAATTAATAACAATACTGAGACTTACAGAGGAATTGACTCTTGTGCTGGATGACCCAGCCAGTGGTCAGATTCAGGTCTTTTATCCAGCCAGTGCATTTTATTCAGTGATTTTGGGATTGCTTATAGATTACAATCTATAGACATAAAATTGTTCATAATCAAACAGATGTCCAAGCTTGTTGTAGCAGATTGTACTTTCCATAATGGCTACATCTCTGTATATTCCACTCCACATGCTATTTTTACAGTATGAGACAGACACCATTCTATCATGGGTGATGTCTGTCTTCTCTCACCTTTACATGGGTGGACTTACATGGAACTGTTCTCAGGGATAGCTTTATCTCAGTCTGGGAGCAACATGTTTTAGAAGTCTAAACTTTTTATTCAGTCACAATAATATGTAGAGAAAAGAAAAGAAAAGGATGACCTCTTTCTCTGCTTCCTTCTTAGGGTTAGGAAGTTTGCGTAGAAGTGACCCCCCGCCCCCGCCATGAGATTTCCCCACATACCTCACTGCCAGCTGAAAATTTTTACTACTGACTGGCAGGATGGAATTACTGTGAATGACATTAGTCATTTGTCCTGGGCAGGATGGGTAGGGGGACGTCACCTTTATGTTCACTATTTCTTTCTGTTACTTCATTCCATTCACTAAATAGAAGAACAAGTTTGGTTAACTCCAGGTAGCAGAATTTGCAGTTCTAGACTACGCTTGTAAATGTCCTGCTTATCATCAGATTAAGAGAATAAATAGGAAGTAATGTGCAGTGTTTGAAATTTCTTTTAAGGTTGGCTTTGTAAGACAGGTCTCTGAAGGCTACTTTAAGCTTCCAGTCTCTGACTTTAATGTGCACCCTTGCCAACAGGTGGATGATGTTTCTGTTCATGATCCCACCTGTGAATAACTGAGAAAACCAAGGACATTGGGCACAAATGTGTAGTGCACACATCGATTAGTTTTCTGTGGTGTAGCTGTTAAGAATTTAGGCTTTGGCTTTAGACCAGTGTGAGTTTCCTCATCTGTAAAGTGGAGATATTTTCCACCTTGACAGAAGGTTATAAGATTAAATGCAATAATAATGTGTGTGAGGAACTCAGTGGTGTTCCTGATACATGGAGAGCGCTCAGTAAATGATTGATGTTACAGTTTTTATCAGGAGTGCTCATTATATCATGACCTATGAATTGGAGAAAGGTTTTAAGTGCTACGTGTCCTTGCTATTCAAGTTTTTGTTGTTGTTGCTGTTGATTAGTGTTGTGATAATACATAGTGTTTTACCAAAAAAAAAAAAGTTTTCCCAATGGGTATATACTGAAAATATAAGTCTATAATAAGATGTAAACATACAGCTTAACTTGCATGCTTTATATTCCAATATAGTTATATTCAGCATAAGTCACAACGAAGGTATTTCATTCTTAAAATGTATGTGACCTAACCATATATTACAGTGTATAATTTAAGCTCAGTAAAATAGGAAAGCATTTTTATGACATGGTTCTAATTTATTGTTATTTTATTACTGATACATATGATACATATTTATTTCTAAAACAAATATATCTCTTTGGCCACCTCTTTTATTTTCTTAAGTTACAGGCAGCCCATTACTCATGAATGGCAGAGTATGTCAGTTATTTATCCTTCCAAAGTATCTAAAAGTGAATGAAGCTTGAATTGAGCAAGGAAGCATCATAAATTAAAAAGTGAATTCTTGAAGAAAAGCTGGGAAAAGGTTTGAATATAAAATTAAAGTACATTTTGCCATAAAATGTAACTGTCAAAGTGGCGTGAGCCCAAATATGAATTATGATTGGATTGAATTTGTATTTTTATCTGATGGAGCACTAAAGAATCATTTTGAAATCATTGATCTTGGCCAGCTTCAGTCTTTATTTTTCTGATAACATGTCAATCAGGTAGAAAGCTGGTGAGAGACAATTTAAGCCCATGCATTTATTTGTCAATAAAATGTGTATGCTATTGTTTTTTTCTCAGTTGCATTGTTTTATCATGTCAGTATTTCATCAGATTATATGACTGACTAATGGGAATAGCTGTTACTACTGTTGATGTTCTTTGAAAACAGCAATCTATATTTTATGGACCAGAGAGACAAAACCTTTACCTTTGACCTTATTGAGCATAAAAGTCAGGTGATGTAGATGAAATTTGCTTCTTAGTTCACCCATTCACAATTAGCTTCTGATAGCCTCAGGAATAAATGTTAGAATAGGTAACTTAACCTTTCTTGGTTCATAAGAATGATTTATGGGTCTCAAAATTCGTCAGAAGACAATTTAGGGAACAGAAATACCTTAAAGCCAGCCAGAAGAACAGACTCTGAGCATTTTTACATAAATCTTTTTTCATCATAAAAGTGAATGAGGCATGTTCTCTGTGGGCGTCCTAAATAAAAACATATAAGCCAAAAGGAAAACAGCCATGTCCAATCCAAACACTCAGAGACTACTTTAATGTCAATGAGTATCCTTCTAGTCTTTTTTCCTATGCATTAATAATTCTTTTCCAAAAATTTATTTTATGCTCTGGGTGATACCCTTATTTTTTATCAAATGACTTTTTATACTTTTTATGCTATATACCACTTTGTCAAGAAAATAATAAGCTAAAGCAGGCAATTTTTACAATACAATTTTTCTCCACTAATGCCTTACTTCTTGTATTTATTCATTTGCACGTGTGGCATACAGAGATAGGTAATTTGCTTGTATTAAAATACCCTGTGTTCCCTAAGGGTTTTAAAAGCACTGATTTGTTGGTTGTCCTATATTTGACAACTTATAGTTAAGTATGCTTTTAATGTAAAAAAGTTTTTTTTCCTACAGATGAAATTAAAATACTTTTTCATATCAGATTTCCATTTGTAAAACATAGTCAGTAGCTAGATTTAAGCCATGCCCATAGCTGTCTTTTTTTTTTAACATTTTTTATTGATTTATAATCATTTTACAATGTTGTGTCCATAGCTGTCTTTATAAATTTTTTTTGGACAACTGTGGTAGCCAGTTTCTCAGTTGATACCCAGTGATTCTTGTTTCTTGGTATTCATACCCAGTGTGGTCCCCTCCTCCATTAAGTGCAATTGGCCCATGTATTGTTAGGAAATTGTGGATGTGTGACTTCGAGATTAGGCCATAAAAGGTATGTCGGCTTCCACCATCTTCTTTTTCCATCACTCCCTCTAGTGGCACCAGCCACCATGCCAGGAGGACATTAAGTAGCCCTATAGAGGGGTCTATGTCTCAAGGAACTGAGGCCTTGTGCCGATAGTCCCCTTAGTGAACCATCTTGGATGAATCCTGTGGCCCCAGTTAAGCCTTCAACTGATTGCAGCCCTAGCTAATAGCTTGCTTGCAGCCTCTTGAGAGACTAAGCCAGAACCATCAGCTAAACTGCTCCTGAATTCTTGATGTACGGAAACTGTGGGAGAGTACATTGTTTTTGCTTTAGGCCCCTAAGGTTTGGGGGGTAATTTATTATGCAGCAATAAATAACTAGTACAAACTAAAAATGAAGGTGTCTGCTCAATCAGATCTGTGTATGCTCTGAATGAATAAGCTTATGCGGACATTGTATCTTTATCAAAAGCCCAGATAATGTCTAAATATTTCACTTAGTTGTAGTACTTACCACTCATTCAAAGGGTAGAATTTGAGGCAAATTATATGCAAAAGTGGGAAGACAATGCAAAGAAGGGAAATGATATCTTTCATTTAAAAATATTTTGTGCTGTTAGTTTTGGTTATGCTCTAAGTTTTTCTCCCCAGTTTTTGTAGTTATGATAAACAGAAAACTTGTTCAGAGGAAATAAGCATGAGTATCAACATTTCAGTGGTGAAGTCTTTGTGGCTGTAGGATGGAACTTCATGTTTGTTTTAAAATTTGTGTACTTTTATCAGACTTTTAATTATGAATTATAATTGATTATAGTGTAATTAGGAAAACTTAACATGGATACATGCCATCTTCTTTGCCCTCAGTCTTATGTCTAGTGGTAGCAGTTTAGATAAACAGATTGATGTGTATCCATCCTTCCCTATCTCTCTGGTCCTGTGAAATTAGGTAAATATATAAACACAAAATTTTCTGTTTTACATATATGAAATCTTGTTCTACATATTGTTCTGCAGTAGATTGTTTTAGTTTAGAGAAAGTACTTGTTGTACATACAGATCTAATCCATTCTTTTTAATACTGCTTAATAGTCTAAAACAAGGATTGACAAACTATGACTTGTGGGCTAAATTTGTCCTGCCACCTGTTTCTGTGTGGTTTGTGAGCTAAGAATGTTTTTTACATTTTAAGAATGATTGGAAAAAATCAAAAGAAGACTAATATTTCTTGATATGTAAAAATTATATAAAATTCGAATTTTAGGGTCCATAAATAAGGTCTGATTAGGACAGAGTCATGCTAACCTGTGTATATATTGTCTCAACTTAGTTGAGTAGTTGCAACAAACTACATGGCCAGCAAAACCTAAAATATTTACTATCTGGCCCTACCAATTTCTGATCTATGGCACACTATCCAGTAGGAATACAATGCAAGCCACAAATGTAACTGTAACTTTTCTAGTGGCCACATTTTTAAAAAAGGAAAAAGTTAAAGGAAAATTTAATTTTAATAGTATTATGTTTTAATGCAGTACATCTAAGATATCATTTCAGCATTGAATTAATATACAAAATTATTAATGAGATATTTTATGTGCTTATTTTTTCATACTTTTTGATATCCACTGTGTATCTTGCACTTACAACACATTTATGACTTGAACTGCCACAGTTCCAATGCTCAATAGACACGTGTGGCTAGTGACTGCTGTATTGAGCAGTGTAGTTCTGTAGGGTAGATATACCATATTTTTTTAATGTATAGTTTGCTGATAGATGTTCAGGTTGTTTCCAGTTGTTATTGTCATTATAAACATAAGTGTCCTTATACGTATTCATTTCTATAGGATTTAGGATACCAGAAGTAGAGTTGTTGCATCAAGACCTGGGTGCCATTAATTTTAACAGATACAAGAATTTGTTTTTGGAGTGAAGTTCAAGCATAGAAGCATGGAGTTGTAGATCCTCCCCAAAAGTTTTTGTTCTGTATTGTTTTCTCTCAGTGTTCTTTTGAGAAGAAAAAGAATATTTTTGTTGGCACTTTAAAAATCTGTATTAATATGAAATCCTCATAGTTTTTTGGGTTTGGTAACCAATTTCAGTGGTAAAAATAGTGTATATTTTAGAATGTCTTGCGATTTCCAAACAGTTTCAGACACATTATTTCCCATGGTGCTTTGGCAGCTCCGTGTAGAATGGGTTTTATCCCTAATTTATTTCTGACGTGATAGATTTAGGGAAGTTAAATATCTCTCTGAAGACACCACACAGCTAGAAAGTTAGAGCCAGGACATAGAATAAGTCTTGGATCAAGGTTCAGTGTTCTTCCTAGTACCATACTGCCTGCTTAGTTGGTTCATTTGTTAATTTATTCAGAAATACCTGCTGGACTTTGACTATCTACCAAGCTCTGTGTGAGGTCCTATAGCTTCGGTAGTGAAAAAGACCAATGGGTTCCTGCCCCAGTCAATGCGTGAGGGATATAAAAGTTAGCACATTGGTGAAGCACCTGTACAAAAGAAACATAATTCAATTGCTTTAAGCATGCTTGAGTCTCTATTTCGCTAAGAAGCCCTTCATCTCATTAGAGGGATTGTGATCAAGTGATGATAAAAAAAAGACGAGGACTCAGAATGATCTCGATGTGCCTTCTGAATGAACCACTTAAAGCCTCAAGCACTTTAAATCGCTGAGACATTTAGCTACTTTTAGAGTTGCATGATCTGATGTGCTTTTGGATTTTCAGATTTTTAGACTTGTTGCTTGACCATTTGCTGTCCCTACTCCAAGCCCCGTCAATTAAGATGATGGGCACAGTCCACTTACAATTCTTGTACTATGTTAGGAAGTAATATAATTTCTCCATGGATGAAACATCTGGGCTTGGAATGCTAATATGCAACATCAGTCTTTCAACTGGCACTGGGAAAATCAAAGGCTTGAATTTGAGTGAAAGAAGTTATAAATGTGAGACCCAGAAATATCTTCTTAATGAGTAGAATCAGTAAGTGACTATATGTGTGTGAGTGTGAAAAACTGGTAGTGGAGGTAGAATTATTTCAATTCTAATATGCCCAACCGATTTTTTTTATTTCATGTGCCTGTCAATGCTTTCAGTTTCCCTCTCCACCCCCGTTCACTTACTACAGTTTATTACTCAGCTGTGGGCCGTGGGAGGCTGACTTTTATGAATTAAATCACATTCTGTTGGGTTTGGTCAATGGTAGGGGTGAGGAGTGGGAGAATGAGTTAACACCTGGCTGGGTGGTGGAGAGGGCAGTAAAAGACATCCTCTTCTTTAACTGTAGGTACTCTTGGGAAACATTGGGAAATCACTCCTTCCCCTTAACCCTTCTGGTCAAAGAGCATGGTCTTTGCTGTTGCTGGCTTTGGTGGGGTTCACCATTCCTTGTTAATTTTCCTGACCCTTACCCACGTCTTTGTAAATAATTGTTTTTCCAAATATTTTTCAGTGTTCCTTTGATGTGGCAGGTATTTTTTGCTATCCTGCCAGGACTCTGCCTTATATATTTTTTTCATGAGAAGTAATTTTTCATTATTCTTATTCATAGAGCTTGTAAGTATTTAAGTAGTGGACCATAGTTACTCTTCTTGCTAAGCAATTTTGGAGACAACTTTGGATTCCTATCAAAGTCCACTTAGATATCCTTAAGCGGCTGGAGTAATTGTATGCTGTTAAGTGTATGCATTTAAAAACAGCATTTCTGGGTAGAAGAAATCATCAAAAAATATTTAGAAAGGGCAGTGACCTTTTGTAAAGGCATCTCATTAAAATGTTTTACATTTTTACCTTGCCTTTCATTTTTCTCATTAAACAATATGCATTATTTATTAAAAAGGCCAGTCACAGGGACAGGCAGCAAATTGGCCAATTGGCCTTTGCATTAAACTTTTAATGTTAAATTTGTAATGAATACGCTAGACTGCTGTATATGAAATAATTCTCTCTCCCCGTCTACCCACAGCTTAAAAACTATACTAGGCCTCAGGACTGTTGTGTGTATATGGGGTCCATTTCTTTCTGAAGGATTTTCTGACCTAAATGACTAAATCACATCTCTTCTAATCCTACTATATTTTGATTCCCAGGTCTGTTAGTTAGAATTTAACTTTTATTTAATTGGCACTCACATTTCCCTCCAAGGAATCCTGTACTTTATCCATAGTGTTTTCCAAGCTGTACTTAGGAAAGAACAATATGATTATGATATTTTCTCCTCAACTGTCTTCACTTAATCCCCATTGCCCACCACCAACTATACGTCTTACTGGCGTATATTTGTAATCTGTTCCCCACCTTTCTCCCGTTACCTCCTGCTGTTTCTTTTCCCTTGTTACCCGATACTCCTGTGGCCGTAGCAGATCTTCTGTGGTCACTGAGAACCCTGCGCAGTTACCCTCTTCCACATGCTTTCATAGGCTAGATCCAGCCAACAGCAATGATTCAAAATGCATGAAATAAAAATGCAGAGAGGTAAAAAGAGAAATAGAAGACTCCACAATTATGATTGGAGACTTCAACACTCTTTTCTTAGTAATTGATAAAGCTAGTAGACAGAAAATCAGTCAGGATGTAGAAGGACTGAACAACACCCTGAACCATCTGAGATTCAGTTAGCATTTAGCGGACGCTTCATCAAAAAACAACAGATAACATTCTTTTAAAGAGTACATGAATCTTACCTAGGAGGGCTCATATTCTAGGTCATAAAACAAACCATAACACATTAAAATAATTAAAATCATATGAAATATGCTCTCTGACCATAGTGTATTAAACTAGAAACTGGGAGGCAGATATAACTCAGTGGTAGGGCATGTACTTAGCTTGCACAAGGTCCTGGGTTCAATCTTCAGTTCCTCCATTAAAAAAAAATGAACCTAATTATCTCTCCCCTGAAAAAAAATGAAAATAAAAAATAAAATAAACTAGAAACCAGTGAGAGAAAGATAATAGAAAAATTCCGCTAGAAATTAAACAACCCCCTTTGAAATAATCCATGGATCGAAGGGGAAATATTAAGGGAAATTGGAATAGATTTTGAACTAAACAAAAATGAAAGCCCACATGAAAAAAATTTGAAGGTTACTGCTAAACTTGTACTGAAATGAAAATTTTTAACATTAAATGCTTGTGTTAAAAAGAAGTTCTCAAGCAAATAATCTAAAGTTCTGCCTTAAGAACTTAGAAAAAGAAGAGAAAAATTAACCAAAAGGAGGCAGGAAGAAGGAAATAATAAAGGTAGGAGGAACTAGTGAAGTTTAAAATAAAACCATAAAGAAATTCAAGAAAAGCTGGTTCTTGAAAACAGCAGTAGAATTAATGACAAAGAGAAATGAGGAAAGACACAAATTCTTAATATCAAGAATAAGAGACTGTCACTACAGACATTAAAAGGCCAATAAGGGAATACTATGAACAATTGGAAGCACATAAACTCAGCAACGTAACAGACCATTTTTAAAAACACAACTTTTTATATTACCAATAAGAACTGTGTAACCTTAGTAGTCTTATACTATTAAGGGAATTAAATCCATACTTTAAAACCTTCTGATAAAGAAATCTTTATTTAGGTCCAAGTGATTTCACTGGCTAATTAATTCTACCAATCTTTTAAAGAAGAAATAATTCCAGTTGTACCCAGTCTCTTTGAGAAAAGAGGAGGGAACACCCCAAACACATTTTGTGACACCAGAATTACCTCAATTCTAAAAACCAAAGGTAGTACAAAAAAAGAAAACTACAGACGAATGTCTTTCATGAACATAGATACAAAAATCCTCAGAAAAAATTAGTTACCACATCCAGCAATATATAAGAATTAATACACTATACCCAAGTGGAGTTTATTCTGGGACTGCAAAGCTGATTCAATACTGAAAAATTAATCGGTGTACTCTACTATGTTAATATTCTAAATACGAAAACCACATAAATGTATCAATTGATGCAGAAAGGGGACTTGACAATTCGTGATAAAAATCTCTTGGCAAACTAGTAATGGAAGGGAATTTTCTCGACATGATGAAGAGAACCTACAAAACCCTATAGCTAACATCATGTGTAACACCCTGTCTTAAAAAGGATGCCTTCCCTTTACGACAGAAGACAAAGCAAGTACGTCCAATTCCTTCACCCTTATACTGGAAATCCTTGCCAATACAATCAGGCAAGGCATCCATATTGGAAAGGAAGAAATAAAACTGTCACCTATTCACAGATGATATGATCATCTATTTAAAGAATTGCAAGGAATATCCAAAATATTCCCAGAAGTTTTAAATGGGTTTAGCAAAGACATAGGGTACAAGGTCAACACAAAAATCAATAGTGTTTCTAGATGCTATCAATAAAAAGTAGGAAACCAAAATTTAAAAATTACCACCTGTAATAGCTGTCACAAAATGAAATACTTGGGTACAAGTCTGACAAAACATCTGCAGTATCTATATGCTGAAAATTACAAAATGCTGATAAAAAAAATTAAAAATGAAGTGAATGAATGGAGATACATACCTTGTTCATGGACTGGAAGACTTAACATACCCAAATAGTTTTCCAATCTGCAGGAAAGATGGCAGCTGTTTTCTAAGTGATCTGTAGATTTAGTACAATTCCATTTGAAATCCTACCATGATTTTTTTGTAAATGAGAGAAACTCATTCTGTAATTTCATGGAAAGGCAAAACGTCTAGAATAGACAAAAACAATTTTGAAAAAAGAATAAAGTTGGTAGAATCACTCTACCCACTTTTAGAACTCACTGTATAGTTGCAGTAACCAAGATGGTGTATTATTGGCAAATGGATCACATACAGATAAATCAGAGTCCAGAAATAAATGCACACACATATGCCACTTGATTTTTTTTAAAAGGTGTAAAAGCAGTTCTTTGGAGAAAGGATAATCTTTTTAACAAAGGGTGTTGGAACAATGAAACATTCATGTGCAAAAGCAATAACCTTGACCTAAACATCACATCTTATACAAATAGTAACTCAAAATGGGTCATGGATTCAAATTAAAATTGGGAAACTTCTAGCAGAAAACTCTCCAAACTGGGGTTAAGCAAAGATTTCTTCAATACAACACAAGAAGATAATCCGTAAAAGGGAAAAAATTTCACACAAAAAAACTATCTGTAAGCTTTTATAGCAGATCTATTCATGGTCACCCAAAACAGGAAAAACCCAAATGTTATTCAACAGGTGAATGGATAAACAAACTGGTAAATCCATACATGGGAATACTTCTCAGCAATAAAAAAGTACCAACTATATTGATACACACGACAGTTGGTATGAATCTCAGTGCATTATACCAAGTGAATGATGTCAGTCTCAAAGGGTCACATTTTTCTAGAATTTCATATATAATACTCTTGACCAGACAAAGCTATAGTGATGGAGAATAGATCAGTAGTTAGGGGAGAGGAAGGAATGTGATAGCAAAGCCATTGCACGTGGGAATTTTTCGTGGTTTTGGTACTGTTCTGTATCTTGACTGTGGTGGTGGTTATGTAAATCTGAACTTGTGTTAAAGTTTATAGAAGTGTGCACGCAAAAAGTCCGTTTTACTGCAGAGTAATTAAGTAGTCAGAGTGGAGATGGGGATATTGAAGCAGTAAAACCAGTAGAAGGACCTGGAGACTCATTGGATGCAAGGGATGAGAAGGAGATCTTTGTTAGGAGTGAGAATTAAGTGTTTCATATTGATGCAAAAGCCTGCTGTTGGGCCTCCACCAAGTTCTTTCACCCTAAGAAAGGGTGTTTTGCCATGCATGATGGTGGTTTTCCTGTTCTTGGAGACATTTAAGAAAAGGATGAAGACTCTTGTCCAAGCGCTTACAGAAATGGTTCCTGTAGAAAGAGAGATGTTCTGTTAGATTTCTGAGGTCATTTCATTTGTAATTCCATGAAATAGCCAGGAGCCAGAGGATGACAAAACATCTGTTGTTACAAGGTGAGGAACAGTGCAGACTGGCTGAAGTGTCCATCAGTTTGTCTCTCACAAGGTACAGGAGCAATCATAGTTATTTTAGAGATTGATCAAGATTGATCAATTTTGGACCCTTAAGTATCAGACTAATCTGAATCTCTGAATATTACCCTCCAGTAGGAGGTGAAATGGAATGGAAAGAATTACTCTCCATTTATTTTTAAGATATTTTTTGTAGGTGTGCATGTTTAATTTAGGAGAGCTCTGTGTCATGACCTCTGGAAATAAATTTTCTTGACTTTATAATACCTCTCTCCCCCCCTCCAAAATTAGAAAAAATATTTATGATGATTCTGTTGTAAAATTGTTCATCTATTTATATTCCAGCAAATTCCTTCAGGGGGTCTGGTCTATTAGGGGACAAAGTAGAGCTGGAGGCCCAAAGCCCTTTCTTAGGATGGTAGTGTGAGGTGCTCGTATAAAGCGCTTGTAAACTTACTGCTATAGTTAGTAGTAGTAGAGCCTCCCTGAGGATGGCTCAGATCAGCAGCATGGGCATTACCTGGGAACTTGTTGAAAATGCTAATTCTAGGACTCCACCCAGATCTCCTGAATCAGAAATTCTTGGTGTGGGATCCAATAATCTGTGTTACATTAAGCCTTTCTGGCAATTCTCATGCAAGCTGCTGTTTGTCTGATGCATACTAAGGTTTGGTATCGATCATGTAGTTACTTTTGCTTCTAACTTATTTCAAGTAGGGCTCTGAACAACCCCAGATGTGATTTTCAGTCCATTGGGAATTCACATTTTGCAGTCACAAACTGACCACTTGGTCACAGAAAGTCCTCTCAGCCAACTGCTAGCTTAATTCAAGCATTAGGCATCTGAGAAATTAAAATTCCATCACACATCTGTTCATGTCCTACTTAGAAGCATTTTGATTTGCAGCTTCAAGTTACCATCCTCAGAACAGAAAAGAGGAACCCAAATACATAACACTCTTTAGTTTCTTATGTGATAAGCTCATTATTACCCATTTAAGAAGGAATATTCTTTCAAAATTATGTGTCTAGCACTAACTTCCTTTCAGTATTTCATTATTACACTCCTGACACTCTTGTAAAAAAATTTCCAACTGGTAGTTATTTTCTCATGGTGCTTGCCAAAGTAAGTTTAAAACTTCACTGTCTGTTTTAATATCTCAGTTGGTTGCCATAATAGGACTGCAGAGGTTTCTCCAACCAGAGCCATGTCTGCTAAGTAAGGCTTTATGTCTGATGTGTGAATGTGACATGTTTCCTCATCTTTTAAAGCACTGTTATAATTAAGGATTGGTGAACCTCATTTCATTGTGAGTTATTTGAATGTCTAATGTTTATTCAAACATCCTGATTTCAATAAAAACTCTAAATGTGGGTTGCTGGCACTTTTTCCATTAACTTTTATATCCCTGTGTGTTTCAAGGGAATTATAGTTAGTATGTTTCTGATTCATTTACACTTAACTCATCAGGATATTATTTTGCTTGAACTAGTTCTTGTCCAAGTGTCACGTACCTCTTAAAATCTTTACAAATAGGATGTTAGTTAAAACACTACAAAATATAAACTCAGCTGAAGCTTAGAAAAGTTCAACCATATTTGGCTTTGCTTCTGAACTTGGCTCCAAATGCCTTATGTTTAAAGATGTAATAGATTAGTAGGATTCTTTTTACTATTTCAGAAATATGTGCTTTGTACTCCTGGGTGCAGTCACATGTATGGTATGGGAGGTAATGATAAAGGACATGAGTTAGAGTAAACTACATGTGGTACAGTGTTTTCGCTTCAGTGATACAGAGGCCTCCTTTACTACAATTAGAGGAGAAGTAACCTGGCCATTTAGCCCTGGAACTTGGGAAACGGAAAGAACCCAGGTGGGCCATTTGCTATCCCTGTGGAGGCTACACATAGCAAATCTACAAGAACATGAAATTACCAAAGTAGGCGAATGAATACTTAATTTCTTGAGTCAGGCTAGACTTGAAAATCAGAACTTCTGTGTTACTGGATTGACAGAAATGTACAAATCAGTACTTCTCATTTGTGGCTGACATGTCTGTATTAGTCACGATCCAATCAGGAAACCAGAACCACTTTCTGTATTTCAACAGAAAGAATTTCAAAAAGGAAACCGGTTAAGCAGTATTAGAGGACTCAAGCAATGGGAAAACTTAGGTGATGGAGAACTGAGTACAGGAAGCAGCTGTTACCCCTGAGGTGGGAGGAACAAAGGGAAGGTGAGGTTCTCAAATCCAAAAGCTTATAGGTGGGACCCCCTGGGGCTGGAGCTCAGATCTCTGAGGATGGGTGGGGCTGTCTGGAGTGAGAGGACCTCTGAATACCATTCAGTGAGGCTGGTTCTGGGCATGTGGAAAGAAGCTGGATGCTGACAGTTGCTGCCCCCCGCCGCCCCAGTGAAGAGACCTATTTATCTGAGTTATGGTCCAATCCGATTCCAACTGGAACCATTTACGGATATTTGCCCTGTGATTTGAGATGCTACAGGGATGTGTTTACCTCTTTCCTTTGTCTTCATCTCTAAGAACTTCATTGTTTTCATCTGTAAAGTGAGACCAATAGTCTTTGCTCTGCCTGTCTTGGTGGTTGTCTTTGGAAAAGAAAAAATTAAAACACTTGTTCAGTGATAAAACACCAAGTACATTCAGGGTATTGTTATTGTTCTTTTTAAAGCATTACTTTACCTCAAAATACAATACTGAAATAAGAGAAATCTAAGACAAAATATCTTACACTCCCATCATCTAATCAAATAAATGATTCCTTTTTTCTTCACATGCTTATTGTATGTACTTCCTGATAATATTGTCGTTTTGAACTCAAAGCCCAGAAATTTTCTCTTTGAGATGAGTGAACTGTTTCTCAGTTTCTCTAAAATAGATACAAATAAGTTTTTTTCTTTTAAGAAATATAGAAAAGGAAGGAAGCAGTTTTAAGTAAAATCAGATTGTTAACAGAGTGTGAAGGATGGTTTACAGCTGCAGATCATAGCACTGAAAGGAAAGTATAGCTGTGTTTATAAAATTGTAAACAGAAGGATAATTCCTGCTGCTTGAGCCTTTTTCTTAAATATACTGCTTTTAAGCAGGTAAAAGTAAAAATATTTATAAAATAAGGTATGGTTATGACACCTGATGCAGAAATATGTTTATCTTCCAAATTTTGTATTTCTAAATTGAAAACGAACACTTGGTTTACAATACCATTAAGGAAAAAAAAAGTCATTCAAACAATTTGAGGGAGAATTTCATGTCACCATTTCAAATGTATAGTTTTTAGCATTGACAGTTTCTGGAAGTATGGATAGGTTATGTTCTCTGATTAACAAAGTGTCATTTGATGCCCCTTTGGTGTTTGGGTTTTCATTTAGTAAAGCAATGTACAAATTCAGTGAAATATCTATGATGGGATAGATCTTGTTTTTCCAACTGTCTTCTAATCAGAAGTGACAGTGAATACTTTTTCTATTTCCTAAAGAGGCACAGTTCTCATGATTTTTTTTTTTCATCAGAGTATTGGCATGTTATCTTTTGTAGACCCCCAGGGTGTTTTACTCTCCAACCCTCTCCATCCTCATCACTAAAAGGAGGTGGGCAGTTGATTATTTTCCCGTTGGGAGATTGTTGGAATAGACTGCCTTTATGTGTATTATTTTCTTAGTCAATGAGCTTCGGAAGACAAAAAGCTATCAGTCTGCTATTCGGTGACTTCATTCAACACAAAAATACCCTTAGGGGAACCTCAGTGACTGGTAGAGTAGAAGGTATTGCTTCATGTTTAGATTTTTCCAATGAAAATGAATTGGAAAGTTAGAGCTCTTGTAGCATGGGGGCGTTCCAGGGGGAGTGCCACGATCAATTGGAAAAGGGAAATGTGAATTTGAAATAGCTATTTGGTCTTCCCACTCCAGTAGCAGAAAATGTTAAAATTGTATCTGGTTTGAAGCATTCATAGGCACACTTGAATTTCAGTGGAAGTGCCTCACACAGTGTGTAAATTTATGTAGAGTCGCCATTCCATTGGCCCGTTAATGAATCTGAAGGAGTTGTAGATTCCCTAGAATTGCATTTGTCCCTAGAAGGTATGTGTGGGTGTTTGCATACCTATGTAAATACACATATACATATACGTATATATGTAAATAGGTATACACACAAATCTCTGTGTGTTTTTTTGGTTTTTTTTTGCTTTCAGAATGAGAGCCATTATTCTGTCAATATGTAAGTGCCCTTGGGATGTCAATAAAGTGTTTTTTAATCCTTACCTATTCCCCCTCAACTTTTTAAAATGACTTACTAAGTCAAGAGCAGTCTCTTATATGGTTGCACTGACAGTATTTAAGGTTTGAAAAAAGCTGTCACAGCGTCAATCAGATGTCAGCTCTACAGAAACTTTACCATGTCAGTGAAAATTTACAATTAATGCTCAGGATTTTCTGTTTGGGGAAGCCCTGTAAGTCATAGGGCATTCACTGTGGCTGCAATTCATTGCAACGGAGATCACTGATGGAGATTTTTGTGGTTGGGTCAATTTCCCATTGTACCTATTAAAAATGAGGTCATACATTAAAAAAAAGTTATTGAAATACAGCCTTCATCTGGGAAACATAAAAGAATATAAAAGGGTTTTTAATAGATTGAAGGTACTCTTATAATCAACAGTGTACATTCTAGTGACTTTTTTTCACTCTTTTAATTTTTTTTTTTAAAATACCACAACATAAAATTTACCATTTTAACCATTCTAAGTTCAGCGACATGAAGGACTTCATATTGTGGTACAGTCACCACCACCATCATCCATCTCCGGAGCTTTTTCGTCTTCCCCAACTGAAACCTTGTGTCCATCAGCTACAACTCCCCATTCCACTCTTCCCCCTAGTCCCACCTTCTCCTTTCTGTCTTTATGAATTTAACTGCTCCAGGTACCTCATCTAAGTGGAATTTTACAGTATTTGTGCTTTACTGTCTGGCTTATTTAAATCGCTTAGCCTAATGTCTCGAAGGTTTATCCATCCTGCAGTTTTTTCCAGGATGTTTATTCTCCATATTAAATAGTAAAGCTTTTGTGATAACAAAACACTCCTTGAAACTAACTTTTTTCCCAACACAGTTTTAGGGGCTATTTAAGGCAACATTTGACTAAATGTCAATCAGAAAAATCTATTCATCCCTAAAGACAAATCACCATCCTACATCTTCAAGTATAATAATGATAGGATCACTGCTTAGGGCTTTCCATGTGCTAGGCATCATTCTGTGTGCTCTGCATGTGTTCATTTATTTAATTCTTACAATATCCCTACAAAAGTGGTCTATTATTTCCCTCATTTTATAGAGAGTAAACTGAGGCACAGGAAGGTTAGGGAACTGGCTTGTGATTGTGTAACAAGTGAGTTGTGTAGCCTAGTTTTTAGCTCAGGTTGTCTGGATCTAGGGGCTGTGGTCCTAATCACTGTATGATGTTTCTTCTCACTCCCTCCCCCCAACAAGATCCTATACTTGAACTGGGCTGAGGTTGGGTCTGATAACTCACAGTGTTGTAAAGCTTCTCAGATGATTTTGGTATATAGTCAAGCTGAGATCCCCTGGAGTGGAACATAGGAAAAATAATAGAAAATGAGCCATAGTACCTGAATAAATAGCTTTGAACATCAGTCTCCATAAAAAAGTTGCTCCTCGATGTAGGCAGCAGAATCACAGAAGTTCAGGGGAGTTACATAAGCAGAGATTCTTGTAAGAAGTTCAGTCTGGTAAAGCTCTTGGTTCCTAATTATCTTGTAGCATCTGATAGTGAGTTTGTGCTGTTTGTTTTAACTTTAGCTTCCCCTTTGGTCCTTCAAGAGGTGTCATCCCAAAAGGGAGAAGTTCACACCAAAAAAGGCATATTTAAATATAGGCTGGGGGGAACGATGTGTTGGAGAGCCTCTACCCATGGGGTAGGGCTCATTCATGAGCCAGAAGAGTGCTTTAGGACGGTCAGGGAGATAACGGAAAGTAAGAGGCTTGGACCAATCAGATCAATTGATGAAATTTATTGATGAATGTTTAAACCTTTATTTATTTTTATTGTTAGGACTCAGATACATTCTGGTGACTCTCTTACATTAGCTTTCTTTTCTCTCCGAAATGCTACACTAGGTATCAGGTGCCTATAATTACAGACATGTCAGCTCTCAGGTCTCTTTTTTCCTCATTTACAAAGTATGAAGTCTCAAGGATCTCTGAGGGCCTTTCAGCATTGACTTTATGACTCGGGGGTTTGGGGTTTAGTCCTCTGGATTGTGAAATCCCTTATCTTGATGCAGAACTCCAGAGGTGCCTAAGGCTTGGGAAAGGAAGCTTTTTCGGAAGATAATGTTGGCACGTTAGAATCAGACAGTAATGGGAGATGGGAATCCTCATTCCTCTTCTTGCTGAGACAGGTACCGGTGATCCATCTTTTGCCTCTGTCACCCTAATTTAGGTCATTTCTATTGTGAGGCTTCTCAAACAGTACCTGTCTGGGTGTAAAATTTATGTTGAAGAAGCATTAATGCAAGCTCTTAATAAGATGAAGAACTTAACAGTATGCTGTTATCTGGGGGATGATATATTTTATAGACTCAAGACATGTTTAATTAGCTTTGTAAGAGTCAAATTGGCCTGGGCAGTAATGAAGCTGTTTCTTAACCCCTTCATCCCATATTTTGTTATAAGAACAGGCACGGTATTCCAAGAAATCTCATTTCAGTGTTGCTGTATTTGTAAATCTCTCTCTCTCTGTTCCTGCAAAACTAATCTGTTTTGAAAATTCAGTCCTTGCCCAGGATAGAGTGATTTGGAAGTACACAGTGGAACAAACAGTAAAGCTGAGAGGTGCGAGAGCTCCTCAAATATTGAACATGCCTCCTTTTGAAACCGAGTTACTAAATATTTAATAAGCATTTACATCTAAGCAGTGCTTAAGGGTTTTATAACCTTTGATACTCATTCCCACTTTGCAGATGAGGGCACTGACCAGTGGTCGAATGATTTGCTCAGAGCTCTAAGTATTGGAGCCAAGATTCAAAATAAACCTTTTACCCCAAATCTCTACCTCCTCCCAAATGGAGAGATCCACGTTTAATTTATGAAGGCCATTCCCCTACTTAATGAATAAAAGAAAAGATGAAATCCACTAACCCAGTGGTACCTTTGAACTTTAGGGGATGGATGGGGATTTGTCCCTGGTGGATCCACCCATTCAGAGCCAAGGAAGAAATATAATAAGCATAATGGCAGTTTTGAATTTTATCCCAAATCACTGAAGTGTTTTCATACTTGTGGTCTCACTTACTCTCTCAACATACCTTTGAAGTAGGTGGGTTGGGTATTTTGATCTCAGTGTATTTTTGAGAGACTCATCTAAGGTCGCTCACATGGTCAGTGCTGATGCCAGGCCAGGAAAATGCTGCTCCCGGCCTCTCACCAGAGCAATGAGGAAGTTTTATCAAACATTTCAATAACTGATATTTTGATAGAGACAAGACTAATGAATGAAGTGGAAAAGAGAAGATTCCATCAAAAGTAACAAAAACTGGAATGATGGAGGTCGTTATTTGTTCTAATGTAATTTTTAAAAAAGGAAAGGGGCAATTTAGAAATATTCTGAAGAATAAAAATCTTAACAAGAGCAGCTATTTCTTTTGATAAAGACAGGTCTTTGGGTTGAAATTTTGATGTCGAAATTCCTGGAAAATGTCTGATTTGTTTGTTTGTTTGTTTGAAAGAACTGTAGGAGGTAAAATAAGGGGAAAATTTCCTACAATGTATGTTTCTAATTTAAGAAAAAGTTGCTAAGTTGTTAATAAGGAAGGCTAATTGTGCCAATCAAGCATTGCTTCATTCACAAAAGCGCTGCTGAAAGTTTGCAGTATATTGAGAGAGTTTAAGAGCAGAGGATGCTCTTATAAGTTAAGTATTTGACACACCCAAACTCCTATTCTTGCCTGTTCCTACTGAGTTCACTTCTTGGGTGCTTAACATTTTGGAAAGCAGGATAAGCAGAAGTAGGCTTGGACCTCTGTCTAGAAGCCAGAGAAGATACAACAATAACCTAGGTAAATTTTAAAAATGTATTTTGTAGGACATTTGCCTCTCCTTAAACTTACTTGTTTATTCATTGATTCATTCATTCTATGATCATTGAGCACTTCTTGGTGCAGGTGTGTTCTCATGAAGATTTAATCTAGATGCAGGGATAATACATAATTTCAAACAACATACCACTCTGGCTACCTGGAATGGTGATAAAGAAGGATTGACGTTACATCTGAACTTGCCAGGCAAGAGTCCCATGGTTAGATATTTTTCGTGACTTCAGGAAGGTGGGGAGTATGGGAGGCTGGGGTCAGATCATATACTCAAGACAAGGTAGACGGTGATAATGTGATTGTGTGCTTATGAATCACATAAGTGATATGTATATAGTAATATATACAGAGGAGATATATATACACACACAGGAGCTATATTACTGTATATATATATTACATACATATATAAATTGCTGTATATGTATATTACATATATATTACTATATACCTACCTATATATATAACCATATACTATATATATATATATATCTACTATATATGTATATTACTATATACATATCTATCTGTAGAGAAAGAGAAGTTTAAAAGAGAATCAGCCTAGTAGAATGGAATGCTCTGAGGGGATTAATGGACCTGGAAGGATAAGTAGTTTTGATGGGCAGGGGGACTAGAGACCTTTAGCGAAGAGAATGATAATACCACAGCATACCAAATCAGGAGTGTCCAGGGGCAGTTGAGTAGCTGAAGCTGAGTTCATTTTGGAAAACCCTGGAAATACAGGTAATAATTCTAGCCACCTGGTTTACAGTGATGGTTGCACAACTTTGTAAATGTGAGCACTTACTCTATGCCTAACTTTGTTCCATGCCCTGCCTCTAATTGTCATGATGATCTTACAAGGAGACACCATTATTAACTATTTTACAGATGAAAATTATAAGTCTCAGGTGAAATTACTCACTCAAGTCACACAGCTGGTAAGTGGTAGTCAGATTTGAAGCCAGATCTCCTTGACTCTAGAGTCCACATTCTTAAATCCACATAGTTTTTTTTTTTTGTGGATTGCGGGGGGTGTTCCTGGATAAGATGAAACCACTTTGTAGGGTCTTAATTGCAGATTGTAAGTTTTTTTTAAAATTTATTTGGCATATCAGATAATTTGCCTTTTCCAGTGTACAATTCCACACATTTTTAGTAAATTTACCAAGTTGTGCAACCATCACTGTAAACCAGGTTCAGAACATTTTTTAATATCCCCATATGTGCATTTACTGTTAATTCTTCCCCTCTGCTCCCCCTCTCAACCCTAGCAACCACTAATCTACTTTCTGTTTTTATGACTTGGTCTTTTCTGGGCATTTTGTATAAATGGAATCATATCATACAATAATATAAGTGAATAATATGTGACCTTTTGTAGAAAATTTCTTTGAGCATAATGCTTTTAAGGTTCATCAGTGTTGTGATATGTATCCATGGTTCATTCCTTTTTATTGCTGAATGGTATTCCATTGTAAGGATAAACCATATTTTGCTTATTCATTTACCAGTTAATGAGCATTTAGGTTATTTCCAAATTTTGACTATTATGAATAATGCTGCTTAGAACTTTCATGTACAGATTTTTGTGTGGACATTTGTTGTTGTCATTTCTCCTGGGTATATACCTAAGAGTGGATTTGCTGGGTTGCAGGGTAAGTAACTTGTATGATAGCATATTGAGGAACTTCCAAACTGTTTTCCAAAGAGACGGTACCATTTTACATTTATGTCAGCAATATCTGAGGGTCCTACTTTCTCCACATTTTTGCCAGTATTTATTATTGTCTGTCTTTTTTATTATGGCCATTTTAGTGAGTGTAAAACTGTATCCCATTGTGGTTTCTATTTGTGTTTTTTTAATGACTAATAATGTTGAACATCTTTTCGTGTGCTTATTAGCCATCTGTATATCTTTGGTGAAATGTCTACTTGAATCTTTTGCCCATTTTTGATAGAATTGTTTGTCTTATTTTTGAGTGCAAGAATTCTTTGGATATTCTAGATATAAGTCCTTTGTTCGATATGTGTTTTTCAAATATTTTATTTCAGTCTGTTGCTTGTCTTTTCATTTTCTTATTGATATCTTGGGATGGGCAAACATTTTGAATTCTGGTGAAGTACAGTTTATCAATTTTTGTCTTTTAATGGATCATGCTTTTGATGTCATTATCTAAGAATTTTTGCCTAATCCAAGGTCTTGAAGATCTTCTGTTCTCTTCAAAAAGCTGTATTGTTCTCACTTTTACATTTAAGTTTATGATACATTTTGACATTTTGAGTTAATTTTTGTATATGTTATGAAATAAATGTCTGCATTCCTTTTTTTTGGGGGGGGGAAGTTTATTGTATCAGCACAATTTGTTAAAAAGGCTATTATTTTTCCAGTGCACTTCCTAGGTATGTTTGTTGAATATATGCTAACCATAAATACAAGGATCATTGCTGAACTCAGCTCTGCTACTTTGATCTGTATGTCCATCCCTATTCGAATTCCACATAGTGTTGATAACTGTAGTCATTAAGTTATAGTAAATTTCCAAGTTGTGAAGTGAAAGTCTTTCAACTTTGTTCTCCTTTTTCAAAATTGCTTTGGCTATTCTAGATCTTTCTCATTTCCATATAGATTTCGGTACCAGCTTGTCAATTTTTGGAAATCTGATGAAAATTTGAAAGTGATTGTACTGAGTCCATAGATCAATTTGGGGATAATTATCATCTTAACAATATTGAGTTTCCTAGTCTATGAACATGGAATGCCTTTCCATTTATTTAAATCTTTAATTTCTCTCAGCAGTATTTTGTAGTTTTTACTGTACAACTCTGGAACTATTGTTGTTGTTGTTGTTGTTGTTGAATTTATTCCTAAATGTTCATTAACTGGTAAATTAATAAGCAAAATATGGCTTATCTTTACAATGGAATACTATTCAGCAATAAAAAGGAATGAGCCATGGACACATACCACAACTTTTAGAAGAGAATAGAAATCTTCAAGAGCTTGGATTAGGCAAAAATTCTTAGATAATGACATCAAAAGCATGATCCATTAAAAGACAAAAATTGATAAACTGTACTTCACCAGAATTCAAAATGTTTGCCCATCCCAAGATATCAATAAGAAAATGAAAAGACAAGCAACAGACTGAAATAAAATATTTGAAAAACACATATCGAACAAAGGACTTATATCTAGAATATCCAAAGAATTCTTGCACTCAAAAATAAGACAAACAATTCTATCAAAAATGGGCAAAAGATTCAAGTAGACATTTCACCAAAGATATACAGATGGCTAATAAGCACACGAAAAGATGTTCAACATTATTAGTCATTAAAAAAACACAAATAGAAACCACAATGGGATACAGTTTTACACTCACTAAAATGGCCATAATAAAAAAGACAGACAATAATAAATACTGGCAAAAATGTGGAGAAAGTAGGACCCTCAGATATTGCTGACATAAATGTAAAATGGTACCGTCTCTTTGGAAAACAGTTTGGAAGTTCCTCAATATGCTATCATACAAGTTACTTACCCTGCAACCCAGCAAATCCACTCTTAGGTATATACCCAGGAGAAATGACAACAACAAATGTCCACACAAAAATCTGTACATGAAAGTTCTAAGCAGCATTATTCATAATAGTCAAAATTTGGAAATAACCTGATTTATTCCTGAGCATTTTATTGTTTTTGATGCTACTGTGAAAGGTATTCTTAATTTTATTTTTGGATTTTTGTTTGTATATGGAAATACAGTTAATTTTTGTATATTGATCTTGTATCTTGTGACTTGCTGTATCTGTTTGTCAGCTTGAAAACAATTTTTTTTTGTGTGTAGCTGCCTTAAGATTTTCTTTATATAAGGTGTGTCATCTGCAAATACTGACAATTTTACTTCTTTTTTGTAGTCTGGTGGGCTTTTATTTCTTTTTCTTGCCTGACTGCAGTGGCTAGAACTTCCAGTACAACATTGAAAAGAAGTGATGAGAAGGCATTTTGCACCTTCTTCTCAGTCTTAGGGCACTTGCTTCATTTGTTCATATCCAGTATGATATTCATTGTAAGTTTTTCATAGATGCGCTCTTATTCCAGTTGTCAAAATTGACTGTGGCACTTTAAGAAGTGACAGTTTTAGAATCTTCAACACTGAATACTCACCTGGGCAAATATTTAGTAAATTCTAGCTTGTTGAAGTCCGAAGTTTGTACATTAAATGTCTTTATAGATTTTCTCTTCCTTTTCCTCCAGAGGAAAAGAACATTGGAAATAAATAAGGCTAGAAATTATTGTATTTTATTGATATTGTTTGCTTTTGTTGACCTCTGAACTAGCCTTATCTTCTGTATAAACCCTGTCCAACAGAAATATGAACTATATATGTAATCTAAAATTTTCTAATAGTTGCATTAAAAAGGTAAAAAAATTACAGGTAAAATTATTTTTAATACTGCATTTTATTTAACCCAGTATATCCAAAATATTATTGTTTATACTTGTCACCAATATAAACAATTTTTTTTGGTATTTAGACTTTGAAATCTGGTTTATACTTTACACTTACAGCATCTCTCAATTTGGAACAGCCACATTTCAAGTCCTCAGTAGTCACATGTGGCTATTGGCCACTGTATTGGAGAGTACAGTTCTATATACTTGGATATTAAACTTTAGTTAGCTAACAAATATTAAAAAAGTATATTGGTGGAAAATAAATGGCTTGTTATTTGCTGCATAGTAATAGGTATAGAATATATAGTTGTTGACTTTTGTATTTAAATAACACTTGAGCAGCATTCTACCATCTTCTAATAGATACCTTGTGACATTTTATACATGAAAATAAAGACCATACTTAAATACAATATTTTCCAAAATGCAGCTGAGCCTATGTTTTTAAAGCCTTTGGACATGGTGAGCAATATCTTGTCTTTTGAATAGTACAAATCCAGTAAGATGCCTATGAGAACGTGGTGTCCAAGAGATTGACCAGAGAAAAATATGGCCAGTGTAGTCCGTCAACTTCCGCTTATGAAACTCTGAATTTTCTCCTAGGAGATCTATATCTCTTAGATATTTAGTCAACAAAATACATGAGCTTTCTTGCCAGCATAAAGAGCATTAGGGGAAACAAATGAGCATCACAAAACCAGATGAAAATCAGCATTTGTTGCATTATTACACCCTAGCTGCTAAATCTTTCATGGTAATGGGCCATGCTGGAGATGGCTGCAGTGATAGGCTTCATACTGAAAGAAGCCTGTGGTCATTGCAGGTGGTGCTAGTGTCCTTTTATCACTGAATTTGAAGGATCACTTGCACAGCTTGTAATAAGAGTGGCTAAAGCTATTGATTTTGACCTACATCTGAATGTGAGAAAGATGGTGGTTTTGAATCTTGGAGAGCTGCCCTTACAGGGACCAATACCACCCTCAAAGAAGCAGTTGTAAGGAGTGAAAAATAAAGTGGTGTTTCTGTGCTGAAAGCTATGCTCAGTGCAAGGCTGATAGATTCTGAATTGAGGACAGAGAGTGTTCTCAAGTTTCCCTATTCCATCTTCGGATAGCGTGGTTAGAGCATTTGTTAGGAGGCTTGAGGATTTCAAGGGCACAGGTTCAAACATCATATAGACCGGTGAACTTCAATGTTTCCCAGCCACAGATCCCCCTCATTCCTCCAGTGGCTGTCTTAAATGAGTGTTTATTTGACCCCAAGGGAATTAAGGAAACATGGGGTAGTAGATAAGGACCATCCATCACCCCTATTGGCAAAACAACTCATAACCTATAGAGCATGGGTCAGAGGTGGTGTCTTCTAAAGAAAAACAGCATGTGGAGCTTATGCCGTCAGGAAGAGTCATATGCTTATAAATTGGATCATGGTGAATTTCCAGTGAAAGCATGCCTTGGTGCTAAATCTGGGGGTGGATGCAAAGCCAGTAAACAAACGCAGCAGAAGAGATTAGCTCTTTGAAATATGGGTCCATCAGTAGATTCTAAAAGAACACAAGCTGGTAAGATCAATGAGTGCAGATAAAGATACTGTTAGACTGTAGCCAGCATCAGCATTAAGGTTTCCATATCAATAATTATTTATGCCTCCTTTTTTCCAACATTAGGCTTACTTAAGAGTGTTCTCAGTAGATAGTATCATTTCTGCTTGTCCATCAGTTTATTAGCACATTTCTTCATTATTACATTTACAGTGAATTTTGATTTCTCGTACTATTCTAAGGGGCTTGTTGATTATATTTTTACCAGGAAACAGTGGATTACCTGTGGAACTCACACCAGTGTCTTTGCTGACACTTGATTCAAGTTTTCCAGCTGTTTTATGCATTTGCTAGTTTCCATCCAGTTCAATAGCTGTGTGTTTATCACTAGCTGTGCTAAAATTGCTGTAGTAAGAGAAACATTTTAGCACCAAGGTAAAGTTATCAGGTTACCATCCACAAACAGTTCAGTATCTAGCTGGGGAGAAAGATTCATTAACTAAAATATACAGGGAAAACTGCTGTCATGAAAAGAGTTTTTGCACACATATGTGTAATGTCACAGATCTGGGGGAGAAAAGAAAATTTGGATAAACTTTTGGTTTTGCTTATATTGCTACCTATGAATAATCTTTCAAGGCAAAAATCCTTCTCAGTTTTTAAGATGGAAAATATCATTTGAAGAAGCTTGAAATAAACATGAGTATCAGATACACTATGAAGTCATTGAGTGAAGGCCATTCAGCCACAGCTTACAGGATCTCAAAAAAACATACGATGTTTTTATACAGGGAGAATTTGTGGCTTATACTTCAAAACTTCATGGGTTTAGGCAAATGTATTCTTATTTGGTTCGATATAGGGAAATATTTCTTTACCATTTCCTTTTCATATTGTGCAATTCACAGTAGAGACGTGTCTGTGAAATATTTACACATGATTTTTATTTGAAAAGAAGTAGCTGGTTGCTGCATGAAAGCTTCATGGCAAAGATTCCTTGCTCTCAAAAAAAAAAAAGCAAAATAAAAAGATTTCAAAGAGAGCTTAGAGAGGTCTTTTTTTTTTTTCTTTTCTTTTCAAGAGGTAATTGATTTGCTCCCCAAAAAGGTCTTTCTAGAAGTCTAGGTAGACAATGCTCTAACCTTGTCAGAAGAGGGTAATAAATTTAAAGTTAGACTGGTTTGGAAGGAAAGACTTAGAATGAACTACATTTTATAGGAACAGAGCATGGAGAGTCTGTTGTTAGTTTATAGGGCCTTGATTAGATAGGTTATTGATTTTGGCTGCTGGTGATATGGTTCATGTTCAGAAGGTATCAAACTCATGCTGAATAAAATAGAAGCAAACGCTAAAATAAAAAAAAAACCAGAAAGTCACGAGACACTGGCTAGCAGTCTAGTTGTAGGTCTTCAAACGGAATGGGCAGCTGTGCCTTATTGCCTTTAGCCCTCTGGAAGCAGTTATGTGTATTAAATACTTGATATTTTAAAAGCTTATATGCTCATCCAAGTAAAATGGTTTTAGAAGACTACCGGGAGTTTCATGAGTTTATAGTTAAATCAATACCCAGATTTATGCCTTTTGGACAGAGAAACTTGAATTTAATTGAAAAAATGGATCTAATGAGGATAGACATATTTTGTGCAGATGTAGGAGAGTTTTTTCCTCCCCTTATTATCTGCAAAATGAAACAGGTACTTTTGGTATGAAGATGAATATAGCTTTACAGGAAAAATGACAAATGTTCAGAAACTTTAAAAGAAGATTTGTGATATTATATAGAGGTTCCTGAATGTCTGGAATCTGGTGGAATAATTTTTTTGCCTCTCTTAAATTCTCAGATTTGATTCATTAATTATACAGAAAAGCACGTAATATTTTACTTTATACTGCACAATTAATGGCCATATGGTATTAAATTGGCAACCAGACTTTCAAAAATAACAGTTTTAAGCAGGCTCACTTGCAGTCTAGATTTTCCTTTCTCTTATTTTGTATTTACGATGCTTTGCATAGACATTTGTATTTTATTCACTAGCTATATGGCAATAAAAAGCATCTTTAAAGGGAATTGTAAAGGACATTGTTAATTTTTTTAGAGGTACCTGTAAATAAAAATTCTCTAGGTATTCCTTTCTCTATTCTCAGAAGTCTTTCTGGCATTTTCCACATAGAAGGAAGAATCTGGTAAGAAAAATCAGTCAGTTCAGAGGTGTTTTGTTGATCTGCAATTTATTTGCCACTGACAGTTATTCTTCATAGTCTTTGACCACATTTTGCTTTGGGAAATATTTGAATACACTGTTCTTACACAAACAAAAATTCAATTTCATGGAGATTCTGTCTGTGTAATAACTGGAAGATTAGACCTTGAAATGCAGTGAAGCAAATTCAGCTTCTAGAAACATATGGACTCAAGTAAGTTTAAGAAAAATCATTTGAGGGCAGAATTTGGCTCTGTGATATTTTAATGAAATGAAAGAGTTCCAGAAATAACTGCTTGCTTGCCTTCTGTCCAGAAAACACACGTTAAAAAAAAAATTCCCTTGTTACCTGTTCTCTGTTCTCTGCTTCTCACAAATTAAGAAGTCTATTCTTTCAGGCAACTCTATGAACAGCATAATTTTAAAAGTGGAATTTGTCTATCAAAGTGTCAAAGACTATTCTGTGCTTTCACAAGTGTGGAGAATTGATCACTCGCAAGTCTAGGAGTACCTAAGAGTTATGCCTAGGAGGTTAGCTGAAGCTTAACTTCATTGCCATATATTTCTCCTGGAAGATATTGTGAATATAAGTAAAAAAATCTTCAGACATATCAAACCCATACTGTTCAGAGCATTTATAGGTTTTATGTGTAATGCTATAAATAAAAATACATTTTCAAAATGTGCACTGCAGAAAATGGAAAATCTGAGTATTATTTTTGGCTGAAATAATTTTGAAAAAGCACCAAAAAACCGGACATTGGTGTAACTTAAAAGGCATAGTCTTTTGGAGGAGTTTTATTCCCAGGTTTTTACTAAAAGATGAATGATCTTCATTAAAAAAAAAAAAAAGCCTGAGAGATGTTTATATTCTTCTACTCTAACTTCATGTACTGGATTTAGAAATTTGTTCTGTTGTCCTTTAAACCTCTATTCTTTTCAAAGAACATAATCACTATCCCAGAAAATCAAAACAAGAATTACTGGGTATTCAAAATGAACAAATCCTTCACCCCCGCCATAGATTCAGGAAGACACCTGGCAGATTAGACAACAAGAAATACAGAATTAAGTTGAAGAAGCTTCAAGTTGCAGGTTCCTGTATTTTAAGGCTGTATTGGAAGTGATTTAGTTCTTGCCGATAAGTGATTTTGAAAAGTAAGCAGTGACTGGATCATTTTGTCTCTGGAAACTAACCTGACAAGCAGATAGTATCTAAATGACAATGATTTAATCTAGAAAGCTGATCGAATCCATTAGACACATACTACCCACTTCAAAAAACTTTCTATTGAGCTTTGTTCAGTTAAATTTTTTTTAAACTTACTTTGTCTTTATTCAGTAGGGAACCACAGACCAGGTAAAATATTTTAAAATTCCTTACAGGCTGATTAGTTTTTGGAACCCAAACAAATCTGTCCTCCTCAAGTTGTTACTTTGTTTCATGAGTAGTCTGTTTCTTTTGGGTTTTTTGTTGTTGTTGTTTTGTTTTTAGGTGACAGTCTCATTTTGGCCACGGGGATTTCTCTGTGTCAGGATAGAAAAAGTTTATGGTTTCACCTGCATTTGTGAGAAAGAGAAAATAAAGCTTCATTTTTAAGTCTTTGGGAATTCTGTGTCATTAAGATGCTGCTATTGCCATCCTTCTCATGCTGTTTAAATGGGTAAAAAGTTTATTACACTAGGTTCTTATAGGTGCTGGTTTATTTTCATGGAATTTGAAGAGGCATCCTATTTCATAACAATAAATTGCTCATTAGAAGTCAGAATTAGATTAGATGCTCACCCCTGTTTGGGTGAGGGGTGGCTTCTGGCTGCAGGTAAGAAAACTCAAATGTGAGTGGCTTAAACACAATGTTGAGAAGGAGTTCAGGGCAAAGGCAGTACCTGTGGGACCTGCTCCTTTTAAAGATAACCGTATTTTCCCTAAAAGCTCATTGAACATAACTATTTCTCATGGCCCATTACAACCAAATGGGAGCCTGGGAAATTCAGTATTTTAGCTGGGCGCAAAATCTGATTTCTTGGTTTAAAAAAATGGAACAATATTAGAGAGCTGTATTTTCCATAAGAGTTATTAGTTTATCTTCAATAAACATCATTTCAGGTCAAATCTTAGTTTTACACCTAAGTTATTTTTTCTTTATTGGAAATTTTATTCTCTAAGGGTGTTCTACCTAAGTTAACGTTGCCTCATAGCATCTTTATAAATTAATCTCATATTCGTTCTTTGCCTACCTAGAGTATAGAAACCACCCATATATGATAATCAAGCGCTATGCAGGGTTTAGGAGGACGTATAGATTATTGCTCACATACTTAACCACTGACAGCCTGCTGTAGTTTTCTTCTTGAATAAATATAAGCGGCCTAAATTTATACTGATAGAGATCTTATTCCCTGTCGTATTAATGCATCGAGTTCAACAGATTGTAATACAGGCTGCTGTTTCTTCATCATTTTTTTTTCGGCATGAATTACCTGTAAAATAGTCTCTGTTCTCTTTGTCACATGGCCTGTGTGGTGCTGTATTGATCAGTTTAATTTTTAAAAACTTTATCCAGTGCTTACTCTCTGCCATGTATTTTCAGAGTCCACTTTTAAAAATGACTTTTAACTATTTCAAGAAATGATGTAAAATTTGCCCAGATTTTTCATAGCAGTAAAAAGCAAAATCTACCTTAACTAAAAAAGCAAGTATGTGTCATAACTTGTAAGTCACCTGTTCAGGTGTTATATTATCCTTGACACCCCTCCCCCCACCTCTACTGTTGTGTGTGCTTTTAATAAATAGTAGAATTTATATATGCTCACATTAGCTAATTGTTGTAAAAACTTTTAAAAGCACTTTTCTCTGAGTTGTAGATTACTTACAGTGATCATGTACCAAAATGACTAAACTTGATACTTCTTAAAATTTTGCCTACAGTGTTCACTATCTTGTTTCTTACTTACCCAGGTAAAACCTCTGTCTCTGTTTAATTTTGTTCTGTAGGGACAATAAAAAGTTAACAAATATTAACACATATATTCATTAGAGTTTTTCCCCCTAGTACTCATGAAATTGTCTCCTGGAGGTGCTATTTTCTTACTTTTCAGTATAAGGAATGATTTTATCTTTTTAAAGTTATAGGCAAATGATCTAGCTGTATTATAACATGTTACCAAGTTTTACATTTTTGTATCTGGGGGATGCAGACTGACTGGAAATCAAAATGGCTGATTAAACAAGTACAAAACAAAAAGAACTCTCCAGGAGAGTTACTTAAGATAGGAACCCCTAAATTATACCCTCTCTTTGATTATTTGGGCTTCTTTTTGATGAGGTATCCTGTCCAGTTTAATTTCTTCCATCTGAATTAGGTAGTGAATAAGGTGCTATTTTTTGACTGAATTCCTATTTTTTTGGATGATTATATTGGTTTATACTTGTTTTCAGGCTTTAACCAAATACTTCTACACCTGAATCTTTAATCAGATGGTTTGGAGCAGGATAAGGATAAAAATTGCTTGTGCTAAGAAACTATTATTTCACCCTTTGGAAAAAGTCTAAATTGTAAATGTAATCATATTTTGATATCTTTTAAAGTATATTTTAAAGAGTTTAAGTGGCTGAATAGAGAAAGACAAGTGTTAGTTGCTTTATGAAGTGGTTGTATCTGAAACTCAGGCTCAGAGCTGAGCCAAGATGGAATATACATGAAGGCACACAGAATTGAAGTGCTAAGCAAGCTATAAATGTGGAGATAGAGGATCCTGGAAGCAGTTACAGATATTTATTAACTCTAGATTTAGATAAAATGGCCATTAATTATTTAAAAAATTATGTGAGAGGTACTTCATGAAAAGAATTTTCTTTTCAACTCTTTTCAATAATCTATTTTTTCTTATAGAATCTAGTTTTATTGTATTCACATGCCTACAGATGAAAAATCTAGAAAGGTTAATCTTCTGTCCTTTCAATTATCTACTCAATTAATATCAACAAGGTCTGAGAATTTTTAGGCTGCCATCTACGAAGGAGTAGCCACCGGACTGGAACCACTTCTAATTAGAGCTCATAAATCCTAAGTGGACATTCTAATTTCAGAATCATGAACCAAGCCAATGCTAACATATTTTTGTATTATAGCTTATTTCCCAAATTTTAATAAGTACTGCCCCCTACCTTCCCATTATACATTTTAATGTTTTCAAATTGAACTACATCTTAAAATCAATATGGACACTTAATGTAGTAGTTTTTCTTTTATATTATAAAAGCTGGTATTTAATTGGCTTAAGCATAAGGAAATTCATCTCACTTAACAGAAAATCTAGAGATGAACAGGTTTGCTTTTGAATTGACACAGTGGTTTAACAGTATCAGGGACCTTAGTTCTTGTCACCTCTTCTCTGCCAATGATAGGAATAGAGAGATGGCATTGATTTTATCATGCCATCAGTTGGCTGTCAGGAGCAACCAAGACACCTTAGTTCCTTATTCATGCCAATGATAGTGACAAAGAGCTCCATTCCCAAACCTCCATTAGAGGTTTTTTTTTTAGAGAGAGTCAAAAAGAGTAGATCAGGGTAGACAAGACAACTCATAGTGTCCATCTCAGAGAAGTGGGTTTTTGTGAGCTGACCCTGGTCCACAAATTTGCTGTGCTAAAAAAAAAAAAAATGATGATGATATGTGCTGGGACTTCACAGATATCATCCAAGGATTTGGATTTATCGTTTCTCTTACCCCATTCCCTCTGCAGTCTTCTCCAGAAACTCTGCCAAATGACTAGATAATGAATTCCTGATGAGGTGATAATGGCTTAGAATGACTTCATTTTGTTGGCTTCTCAGGACTGTAGCATTATAACAAGGAACTCTTAGTATAAAACGCCCTTTTGATGATGGTAAACAGTTGGGTTCTGTGACCCCCTAAGAGACAGCTAGTGTTAAGATGGGGTGTCCTGCTTGTTCGCAGTTGCTCTTTACACTGTGCCGCCAAGACACCTTTGCATATCATAATTACACTTAATTTTTTTTTTTATTGTTGTCACTTGGGAGCACCTTTCATCCAGTGATATTTCTGAGACTCAGATTCACCATACCCATAATATCTCCATGCAGTAGGCAGCCACATTTTTAGTAGGAATTTGAATTCACCAAATTCACTAACATACAAAATGTAATATCTGGAAGAATTATTCACACAGGTTCTCTAAAAGGGTCTGTATGTTCTTTAGGAGCTAAGGCTAAACATTTAGATTATGCATTAAGCAGGTGGTATATGCAAGAAAAATGATGTGGGACTTTATCAAACATCTACTTGTCCTTTGGCATTACCCAAAAAGACGAATTAAAATATGTCCACTAATATAGTCTCAGTGAAAGAAATATCTAAGGTAAACACAGTCTTTTTTTTTTTTAACACTCCTCTTTATCTGTGTTTCTTTGTTTAAGAGATGAGCTTTTACTGTTACAATTCACTTATGTGCATCTCCCTGATGGACTGAGTCAGACTTGTCCGATTTACAGATCTTTCTGCATACGATGTATCATCTGTTAATAAGTTTGTTCAGTATTTATTGAGCACCTACAGTGAACTGGTCTCTGATCCAGAAGCTGAGAAAACAAAGATGAAAAACACTGTTTCTGACTTCCAGAAGGTCATAGTTTAATGAAGGGAGGAGGGTACAGTAGGCGAAGTACAGTGATGGACGTGTGCCTGGAGTCTGTTTAGAAGTAGACAAGGGACATCAAGTTATTGACAGCCCTAGATGGGCACTGTGTAGTATCTTGCCATTTGTTTTGACTTCTCTTGATTCTGAAAGAATTTTGGTGATTACAACCTGGTTTGGTATCCAGTATTAATGATGCCAGCGTTTGTTGAGAATTTATCTTATCCTGGATCGTGTGCTAGTAAGTACATTACATTCATAATCCCGTGTAGTCCTCACAGTTATCCTATGGGGAAGATCTCAGTATTATTCCCACTTTATAGAGGAGGTCGCATCCCTGGAAAAGGTAAGGCTGAAATTCAGGCCCACTTTTTTTTTTACTCTTAAAAATACATGCTCTAAAGTGTTCACTCTGGTACCTTTAGGAACTTCTTTGTGTAAAGAGAGCCTTATTTGTTCATAATAGAGCTTAAAAATTGTTTGAACATATGGACAATATATGTGCGTGTTTGTATGTCTGCAAAATATACAGTTGGATGGTCTCTATATGTACTTGCTGTGAAAAATGTATGGTGTATGTATATATCTATAAACACTCCCGCCCCATATGCTGAGCGTTATAGTTAGCAAGATGAACCAGTTGGCCGTTACACATGCTGGCAGGGCCCTCCTAGGAGCAGTTGCTGGGGATGGATGGCAACCCCATTCTCCAGGACGCTTGTCTTATTGTCTTATGAGGGCTCTTCAAAATGGTTCCAGCCTCTTCTCCAATGCCAGCATTTCTGTAGCCAACAGATATTTTCTGTTCTTCTCTTATGCTGGAGATGTGTGGAGGGAGGCAGGGGGCATTAAAATAATTTTCTGCTCCAGGCTCTGATACACTTAAGACAGCCCTCTTCCTGGAATATATAAATGCCAGCAAATCAGCATTTCTTAAGATGCAGTAGCCTTCCTGGAAATCCTGTTAAAGGACAGACCCTGGCTACTTGTCTTGGACCGAATGAGAATATAGTGAGGCTCCTGATTTCCAGTGCTGAGGTATTAGCATAAATCTCCCACTAATGTACCTCTGCCTGTTAGTGGAGCCGTCGCTGCAAGAAAATCCGTTACACTGAGGAAAGGCTAATGTTTCACAACTGGGGTGTGGTACCACGGAGGGAGCATTTGTGTCGAGTTTCCAGCTCAGCAAGTTTTGTTGAGGGGGTCTAGAATCTTCCCTGGATTGGGTGCTGAGAAATATGCCTCACTAGGAAAAATGATTTTTGTATTGCTCATGGAGCAGCAATGGGACCTTTACAATGGATAGAGCAGTTTCATCTTATGTTTGTTTATTTTTTTCTCTGATGTCACGCAGCCTAACAGTCTCATGAAGCCTGAGGCAAGGTAACTATCCCCATTTTAAAGATGGGGAGGTTGAGACTCACGAGGTGAAGTGAGCGTGTGACTTAGAATGTCACAGTGCTATTTCTTGTCAGTGCCCCTTCGTCTTTTTTCCTTGCTCTGTCTCTTCCTCCCTTCTGAACCCCCTGCTCCTTTTCTTTTTAGAAGGGGAATTTGTAGCCCCTTAAACTTTGCCTGGAGCATAGTGCTCAATAATTGTATTTTTGGTGTGTGGTGAATGAGTGTTCATTGAATGTAAATGACATCACATGAGGGACCACAGTACCTAAGAGGAGCAGGCCAGCATCTTGTCCACTCAGCTTCCCCTCGGCCACCACCCTGTCTCCACTGAGCTGCCAAAGCTCCACGGTGAGTTTACCACTAATGGCATTTGATGTCGCATTTTACTGAGGGACTTAGACTTACTTGCTGAAGGCCAGTTATCACCAGGATCGTCATCTACACACCCTGAGCTTTGCTTTTAGTCAGGTCTCTACTTGTGTATGAGGATGATTGTGTCGTAGAGCTGGAAGAAAACTTAGAGTTCACTTAACTGCCTCCTGGGTGTTAGAATACCTTCTGTTATATCTGAATGGAGCCTGTAAGCTTCTACATGAAATCTTGGATTATAATGATAGGTTTACTATATCCAGAAGTCTTTAAGAAAAAGTTCAACGTATAAGGAAGGTGTCCTTGTTAAGCAGATGGATGAATGTGGTAACAAGATGTTCATGGACAGTTTCAACTATCCTGTGATCTTTATTTTCTTGGTGTGTGCCTTTTTTCCACCTATCACAG
Source organism: Vicugna pacos (assembly GCF_048564905.1). Lineage (NCBI taxonomy): Eukaryota > Metazoa > Chordata > Mammalia > Artiodactyla > Camelidae > Vicugna > Vicugna pacos. The sequence continues at coordinate 37,963,020 of NC_133003.1, forward strand.
GATGGGTTTTTGTTGTTTTACTTAAGCTTGGTCTGTGTGTGAAAGAAGAGAAAAATGGGTTAAGGGGAGGGAGTTTTGATTTTTATTTTTTGAGTTTTTGAGTGATGGAATTATGAACTAGAAGTCAGTTGTCCTTGAAGATAAATGGTTTTGAATACATTCAGCTTTTCATCTTAGCTCTAAAAGAATCCTGGTCAATTGTCTTCATTGTTCTAAGCAGTAATTCTTTGTAAAATGAAGGTTTTAATCCCTTTTCATGGTTTTATTATGAAGCTTGAACTAAGTAATATATATCAGTTGCTTAGGCCAGTGCCTACCACATAGCAAGTTCTCAGGCCAGTGGGAGCTACTATAATAACTAATGGCAAAATTATAATTATGACAAAATAATAATCATATTGATTGTTACTAATATATATGTATACTATGCATAATATATACTATGTAGATGGTATATATAACACATATATATATACGCACACTCATAAATATGTATATGGGTGTTTTATATTAATCTGTATGTATAACACCTAGGCCTTAGAAGATAGGTATCTAAGACCTGAAGCTTTTTTAAAAGGACAGAGTCTCTTTTATATACTTTTAAGATACTTACGTAGGCAAGAATCTCCTTTACTTGCATTAGCATCCAGTCAAGCAAGTGTTTGAGTCCTTGGCTGAACTTTCAGCCATGCTGTTCCTCCTGGAACAATCGGAGGACCAAGGTGGATTGTGCTCCCCTGTGTCTATTCATTCTTCCACCAAATATTAAATCCATGCCACCTATGTACAAGGAATATACCATTGTGGGGTCTGCAGTGGTGTATAAAAAACATTCTTCCTGCCCTTGCTACAGAGTTACAAATTTAATCCAGTAGCACGAAGGAAAAGAAAAGTGCTAAGAGACAGTGAAACAGAGGCGTCCCGATTGAGATTGAGATTTTAGGGGGAGAGAGTAAAAATCTGTGACCTGAAGGGTTGATTAAAGCTAGCCAGATGAAGGAATACAAATGCAGATGGCCTCAGGTAGAAAAGAGCTCCTTGAACTGGGGAGACTTGTTACTCAGCTGAGGCTGAAGACTTTATTCAAGGATCATGGTTAAGTCATGATGAGGAGCTTGGTGTTAATTAGGGAGAAATGGGTGCCCATTGGAGGAGCAAAGAAGTGAAACATTTACTTTCCCCCTCCACTTTTGAGACTCCTTTCCATCCCTTCCCACCAGTAGCTGCTCTCTTCTTGCTCCATTCCTATCTGCAGCAGCCCAGTAATGCTTCTGCCCTATGTAGTAAAATGCGCCCAGAGAAAAGGATCAAATATTCTCAACCCTGATCAGGTAAAGTGGCTGATAAAGCTGTGTATTTTGTCTTGATCCAAGTTTAAGCCAAAGGAATGAATCTCTGTGTGTGATTTCCCTTACATCAACAACTCGAAGGGCTGAAGGGGCTTCTTTTGCAGAGGAATGTGGCCTGGCTAACAGTGAGAGCTCAGAGATAAAGAGACCAGGGATCAAGTCCAAGGCTAGCTTCCTAGAAGCATGACCTGTGATGTAATCTTCTCAACCCTTGGTTTCCTTATTTGTAAATGGAGAAAACAATTCATAAGTTGTTGAATTAACTGAAAAAATGCATGGGAAAAGTACCCCGTGGAGGAATTCTTTATCCTTAATGCTACTGTGCAGGGTCCGAGAAGCACCTCCCTTCCCCTGAATTCTCCTTCTTTTGAAAACATTATCACAGCGTTCCAGGATCATTTCAAATTGACTTTCTCATGATCTGTATCATGTCATCTATGTTTAGACATTTTCACACTTTCATCCGAAAACATTTTGGGTGCTCTTCCTTTAAGAAACATATACTTTCTTCCCCACACGTTTTTGCATATTACAAACTGTCTCAATGTGTAAATTATTTCCTTGAAATAACTGGCAATTTGGTGTCGGTGATGGGCAGGGGTGATTCAACTGAGAGTTCAAGAAAGAGATTTCAGACAGACTGCCGGAGGGGTAGGGGGATGTTGGGGGAGGGGGTGGTCTGCAGAATCCGGGATGATGTGTGATAGGATGAAATAAATGTCAAGTGGGCTCAAATACTCAAAATTTCAGTACTCAGGTTGGCTGGAGGTCCTCATTCTGCCTTCAGAGAAGGGACTGGGCAAGAAACAAGTGTCTAATGGTGGTAATAAGTCTTTCAGTTACCGTGGCATATGCCCTCAGAAAGCTTGCTTATCTCCCCAGCCCCCACCCCACCCCCCTTTCCAAAGAAAGGGGTAGGGGAGCTGAAAAACACTTGGCACAGGTGCAAGAAAACTGAAAACGTCTGGCAGAGCTCTCGGGCGTCTTTTTCCACGCCGCACCAAATGTTTTACAGTCTTCGTGAGCCCATATAGATCCTGGCTTCTGCCCAGTCGTTTGTTTGAAACTGTAGGCTCCGAGAAAAGGCTCCACACTGCAGCTGGCCTTTAAACCGTATTTTATGGGGGAGAGCGTTCAGGGTACAATTGGAATGAGGAGAGCTTGCCTTTGACGTTGGATGTAAAAGTAACAGATTGGAGTTGGGTGGAGCTAACGCCAAGGGATTGTTGGTCTGTTCATTTTCCCCGAGAAGACTAAGCTTTTGGAAATTTCACCTCCATCTCAGTGATTTCACGGGCTAATTTATAGTGAGGCCCCCAAATGTGACAGGAGCCCAACTTAGCTCAATTTTACTTAAACGTAAATCTAATAGTTCCAAGTAATGGAAACGGCAGAATCGTTCTTAGTGATGTAAATTTCTCACTAGTTTAGAACAACTATGGCTTTGCTCCCACATACATACAAGTTCGTTATGAATGGACATTTAATAGTTAATGATTCGTCTTTCTCCTTCTTGGTAGCCTTGTTTTTTTTTTTGTTGTTGTTGTTGTCCCTTATCGTGCTTATGGCTCATAATTTCAAAGGACTCATCGACTAATTAGGTTTTTTTGGAGCCTATCTATTGACGACGCAAAACAAAAAGACTCTAACAGGAGAGTTAATCAGAACTGATATTTGAACGTAAAAAGTCCTTCTTATTCTGACAATTTAGGTAAAACTAGGCATTTGAGTACTCCTCAGACCTTTGGATTTAAATAGCTATTCTTCACTGAAGACTTGCTTTGTGCCAGCCACTCTCCTAAAGACATCTCATGTACTTTTTCATTTTATCTTTACTGTAACTGTGAGATCTGAGTTTGAGCTCCATGTTTTAACTCCATGTTTTAGATGAGGGAACCGAGGCATCGGAGATTTAAGTGACTTGCCCAAAGAGATCATTATGAAAGTACATTATAAATTTACTTGTCTGGTCCTTTAAAAAAGTTTTCAGAAACTGTGAAGAACAAAATATTCCCAGAGTAAATGTATCACCCACTTCTCTATTGTCAGTGGCCTGTGTAAGATGACTTATCCAGGAATGGAGTTAGAGAGAAATCTCCATACCCCAGGAGCAGGGAGTTTCTCAAGGGTTAAGACATTTCTTTCTAAAACAGAGGAATCATTGAATATGCATCCGAATCTCTGATTTAACTAATTAATATGTAAGTTACAGTTCTTTATTATTTTGGGAGCAGCTTTCTCTGAAAGCCAGCAGATACTTAAGATCCCCTGGGGTGCCAGAATTGTGATGAAAAGGTAGAGCCATCTTGAAATAAGCTAGTCACCATGTACATAACATCATGTGAACAAGGGCCCCCGAAGTTGTGACTCTTTTTTATTCCTGTGAACTGCGTCAATAAATACATGAGCTCTTTCCCAGTGCTCAAACTGAGAGCAGATTAAAAAAAAAATAAAAGCGTAGGTATCTATTTAGAAGGATGGTGAGACAGAGCAGGAGAGAGCAAGTCGCCTGCCATGAAACAAAGAGAAAGATAAGAAGAGAGAGCGTGTCACTACTTGTTCGTGGCAGAATCAAAATCTTCTTTTGGATGTCATGTTGAAAAGATTCCCAAATCTCAGTTCTGTGAACTAAAGCAGATGGGTGTTCCATGTTGGTGCAGATTCCTGTTTGAAGCAGTGTGGTTACAAAGATGGGGTGGGTCATTTGATTTTCTCTGAAGAACTGTCTTTTGTAACTATCTGAAAGAATTATAATACCCCTTGAAGGGCATCATGCGTGATGCTTTAGAAATATTAAATAAAAGGCCAAAGCAGTGTCTCAAGTTAATAGACATGATTCTTTGGTTAATCTGTATTTGAGAAATTCTGACTTAAACACTAATTTTTTTTTTAACTGCAGGACTTCTCAGAGCCTTTAATATGCCCTCTGAGTCTCTAAGAAGGAGTAATAATCTACCACTCGATCTTAGAATATTTCTTCCACTGTGTAGCTGCTTGAAACTACTGGGCTGCCAAACAGTCTTAGGGAAATGCTGGAATACTGTCTCTTTTTCACTTTTAGGATTATTGTGCCTAAGCCCATACCTACCTAGATGTTCCTTATGAATGACTTTTTCCCAGTTAACTCTTCTTCTTTCTCCTCCACTTTAGTCCTTTTTTGGTTAGAGCACATAATTATCATGCTTAGAGCACATAATTCCTAAGGATTAATAACTAATTAGATTTTTCTGACAACCATAAATTAAAGATGTAAAAGAGGAAATGAAAACAGTAGGATAAGTTAGAACTGAAATTCGGAATTTCAGCTCTCACTGAATAATGTAGTTGTAAGCACTTGCTGGAATAATTCCGTGCATTTATGTCACCTTTCTGGGGAATCCTTGAGAAGAATCCTGAAATGGAGCCTGAGGTACTTCTTCGCATGCTGTATTTTACTTCTCAACTTGTCAGATGAGACTAGTGGAATGCATTGTGTACTGTTAGGAAGCCAGGTGGGCCAAGTTTGCTGTGCTCTTTTCCTTTAAGACAGGACTGTCTCCATCGAAAGGCGATGCTAGCATATGCACATCTCCTGCTGAGACCCTTTCTCATTAGGTGTAAAGCTGTTTGCTCTGTGATGTCTAGATCTCCATCACAGACTGCAGAAAAACTTGTTCCCTCGTATCCCAAATAGAAACAGTTTTTACCTTGAAGCTAATGACACCTACTCTTTGGCGGGGGGAGGGGGGCTCTCTTGTGCTGAGCCCCTTTCAACACGTTAATATGTTTTATAAAACAGCAGAGGTAAGGTATTGAATGTAGTTCCCTGTGTTCTAAGGTAGGACTTTGTTGTTTACCTCAGGAAAAAAAAAACTGCAGTTATTTTTGCATTCTTGATTCTTAAAAAGATTCTGCCAAGTTTTAAGTTATCAGGCCCCACAAAGCGTGAACTTGCCTCCATTCCAAAGAAAGCCTTCATTGGATTTTTCACAAAAGGAGGGGCCGTATTAAAATTTCATCCATTACGCACGTCTGACCACAGGCGTCATAATAAAAAGGCTCAGAGCACCTCTTCCACGTGCTGGAATGTTCACCTGAGGGTTTCACACAGGTGCTCAGCAGTAGCTGTGAATGTCCATTCTGCCTTTTCTCCTCCTGATTATGGGACCGTGGCAACTTTAGGGCCTAGAACTCAGTGATAGACGTTTCCTACGTTCCTCTAGGCAGAGCATTGAAAACCGTGCAGAGAGTATCTAGATATTGGCTAACCCCTGGGTTGTCTCCAATAGTTACATTTAGAAACCCCTTTTCATGGCAAGCCAAAGAATGCAGTTTAGCAGATCCAGAACATACCACCTAAAGTCAACATCTAACTTCTGTTTTAAAGTCTTCCATGGACATTCAAGTAGGTGAGACCATAATCTTGACCCACCACTGCCAGGAGCTTCACAGTGATCTGCTTGACCCCTTAATTCCATCATCACCTCAGTACTCTACCTGAAACTCAGAGAGATCCTTTCCTCATCACAGCGTATGCCACTCAAGGCTTCATAGGCTCTAGTAACCAGAGGATTTATTGAAAGTGCAGTTTCCCTTACCTTGTAGGACCATATATTCTTCCACTAGAAAAGAAAATCAAATCCTGATCACGTTCTCCTCATATCCAATGATGGAATTTTTGTTTTGAAGAATAACAATGGTTATAGTAAAACCAAACCAACCAACCAACCTAATAGTTTCATAATAGTTGGAAGGGATCTAACGTGGTGGCAGGTTGGAGGGTGGTTGTGCAGAGGATTAGAAAACCGAACTGCTTGGACCTTTCTTGGCTGAAATAAGATGTGATCATCACACAGGAGCCCCAGGAAGCTTCCACGTTATACCTTTGTTCCATGGAGCGATGAGAAATAAATGTCAAGGGGACGTTGAATGAGTAGTACTCGTGGAGTGTAATCATAAGAGCAAGTTAGTATTTGTCTCTCACCATCCTTGTATTTATTCATTACAGGGAGTCCTCCCCTGGCCCTTGGGTGTGAACTTAAGGACATTCTGTTTACTCTTCACCAACATATAGCCTTTAAATCAGAGACACAATCTCAGTTCATAACTTAGGCCACTTCTTCCCCACGAAACAAGGGGAACATATCAGGCTCTCCAAGTGGACACATTAACGTCCTGGCCACCAGATTAAAGAGGAAGGCAAACCCTCCCACTGCATACCCTTTTACATTGGCCAGTCTGGACTTTAGGCATGGTCGTCTTGCAGCTTAAGTGGTTAACAGCATGGGCTTTGGAACCAGACAAATTGCTAAGTTTTAATCTCTACTCTACCATCATACTACCCTGGCATTAGAAAGTTATTCAAATCATGCAAGCCTCACTTTCCTTATCAGTAAAGCGGGGACAAGATATTCCTCAGAGCTTGTGGAGGAATTCAATGAGTTTATACTTGAAAGGCCATTCAGACAGTGCTTGGCACATAATATGTGCTTATTAAAATCCTCTACTGTAGTAACTGTTAACCTAATCCTGAGAAGAGAGGGTACTATATCATAAGAGAAGGAAAAATAAAGAGATGTAAGAATTAGATAGGGTGCTCACTGACTGGGAGAGCAAGCAGGGAATAATGAAAAGGATGGCATATGACTCTGTCTCAGAAAATTGGTAAAGTCGTTATGGTGTGGGATATTGCAGAAGCATAAATACCTGTTGTGTATTATGGAAACAAATGAGCTAGGTAGTGCTACTACTAACAATTACAGCTAAATATTTTAGTGAATGTACTCTAGGGACTGACTCTACACTAAAGATTTTGCTGAGTTATCTCTTTTACTCCTCACGCTGACCCAGAGTTAAGTGTTAATAATCACGTTTTATGGATGAGGAACCTGAGACTCAGAGACATTTTGCTACAACTCAGTGCATTTAGTTAGCTAATAGTGGAGAAGGACTCAAATCCATGTCTGTCTTTAGAGCGCAACCTTCTTATCCACTTATATGACTAATAGAAAGCCATGTAATAGAATAGAGTTACATTGTAATAGGGCATTCTGGAGCAGGAATGCCCTGGTAGCCCAAACACCCCCAAAGACCAGAAGAGAGGGCCCTTGGGATGGTGAATCTTTGGCTAATGTTCCTCTAAATCAGAATGCCTTGGTAATGGCATTCTCACTACACCTACAGAAAATGATCTAAGATCACTTTAAACCAAAGGATATCGTCCATTCTCCCACCTCCCTCAGCTCCTAGGAAGACTCTTGGATTATGAATAATTGCTATGTTGACAACAAATAGCACTAGAAGAATTGACGTGAATTTTTTTTTTCTGTTTATATGGTATTATAAATTTTCTACTGGCTCTGGGGTTTCACAGGGCATCGTGATCATGGCGTCGCCGTTTCTTTCTTGCAGAAAGCAAGGGTGAGGGCAGAGAGAAGTAAATTTCAAGCATGACCAATCATATATACATTAGGTTCTAAGCCAGTGCAAATGTGCTGAAAGTTCATCAGATGGGTTTTCACTGATTATTCCTACAGGACCAATCCAGCTATTGAGAAGTGAGCTTTCATTATCCTTCCCCAGGCAGCAGAACTTGCCAGGGGCCTGGAATACAACTCAGGCTATAGTCAGATGGGATTTGCACTTCGTCCAACCCTGAAAAGTCACTCCTTGGCTATTATTTTTCACTCTATTGTAAATAGCAAGAGGCAGATGAAAAGGTAAAAAATATGTTGGTTGGAAGATACTTATTCTCGCCTACCTAGGGTAATCAAGAGGAGACATCAGCTCCAGATTTGGTAAGTAATAACTCACATTTGACTTTAATACACTGCGATAAACTTTGAGGAATATATCTTTTAAAACATAAAACGCTTTACCTCTGATTTAAAGTTTGGGGGATTGGTCCTGCTCCGTCGGCCGGGTTAGATTTAGCATCTCTGGAAATTCCAGAGCAATTTTAAACTACTCTTTTTGATCACTTGCTGCAGCTCCAGCTTTCAAAGAGAATGAGATGTTTTGGGAATGAATTGTGATGGACTTATATGAAAATTTATATGACCAAGAATTGGATTTGTTCCCCCAGAATATTATAGATTATGTTTTATGTTGGAATTACATCAGTGTGCAGAGCAGCAGAAGGCTGGCTTAATGTAGCTAAAAATATACCTTGACTTTCCACTTGGAATAAAACTCTCCCCTCCCCAACCCGTTTCTTCCCTAATGAAAATAATGGCTTCATGACTCATATACGTGATAGACAGTAGGGAATATTTGAGTCTTAAAATAAGAGAGTTTGAGAAGGGACTAATGGTCCTTTTCTAATTTCTTTCCCATCCATCTCTTTCCTCTTGTTTTTCCTGTCACCATCCTATTTCAGGCCTTCATCACCCCATCCCTTGTTGCAGTTGCTCCTTTGTTAGTCTCCAGTCCCTCCATGCTTTAATTTGTCCTGTACACAGCAGCGTGGTTTGGCTTCCTCTCACACCACTTTAATCATATAATTCCCTGCCATTCTGCAGTGGCTTTTCATTTGCTCCTAAGTCAGTCGCAAACTAATTTTCAAGGCCCTTCCTAGATATGAAACCTGCCTCTTCCTCTTTCCCCATAGCCATTCACTTCACAGCCAACCCCTTAGTCCAGGCCTCTTCTAAGTCTTACCGGAATGGGACAGTCACCTCCCAACTGGTCACCTAGTTTGTCTCATTCTTGCCTTCATTGAATCTATGGTTTCCTGATATCTTTGTACAAGTACTACTGGTAGCATGCAGGGTGGCTTTTGGTGCTTCACAGACACTTTCATTCTCAAAATTATTTCTAATACATGGCTAATACATTATTGTAAAAGTGTTACTAGTAGATCGAGACTATGAATTTATGCCTGTTATTGCTTAGAATGAGAGTCATCCCAAAAGTGAGCTAGGAGGGAACTTCATGAGGCTTGTGGATCTGTTGAGGCTGCTCTGCATCCTTCAGAGCCCTATCTTTATTTCCTCTCCCAGGGCCAGTTCCCCAAACTTGCCCCCTGAGCTGGGTGCTGTGCTGCCGTGCCCACATCAGCAGTTACTTGATTGTAACAATGGCAGAGTGATGGCATTGGACCATCCTACCTTCTTGCCTTCCTCTCCCATCACAGGGGCCTGCCCCTCACATTGCAAAGCTGTACAGCGATGTTTTGAAACGTTAATGCAGCTTTCTGGAGAGCCTCAATTACAAGTGATGGGTAGCTTAGCTGCTGGGAGAATCTTGTTCAATATACTTATTTTATTTTTTAAAAAAAAATTTACGGGAACTTGATGTTCAGTGAAACCCCTTTGGCAGAAAGTGCTGAAAGAGGAAACAAAGAGGATGTCGGAGAGTGCTGAACCTAGTGAAAGCTCTGAATCCACAAAATAATTTTGTGGCTTTGTAAATTCACTCTAAGTACATTTGAGGAACAATAAGCCATAAAAGAGGTTACCGTGACCTTGGTTTCTGCATAGCTTTTGAGATAAAAGGTCTAAGTATCAGAATGTATTTGGTTGACCGTAGTGTTGTTGACTGATTAAAAACAATCAAGGCTCTCTTGGAATCCTGATGAGGGGCTGGCCTGGGTTCTGTGTGCAGGATGGGCTCTTGAGGCAGAGATCAAAGTTGCTTTGCTAAAATGGAGCACTATAATGTAAGCCTTTGTAACCATAAATGAATGGGGCAAAGCTACTGACGTAAAAATTAAATTGCAATACGTTCACTTTGCATGTATTACTTATTGGGTACATTTCTTAAAAGCATTTTGAAGATGTTCCAAATTCTCATCATTGCATAGAATAACAACTTTGAAAACATTTACTATCAACGAATGAGTTTTTTTGAATTTAGTCATTATATGTTTCTGACTGCTTTTGCTTTAGAAGTGAGCACTTGAACTTTATCTTGATTCGCTCATTTTTCTTATGTATAACTTTTAGGCTTAGTGATTAAAAGTATGGGCTTTGATATGCCCAGACCTGGGTTCAAGCCTTGTGACAATTACTTATTTAATGGGTGACATTGGACAAGTTACTTAATTTCTTTACATCTTTATTTCCCCAGGGAAAATGGGGGTGCTAATAGAGCCTGTTTTAAGGAATATTTAGAGAATTGTGATAATGTATATAAAGCACTTAAATATTTTCTATTTTGTATTTTTTCTCATCTGTAAAATAAATAAGAATAATGTAGTAAAGGGAACGCTTTGAGGCTCTCTGGTCTACTCCTAACTGTATGCTAAGAGCGCATGGTGCAGTTCAGGTGTTAGCACATGGTGTTGCAGTCCAGGTTCAAGAAATGCCTCAATCTCACCCTGATATTCCTCTCTTTTCTCATATAGAATTTTGGCAGAGGGAGCTATATGGACAGGGAAATAGCTAGAAGGGGAACATACTTCCTTTCTAGCGAGACATGCACCTATCAAGACAGGTCTTTCTAGCCAGGACTGAATCAGAAAATATGGTTTAGATATCAAGGCTTAAGTGAAGACCTCTGCTTACTATGTCTTTAATCGAGATGGCCTTGACTAAAGTGCTTCTTTACTTGGCAACAGAGACGTAAGGCTGAGAAAACGAGGGATGACCAGCTTAGTCCAAGACTGTAGGTCCAGCATCAATCTCAGGCAGGAGGGAAAATGACTGTCCTGCTTTGGATCTGATCTTTAAGCCAGGTTCCTGCAACCTAAATTACACCTCCTTGTAAAACGTGGCCCAATGAATGTCCTGGCTTCTGAGCAAAGAGATCAACAGTCCCCCCTCTTGGAGGAAGGGAGGGAGCTGAGGGATCAGCACTTTCCGGGATCCCTTTTCAAATTACGGAGTCTTCTGAACTAGGGCTGCTAGACTTAGCAAACAGAAATATAGGACAAGCAGCTAAATTTGAATTTCAAATAAGTGAGGAATCATTTCATAATATAAGTACGTCACATGCAATATTTGGGACATGCTTATACTAAAATATTGCTTGTTATTTATCTGAAATTTAAAGTTAACTGGGTATCCCTTTTTTATCTGGCAGTCCCGTCTCCAACAGTTTTTCAAGGTCAGTTTGGTGATGGTTCTTTGAGGCTGATAGAAAGACTTTCAGAGCTGTTTCTTTGTTTTGGGAGGTTGTCCGTTGTGTTGTAGGATATTTAATAACGTTCCTAGCTCCTACTCACTGAATATGAGTAGCATCCTTTTTCCTTACGTTGTGACAACCAAACCGTCTCCAGACATTGCTGAACAATTGCCTAATCACCCCTTATTGAGAATCACTGCTTCAGAGATAGTGGCACAAGCAGGACTGGGCAGCATATCAGGATGGTAGACCAGAAGGCGGCACTTCCGTCCATATCCTTATGTAGGTCTTGCCTTTACCTCCATTCCTCACAGTTCCCCACATTCTGGACTCCTTCCTGGTAATGTTAGGACCTGTCTAGATCTGTGTACAGGAGCCCAATAATATAATTTTAGTCCAGTGTTGATTGTAATCCCCAGAAAATTATTTTGTACTCTGTCTTTCTAAACAGCTCACATGAGTCTGGCTATATATGGCAATTGTTCCGGTTTAAACTCACATATCTTTTTCAAAGAATACCCAGCACACTATTAAACCAAGTATGTAAATTTTATAATTTTATCACAGGTTATCAGTTTGTGTAGCCTGGGTGAATTTAGCATTTGATAGGCAAAATTCCTCTAGTTAAACTAACTTACTTAAGTGTATGTTTTATTCTTTTGCTCCGTTTTGTAGAGGGAGAAATTTGGAGGCATTGGATAATGAATTCTGTCCTTCAAACACTTCCACTTACGCATGTATCCTTGAAAAAATGCTGATATGCCTTCATGTGATTGTTTCCTATTTGTAAAGTTCCCTTGAATGAATATCTTGTGTTGCTCCCTTGGAAAAAAACTGAAGCAACTTTTGCTTTATTAACTTTGTCCAGCATTGATAATTAGTTTTGTAGGCCTATCAGCTTATGTAGTGGGAAATTTTCATTAGCAAGTGAAATGTAACTTCGTTTCTTCATGGCTTTCCATATTTTGTAGGCTTTTAGAGAAGCAGTGATTTTATAAAAATCCATTGAGCAAAGCAAAGACAGTGTACTTATCTGGTTATATAGCTGTGGGAAAAATCCCTGTTCTGGATTCCCTGTAAAGGTTGTATGTTCTCACATCTCTCTTATCTAATGTGCTTCCTTAAATCAGAATACTCTTTTCCCTAAGAAGCCAACCTTAAAGAAAAACATTATCTTTTTTTGTAATCTCAGACCTTCTTCACTGCAGAAAAAAATCTGAGCCTTCTCAGATTCTGATATTTGTATTTAATCAATAACCACATTCTTTTTTTCATCTGTCTTACCTCTGCAATTGCATTGTGCCAGCTAGGTATGTTTTATTGTGTAAGAGTTCAGTGGAAAGAGCCGTTCATGTTTGCGAAAAGGATGATGTTTTATTATTGGTTATAAAGGAAAGAGATTTCACACTTTGTATAACCGATCCTTCCTGTTGTAGCATGGTGAATTCTGAAAGTGAGGAACAAGTTAACAAACCATGGAAAGAGAGGCCACAGAATGCTCTTGTAGTGTTCTGACCACAGTCTAAAGTAAGACCTGACAATTCTTAGGTCTCTAATTGACAAGTGTTCCATTCACATTTGAAATGCATAATCTTTGCCCAATTTGAGGGTATGTAGACTAGAAAGGATAAGGGGATGATGGTCAACATCATTTATTTAACAGTGATATGGCCTGGTCTTATCAGTGACACCAGGTACGTTATTTTTGGGCCAAGATCCCAGAGACCCCCCCTACAGGTCCAGGTGTTCTTCCTTGAGTGACTGGACCAGGGGGAGGTGGGTGGGGATGCTTGGAGAGGGGCCATGGAGCAGGGGGTATGGGGAAAGCTCTAAGGAGGTTCACGGTAGCAACTGTTTATGAGCCAGTCTGGGAGCATTTTAATATTTGAACAATTGGAACAGCTGTACCACTGTGTACCAGCTAGACTAAGAAGTGGAGAATCCTGGAGTGGTGCAGGTACTTAGAAAATTGGACCACCAGTTAGAGTTCCTGACACTGCCGTTAACTCACTGCATGGTCTTGGATAAGTCAGTTCTGAGGAGCTTCTGTTTTCTCTGTTGAAAAATGAAAATATTGGATAAGAGCAGCTCTAGGTCCCTTTCCTTAGAATTTACTTTTTTTCCCCCTCAAAGATCTGCAACTTCTGTGCATTGAGTGTAGCGTTGTCCCTGAGCTTCTGAAAAGCAGAGAGACTGCAGTATTTCATAAGGAGTTTGGCAGTGGTGGTGGGGATTGGGAGGATGCGGCGCTGATGTGCTCTGTGCTTTGTGGATAACGTGATAGTCAAACAAGAATGAAGCCCACATTCACCATGGATGCACTGTACTCTCAGGAACAAGACAGGAGCAGTTCACTGCCTTTTTATGGGCAGCTTAAAAGTATTTTCAGAAGATGAATAGTTTTCAGTGTTTTGAGGAAGTTATTGCAGAGTAGAAAAATGTGCTAGTTTACTACAGAAACAAAGCTAATGTTGCTTTTGCCCAAAATTATCTAAGTCAGGCAAACACAGGTATTTTAGAATTCGTTGTTGTTGTTTGCCTAGATCTTTAAAAAGTTCCGTTGACTTTCCATTTCACTTCTGTGTTCTTTGTTTGATTATTGATATATTCTGCTTTTTTATATTCAATGAATATAGTGAGGTATCTCCATGGGAAAATTTAAGCACACATTAGTAAACAGTGCCATGCCTGCGAAAGTAAAGATTCCAAGGTAACTAGGTAACTTCAACTAAGATGTGTTTTCTTCACAAATTGTTTTTCTCATTTGTTTGAGTTGAAAGTCACTTTTCAAGTTTATATCATATCTTAAAATTTTTTTTATTAAGTATGAGGAAGTGCTCAACATAATTATGAATTACTTGAATTGTCAGAAAAAGGAAAAAAATAGGGTATCTGAAGCACATGCTGTATTAGGAAAGTTAGTGTTGAATAAGTATCTGCTCATGTTATTTCTTTCGGGTGCTTACACAAATGATAGTTTAGTAAAATGAAATGATTCTATTTTAATATCCTGCTGCTTATTGTACCTGACAAACAGAAATGAGGAAAATGAGGAATTGATTATCTGGGGTCATTTTCTTGAAACCTGCACATAATTCCCGTTTATGCTTATTAGAATAAAGAAAAGCCTTTCTGAAACAAATTAAGAATATGCATCACCTGTTATGACATAGTCATAGACATATAATAATATGGTCTAGAATTACAGTACTCTCTCAAAGTACAGCATATTCAGAATTCACTGGAGATGTCTTAGAGACATCTGTTGTAATTACAGGAACATGGTTTCTAATTCATTTAATTCCCTTTCCTACTGAAACTGTACATATAAGTGAATTTTAAGAGACTGTATAAATAAATTTTTAATTACAAAATGATGTTACACAATACATTATTAATAATAACCAACAATGCATAATGTTTATGCATGAATCCATTAGAAAGACGAGCTAATGTATGTCAGTTCTAACAGAATGCACTAATTTGTCCTGAATTTGTGAATGAACTTGAATCCACGATGCAAGCCAGTGAATGCAGTTACACAGAATGGTTTCACATGCTATTTTATAGTCCAGAAACATCTTGTACCTATGGCATTTAAGAGGTATTTAAGATTTGTTCATCACATGTGATCAAGATCTTACTTTTCAGCGAGCCATGCAGTTGGGAAATTTGGAATAAGACCATTGAGTTGGTAATACTAGCTTTCCCAGACAGGTGCAGAATAAAATGGTCTATAGCATCCAAGAAGTGTGTACAATCCTTACATTTCAGCACATGAAATTCACAGTCTTATTCTAATGGAACTTCCCCCTCGGGGCCAAAGGGGCTGCTGGAATGTGGTTACTTTGTGGCGCTAGCGGTAACAGATTTCTGAAATCTCCATGGCCAGCTCCAGACACTCGCTGGTCTCATGGCAAGATTCAAAAAGGCTGCAGTCCATGTCACAGTTGCAGTTACAGTCATTCCGGGAGTGGCTTTCATCCGAGGTGTGGTGGTACCTGTGAGAGGGGCAGCACAAGTTGGTACACACTGTTTCACACGTATCTGGGAGCATCAGGAGACAATCCAAAAACTGGCAAAAGAGACAGGTGAGGATGAGGGAGGCACACTCCTCTGTTTAAAGAAAAAGAAAGACAGTTAAAAGTGACACCTATGGGAATGTCTATGAAGGGCTGGCATGTGCAGTGATGTGCTTGATAACTGTTTCACCAACTCTAAATTATTTATCCATATCAGGGGTAATGGCCACCGTGATTCTCTCAAGCTCCGCCCTCCGCCACCCTCCTCATCCAGCACTCACTCCACTTAAGTAATTGCTTTATTAACTTTCTGAGCATTTCCTGTTGATTCCACATAATCTGGTTATTTGAAGTGCTGTCACTTTTCTAAACTCCTTTATTTACTTTACCTGCAGAGGTGCTGGGAAGCCATACAGTTACCTACCTATTTGGAAACCTTGGAGTTGTCTGAAAAACAGTAGATTCTCCCCAAATGCAGGGAACTTTCAGGGTTAGGGGGGAGCAGTTGGATCTGGGGACAAGGAGAGATCATACAAATTTCTTGCTTCGCTACAAGACTTTCTTATTTGTTTGGTGTGAATTCCAGTGAATCTGCCACACCCGTATTCAAATATGAAGAAAAAGCACATATCAAAACCTAACACACATAAAGGATTTTTAAAATAATCATAGTTGTTTGGGGTTGTATTCTATTTTTAATCCTTGTCTCCTTCTTCCTTCAGTTATGTAAAGCCTTAATTTTATATCAAGTTAAGTGAAATACATCATCATGTGCCTAAAAGGAATAAAACTTATCAATCCTCTTTAAGAAAATTGGTTGAAAAATTTTCTATGCCAACTTGTGAAAATCTGAAAAGGATCTCTAAAGGTAATTGGTAATGCTAGCCAAGCAGCTGTGATGGGTTATGGATTATTGTATTTTTTGTTTCCATAAAGGGAATTAAAAGATGTAGCAGTTCTCTTGTTAAATTCTAACTTTTCTTTTTTCTTTATTTTTCTCTTTTCTTTCTTTCTCTCTCTCTTTCTTTTCTTTTTTCTTTTCTTTCTTGCCCTTTCAAATGAATTTGTTCAGAAAGTCTCAAAAACATGTGAGGGTTTTTTAAAGGGGTAGGTAACCGTTCATGTGATGTAGCATCCAGTTAGTTAGAATCAGTATCCTTAAGACTGTTGATGGTTGAAGGTAACATTCTAGCATGAATTGGAGGAAAATTCACCCCTCCTGATGGGCTTATCAATTGATAGTTCGACTTTCTGTTTTTTTTTCCCATTAAGAATGTTAATAACCTTTGGTTTTCAGACTGCAGTCAACTGAGACTGTACAAGCCTGCAGGAGAGATTTTGCTCTCTCAGTCACCTGCCACAAGGTTCTAAGTGTCCTTAGATCCCCATTCATTTACTTCTAACTATGCTTTCCGGAAAACTTTTTCTTTTACTGTTCATATACTTCTTAATCTACAAGAGAAGGGAGAACATGGAAACTTGCTCTGAAAGGGAACAAATAAAGAAAACCATTCTAATTCCTTTAAAAAACTTACATAAAGATTAAAATGAGTTCTGCATCTAGGTCAACAGAAATCTGCCTTCATTTCTTGGTCTCTCCCATCTCCCCTCCGTCTTTACCCCTCACCCTTCCTTATTTTCTTCCCAATAAGATGGTGGAAAAGAATCACACCATGACTCTTATGGCCACTTTAGTTGACATGTATTGTTGCAGATGCTGTGGCCATTACTCAGTGTTTATAGCTTAGGTGGCATATTCCTAAATACCTCTGTGGTGTATGTACTCATCTCTCTGCCAGACTGGCTGTATTTTTATTCATTCAGAGCCAGCTTGTAGCATGTGGCCAACTCATCCATATCTCCTAGGTCCCTACAAACCACCCACAGAAATTGGGGAGTGAGTTAGTACAGTCCATAGACTCTATTTTGCATATGCATTTCTGAGGGAGGGCACGTTGGTGGTCAAAGATCACAGGCATAAAGCCTCATCAAGTTTCTTCAATGCCAAGACTGCTGCTCTAGCCGCCCTTGGGAAAGAAGAGGTTCTCAGGAGAAAATATTCCAAGCACATGCTCCCTGATCTCTCAGGCTGGAGAGTCAGAGGCTTACTCAGCCCTCTGACCATATAAAAATGATTTTCCTGTTAGATCCGGTCCTTTGTAGGTGTGAGACTGAAAGTTTGGCTTGGAAGTCAGTCAGGTTGGGTGCAGTGTGTCCTGTGAGGGTGGGGGTTGGTATTTCCTATCAGAGTGTGAAAACCTGTTTGAAAAATGGCTTTATAATTTCCTGGGGTGTCTAGCTGTTTGACTCAGTGCCTCCTGCCAATGTCTTCTCAAGTTAGCAGACTCTACAGTTCTCTGCTTCTGATGTATGCCATAGATTTTATTTATAAAAAAATACATTTTGGCCTAACTCTTTGGTCAAGTTGGCATTTCTTTCCCTCCATCTCTCTATTTTGCACTCAAGAATAGAGCCTGTTTTTTTTTTCCCTGTTTATAAGTCAGTCCTTTTTATTTGGTTATAAAAGGCAGAGCCTGTTGCCCAGAAAAACACAGCAACATTAATGAATTGAAAACAGATTTTTCCCCCCACTTTCAAGTGTGTTCCACACTTTTCCTGAAAGACATATTAAATAATTCTACACAAGCAGGCAAAACTGTTTTGCATATGGCCAGTTTTTATTTGCACAGCAGTGACAGAAGCAGTTCAGGGGGAAATCTGCAACTGTTTGAAAAGAGAGTTGGACTTTCCATTCTCCCAAACGGATGTGTTTTCCTTTGCCTGTGGTATTACCTGGGACTTTAATGTTTAATAAACTTTGTATTAGAGTCATAGCCCTTGACTAGCACTGCTCTTGGCCCATCCAGAAGAGTGTGCCATACATCCAGCTGCCAGCTTCCCATCGCTCCCAGTGTCTTTAAAGCATCTCACACTCATGAAGTTCAAATTGCATCATTCCCTTTTTCTTGGGTTCTGCAAACCTGTCTCTTCTCTAGTTTTCTCTTGTGAATGGCTCCTGAACATGCAGGCAGAAGTCTAAGTGTAATGTGCTAAGTAATACCCTTAAGACCCTGAAGGACTAAGCCCTAGAGATGCTAAATGTACAACTGGAGATTGGCTAATTAAGAGGAAGAATGTATTTCTGTTTTGTATATACATTCATTATTTTTTAGATTCCATGTATAAGTGATATCATATAGTCTTTGTCTTTCTCTTTCTGACTTATTTCATTAACTGTAATATTCTCTAGGTCTATCCACATTGTTGCAAATGGCAGTATTTCATTCTTTTTTATGGCTGAGTAATATTCCATTGTATGTGTATACCACATCTTTTTAATGTAGTTACCAAAGGGGAGAGGGAATGTGGGAGGGGAGGAGGGGGACACACTAGTGGTATGGGATTTACAGATCCAAACTACTACATGTAAAGTAGATAAGCAGCAAGGAAATACTGTGCAGCATCAGGAATTATACCCAGTCTTGTAATAACCTATGATGGAATATAATATGCAAACATACTGAATCACTATGCTGCACACCTGAAGCTATCATAATACTGTAAATCAACTGTACCAAAAAAAAAAAAGCCAGGGGAGAAGGAGGGAGACTCTGCTTCATTACAAAAGATTATGTTTAATTATAGTGGAAAAGGTAACAATGCAAAGGAGTTTCCAGGAATGTACTTGAGGTCAACCTCACGTTCATGGTCCTGTAATCCCTGAGTTTGCCCTTCCAGCTTTTGATGTTCTTCCCACTGTGATACCTGGGACTGGGAGGAGGGAGGGACAAGAGGTAGTTGTAGTTGCCTACTGTAGTCCCTGTTGCATTCCCCAACTCCATGACCATAACGCCTGCTTTTTGGGGAACTATTATCCAAACTGGCAAGAGTATGGTTCTTCCAGAAGTGACCCCGGATAAACAACACTCTCCCTTCCTCTTCCCCAAAAAACAAAGTAAGAAAAAAAGGCAAGGTGAACCTGGCCCAACCCAGGATTTTGATACATTAATGATTAATGTGCTATTACTGAGAATTTGGCATAATAATGAGAAAAGATTTATGACACTGTGCCCAAACTGATTTACTGAAAATTTTTGGCCAAAAAGTATAAAATTTGATTCCCACTCCCCCAACATTAAGTTCTTTTAAAAAAAAAAGTCTGTAATGCACAATGAGAATAAAGTGTGACTGAATGCCTTTCTCTAGCTGGGGTATCATCCCTTATGTTATCCATTTTAATAGCTACTTAAATATGCCAAGATCTATTTGAGTTCAGACAAGCACAACTAACATTCAAGTCACTTCTTTAGAACTAGAATGACTAGTTTTGGGTGATACTTAGTAAATTTGTGCTTGTGTTTTTTTCTGAGCAAATGAACTGAAATAATTATAAAATTGAAACATTTTATAAGGTGACACTATTGCATTTAATTGTATGAAATTTACAGTGTAGAAAATGTAATCATTTTATTCAGTAGTCCATGGTGTAATTAAGACTATTCTTTTGAGGTATCTTGTATTTATGATTTTCCTCTTCCACCTGGATGAGACGTCTCAAATTCAAAATTATACATCAATTAGGCATGTTCTCAGAGTTCTTTTTAAGGAGACTGTTTTCTCCTACCATGTGTATCCCTGGTTTTACCATCCACAGGGATGCTTTTGCAATCAGAACGTAGAAGCAGAAGCAGAGACACAGTGCTCTGGATCTTTTCCATTTTTTTCAGGAAAGGGACCACACATCATGAGCCACAATTTAATAATAAAGTAATGTCGCAGCACATAGTGTGTGATGTGCAGTAAAGATGCTTTTAAATTCCCATCAGAGCACACACCATGAACTGTGCTAATGGATGTAACACATTTTACAAAATCTGCATGTGTGAGAC
Organism: Vicugna pacos; assembly: GCF_048564905.1. Taxonomy (NCBI): domain Eukaryota; kingdom Metazoa; phylum Chordata; class Mammalia; order Artiodactyla; family Camelidae; genus Vicugna; species Vicugna pacos. The sequence goes on from NC_133003.1 coordinate 37,983,324, forward strand.
TTCTCCATCCTGTTTTAAGTGGGGCAATGTATATAAATAATAGATATTAGCAATTAAGCATCCATTCCTATGCACTCACTTATATATTTGAAAATAAATTAACCACAAACTACATGAAAGTGGATGCAATCCTCTCTTTTCCCTTCTGTTTCCCCTGCTGTTCCTGAAAGATACTTCTGTATTTATCTCTGTACGAACAATGACCCCAGCTCTCAGTTTCTGCACCCTTATATTAATTACTATCAAAATTTTCCTAAAATGAAGTGAATCTGACTTAACTCTTTATTTCCTTGATGTTTGCTCTCTAGGACAATGAGAGGTTCTTAGCACTATTTGTGGGCCTTAATCTGGGTGTTTCATGCTCTCTTTTAACCAGCTTATAAAAGCTTTTACCTCAGTTGGGGGATTTTTTTAGAATGTGCGCTGTGAAGGATGGGCTGTTACCTATACTGTCAGCTTTGTACTGGAATTTCCTGGGTCATAGTGGCCTCAGTCCAGACCTTAAGGAAACAATCTAATTCAGTTGTCCTCATGACTCTGCTTTGCTCTTTTGAAGACAAAGTAGTTGGTTCTTTTCCTGCATGAGGCTCCTAAGTATAGGCTGCCATTTTAATGGGATAGTTGTTTTGGTCTTGCCTGGAAATACAGGAGTTCAAGTATCATGCTAGCTGCATTGGCCCCTCACCTTCTACCAAGATACCTGATAAGACAAATCAGAGTGGTTCTAGAGGGGCACCGGTTTGTACCATGTGGATACATATAATGGTAATTCCTAGTTTCGCGATCATTGCAACCAAGACCCATTATAAGTAAGATCCATGCATCCCTGATACAATCTAATAAAATACTAAATACTCTACTGTCAAAATGCAGAGAACTCTCCTGTCCTGTTTTCTCGATTGGCATCAAACTCTATCAGAACAAGGAATTTGGGCATCATCTTGGATTCAAGGTCATAACCTAGCAATCTACAGGCCAGAGTTGGCCAAAGGCTGTGTATTTTGGGGAGTGTCTGGGACTTCAGAAAAGAAATAGAATACTGCCAATGCTTAGAAGTTTGAGAGATTTCATGTAGCACTCTAGACCTGGCAACTCTGAGCCTGTGTTTCTTTTCAGTAACAATTCACTGGTTCTGAGTAGAGGCAGTGCTCTTCACCTTGTCATAGTCGTCACCAATCCCTATTGTTCAGCTCTAGTTTACTTCATCATTCACATTATCTCCTGGCAGCTGCAGGTAGTTGTGTCTATAGCTTCTGGTCTAAAGCATCCATCACATCATTTGCACAAGATCATACGTAACATGTGTTAAAAATATTTATCATTTATTAAAACTGTAATAATCATAAATGCAAAAATTGAGTATCTTTTTCATGACAGGTTCTGTACTGAATGCTTTACCCGTGTTATTTCATTTGCTCTTAGAACATCCTGTGGTGTATTACTAGCTCTATTATATAAATGAGAGACTGAGATTAAGGGATGGTAAAGAAGAAAAAAGTATCCAGTTTCATAGAGTTAATAAATTTCAGAGCCAGGAATTAAACTGATGTGATTTCATATTTCCTATTACAGAAAGTTCATTTCATGTTTTGGTCTTATTTTCAAAAAAAGTATAATATGCATGTAAATATAGACCAGAAACTATACTTTTTGATGTTTTCTTTTGAGAAACTTCAAGCTTTCTTTAAATACAAATGTCAGTATGGAACATTACCAATCTCTTGAACGGTTTATGTCTCCGAAGTTAACCTGAGTAGAATTCCGTGTGTCTTAGTGACTCTGAACTTGACTGTGTTGATCATTTAGTAGCAACTTAATTTGAAATTCATTTTGCAGATAGAACGTGCCTTTTATGTCATATCTAGGGATGGTTTGGTGTAGGTTTGCCCTGATTTGAATGCCTAGGAGGAAATGTTATCTAGAGGAACCAAATCTTTTTCACAGGCTGCTGATGTAACCATCCTTATATTTTATACAGTCTGTATTTATGTATTTCCAGCTTTCAAAGCTATTTTACTGGGTTTTTTTTTTTCTCTCAGCCTAGAGCCATGGGTTGAGTAGTCCCAGATCCAAGAAGAGAAAAAAAATTGACCATTTTTTAGTCTACTTCATAGCTCTATAGCAAGAATAATTATACCTCACTCCAGCTATTTAAAACACTTGGCCTCAGACTCCCAGATTTGAGTGCAAACAACCTGCCAAGCATCTCCTACTTGCAAGGTGACCTTGACATGTGTCACTCACCAGAGTTTTCAGATCGAAGTCTTCCTGTTTAATATTCATAAAGACCTTTTTTTACCCCTAACAGCATATGTGATGATTTTCGAGGGGCTGGGGGTTGGGGAGTTTTATTTAGAGACGGGTTGATTGTGAAAAACATACCATCAGTGTCTCTTGGATGAACTGAAGCATCAGTTTGGAGGTAGGAAAATTTCGTTTGGCATTCTTCAAGGGAGGACAGTGATGTGCTGGATTCTGACAGTTTTTTCTCACTGGGGGTTTCCTTGACTGGTCCATCTGTGATATTGAATTCGGTTACTGAATTTATAACGATAGCATTAATGGCTTTCTCATCTGCCTGCTTTTCGTTTGTGAGTTGCGTATCTAGATGAGAAAAGAAAACACATACACAGACTCGCTATAGTTGACATGACCTAGAGATCCAAGAATGGATGTTTGCAGAAAATTACACTTTCTAGACTTTTATAAGATTAGAATCTTATTTAAAAGAATAAAGCATTATTGAACAGAATTTTTTGAATGGAAATACATGGAAGAATAAAAGAGTGCAATCATTATAGGATTTTACCCACATTGCAAGTTTCACCTTTCACAGTAGTTGGTAACACTTTTTTCTACAGTGGTTGTTTCAGTGGTGGATGGAGAGAATCAAGACACTCATTCACTGGGATTAACAAAAATCTCATAGAATGTTGTCAGCTTATTATCATAATGTTTTATGGATCTCAGAGGTAGTAAAAGGGTCTTAAATGCTAGACAGTAGTACTGTTCAGTCATGTGTGTGATCTCAGTCAAATTGTCTTAGTTTTTTGTTTCTACAAAGTTCAGTTTCCTCCCCTGTATGTGAAAAGTGGTCACGCATAAGCAGTCTGTAAGCTCATTTCTATGTCTGCCCTTAAAGACTCTTAAGTTGCCACTCTTTAGCCTGCCTTGCCATTTGTTAGGTCCCTGTTAAGGTGATAATCTGTAACTTTGGGGGTGTGCTTCTTGGGAACATGCTTTTATTTCCATATAACCACCTAGGAAGAAACCTCCAGCAGAGTCCTTGACTGAGATTCTTTTTTGGAGAGGCACAGAGATGGCTGAGAAGGTCTAGGGGCTTCGTGTGTTCCAGAACTCCCATATTCATTCTCTCATTCCCACATAATAATTGAGGGCCTCTTCTATAACACGTACTGAGCTGGGCGCTGGGGAAACAGCGGTGACTAAGACAGACATGGTCCCTGGCTTTCCAAAACATCAAACAAATTTGCAATGCAGGACAATATTAAGGAGCGTATAAAGAGCACACTGAAGTCACGTTAGAGAGGGAACCAGACTGGGTCGTGGTGCAGTGTGTATAGCTTATCCATACCAATTAAGTGACACTAAGATGGAGAGAAGAGTTAACAGAAGGTATTCTCAAACATGCATCCAAGGCTGATTCCCAGGGACTTCTTAAGACCAAACAAGCAACAGTCCTTGTGATCTGGCAGCACTCTTGGGAGACAGTGAAGATGTTTTCTGGAGAATTACTTCCCCGTCACTAGTCCAGAGCCTGACTCAGTAATACTCTTGAGAGACTGACGTTAATAGAACAACTGGCCACCTGGTTTAATTTTACCATGCTTACATAGCTTGGTGCAAGAAAAATATTCTTGCCAAGTCCATTTTCATTGTCCTTTCAGAAGCTGCTTCTCAGTTTGGGGTAGAAAGAGACTTCTACTTGGTTATTTTTCCTAGGACAGTGGTTCCTAGACCTGTGTACAGAGTAGAATCATCTAGAAAATCTTTTAAAGATTTGAAAGTTTTTAAAGGTTAGGCAGCTTCTCTTACCCCTCAAGAGATTAAATCACGATCCCCGAGGGATTTGCGAAGCTCCCCAGGTGATTCCAACATGCACACAGGTTTGGGAGCCACTGTCTCAGGGCCCTTCTGCTTTTGAGAGTGGAGAAAGGAGATGACAAACCACTGATCTGTGCATCACTGATTTTTCAGAAGCTAATCATTAGAAAATTGCTCTAGGAAGGCTCCCAACTGGCATGGGAACTGACAGTATGGTGCACACAATTGTCTTAGGCCATTTTTGTTTCTTTCTGGACCTCCAAACAGCCTTGACTTTCAACATTGGTTGCTTTTATTCCCTACCTCTAATGCCACTAGCTTTAAATCTCTTGGTTGCAGTTTGGTTCACATTAAAAGGGACTGGCAGAAATAAGGATTAAGGGAAACATCTATTGTTGATAGCAATTAATGTAATATTAAATAGATAGAATTAGCTCGACAGATTGGGAAACTCTTAGATTCCTTTAACCCAAGAGAGATTCATTGAGTAATATAATCATGGTGATGATTAAAAAAAATACTAGCTTATTTTTTCTTACTTGGGTATCACAGTGTCGGGTAACCAACTATTATTACAAGTAGTCATTGAAATTATGGCTTTAGCACTCAGAGAAATATTGATATCAAAGTCATACAGGATGAGTACCAGACCAATGCTTTACACACACACACACACACACACACACACACACACACACACGTTGCATACATTTTATGTCAAGTTCTATGTTACCATGTATATCTTGTTTAACTTAAGCATCACAAAGACTCTAAGAGGTGCATATGTCAGCCTCCCAGAACAGATAGGAAATGTATGAATTGGTACACCAGGGTAACAGACGAATGAGTGTAATCGAGGCTAGATTGTTTAGATAAGCTGTCTGAGGGATTTGAACCCAGGCCTGGTGGATTCCAAAAGCTTTCTTCTTATCCCTGTCTCTTTATATTATACAACATTTCCTCTGGTCTGTTCCTAACTTTTATCTTTGCTTCCTTGCTGCTGGGACTACATGTCAGCAAAACCCTCTTCAGTCCCGTGATAAGTCACCTACCCGAAATCTAGCCTTGTAAATAACTACCTTACAGATGTACCTCTCCCTGAGCAGTCTTTGCAAAGCAAGACTACCTTCTTGCACACTTAGGGAATCCTGCCTGTTTAGTTCCAGCTGCTTTATCCCGTACATTAAGGAGCAGCTCAGAAAGGACTGATAGATAACGAAACCTTGATGAGTATAGCGATTACAGCAGCTATTTACTTACAGAATTAATTAACAATCAGTTCAAATTATCACACGTAGTCAGGCTGCATGTAATTTAAATTGCTTTTGCACAAAGTAATTCAGTAACAGAAAAAAAAGTTGGATAGAGGTTACTGGCATATAAGAACATGCGGAGAATACAGTATACCGCCAAGTGGTATATGATTCTCTTTTTAATTTCTCGACAATTTTAAGTATAGCATTTTGAATCTAAGTGGTGTGCTACATTAAGCAACCATTTGGAGACAGTGAGCTTGTACTGAGAGAATTTTATGGAGAAGTTAAACTGCCATTCATAAAGTTATTTTAATTCTATATCTCTGTTTATATTTTTATTTTTTTTCATTCCCCAGCAGGAACTATCTGTTGCTCATTAGAAAATCATCTGACATACACACATTTCAGAACCCAGTCTGTTCAACCCAGAATTCTGACATCTGAAATGAGTCACAATTTGGGGGTGAATGTAACTGACATCTTCCATCTTTTATAGATGGAATGTTACAATAATTTCCCCAGATTCCTTCTTTTGCGATATTATTTGACATTATACCCGAAGTATTATAAAGTAACATAAGCTAAAAGGGGAAACATAAAAAGTGGTATCACATCTTCTGCAGAGAAAACTATTTCCAAATTAAATAAGGAACTCGTGAAACTATATTTGGGATGTTATACATAGTTCTTGACATTAACTTAGAGAAAATAATTTTTTTCAACAGGAAAAATATCGCCAAAATTAGGACAAAAATTAGAATCTCAGCTTTATTTCTCGGGAAAAAAATTAAAGTGTATATTGACAGTCAGTGAAATAGAAGAGTGCTATTCGGACTCGAAGTAATTGCAGAAGCAATGGGCATAAACTTAAGTAACAGAGAAGATAGTTAATTAATTTTTATTACCATTGAGCAAATGTTATTAATTTAATTCAGTTAACATTTATTGAGTACCCACATGCAATGGATGAATCAAAGTGACAGGAGCTGGTCACTTATTTACCTTAAGTTTTAAGGAAACATTTTAATGATTTTCATTTTTGCTCACTAAATGTAACTTTATAATTTTTGCATCCATGCATTTTCTGAGCATATATACGCACACACACACACACTTGCACATGCACATGCATATATGAATTCATATATATGAATTCAAATTATGAAAAAGTAACATCTCTTCTTCTCCCCTGGCTCCTCTGATTCTGTTCTCAATTTTCCTTCTCCTCTCCCCTCCCTTCCCCTTCCTCTCTCTGAGTTTACTTCTTTGACTCACCTTCCCTGTCTCTATTATTGGTTTTGTTTTTCCCTCCCGTTCCTTTAGTATATTTATTCCTCAAAACTTTGTCCTCTTAGTTCCTTTCTTTGTTCCTTGGTCTTAAAGTTTGTGTTTGTTCACAGTCACAAAGTATTTCCTTTGTGCAGTTGGCCCCCAAATCTCTAGCCAGCCAGGCAGGCTTCTTTTACTGAGAGTAAACTATGTACCTGGCTGGACTAGGTGCCTGGGAATTCAGAGACAAAGAGCAAATAGTCTTGGTCCTCAGGAGACCCACAGTCATCACAAATTGCCATCTCATACTTGCAGCTGACTATTGGGTATTTTATTTGAGTTACCAGCCAAATCCTTAAAATTATAGTGTCTCTCATTCTCCTCCCCAAACTAGGTAATCCTGGATATCCCTGGAGAATTCACAGTTCAGTTTCTTTTCATTGTATTGTCATTTTGCCAGTTTCCTCAGCTTAAAAATATTCTTTGCTTTGCACCATCCCACCCAATGATTTACCAGTTCTTGTTTGTTCTTCCTTCTAAATACCTCATGGGTCTATCTCTGTTTCATCATTAGGAGAACTACCTCTTGGGTTTAATCATCTGTGCCCTCAAGTCTGGACTACAAGCAGACCTCAGGGATACTGTCCATGTCCTGTTCTGTTGCAGACGATCTGGTGACCCAGAGAAAGCAAATGCCGCAATAAAGTGAGTCACATGATTTTTTTTTGCTTTCTTGGCGCATATAAAAGTTACGTTTACACTATACTGTAGCCTATGAAGTGTGCAGTAGTAGTAGTATTTCTAAAAACACAAGATACATACCTTAATTAAAACTCCATTGTTGCTGAAAAATGCTAACCATCATCTGCGCCTTCAGTGAGTGGTAATCTTTTTGCAATAGTTACATCTGAGATTGCTGATCACAGATCACCATAATGAACACAGTAATAATGAAAAAGTTGGAAATATTGTGAAAATTACCAAAATGTGACACAGAGACAAGAAGTGAGAAAATGGTGTTGGATTTGTAAAAAATGCAGTGTCTGTGAAGTATTATAAAACAAAGCACAATAAAACAAGGTCTCCCTGTATTTCAGTAGTCATTGATCTCAGCTCTAGTGACAGCTCTCCCCAAGACGTCTTACACAGTATAGGCAAAATGATGCTAGTAGTAGTATTCTGGTCATACTACTCATAAGAAAACAAAAAAAGTAAAACACACACACAAAATGTCAATAGCTCACTGTTACCTGAATAGATAGAATACCCTATCTATTCTATTGACAAATTGCCTTTTGACAAAGGCAGCTTGTTAGGTTTTTCTTGTGAGTGGTAAACTCCAGAAACCTGTATAAAAATTATTAGATAAGCTTTTAAGACAGGGTGATGTTAATTTTAATTCTAGACCAAAACATTTGAGGTGAGTGTGTATTTCAGATGCATGGACTATTTTTAAAGCTGTAATGGTGAATTATATTTTCCTTTGAATTTAAACTATATTCTAGCTTAGAATTTATTACTGTGAGTATCTGTGGTTGAAATCAGATCAAAACAAACAAGTAACATTCCAGAGTATAAGCTACTGAACCATTAACAAATAAGTATGGTTAGTGAGCTGACACTGCAGAGGGAAAAAAAGTTTTTTTCTTGGTATGTGAAGTTTGTAAAGTTCACACAAATGTCAGAAATGATATAATGTTGTTATTGTTAGAATATATGCACTGTATTCTCTACAGCTTGGTAGGTGATAACACAATACCCAAAATGTAGAAAAGCTTTCAACATGATCAAACATGTGGAAAATTATTAGAAAGAGTTAGAATTGTTTTCTTGATATGTAGAGTACGGTTTTTAGTATACTGAATTAAATTTGGGATGTGATACTGTGGCTAAAGACAGAACAAAATTAGTAGGATAAAGATTCCTCAGTAGTCATAAAAGCATAATAAAAGGTAATTGATCCTCAAAGAAGAGGTATTTTGAAAAAATCACGTTTTCTTTTTTGGAAACTGAATGGGATAATTTTCTCTAGGTGAGGGCTGAAGACATTCTAAAATATTCTCACCTTTGGAAATGAATGGAAGTAATTAATTCATGGAGTGTTCCATTTCTGTGTCCTGTTAGATGAGGCGAAACACAATCTTGGGTTCATTAAATCCATTTTTTGAGGGGGGGAGAAATAAATGAACTAAACATATTGGACCTTTTTTCCTTTAATTTTAAAATACCAGCTCTGGTTAGAAGATGTCCTCTAAAGACATTCAGGTTAAAGCCATGGTTTTCTGTATCATTGTTTTGATTTGTCTCCTGCAGTGCTTCAACTAAAACTCTGCCTCAGAAAACGTTAGATGAAATGTTTATGAAGGGCCTTGACAAGAGGACATTTTAAGCCTTTTCAATCAGTCTTAGTAAATCTTTTTTTTTTTAAAGAGAGAAAAAGCAAAAGAGTATTATTTCTCCAGATGTAATACCAATGAGCATTCTAGGTGAAGAGGATTCCAGAGGAAGAAAGTACTAAGAGAATGTTGAACATGACCCCCTCCCCAAGCTTCCCTGATACCTGTAAAGTAACTTCAATCTTTTGGGGCCAGAGTGGACTTTTGGGCCTAATGCTTCTAGATAATTACCGCAGTTTTCTGCTTGTCTCTGCTTTGCACCTGTAGGCAGACAGCAGCTAAGTGATAGACTTTTATAGCTCGATCCTAAACTCTTAACAGGAGCAATTCAGTCCTCAGAAGTGGTTGAATCGTCATCAGACGTGAAAACAGTTTGCAATTATGAGTCTCCATTTCATTTTTATGCAGTTACCTTCAGTTTAATGTTAGTATAAAGGGTCTCAGGAAATAAAGATTATGTTATCTCAGGAAAGAAAAATTGGTTAGCAGTTTTTAATACCTTGATGCGCCTGGATTAGGAATAGGTTTAGTGCTCTGAAAAAAATGAATGAAGTCAGTCAGGCTATAAACTCATGTATAATTGGGAATGTATAGACAAGTTGATTTTTTTTCTTTACTGTTAGTGTTTAAGTATAAATGTTAAAAATTAAACTATAATTACTCAAAATATTCTCTGGTATGTTAAAACCAGAGTTTTTATCATCCCAACTATTTGAATGTCACAGAAAGTCTCTTACTTGCATTATCTCATTTGAGTCTCACAACAGTCTTGCAGAGTATTATTATCACTATTATATGAATGAGGAAGTAGGCGGAGGGTCAGAGATTTTAATGGTTTCCCCAAGATTACCCAGCTGGTAAGGGGCAGTACTTGAACTTAAGCCTTCTAATTCCTCTGACAGTCAAACTTGACTTTCACAAATTGCTTTATGAAACCAGGCACTCTGATAGGAGATCAAGACACTTTTCTGAAGTGTCACTGCCTTGTCCTTTCTGATTTTCCTCTCTTCAGGTTAATTGATCTTGCTAGTATTTGATTAGGAAGCACGTTATGTGTACACTCACAGCAGGAACTCTTGGAAATGATTGCATTTTCCCAACTTATCCGTCAAAGACCAATGCAAGTGTAGGTGAAGCTTCCTACCATGACCCTCACTCCAACTGAAATTAACTGTTCTCTTTGAGAGCCCCCAGAGACCTGGGTGGGTATCCTCCTTATTGCCTATACTTTGGTATGTTGTACTGTGGTTAATTGTGTTTGTATTTCTCTTCCCCTTTCTGTTGCAAGCCTCTTGGTGAAATGTGCCCTCCATTCATCCTTGATTTCCCAGTGCCTAGCACAGTGCCTGGCGGAAAGCAAATGTTAAGTAAATTTCAGATGACTGATGAACTGACTGACAGATTGAACGTGGGGTGTCTTGACTTTCCATTGGCAATTGACTCATTTCCCCCTGGGATGCCTTTTTCTGGGCACATCTTTCATTGTTCTTCTCCCCACTCTCGAAATGCCAGCTGATCCTGGTGCAAGTCTAAAAATTCTCTCTTTTGTGCTAAAGTACATATTGATTTTTATTTTGATGTGAAAGCAACATTTGCATTTGTATCTATAAAACTGTGAAGACTATAAAAAGACACAAGGAAAATAAAATCCCCTGTAATTCTACCAGTATTAACACATTATTTTATTAGTTTCACAACAGGCAATGGAAATATCTAGTGCGTGTATATACACATAGATATATATATATGACATATATATCTACATACATCAGATCCAGAATATATATAAAATATATATATGTTAGATATAATTAGAATATTCTAATTTTAATATATTATTATATAAACTATATATGTATGTAATTTACATAGTGCTTCTAAGATGTGTCACTCACTCTTCTAGGACCTTTGCATCTATTAACTCAATTAATCCTCTCAGAAGTCCTAATATGTTATTAAGTACTACTACTATCACCCTTTTTTTGAATAAGGATCTAAGAACACAGGGATGTAAAGGAACTTACCCAAGGTCGCACAACTAAAAGGTGACAGAGCTGGGATTTTAACTAAGGCAGCCTGGCTTCAGGTCTGTGCTCCTAACCAAAAAGAAAATCAGTATTGGAATTTTACTGAATATACTATATATATATGTTATCATTATATCATGAATGTTTGCCTGTATCCTAAAGACTATTTAAAAACATACTCACATCTCAGCTCAAATGTTTTCTCCTCAAAAAAGCCTTCCCTTACACTAAATTGAAAGCAGTGGTTCAGTTGGGGCAGATTTTGCCACCCAGGGGACACTTGGCAGTATCTGGAGACATGTTTTAATGTCATGATTGGGACGAGTGTGTATTGTGAGTAGTGGCTGGGAATGCTGTTAAATACCTTGTAATGCACAGGATTCCCCGCCCCCCCCAAAAACACACACACACACAAAGAATATGGTTTCCAAAGTTAATAGTGCTGAGGTTGAGAAATCCTTATGTAAAGTAGTCCCAAGTCTTTGCCACCAGCCATTTCTATTACATCACTGTTTCACTGTCTTTGTAGCACTTTCCGTTATTCTGAAAATGCTGTGTTTATGTATTTGTTTGTTTGATTGTGGAGTATATGTCTCTTCTGCCATCGACTAAAACATCACCTTTATGAAACCTGTGTCTGTATTAATTATTTGCTATCTCCTAGAAGGTACTTAATAAATAAGGAATCAAATAATGCATAACATTTCTTGCATGACGTATCATCAATTATTTAACAATTCCCCCGTTCAGTAAAAATAAAGATTGTTGCCAATTTTTGCTATTATAAATATTCTTAAACACTATTTTCATGACTCTTTTCATAAATCTGTATGTTTACGTAGGTTGAATTCATAGGTAAGGACTTCCTGAGTTAATGGCCAAATTCCTAAAGTTATTAATGTAATTTGCTAATTGCCTTCCAGAAAGATCATGTCAATTTCTACTCACACCAGAGTGATTTAGGGAAGTTTGTCTGCTGTTCTCTGGCTGATTCTGTTTTCCCAATAAAATATTTTGTTTTTATCAATTCAAAAATAACTTTGAGCCAAGTCTTTAGTTTTCTACATCTGAAAAGACAGTCTTTCACTATCATGAGAGGAGAAAGTTTTTCTTTTCATATTCACTTCCTTTCTGAAGAATTTTTGTTTCACATCTGGATTCATAGGTAATTCTGAGCTCTTCTGTATTATATGGAATTAGTTATTTAAAGGCACTAATTTTATGTTTATAGATCAATGAATTTTTGTTGAAAAATATTTATTGGATGATTGGCGATTGGATTTGGTTTGTTTAGCTGATTCTTGCCTTGTGTCCCGAGGGCTCTGAGGTGACATGTCAGTTGATAAACTTTGGAGGATCCCTGTTGGCTTCTAGAACATGGCAGGTTAGTATCCATCCAGGATGTGCCTTTTTAAATGTAGGATAGGTATCTGGTCTGCACAGAGACTCTGGAGGCCAGAAGTCAAGCCACACTAGGAGGAAGGGCAAGAGGTAACAGGAGGGAATGAGCGTGGGAGCAAACCATGTGCTCACTGACAACTCCTGTGGCCCTTTGTGTGTGCCCAGTGTATTATGGAATCTGTCAGAAACCTAATTGGGGTTTAAGATCTATTTTCCTGGTGGCCCGTCTGGTGAAAGTTTAGCCCAATGATCTCCCTCCGTATATAAACTTAGGAGAGGTACTAGTGTATCTGATGCAGGTTAGAGCATCTATTTACATTTATTTTGTAAGAAAATTCTCATAGAAGTTATTTTGGCATATTTTATAATATATATAGCAGTTAATATTTTGACATATGTATCCATTGGGCATGTGTGTCTGTAGTGTCGGTATAGATGCCTAAGATGGGCCAGGCCTTTCCTCACTTTTTTTACTAGTAAAGGTTTGCATACAAACTTTGGAGACCACTGGTTTAAGCAATAGACTGAGGTCATCTCTCTCCATCCCTCTCCACCTGAAGGAAAATCAGTTTTCTTGTGCTTCCTTTTGGTACCAAGGGTGTGGTGGCTGGAGCACTTTCAGCCACAGCAGCTGCAGCAGTAGTGGCCTGAGTAGACTTTTCCTCTGAATTTCTATAGTGGTAACAGGATTAACAGACTCTATTCTGGAAGTACTTGGGTGGCATAACACCTCCCAACAGAACTATTCCTGACAAGGATGTGCAGATGGAAATGCATATTTATGTCACTTAAAGCCTACCAGAGACACAAGGATTTGAGCTATAACAATAAATAGAAAAAAACATTCTCCAGCGTTTTTGGTAACCCATACTCAAGTGCATTGACTGTGCTTGGCGAAAGACCTACAGTTTGCTCTTTGTCCAAACATAAAATATTCAGTATTCCAGCATGTTAAGGTAGACTCTTCTGAATATATTTTGGAGTGTTAAAACAAGTTAGCACAAAGTTAGGTTAAATTTTCAGGTCTTCAGCGTAACAGGACAATTCCATGAAGTGTTGTGGCCATTTCAAGGGAAAAAAAAGTCTCCTTTAAACAAGTATCCACTTATTCTATTTATGAATAATAGTATGTTTTAAAGAATTATTTCCACAGGCCATATAGTCACTGTAGTCATGGCTTCCAAGTTTAAAATATTGTCTTTATAGCAATCCTTGATAGAACTTCTCCTAGCTTCCTTCTAAAACACCTCTGACAGAATAGGGAAAAAAATGCTCACATCCACAAAATATGAGTTTGATTGTTCTGGAAAATTTTACACAATGTATCAACTCATTAGAATTGAACTGAAGAATGCATCCAGCCTGGCGCTTTTTCTAGCTCTGCTGAGAGTAAAATGTACAACCTTTGTTTCTCCTGTGCCTGGTTTAGAAATTGTGTATTTTGTGTTAACCAGAAAACTGGACTGCCTGCTCTTTTAAACAGATGTGCTTTTTGATCTGACCAAGTGCTACAGTTCTTTGTCACTCTGACCAATCCAGATATGATTTGTTACAATAAACAGAAAATATTCAAAAATTATGTGAGGTTCTCATTAGATTGCATGAAGAACTCTGTGGAGAAGAGAGAAGATCACCTTCAGGAGTAAACAAATTGAAATGAAAAGCCTGCAGGGTAGATCCAAAGAGACATGGTGAATTAAGAGATTCTAAAGAGGTCAAAATTATAACTGCAGAATTAAAGTCTGCATTAGGGGCAGTAAAACACAGAATTGACACTGTAGAAAATATCAATAGTAATGTGAAAAGAAAATATGAAAAACTTCCCCATGGTTTAAAAGTAAAGGACAAAGGATTAAAGTTAAGATGATAAAAATGGTGCTAGAAACAGAGATCAGGGCACAAAGATCTCACCAAAAGAGAGTGTTTCCTAAAGAAGGAACCAAAACAATTTAAACACAAGCTTTGTTTAAAGATAATCTTGAAGTATATGCCTCGAGTAGAAACAATTTGTGAGGGTGTACCTCACTGTCTAAAATTTAGTAAAAAGAGACCAACAATCCTGCAAAATATTTTGAATAAAAATAAAGATCTTTTTTAAGCACTCAGACAAGCAAAACGTAAAAAAGAATTGTCCAGAGGTTGTCTCAAAATCTTTCTTGCCCAAAGCTAAGTGCCAGAAAATAGCGATGCAGCATTTTTTAAATTTTGAGGGAAGAGGATTTTGGCTTGACAATTTTATCCTCCATCAATTCGTTTTTTTCTGAGTGAAAGTATAATAAGATACTTTAACCATACATTATCAGAAGAAATATACTACTCTAAAGAAAAGCAACAAAACCTTTTTTGAAAAAAATTATTTAAAGTTATATTCTCACTTCCTGAGAGAGCCAAAACAAAATTAGGAATTCAGGTTTTGTGATGGTGGGGCAAGGAAAGAATGACAGTTGTCCTGAGGAACTATCAATTATTACAAAATTAAAATTACAATGAAAGCATTGAGGTGAATGTCAGCATTCAGAACTAACTGTGTAGATACTGAAAGGCATATGTAGAATAAATAAACAAGATTATACTGTATGGCACAGGGAAATATATACAAGATCTTGTGGTAGCTCACAGCGAAAAAGAATGCGACAATTAATATATGTATGTTCATGTATAACTGAAAAATTGCACTGTGCACTGGAAATTGACACAACATTGTAAAATGACTATAACTCAATTTAAAAAAATGTAAAAAAAAAAACCAACCCCAAAACAAAAAACAATTAACTCTGATGGGCGGCGGCAGAGGCAGGAACCAGAAATTGTGCGGAAGGGTTTGTTCTCCTTATATGATGGTATCTGGCTGTAATTATAAGGAAGCCTTTGCATTCTTAGATTTTATTCTTCATTACGGCAGTACCTGAAAATTATACAGAAGAAAGATTCTTTGATAAAAGCTCCATTCACAAAAACTTTTTCTGAATTTTCCAAGTGTTTATAAAAGCATGGGTTTTCCAAATTTGGGGAATTATTCCAGGTTTTTTCAACGGGCATTTCACTGCAAAAAGTTCTTTGTAAAAGCTAAGAAAAATCTATCTCGTCATTGAAAAAAAAAGATTTCTTTTTAAAATGACACATTAAAAATAAGGAACTTTAAAATGAATGCTCTGAAGTACTAATGTGCTAATATGGATTAGAAACCAAGACAGTCAAACAGAAACATTAGTGGCTGGAGTGATCAGAGTGCAGACATTGATAATTTTATTCTTTGGAAAGTGTTACAAGTATTTCCTTTGTTTGATAAAAGGAATGATGAAGGCAAATATTTATATCTTTAATCTTCAGTGATTCTCTAAAATATTTTCATAAAGGAGGAAGAGAGAATTTAGGGATTTTGAAGAAGACACTGGAGCCAGTGAATGTTTGGATGAGGAAGCTGTGTCAGAACTATATGGGATGCCAGAGGTCAGAATGAGGGCAATGACCAGTCCAGCAGTAAGACTGTGCTTTCTGTTCACAGTGTTTTCATAGCCCCTGTCTCATTTGATGTGTAATTTCTTTCCTCCCAACAGCACTCTCCCCACACACAGACATTTGTGCCTCCCAGTTTTGTAAATGCCCTTTATAGAAGTGTCATTCTCTGCTTAGAGTTCCTTTCTTCCTTGCCTCCTTTACTCAACTCCTCATCATCACTCAGACTTAGAGGAAATGGGACTTGATCTATTGAACAACTGTTTGTCATCTGCTCCTGTACTTAGAAACCTGCCAGGGAATATGGGAATTTATGAAACCCATTTCCCATCCTCTTGGACATTTCACCTTCTCTGAAGCTTCCTTGGCTTGTGAAAAAGAAGGTCATTTCTGTGCTTCCAAGACATTCTGTTATGAGTGGATCTTTCCCATTGTGAGGAAAGAGATCTTTGCGTTGGTGTTCCTGAGCTTGGCAGGGCACTTGGCATAAAGGTTGAATGAATATAGATTAATGTCCTCTTACTACGTGGTAGGTAATGAGATATTTAAATTCAGGTTCTCCTGGCTTCTAGTCCTGTGTGCTTCCCCCTATATTGTATTTTATCCAAAACAGGTACAATAATAGCCAGGATTGGTGAAATGTTTTCAGATAAATTTTCATATATGAAGTTGTTTGGAAACTGAATAGCATTATAGAATTCTAAATGTTGACTAAACCATAGATGTCAGTTTCATCTTCCACACACCAATTCATCTATCATTCATTCACGTAGCACCTGCTCTAATAATAATACAATAATACAAATAATGATAGCTGACATTCACTTCACACTGTGAGAAGCTTTGGCTAAGTGCTTTAAATGAATTCTCATTTAATCGTCACAATAACCCAATGAGGAAGTTGTTATAAGTACAGCTTTCCAAGTGAGGAAACTGCAGTTTAGAGAGGAGGGCAGCTGTGCCTTATTCGTTGTTGTGTTCCTAACCTATTGAAGATTAGAGTTAGAATTTGAATTTAGGCAATTGGAGACTATGGTCCTTCCTCTTAACTACAGTGGTATGTGGGGGAGATACAGAGATGAAAGAGAAGCATGGTTGTGTCTTTGGGGACTTTATGGTCTATTTATAAAGGAGGCAGACAAGTCACCATATAGACTGTCCCCAGGTATCCCTTCTATACCATCTGTAACCTGATTTTTCTATCAGTGAAATTCCCCTTAATGACTAGTGGCTGGTCAGAATTCTCCCAACAAAGCCAAGGTTCAAATGAAGGAGGAGAACAGACAATGAGATGGATCTTGTATGATGGAAGATAAGGCACTTTGGCTAATGTCCCACTCCCTAGGACTCTGATGCATATGATTGTGTCAAGCTATCATTGTTAAGGAGGTCTTCGGTATTTACAGGGCATTGCGGAATTAGATGATGAGTGTTGGTCCTCATCCCATCAGTTGGGTAGATTAATCTCCTGATTCTCTTTAAGAGCCTCTATCAGTTAGGTTATCACAGAAAAAGAACCACTGAGCCTGGCTGAAATCCTATGTGTCCAGCAGGTGAGTGCTGACTGTGTCTCACTTAGAAAAGAACAACAACAATATTAACTATGATCACACCCACCCTTTATGCTTTAGATTTCTGTAGGTGCTTTTATGGTCCACAAACTGTCCCCCAAATTTATAGGACAATGAAGTTCTGCTGACCTCTTTCTCTGGAAATCTAAGCACTAAGGTAGGAGAACAGTCATAGTGATGGAGAGTTAGAGATTTGGGTAAAATTTGGCTTGTTCTTGGCAATTGGAGATGAAGACTCTTTGAGATTCTAGGTCCTCAGTTTCTAAAATGCTTTTATGTTGCCATGAAGATAAAACTAGTCACTTTAGCCCTTTGTGAAGAGCTCATTGGCATTTGTATTTTAGTCATATGAGTTATATAAAGCTATGCATTTTAAATCATTGTAAATAATTGATAATTATGGATTTGTTTGTGTCTGTGTGCTCGTAATTCAGTACTTTGGATGGGTAAGCTTTCAGCAAAGCAATTCTTTACTACTACTACATCTGCTTTGGATTAATCTCACTTTAATTGAATGCCAGATACATTTGCAGAAGCTCAAAAGGTTGAAAACAGTAACAGAAACTCTAAAGGAATAATACTTAAGATGGAACCGTAGGGCCTCTGGGTCACATGAGCTTCCTTACCACTTAGCTAATGGAATATTTAAACCTGAAATGAGCCAGCCATACTTTGAAGTTGTCCCTTGGTGATACAAACAGGTATAAATATACTAGGTGATTCCAGTTCAGTATTTGTGGCAGACTGGAAAGAGTATTTTTTTTTCCTTTCTCTGAGAGAGCTCCGTTAAGTCATCTAAAGATACTGCTAACGTTCTACAGGAGGTAAATGTGTGATCGTCAGAGTTGCTCTGAGAGGGATACCTTTACAGGTGATCAGCTTGTTGAGCCCAAATGGTAATTGTGCATAGTTTATACCGCTTGTTGGCATGAGCGTCCCTTCCCCCATCCTGTTTTATAATGCCTAGGAGAGTGGTTCTCAAACTTTAGCATTCATCAGAATCACCTAAGGTGTTTGTTAAGATACAAATTGCTGTGTTAGGTGTAAAAAAACTCTAATGAAATTAACTGAATTTTCTGATTCTGTAAGTCTGAGTTAGGGGCGGATTTTTAATTTCAAGAAATTATGTTAAACAGAGATTGATGAAAAACCTGGTGTATATTTTGGCCAAATCTCTGCTGCCTGTTTTAGATAATTCTCATTATTCTACATGGTCTTTATTAGTCTATCTGCAGCACTATGTTAATATGTGAAAATGAAACTTTTGGCCAAAGTTTTCATTTATTGTGTATCTGTTATGAGCCAACTGAAATTTCAGAGATGAAGCAACTTGTCCAAGGTCACATGGCCAAGACTCAAACTCAATTCGTTCTGACTCCGAAGTCCTATCTTTTGTTATTCTCTATCTCTGCTCAGATTCCTTTAAAATCAACCAAGATCAGCTCAGAGTGCTGATAATAAAAGACTTGTGTCCAATACTTTGATGATGATGTTTGAGTTAGAAATGATTCTCTTCTTTCTGAGCAAAACTTACTTTTCAAGACTTCAAGGAAACTAGTTGCTGTGCCTTGATTTGGAAAGATTGAAGTTCTCCTCTAGAAAATGAGAAATACATTGAATTCTTGTACTGTCAGAATGAGACTTAAAGACTGGTGCCCTCATCACCAAAACTGATTCTGAGACTTCTTTCCCCAACAGACTACCCGATTTTAAGAGCATCCTAGGACAGAACCAGGGTACCAAGATCTCACGCAACCAATTTAATTCACATACAAATAACAGATGAACATTAGGCTGCTCTAGGTTCCTCTTTTTAAGAAAAATTTTTTTCTCAGGAGTGAATTTATTTTTATCACTTTTTTGGACCCACTCTTTGACTCTCTTTTAGTGTGCTCTTATCATGGTACCCTTCAGTCAATCTGACTTTTGTAACGTCTTTCCCCTCCACTCTCAACCTCGCGGCTCCTTTTCTTTCTTGACTAAACTGATACACTTTCTGTATTGGATATAGACAAGAGTGCAATATCTCTAGTCTTTGTATATTTCCCCATGTATCTTAAGTTTATTCTTTATCACAACAGACCTTGTAGACAACACCAGGTTAGTGTAAAAGCCAAATCCTCATGTGCATCTTTATCACTAACAAGCAGAGGGAAAAAATCGAGTGTGGATGAAATGGAATTAGTACACTGCAAGACATAGCCAAAATATGTTTTTTTTTTCTATGTCTGTAAGTGGGCATTTTGTGTGTGGAGTCAGCTTTCCAGCTCAGGATTCTCCATAAACTGGGCACCTTGTGTTCTTCCTCCAGTCTTATGAGCATGTCATGATGGTGGATGAATAAGTCTGGACGTGTAGAAAGCTCCATGGCTGAGGTGTTTTGTTTTATTACGTTCTGCCACCTATTCTGGAAGCCTTTTGGATGGGCTCTAGATGTTCCATAATAGGTGGCACTTTTCATGAAGAAAAACATTTAGTTTTCTCGTTGGCAGCACTTAGTGTGTTCTCTGAAGACAGGAAAGCATCCTGCAGAGGATATGTGTAACACGACACTGATTTTTGCAGTGCTCACTCGGTGTCTGACTTTCCAGCTGCCCCTTCATCTTCACAAGTCCTAAAGGCAGTCATGGGGTCAGTAAGAGAGATTCCTTCCACACTTGGGAGTTTACCCTCTGAGACTTCATTGGGTTAAACACCTGCAGAAAATTCATCCATCTGGTTTTTCCCCCATTCATTTAAAAGTTCACTCAGTAAAATCTCATTTCCAGTTCTATTCTCTATTAAAATACTGCCGTTGATAACATCACTGTCATTTTTACAGTATTGTTTTTTCCCTCTTAACCATCCAAAAAAGAAAGGAGAGGGATGAAAATGTACATTAAGTGAAAACGTAATAATATATCTTCCTTTCCTTTGGCAAAGGGTGTTAAAACAGATTCATTAGTTTTGACTAAATACAAGGTTTCCATGAGGATTTTCTGTAAGTGACATGACAGTGTTGATGTGTTCTCAAGACAATGGAGGTTAAACCTGTTTTGAAAATATATTTCTTTAATATATCCTGCATGTTGAGCAAGTAACAAAATAAATATACGGTAGATATTCTTCATATATGAAAAAAGGATTTTCAAGGCAGATCTGTCTTCATGAAATACCTCTTGTGCCATGATGAACTAGCCAACAAAAGAATTTGGGGGGGAGGGTTAATAAGAGAAAGTAATTTATAATACTAATGTGTGAATATGTTTTTCAGCAAACTTTCCCCCAGATTTTCTTGAATTCTCATCACTGTAAGAATTATAATTATATGTCTTCCTCCCACTTTGAAAGTGGCACAAGGCGCTCATGTGCAGTTCTCCTGTTCAAGTCGTCACTAGAATAGAAATGTCACGACTCAGCTAACAATGCTTTATTATTCACATTGATCTTATTTTATAGTGTCCTTTATCTCAACAACATTGTAAATCAGATATCTACCTCCTACTCTTTTGTTCATTTGCAAATTTTTATTATTGTAGTTGAAGAAAGCAATGATGTGTCAAGAGTCAGTATACTGTTTATGTTCTCTGTACTGCAAAATCCTTTTCTCTGTAAAAAGGAAAGATACCTGAAGCCTGCCTAATTCCAACTTCCTTATGCACGTGCATAAGAAAATTTTCTTTCTCTTCTGGATCGAAAGAAATTTGATGTTTCCTGAATCCGTGAAGATGAAACAATGGAGTGAAAATATGTTTTTATGAAAAGAAAAAAATCCTTTAGATTTATGTCTTTTAAAATATGTATCATTTGCTTCTGCCTCAGTTTCTCCCTCTTTTGCTATGCATGTGGCTTTTACTGCAGCAATGCTGTATTTCAGTTCAAGAGATATGGTGGTGCTTTTGTATAAATAGCTTCAAGGCGTCCCATTTAGACAAGTGTTACCAGTAGAAAAAATGCTGACCTTGTAGAACTTAAAAAGCATGCTATCAAGTATTTGTTCCATCAGCAACTATCAAGTTGTTTTTTAATAGAATACTTAGATGATTTAAAAGAATTTAGAAGAAATGTGGAATATAGCTCCTTAGCCCTGAATTAAGAAGTATGGTAGTCATGTGGAATAACCAACATTCGTTAAAAAAAAGACCTCACAGCGGAAAAAAAAATGCGACAATGTATGTATGTTTGTGTATAACTGAAAAATTGTGCTCTACACTGGAAATTGACACAACATTGTAAAATAACTATAACAATGTAAAAAATGTTTAAAAAAAAAAGATCTCTCAGAAAATACCATACAATATCCACCTAATAGATGAATTCAAAGCAAGATGATGACCAGTCATTCACTCATTTAGTCAGAAAACATATATGGACTCTTTATAAGGTACTCAGCAATATGCCCACTGCTGGTAGATACACAAAGACTTGGTCTCTGCCTTCAGAGTTTACCCTTCACTGGGATGATATGCAATCACATGCCTTCCATGGCATATGCTAAGTGGATAATAGAGGTATGTACACAGTTTTGTGGGTGCAAAATTCAGAAATTTCCAATAATGCTTGATGTAATGCAGAAAGATGTCAAAAAAGAGATGACATTTTCACTGGATCTCAAAAAAAATAGTATTCAGCTGCCAGGTGACAATTAAGAGCAAGAAAATTCTAGGAAGAAGAAAAAGTTTATAAAACATGAAAGTATGGAAAACTATTTAGCGGAGCATGGCAAGAGCATGGTGAGGAGAGAGAGGGAAGAGAAGTGGGACTGTGGGAGTTTAGGTACGGCTTTTCCTATTTACCTGGGGATTTTAGACTTCAGCTATTGGGACAGCAGTTCTTGATTTAGGGGCAAAGGACCCCAAGGAAATATACGGCCCCTCTGCTTAGAAAAATGCATCATACACAGACATATAATATAGATTCCCCACCCCTGAAAACACAAACTATATCCAGATTCCCTTAATTCCTGTTTAAGTGCCTGAAATACATGTTTTAAACAGAAATAAAACAAGATCATATTTTTGTCTCAGAAATTCCAATATGGAGGGTGAATTATAGGGAAAGTAAACTCAAGTCCAGGATTCTCATTATTCTTATTTGACTACTTTCTATCACATTAACCTGTAAATCAGTTACAAGCTTTTCCTTACACTATTTTTACCTGGGCTACTGTAATATCAGTCTCTGAATTTTTCTGTACCTCTTCTCCTGGCCCAAGAGATAAGAACATTTCAAAAAAAGGTGTGATTGAATGGACCATATGCTGCAAAAAAGGCAAGGTTATTTCAGGATGGAAAGCAAACCATGGAGTTTGGTAATTTGGTGGCAATTTGCTGGAAGAATTTCAGCACAACACTACAGGCTAAGCGCTATCGCGTATCTACATTTTATGTACGAGGAATTGTACTTGCAAGTAGTGAGTGGCAGAGCTGGAATTTATACCCAGGAAGTCTGGTTCTGGAAAAGAAGATGATCTTTTAATTATTATGGTGCCCTGCCTATGGTCAAGTAGACTTAATAGGCAAATAATAGCATTCATAATACATATGATAAATAATATGGATAATATAGTAGTATTGTAATGGTAATAGAATAGGCTATATAACTTAAATGCAAGGGAGAAATTGATATCAGATTGAACAGGTGACCACAATTATTAGGCTTTAGTATGAACTATTTTAATATTTGAAACTGAATTAGGTGCTAACAGTCGTGTTTACTACCCTTAAGTGTTAGAAGTTTTGTTATGAAGGAAGACTTTTTTTAGAGGTGAATATCTATAGTAAGATCTAAAATATATGGTAATGCCAAAATACTGAAGAAAATTTAAAACACTATATAATTTTCAGAGTGAGTGAATGGAAAAATCTTGACCAAAAAATCATCTAATCAAAGTGTAATTTGAAAAGCCACCTGTCTTTAGCAGGATTTTTTTTCTTACATCTTAGAAGCAATGGTTTGTCTTATAACTGATGTTAGGCTGCCAAAAAAAAAGTTTCACTAATAGAGATTCAGAGATGACCTTTTTTTTTTCTTTAACACAGAAGTTTTAGGAGAAGGATCCCTAGTTGGTAGGCTTGTTCTAAATTGTCTTTTTCTTGCCTTCGAGTTCTAGTATACAGATGCAAATAGGTTAGACAAATATTTCTAAAATCAGTTTATTGGAACACTTAAGATTGTTTACTGTTTTTAAAAGTATGGTGTTAAATGTTGAAAATTGAAAAAAAAAACCCAAAGAGTTTTATACTTTTATAAAGGTAAATGTATATTCCTCCACTTCATCTTTTTCATTTATTCTTTGGTAGCACTGAAGTTTCATTTGTATTTTGTTTTTCTTTATTGACTACTATGGACAGCTGGATTATACCTCAGAATTCCTTAATTCATTCGGTGAATGGTATTGAGTGTCTGCTATGTGGTAGATACTATATGAAGTGAGGACAAGCTCAGGTAGAAGACAGAAATGGCTTTTAGACCACTTCAACGCAAATAGCAGAGTCCATGAAGAAGGCCCTGAGAAATCCATGTAACATGTTCTGACAGAGGTTTGGGGGTTACCAGTGAGGGGCACGCAGCTCAGTCTCTCATACAAGATGTTTTCCCAGAGAACAGAAGTCAAGAGCTGAATCTGAAGAAGAGTAGGAAGAATGGCACATTTTGTTTTGTAAAAAAACAAAAAACCCAACTTTTTATGAAAAAAAGTTCGGTTAACATCATTCTGGGACACATGTTAGAAGGTGAACCAGCAAAGAAGAATGAGGAGGGACAGTCAGAGGGCAGAATTAAAACCCAGAGGCTGCCAAGGAATGTGAGTGTATAAAAGAATTCAGTGGTCAGCGGCGCCAGTGCATGTAATAGGAACATAACATTTTCAGAAAGCTCCTTACTTGCATAACTTTGTATATCCGGTGCTTCGAATATGGGTAAGGAAAATCCTCTAAATTATACTGACTTTAGCTCATAAAGATTTGTGATGGTAACAGAGCCTGGCTGGATGTCTACTGAGCCAAATCTATTTCTTTTGGACATAGAGAAAACTACATTTTCTGGCTTACTTGCCTCTCTGTGGGGTCATGCAAATTGTTCTGTATGAAGGAATGTGGCCGGAGATGATGTGTCTCACTTCCAGTTTGTCCTCTGATAATACACTCTATGATTGTCCCCATTTTGTTCTTTACTTCTTGGACAGCTTTTAGCAAAGAATACAGTAGAAAGCTCTGTGGGGGGTCCCTCAGAGGCAGAACCACAAGATAAAAAAAGCCTGGATCCCTGAGTGGTAGTGGGGGGCAACCCAGAAATGTTTACCTGCTTTGAGCTTTGGGTGGCCTGGCCAAGAATGAACATTTATTAAGTTAGGCCATGGCAACTTGAGGGTTGCTGTTTACATCAGCCACTGTTAATCAATCTGGTTAATATGTTAATTTCAAATACAGCTCATATGTGAATTAAGAAATACATTTCAATAGTTATTACAGAATTATAATGAGAAAAATATTTACTATTTATTGAGTTCTAGGATTGGTATAAAATTCAATGTATTTATTATCTAATTTTCTCCTATAAGTAATGTACTTAGGAGATACTATAATAGTAGTATAGTAGTAGATAGTATATAGTAGTATAATAGTAGGTACTGTTACTGCCATCACCCTATCATGGTCTAGAAATTGGGGCTCAGAGAGTTGGAGACATTTTACTTAAGAGCATAGACTTAATAGTGTGGCCAGGATTTGAATCTATGCTGTTAGTCATGGGAGCTGTCCACTTAACTGTATATTGCCTCCCATTTATAGATACCATAATATATGTTGAACAACTAATATCATATTACTCCTTTCAAAAAGATAAACATAGTTTAACAACAGCCAGGACAGTTCCCCTTATTCTGTAGAATCATGTAGAAGATCCATTTCACCCTTAGGATGACAGCAGAAATTTTTTCACTAGTATGTCCCTCATAAAAATAAGTATTTATTGTGGGCTAGCATCAAACCCTATGTTTTTGACCAAACTATTATTTGGTTCTCAAAATCTCTACCAACTCGTTACCATTAAGCAAATAGATGACATATCTCTCTATATAGACATAGATATACATATGCATATTTTAACCCTAGTTGAATGGATGTTTGAATAACAATAGAAATCTCTTTTCCCTGCTCTTGGGGGCTGGATTGACCCTTAGGAGAGACCAGCAGCCTCAAAGGACAGACAGCACTGTTGGAACGTCCGGTTTGTCATTGCTCTGCATTTGTAGCAAATACTATTTTTTTTAACCTTTCCTAACATAACAGCCTTATTATTATCAACTGTAAATGTATTAAAAACTCACAAGGGCATTTTAGTATGTGTATCGTGCCTGAAAAATATTACTGCCTGACAGGCTCCAATTGGCAAGTGAAAAGAGGTTTTATTGAAGGAAACAGCAGTGGCAAACAGGGAGCAATGCAAGGGAAGGTAATTGTTCCTTTAATATCCCAGGCACCCCTTCACTTAAGATGAAGGCTCCTTCCCCTGCCTCATCCACACCCAGAGGACCCAACAGACAGGAGCAGCCCTCCGCCTCTCTCTGGGATCAAGCTGTCAGTGCAAACTTGCATTCTTTCCCTTTTGCTGAGCTAAGCTCTACCCCCAGAGCTCCAGACGCCTTCCTGAGTGAAAGCTCTGAAAGAGCTCCCTTCTAAATTGCATCACTCGCGCAGCACTCTTCAAACTGACAGAACAAAAGAGCCCAATTCCAATAGTCTGGTCTGAGTGACTTGTTAGTTGCGCTGGTTGATTACCTCTTAATGCGCTCTGAGAACGGATTGTGGTCGTTTTGACGCTGCTTAAGGAAACCGTGCAGAGTTCCTTTCTAGTTAGTTACTAATTAAGGTTGATTTGCTTAATCAGCAAAACACACACTAAGGGGAGAGAGAGAGAGAGATGGAGAGAGTGCGTGCAAAACAAAGTTCCTCCTACTGTTTCTCTCCACTTCGAATCAGTGGCAATAAAATTACTTGGATCAGGAGTTAGAAAAATAGTTTCATTGGGAAGAACTAAACAGGCCTGCTTTGATGTATGTGTGTGTGTGTGTGTGTGTGTGTGTGTGTGTAGCTGTCCTTTTTCCTTTCCTGATGCAATGCCAAATAATAGTGTTTCCTGTGTGTGTGTGTGTGTGTAGCTGTCCTTTTTCCTTTCCTGATGCAATGCCAAATAATAGTGTTTCCTTGACCGCTGCTTAGTGCTGTGAGTTCCCAAAGCCTTATTGTCTGCTCCTTGCGCCCTGCTCCCCGCTCTAACCATTAATGAATACGTTCAACCGGCCAGGGTCGCTTTGTTATTCTGACATAATGAACTGGGGGATATGATTTCCAGGTTCTGAGGCTGACACTGGCAGGGTGACGCTTTCACCACGAGGTGCCCCAACTATGTACTCGACACACTTGAAAGAATAAATATTGATCTGCTTTCTGAGAATGTGCGGCCATGTGAAACGTTAATGCCTTTAAACGGCTCTGGACATACAGAGTAGCTATTATTACCACTGTTATTATAAGGTATAAAATCTCAGCGACTGTCTCATCTTTACCCTTTATCCTTGTGATTAGTGCATGTGTGTTGAGTGTCTGCTGTATTCACGCCACTACTTGTGTAACTGGATACGGTGATGACGTTCAAAGACAAAGAAATTGATTTTGAGGCTCCCCAGCAAGGAAAGTAAGGATTGTTCTCAATAATAATATGAATACATATTTTGTGGACTTCCAATAATGAATGTTAATTCCCTCACAGGGCCTCATTTATTATTGGGTTGGAGATTTTCCATTTGTCTTCCCACGATGATTCATTCTTTTGTATAGAAAGAAGGAATAAAACCTACCATTGAAAATCATAATTGCCTGTAAAAGTTTGGACCCTAAGATGGATGGGGTTAATAACTAACCTTTGGTTTGGCAAAATAATTTCTGGGAAAGTTTAGGTACTAAAAGAGAGTTCCCCCAAGCCATGGTGCAGGAGATAGTCATATGTAAACTGCTCATTATATAATAAACAGCTGAAATTTGTGGTTTGGGTGGTACTGCTGAAGCTTGGAGGAAATAGGGGTGCAGCAAGATGGCAGGAGACAAGGACTCCGCATGGAGTAATGGCCGATGAGAATGGCCAAGTGACACAGCCAACAATATGACTGTTTAATATCTAATTTTAAATTGCCCGCTGGCTGGTGCTTTGATGATAAAGCCCTTCTCCCCATTGTTTTCTCACTTCTGTCCAACTTTAATAGAAATTGATTACACAGTCTATTATTGATAGCATTAGGAATGAAGAGATTGAAGTCATATCTGATGAAGCCAGGTAAGGCCCCACATAGGTCTGAGTAAGACGTGGAAAGTTTTTGCAGTGAGTGACTTAGGATCGGGTATGAGACAATTCCACTTTTCTCAAGGATTTTGGACACTTGAAGAGACGGCAGGGCTGCTGTCTGAGTTATACATTTGTTTATCAAGTTCAACTGATGTGTATTGAACATCTCTCTGCCAGAGACTCTGATGGGAATTGGGAATACAAAAGTGAAGAGTGCTGATAAGACCTGTGTTTAGGACAGGTTGTGGTCATAAGTAACAGTATGCACATGTATCTACTTTGTAGCAATTGGGAAGTTCATAAGGATCCTTTGTGATCTGTCCACAGAATAGTGTTTCTATTTTCTTCCCCACTTCTTCCTTCCTTCTTTCCTTCCTTCCTTCCTTCCTTCCTTCCTTTATTTTAGGCAAAGTAATTTCTTTATTGGGTCCTAAATTTTTCAGATTTTTCTGAAGTTATCATGTGTAATGCCTCCCCTTCTTCCTTGCCAACTCCTCTTTCAAGCCTTCAGGCCATCCTCAGCCTGAAGAAACCTCACATTTTTCTCATTTCACTGGTCTGGAGTTGAATCTGAGCATCACAGTTTGTAACAACTGCCAGGATGATTTTGGTGTGTAATCAGGGTTGAGAACCGCTGTCCACAAGTGTACAAATAAAATCTTATTGGTACAATTTCCTATGATTACCTTTTACAGTAACATTTCTCTGTTCCTTTGTAGTTTCTGCTATCCCCTGTGCTCCCCAGTGGAGAAGGGACCCTGCTCCTCTGAAACATGAACCTTTGCATCAGAAGTTTGCATCCCTTTCTCTTTCTCCAACCACAGGATGCGTCTTTATCCACCATCATTCCCTTTTCCAGTATTTTTGCTCTCACTCTACTGACTCCCTCCTCCCCCTGCATGCTTGCCTAGGTGCACTGTAGCCTGCAAATCCTTCTTGAGCTAATTTTTCCATCACCTAATTCCTCAGAGGAGTCCTTAACATATACTGCTTTACTGTCCCCTCTTTCCTTAATCCTTCACAATTGTCTTCCATCTCCATGCAAATAAAGTTGATTTTTCCCAGTCCATGTGGTAATACATGCTGGCTGCTTAATGCATATTGGTTGAGTGAATAAACAAATGAATACAGGACTTTCTAATCATCAAATCTATGATCTTTAATGAGTTTCCCACCTCCTTGATACAAGGCTTATTGGGCCCATGACTCTGTCCCCATCTTCTTTAACACAGAATTCTGGTTTTTCTCCTATTCTGATATTTCTTCTGTGACCCCTTGGCTGGCCACTTTGTAAAATGCAGTGTTACACGTGTTTATGGGTTGTGGTGGCAGACAAACTTGGGATTCAAATCAAGTCTCTGCTGTTTCATAACTGTATGACTTAGAACAAATTACCCACCTCACTCAGCCCTGTTTGTTCTTCTGTAGAGAGGAGATGATAATAGCTTTGTTCTAAAGGTTGATGTGATACTTCAATACCATTGCTGGTAATTAAGTGCTCAGTTAACAGAGCACTTTGTTAACTGGTATTTGCGTTCCAGTGGATATAAGCTCCCTGGGAGCACTCACCATGCCATTTTTCCCATTGCTCTCTTCTGTTCTCAGAACCTATGGTGTTTGGCACAGGGTCCTTGAAAACAAGTAGCTGTGAATGAATGAGCAAGTGTACTGTTTGTCCTCTGTTAGTGGCTGATCTTTCTTAAAGCTTTGCCTTTCCCTGGATGACCTCATTCATTCCTTGATGACCCTTTGACCTCATTCATTTCTTCACCTCTCTCCGTGTCGATGACTGTGCATCTCAGCTGACATCAGACTTAGCTGATTGGGACCTCCATACACTTGCCAAACAAACGCCCCCAAAGGCATCTGTTTGATATCTGAAACTTTCTATACTTAGGAAAGAGCTAGTCTTCTCTCTTCCTAACTCTTATTACTGATTTATATATATTCATTATTAAATATATTTATTATATATATTTGGAATAGCCTCCTATATAAAAATATATTTAATGTATCTATTTGTTTATATATACATCTACACATACAAAATATATGTATATATATTTGTAATAACCTCCAAAGACTTCTACCTGCCTATTTGCTTATTGGCGCTAAGATAATCCTGCCTGCAAAATGTTATTCTTCCTAATACATAGCCCAGTGTGGTAGCTCCCTGCCCCTCTGACAACCACAAAATAACAAGAGCATTAATTTTGACAAGTCCACACTCCTTATCCTGCCAGTGTTATTCGACCCTTATTTTGATCACAAACTGCTTTTTATCTAAGCAATATTTATTGAATAAGCAAGCAACATGTAGATACAATTTTATTGTGACAAAAATAGCTCGAGCAACATGGAAATGTAAAAGAAAAGCAGGGTTCCCACCTCATCCCCGCTGCCAGCCTTAGTCTTACTGCTCTTTACAGAGGTGATTCCTGTGATCAGTTTGGGGCTAACTCTTTTCTAGACATTTACTTACATTAGTGAACCTATGGAGGTTTGATTTTTACTTACTATAAATGGGCCATGCTATATTTGTTTATGTGAAACTGTTTTTTTTTCCCCCTCATTAATATGTCTTGTTCAGTTAAGCTGTACTCTTCCTGGAGAACTTTGGCATAGTATTGTGTCTATAGAAGCACCATGACAGATTTAGGCAGACTTTCCTTGCTGACTGCTTCAAAGGTATCTTGCAATTTATTCCCCATTCCTCTCATATGTATAATCTCTTAACTAAGTAAGAAAGCACACTTCAGCTTTTCTGTCTGGCCTCTTTGGACATGCCTGATAGTGAAACCTCCGCTCATCCTCCACACCCCAGCTCCAGTGTTAATTAGACACAGAGCCCTCTACGCTAATTCCAGCTTAATGTGGTATCTTTAAGAGATTCCTCAGTCCTTTGAGGACAGAGACTGAAGTTTCTGTAGTCCCTCAGAGCTAAACATAGGATCCTATGTAGGGTAGGAATCCATGTATTACATAAATGAGTGCATGATTTTTAAACTTTTGTTACCTAACTTGTATTGACAGGTAGGCTATGAACACCCTCAGCCGAAAACCTGATCGCAGCATGCCTTGAATAATGCAGGTAGGTGATCATGTGCTTGCCAGTGCATGGCAGCTGTACTGTGGACATGGGTAGTGATGGAGTTCTCCCCTTATCATATTGCACCAAAAGTGCCCATTAGCCAATATAGGAAGCTATTACAGAAAAGTAAAATGAACCTACCGAGATCTTCAAGAGGACTTTGAATTGAGCCAGATAATCCTGAAAGAAGGGAAATTAAAGAGAAATATTTGTATGGATATCTTTTTTTTTTTTAATTTTCCAGGATCCCTTTACCCTTTTTTTTTTCAGGAAAGAGAATCCCACTTTCCAATGGAGGATCTAGTCCATGTAGCTTGAGTGGATTGGTCTTGCCCATCCCTGGTCCATGCACAGGGACATGATAACCTGAGTCCTCTATTTCCCTCCATAGCAGTTAGTGGTGGGATGGCTATAAGAATCAAGTGGTACCAATCAGCTTGCTCCCTGAGACCTAAGATTAGCATGCTGAAAGTGAGTGTTCTCTCCTCCTTTGTGGGATAGAAATATAATGTAGGCTTGTGACTGACAGAAGCCATCTTTCCTGCCTTGTGTAAAAAGTCTGAGAATAAAGCCAAAATAAGGAGCCAAACAGCTGAGGAAAGAAAGTAAAGGTAGGGCACTGAATTCATCATTTGGATCCCTGGATTAACCTATTCCTGAAACTTGTCTCCTCCTAGACATCCTAGGTATGTGAATCTACAAATTCCCTTTACCTGTGCTAGTTGAGTATCTATGATCTGTAAAGGAAAGAGGCTCATAACATTATATAGGGCGTTTAATTAATTTATTAACATATTTCTTCTGACTCTGTTTTCTTTCTTTCTTTTGAGGGTTTATGCTGATGAAATTCTCTAAATTCAATTGTTTAGTCTCTGCCTTCTATCTCTCTAAATGTTCACAGAATAGAAATGTTTGATTTTGTGGAGGTATGCCAAAAATGATTTACAAAAATGGCTAAAAATTGGAGGCTGGATCTTATGCTAAAATGACTGGGAAGAAAGTAAGAAACGGAGATGTTGTTTCTGCTGACCTGGTTTTTCATCAGTTCTGTTCAATTTACATGAGTGGTAAGAGTGTCAAAGTTTATATTTATTGAGTTTCTACTCAACTCTTTGATAAAATTTACCTTTCATGTGGTATTATTTTCTTGATTTGAAAGATTTTAGAAAACCCAGGTGACTCAGAATTCCATTTTTGCCCAGGGTCACTAGCAGGTTAGGTATAGTAGATTCAAGATTAGGGTCCATTTGGGTCTGACTACTAAGCCCTCCCTCTCCACCATCCGAAATGGTGTGCAATCGGATGAGTGTTGACTCTGTTCTTTGCTCTTAAAGCACATTTCCAACTGTTAGTCAACTGCCCTGACATTCATGGCTTAGCAAGTATTGTTTTGGGGGAAAATTATTTTCTGGGGAGAAGTATATTGCTCTATAGGGAGTTTGAGGTTAAAATTTGGAGACATGAATTCTAGTCCTGTGATTTTTTTTTTTCCCCTACTGAAGAGCTCTGTGATTATGGAGCTCATTCTTTCTGGATTTTAGTTTCCTCCTCTGTCAAATAAAAGACATGTCAGTCGACCATCTCTTAAGCCTGTTCTTATACTCTTATACTGATAAGTGCTACCCAGAACCTTTACTTCCGCGTATTAGAGATGGTATCACCCTGTGTTAAGATTGTATGCAGTGGTGTCTTACTAGCCCAGGGTATGGTAAATACTAGATGATCAATAAATTACTCATTGAATAAATATATGATGGGAAGAGGATAGGTGAGGGAAAGAAGTCTGTTCACTTTTGTGTACAGAATACTACTTTTTACATTTTTTTTTTAATTTCGATTGACTCAAAGAGTGATCTTTGAAACTGCAGAAAATCCCTCTGATTTGCTACTGGGAAGTAAAGATGGGCTAATGATAGATTTGAATACTACAGTGTTTGAGCCATCAGCGCGGATTTTAAAGAAGACTTTCCTTTAATTCACAGCTCAAGATAAACAGAGTTAACTTGGATTTTTAAAAATAGAGGATGTATTTTAAAGTATAAAATGGTCATTTTAGGTGGCCATTGTAATTCAGCTTTTAAGGCCTGGTTACTGAGCCATCTTTGTGAACCTTCTGTGTGAATGAAGCCTTTCTTAATCGGCTTTTCCTATATTATTTCATCCTGGGAAAGAAACGCAGTAGCTAAGCCAGAAGCAACCAGAATAACAAAAAAAGGAGTCTGTGGCCAAACGAACGGAATTACTTTTCTTTTTCTTTTCTTTTTTTTTTTTTTATCCTTTCACTTGTGTTTATGAAGGAGAAGTAAGACACATAATTTTTTGTCTTTGTTTAGACATTGGACAATACAAATCCCAAGAACATTTATTTTTGACATACTGTTTTTTGGTGTTCTTTGGGATTTGGACCCTAATTAAAAAATATGTGTTTCCTAGCCCTTCTTACTGTGAAAATCCTTGGCAATATAAACAGATGCACTGGTTGGCTTTTAATTCTGACACCAGACTGTCTGAAATAATAGCTGTAAGAAAGTGTGAATTCTTTCATTCCTCAAGCTTTAATTGTAAATACTTAATTTGTTTCTCTTTCTATTGCTGACTATCTTACCAATCTGGTTTAGTTTTTAGCTGGCTAAATGTGGTGCACCTTAGAAGCCCCTCATTTTGAAAAGTTTATTCTGCATGGGCAGACAAAAATAAGCTAGAGATATTAAGTGGTGTTCTAAAGTTTTGAGTAACCTAGGCCTTTAGGAGGACAGAATTAGGATCCTGATAAGCAGTTTAAAAACACTGAGTATTTCTCGTAAAGGTTGATTCATCATTTGAAAGATGAGCCAAGTTAATAGCTTACTAACTCATCTTGACCTCTCACAAAGATATTCTTCATTTTTTTGTGTCCACCATATTTTACACCTCATAACCAATTTGCTGTCACATTGTTTTTAGCCATGGGACCAACTGTGGTGATGCTAACTTCTGTAATTAGATAAGGTACCACATATGGCCCATTAGCCAGAAAGGTCATCAGTTGCTGGGAGTGGGAGCATTTCTCAAGAATTACTAGGTCAGAGCTTCCTGAATATTACCATATTTCCCCTTTTAAAACTTCACTATCTAGGGATGTGTTTTTATTTTCTAAGGGCAAAAGTACAATAAAAGAAAGCCAAATCGTTGCTGGAACTCATGATAAACATAATGAAGAAAGTCTCCTGTTCTTCCTCCGGTTAGTTTCTTTCCAAGTTTATATATGCATTTACATTTTGAGATACTTTCACCAATTATTTTGGAGACTAATATCGAAGATATTAAATTCCCTTTGTAAATGTGATGGAAAGAATGATTCTAGGTAAAATGTAACACACTTTATGTTAGGAATTGTTAAACCATTTATTATCTCAGTTTAATTCTCATAGCAAGCCTCTAAGATATTATTATTATTATCCTCATTTTAGAGGTGAGGAAACTTGAGATGTGATGAGGCAGAGTAACGTTTCCAAATTCACAGAGCCAGGAAACTGGAAGCAGGGATTTGAATTCAGGAAGGTGGTCAGAGTATTTAATCAGGTCTCTGCTGTTGCTAAACATCACTGCTGTGAATATACCTAATGCTTTACATACATGACCCCATGTAATTCTTCCCCCAAACCATTAATATAAAGACTATTATACACCCATTTTATGGATGGAGAAACAAACTCTGATAAAGGAATTTGCCTAAGCTCCCTGAGTTTGCCCATCTCCCTGAATAGATGAGATAAGATTGAAAGTGAGGTCTACCTGATTTCCATAACCTTGTGCTCAAAACCTTTATTCTAAACTGCATTATAACATTTGTTTAGGGCTTCAGAGTTTACTGTCTAAATCTAGTAGATAGCACCCAAAAAAATCCTTCCGTGTGCAGTGACTGAACTAAACTATTTTAGGTGCCAGAAAGACTTAAAATCAAGTCAAGGGCCAGTGAAGTATATTGCTATTTTTGACTTTATTTTTAACCATGATGAAAAGGAGTCTTGGGGGATACATTTCCAGTGGTAAAAGCAGTGGCTGTGGATTTGGGCTCCTGGATTGTCTTCCTGACTCTTTCACATGACACGTCATTTAATTCATTGGCCTCCAGTTTATCTCCTCTAAAATCAAGTTGATGATGATAACATCTCTTCAGGAACGGTGGGAAAAACAGATGGTGATGCTCCTTGGACCTTTTTGCAAAAATGCAGCCACTATCTTGTCCATTTTTTACTTTTTTCCCATAAGTCAAAAATTTGTTTATGTGGAATTAGAGTGTTGAGATTCTGAAATCTCAGTGGCCCTTGGGTTCCATGACTGATCGCACTTCGGGGCAATGGCTTGGACAGCAGTGAGAGCTTCTAAATTGTTTCCTGTTTTTCTTGGTCTTACTGCAGTCCTTGCCAAAACTCCCCTCCTCCTCTGCAGCATTAGTAATGCAAAATGAAATTCATTGTGCCCATTATATCTGTTAAATGGTTTCCATTTTAACTTGAGAAAAATGTATTGACGTTCATGTATTTGGCATGAAAAATGTGTATATCTATCGAAGATAGCAACTTGTCTGTTGGAATTACAGTGCATTATGTATAATGCTGCTTTTAGCTGTGCCTGTACATTTCCTGGAATCTTATTGTGTCAGAGCTTGGAAAGTTTACACAAGCATTGGTAATCTAATTTTTGTCTGGTGGGTGGCGGTGGAAATATGGAGTATTTAAAAAAGCAAATGTCTTGGCCATCTGTGCCAGGGAGTGGTTTAGTGGCAGGGGTGTCTAGTCAGGTGGGTTAAAAGCACTCATCGAAAAAATGTTTAAAAAATATTGCTCCGGGCCTAACCTAAATACTAATTTCCCAAGAGCAGAAAGATATAGCAGTTATTATGACATGGTGTTGAGTGCATTTCTGGGTTATTCTTTTTAGGAGTTCGAATTGTGAGGTTGAGGAATCTGTTTAATCTTTCTCCTGCCTTTTAACGATAATCCTTCTCTAGACTATATTGTTTCCTGTGCCTTTTGTCTTCTGCAGACATGAGACTTCGGCTCATGAACATCTTGTTAAGGTCTGTTGAGGATTAGAAGCTGTGACACAATTTTCTTGCTGAGTCTTTTTATTGGGGATTTTTCAGTTGGTTTGTCTTGGTGGTCTTTGAAACGTCTTCTCTCAAGCAATGATTTTCATTTTTCTTTGTTCTCTTCAAAATTGGGGTTGTATTTTGCTCCACTGTTCCTGGGGTCTAGGTAATGAATTGTATTATTTAATAGGCAAGTATGAAATTCCGTGTGC
Organism: Vicugna pacos; assembly: GCF_048564905.1. Lineage (NCBI taxonomy): Eukaryota > Metazoa > Chordata > Mammalia > Artiodactyla > Camelidae > Vicugna > Vicugna pacos. Next base: position 38,019,462 of record NC_133003.1, read on the forward strand.
AGCAGCCAGACTACTCTCTGTCTCTTAGAGTTGCTTAAATCCTCCTCACTGCACTGCCACTGAACTGTGATGTAGATTTTGGTTTTGAGTTTTTAGTGTATTTCAGTCGTCCATCTAAAGCAGAATTTTTTAACTTCGGCACTGTTGTTATTTAGGGCTGGGTAGTTCTTTGTCGTGGGGGCTGTCCTGTGCATCGTGGGATGTGTAGTAGTGTTGCTGGCCTCCACTCACCAGATGACAGTAACACTTTCCCCCAGTGTCTGCAGGTGTGCCTCATGTCCCCTGGGGGGCGTGAAATCGCCCCATTTGAGAATCACTGATCTAAAGCAAGGTTGAAAGACAAGGCTGGCATGATGTAAAGGAATTTCCATAAAAAGCACTGAACTCAAGCAATGCAGTGACAATGCTGAGAGAGCTTTGTGTCTTAGAGGATATGTGGAGGAACTGTATCATACATCCCTGGAGAAAATACTGTAATAATTGTCTATAGTTTCTTAGACTGAGTAACAGAAGAGGTGAGGGTCACCTTTTAAACTGCTTTGCTTCTGATCTGCTAATTATCTCCTCACCCTGTGATGCCTTTTATCTCCCCTGTACGCAACTTGACTCACATAAGGAAGATTCTAATTCTTAGATTTTCACCTTAACTGCTTTTCTACCCTAACCTCCCCACTCTACTGTTTCTCCCACTGGTTTTCCTGGGCTCAGATGGAACATGGTGCCCATTTATTTCTTTAATCCACTTCACCACCTAATACACATTCTCTTCTGAGGGTGAATTTTAACCAGGTGCTTTGTAGTCTGTTATACACTCCAGTAAAGAACTGATGTTTACCGTGATGAGTATCCTCGATTCCACCTGAAAAGTGGAGATGCCGCCAACCTCAGCCGTGGAGACTTTCTCATGTTTAACTTTTTCTCAGTACCTCTTTGAGTGAGTTACATCTATTCTATTTAATGGCAATCTATGGGCCTGTCAAAAGGGCATGTATTTGCTACTGAAATAGCAGTGAAGGTAATATGCAAATGCATGAAGAAATCAAATGCATCTGATGATAATATCGAAGTTATTATTTATTATTTTTTTTGATGCTGTGAAGTCTGTGGAGGTATGCTAACAAACCTATTTGATCAATATATGGGATATAAAAAGAAGAGGAGACAAGATTGATGAATAAAATGAAACTGACACAAACAGGCTGACAGCCAGCTGTAAGTCTCTTTAGGGCAAATGCAATTAACTTAGAATAATAGACTCAAATTTGATGGTTAGAAATGCATTTTTATTAACAATCACAGGCTGAATCATTATGCTCTTATGAATAAAATGGTACTTATGTTTTGTGCATGTGTGTGCATGCATATATATCTATGTATACATATGTCTCTGTACGTATATGCCTCTCACATTCCTATGTGCTCTGCTTACAATTTGGGTGGAAAAGTTGATTTTTAGAATAATGTACTTTAAAGAGGGAATTCATTCAGAAATTGTCCCCAGGACTAGAAATTCTGAATATTTCCCCAAATTACGTATATAAAAATCATGCTACTGCTTATCTGGTGCTTTTAGACATACAGCCAGTGAGCCCTGGTCTCAGAACTGCTGGTCCTTTGGGGATTTGGAATTGCAATCAGGGATTTACAGATTTCATTTTGAAGAGGAGAAGTCATTACTAGAAACCTAAGCTCATTTCCTCTCTTTTAATAGCTATTTTAAATCATTCATTTAGAAAATACATTAACTATTTAGGGTACTTGTGATGCGTTTCTCTTGGCATTAAGTCTGCATTTTTAAGTTCCCCCCCCCTAAAATTATTTCAGCAAAAAATGAGAATTAGGAGAAAAAGACCAACTGACTTTTTGGTGATATAAATTCCTTTTGCATGTTCCTCTCTCATTGCCTAAGAGGAAACAACTTAAAACTTTAACAAAATATTAGATTATTACAAGCAAACTTTTTAATGCCATGGAGATGAGAAAAAAGTATGTGACCCTTGGAAGATTATAAACTGGACTTTAAATGTGATTAAGAGATGGCTTATGGTCGACGGCCTCTCTAAATGAATTTGTTACTGATTTAAATCCAAAACAGGTTTAATTCTGTACTCCTTACTTAATTTTGATTCGTCTCTTAACTAGTCAGTGAGTAATGAAAGGATAAGAGCTGATAGGGAAAAATAAGGGACTTTAATTTCTACAAAAAATTCAGAAGATGGAGTCTTGCATAACACTGCAAACTCCTTTGGATATATATTTTTTCAGATGCAAAATAAAGCTCCGTGAGTTATGTAATTGCTGTTCTTCAAAAGGACATCATGAAGGTTGACAATTTAAAATGTGCTCTTCCTGTCACCATCCAGTTTTTTTTTAAATGTCTACTGATGGTGTTAAAAACAATCCCTGCAGAAGAGGGCTGCCACTGCCAATTTAGGACACTGGCTTTGTTATTAGCGTAGGCATATTAGATCATCCTCTTGCTCTTCCTGCCTGCTTTGTTCTTTTGATAAGGCAGGGAACTGAAATTGACAACAGCCTACATTTATATAACAATAACTTGCATTGTTAAATATATATGTGTGGATAGACAGATAGAGAGTTCTTTTATTCCCCAAAGATATCAAAGTTCACTACACACCATGAAAAAAACTGCAGAAATATGCAGATGCTTCTGGGGTGAACCATGGCAGCTCTTTAAAAGCATAAAGTATTGACAGCCTCAAGATTCTGGAATAGTTCGTAGTCATTTTTCATTTTGGATATTTTTAGCCCTTTAGAAAATTTCTGTTTTTCTCCAGGAGGAAAGGAGGATAAAGGTCATGTTTCGTTACTTGTGTGATAAACCAGAAGTAGTCTAGGAGAAAGTGAGCTGGGAACTTAGCCGTCACAGTCATTGAAAAACAAAGTTGTAACAGCAGGGCTGAGGAGACTGCTTTGTATCTCATTCACTGTGTGATCCATCGCATCCCTTAAAACCACATACAGTGAACTCAGAGTACGGAGTTTCAGGATTGAAGGGCATCACTACAAATAGGGTTATCTGATTTTAGCAAATAAAAATACGGGATGCTCAGTTAAATTTGAATTTCTGATAAATCATGCATACGTTTTAGGAGAAATGTGTCCCATACAATATGTGGGACATACCTAATACTAAAAAACTATGCATCATTTATTTGAAATTTAAATTTAGCTAGGCATCCTGTGTTTAATCTGGCAGTTCTCATCATCCAAGCAAGGCTTGTATACTGTTTAGAAAGTAGATTTATCATTGGGGTAAAGAAAGTTTTTAGAGAAAAAAACAATAGAACTTTAACTTTTTCGTTATTCTTAAAACAGCCTTACCATCTTAAAAAATTGTAAATCTCATTTCTCCTTACAGAATAGTAACAATATGACATTTAGATATGACTCTTAGCTCAAAAATTTATGATGATAGGTCCTGGATAGAATATTCAATGTAATGTAATGTAAACAATATAGGACTTAGGTCATATCATCATATTTGGTGTCTCTGTCTCCCTGGATGCCCATGAAGGATAGAGAATTTTTAAAAAATATATTTTCCTGATTACCAGATATGGTACCAAGCAAATGGTAGGCATTTAATCCATGCTGCTTAAGTGGATTTATCCTCTGACCATTGAATTTATTTTCTCTCTTTCCTTCTAACTTTTTGTCATTTCCCTCCTTTTTCAGACATCGTGATAATAGTCCCGCTATAGCTGAATTTCCATTTTGAGATATCTGCAGCATGCATGGGGTGAAATGTCATACCATCTTAGCAGTAGGGTATAGGCAGTATTTCTTACAGGGATAGAGCTAGATTAGGTCTGGATGGTTGAGACTTTCATGGAGATGGAGAGAATTAGTGAAGTATTTTTTTAAGGCCACCAGGAATGTTGTATTATAGAAACATTTAACTTCAGATACTCAGTTTTACTCTTGAGCACTTCACATGTATTGTTTACTATGTCATGTATATTATCCATCATATGAATAAGTTAAGAATTTTCTTAGAGGACTTGAAGTATATAGGGTTTTTATCTTTGGTGCTGTACCCACTTTTGAGCCACAGACCCAAGAGGCAACTCCATTGTGTTAGAATCTTGGTATATACCACTATATCGCTTTTAAAACTCAGAATTTTATGACGCTTTAACGGCAAAAGGGAAATCTTTTTATCCTTGTTATCACTGGTTTCATTCGTATGGTGTACATGCTGTGGGCATTTGCCAAGGAAGCATAAAGCAAGAGGTGTGGGGCAAGGGTAGCAAGAAGCAGAATGAGATAGAATCTTAAGAAAGAATGAAGGTTATAACACATACACAATAGGATTATGGTCATCAAGGAAACAAGCTGGATGTGTTCATCAAGCGCAAAAATAACATCAGTTTTTTTTTTCTTTAAGTGTAAGTTTGCATCTTCTGTGCTTAAGACATGCTTACTCTTCTTTTAGAGTAGGTTAGACATTACATTAATAAATAAAGTAGAATTTTCAGTTAAGTTGATCAAAATAAAAGTTGATCAAAACAAGCCAATTTAACCCATCTTTGTATTATTGGAAAGGTTGGGAGGAGAGTGGTAGAGGAGCTAGGCTGACTTTTCCTAACCTGCTAACTGTCTACTACGTAGAAGCGCTGTGCCAGGCAGTGGGAATGCTAAACCCTTATGTCTGACCTCAGGACTCTTTGACTCACGGTCTAATGGGAGAGATGCACAAGGAAGTGAGTGATTACAATGAATTGTAATTAAGTGCTATAAAGACGTAATACATTGTACAGACATGTTCCTGTGTAGAATGGTATCACCCTTCTAAGGCAATTTCAGGAATGTCTTCACTTGGGAGATAATGCTTGGGTTGAGTTTTGAGAGAATTATGAACTGGCCAAAAAAAAAAGTGAAAACACAGTTTATGTAGAGGACACAACTGTTGCCAAAGTGTTGAGTCTGAAGCAGGATTAGAGACAGACTGGTTTGACTGGAGCATAAAACAAATGCCAGGAAATGGGACTTGAGAAATAGTCATGACTCAGAATTTGGAGGCCCCATATATCATAGAAAAGAGAACTTAAAGCAGGAAATACATGGTCAAGTTTAGAAAGAATACTGGCAGCAGATTGGAAGGGACAAGGTTAGGTTAGAAAAGCAGTGCTTGGGCTCTTGCAATCAATAGTTCAGGTAAGAGGTAGTTAAGGCTTACACAAGATGTCAGTTGGTAATTGGAGATGGACAAGATGTAACAAATTCAGAAGTTAATGAGCCAGAGAATTTAACAGCTGCACATTCTGAGGAGTGGTGATAAACCTGGTTAGCATCAAACAGGACTGCATTGAGTTGGCTATCCTATGTGATATGTTTGCTGACGGTGGCTTGTATGACTCAGAGGTAAGGATATGAAGGGAAGGAAATTGAATCAGCTTGTTGACAGTAAATTACCTTGAAAGGAGCTAGATAGCTTTACATGCATTATTCCAACTGACAACTTTACAGCTTTTTTTTTTTCTTTGCCTGTGCCACTTTATGCCATTTGGCTGAAGAAGAAACTGAAGCTCAGAGATGTTAAATGTAATATTGCAAGTTCACAGAGCTAGGAAATGATGGTGGGGAGGTCCCTATTCAGGTCCATCTAACCACAAAGTCCTTGATCTTTGCTTTCAATGGCACAGCTTCGAGTTGACTTCAGACCAATATATGTGTTTGGACCAAGTTGAACAAGGATTTAATTCTACATCAGGGACACTTGAGGTAATCTCTCCAGGAGTGGTTTCAAGAGCTTTGTGTCTTTAATGTTTCCTAACCGGTTTGAAAGGACAGAAATAGAGTCATTCATTCATTCATCCAGATTTGTTATTTTAGTCATAATTTGGAGCTCCCTCAGGCTTTAGTGTCTCTGGGAAGGAATGTATGCTGTGCAAGGATGAGCACTGGTCTGCATGCCATTTAGAATGCCACCATCGTTGTGACCATCAAGTCCCAGGAGGAAACAGAGCAGGAAATAAATTTCAGTATCGCCCTTTGTATCTTTCTTTTTGGATTCATCATCCTTTTCTCTCCCTCTTTCATGTCTGCCTGTTTAGGTCTTAGTATATTTTTCCCTAAAATATAACACTGCAGGTGTCCCTGCTGTGAAAGTGGAAAGAAATGTGGTGTTTTGGGCCACGGGAGAGCTGCCAAGTCCACTGTACCAGCAGAATGAGAGTCACCCTCCGTTGATTTCCCCCTTTCCCTTTTTTGGATGTTGATGAGACACTAGTGTGGCATGAATCCCATTTGCTCCTTGCCGTATTTATTTTGTTAAGATTAGAGTTGCTAAGATACAGTAGTTATTTCAAATTGTAACTGCCGATGCCAGTGGTCATAAAATAAAGAACTAAAATTCCTTTATTTGCTAACGCTAATAAAAAACATTCTTGAGGGGGCGAGGGAGTTTTCTGGCAAAAAAAGGAGCAATGTGCCAAGTGGCCTAAGTTTTAGCACATAATTAGATCCACTAGTCCAGCTGCTGTTGAGCTATTTCCGTTGAAAGTCAAGAGAGAACTTCTGACTTCGAGTTGTTTATTAAATTATTGTTTTTAAACAAAGGAATGGTCAGATTGTGCAAATTTTATGTCCCTTTTTCATTTAGTGGCTTAAGCCAAGGGATTTCTTTTTCAATCTGTTGCTAGTTATTTTTCTCTGTTCAGTAAATATTTGGAAGGAGTTGGAGTTTTAACACTCTGTCGCAACTTCTTGAGTTGGGCTCCTTAATTCTCATCTCGTGTAGCTAACACCCTGAATCTCATTGTATTTATTAATTCCACTCTCTTCATACATAATTTGTAAGTTACTTGTAACTTTGTTGTTGTTGATGACTTTTTTTAGGTAATTGAGAATTTACTACACCTTATGCTTCAGATTTAATTGTTATTGACAAGAAAGCATTCTATATTTTTCTTCCTAATGAATTTTTTTTTAAACTAAAAGTTTTCTGACTGAATTCAGTGAATGATAGGACATTTCTTGGAACTTGAAGGTAAATATTTTCAACTAATACTTAAAAGAAAAACCATTAAACTATTTCAGTGGAAAAATAGTCTCTGAGCAGCCGGTTTGGCCAAGGTTTATTCTGTGAATATGTCTAATTCCAAATTACTGTATGTTTTTATTTCACAAAAATTTCCAGCCTCCCCAGAACACTTCAAATACTAATATCCAGAGTTTCCACTGGCAATCTTTTGTTTGTCCTGGAAGCATCTTGCAATTTGGGACCAGGAAAATATTGTTCCTCTTGGATTTATAGACATAAATATATGCATTTCCTCTTTAACACACAGTTCTTTTCAGGGCACGCCAGGTTTAATGGGCAGATTGTCAAATAATAAGATTTCACCAAAACTATATAGCATGTTGGGCTGAAAAAGTGATCTTCGATAACATTTTATCTATTGAGAGAAATAATGACACATCCCGATGTGATATGATTAAAAGTAATATTTTCTGAAATTGCCATTTAAATACCTTTTCAGAGAGACCTAGAGAGTGTGCTGTACACTATTGAATGGTATTCATTAAGCCAAATTTCTAATACCCAGTGGAGCCTTATTCCACAACAAGCCTGTGGTTAATTGTAATTCCATTAGAAAAACTGCAGAAAGGTGGTTTCTGCCCACATCTTTGGAGACAGTGACTCCTCAGGTTCTGTGGTTAATACTGTCTCAGGATTTTGAGATGCCAGTCCTTCACAGTTTCACTTCTAACATATGAGTTCTTAGAACTTAATATCCAGAAGGTAAAGTAATTTACCATGGTCTTCAGTCTTCATATTCTACGTTGGTAGTTCATCTTTGCTGTAGTAAGGGGACCATCTGAGATTTTACTTTATCTGACTGTGTATACTGAGGTTATAAGTTTATAAGGTTATAAAGGTTATAAGTATACTCTTATATAGATACATGAGTATCCAGTATACCTTTATCTTCAGTTGAGGTGGATTTTAGAGTAACAGGTTAGAAGTGATTCAGGGGTTAGAATATCACAAAAGTTAAGCAAAGCCAGCAACAGACATCAATAAATTGAGCCAGGTAATAGGAATGGGACCTGCACGGTAAACTGAAGAACATGTACCCCATTTATAAGAAGTAGCTATTTCGCTCCAACTGGTTTTGTCATGCAGACACTGCAGTGTTTTTGAATACCTGCTCTGTGCTCAAAACGATTCTAGAGTCTACCGATACAACAGTAAACAAAACAATCAGAAATCTTCGTGGCATGAATGTTCTGACTCATGAAATAGACCATAAAAAATGAAGTAAGTAGAATAAGAAATATTTTAGATGGGGATAAGTGTGAAGGAGGAAAAGAAAAACAGCAGAAAAGCAAGGTAACAAAACATCTAACAAGACTATGCCATAACCCAAATAAACTTAAAAGAAAGCATTCTGTTCCACAAGGTAAAGATAATTAAATTTATTAAAAATATACAATCATATCTAAAAACAAAACAAAACAAAATCCAGAAGCTCTTCTATTAGGCTCATGGGTAAAATTGAGCTAGTTCAGTAGAATAAAAAAGGGTTAACAAATTCAGAGATAAGATTCATTATGAATCTGTACAGTTTGATTCAAATAGCAAGTACTTAGTAGGCATGTTTGTATTTTTAATATTCTTTTCAGAACATTAACTTTTTTAAGTAATTGTACATAACAAAACCTCATTCCAATTATAAAAAAAATTGTATGCTAAGTAGTAATGATAAAACATTAGTGTCAATTGCATGATTTTAACAGCTGCAATGTCTGTTTTTGAATTCTGTTGAATTTAATGGATAAATTAAAGTCATATTTTAAGACTACTTAAAAGAATCTTTTTTAAAAAAGCTCAACCCCAAACATTCTAAAATTGCTTATTTTTATTCAATCTGTGCAATTATTCTCAATTATTATTTTGTTTTATACAAGTTTTACATTATTATAAACAGATGTGAGTACAATCTGAAATAACATTATCCACCGTAGATACAAAGGATATAAATAGACTTTTTGGAGGCTTTCCTTCCCCTGAACATCGGAGAAAATTAATTTTTACTTAGGCGGCTTTGGAACAATAAATACAAGTCTGTTTTCCCCAATGGTGAGGTGGCAAAGGTAACTGCACTTAAAAACCAAAATGTAGAAAGCAATTTTCTTCTATGAAATCAGTAATTACCAAGAAGTTCATTATTTAAATTCATCACAGTTATAGAAAAAGGTAGTCTTTTTCTTGAGATTATAGAATGAAAATTAGAAGTCCTCTCATTAATCGCTCTTTTCAATGGAGATGTCCAGTCACCTCCTGCCCTATAGTAGTTGAACTGTGGGCAGTTTCTTGTGTTTTCTATACATGATTTGTGCATATATAGCATCTCCTGTTTTTACTTTAAAACTGAGAGCTTATTATATGCAGTGGTTTTTATTTTTTCCATTCTTTTACTTTAACATTTTCTTTAATGATTTTGTAATATTTCTCTGCATTTGATGAGTCATAGACTTATGGCATTTAACTTGTTTCCTATAGTTTTATAATACAGTCAACCCTGTGTATCCATGTTTTCTTTGGATTCAAACAACCATGAGTCTGAAATTTTCTGAAAAAGAAATTCCAGAAAGTTCCGAAAAGCAGAACTTGAATGACATAGCATTTACATTGTATTAGGTATTACAAGTAGTCTAGAGATGATTTAAAATATATGGGACGATGTGTGTAGGTCATATGCAAGTGCTGTGCCAATTTATCTAAGGGATATGAGAATTGCCAGATTTTAGTATCTGCAGGGACCCTGGAACCCATCCCCTGGGATACAGAGAGAGGATTGCAATAGTTTTGGGAGTGAATGGGAAACCACTAGAAGAAGAAGTAAAAGTGAACGTTATGGACCAATTAAAGGTAGATGATTCAATTAACAAAGTAGTAAACTGGTGAAATTCTTAAACCATGCTGCTTTTTTGGTATCAAAGAAGTTATTTTGAGATATGTCATTACAAGACAAGTAAAAGAAATAGAAAATATTAGTATACTAGAGGAAAAAGAGTAGATTGTCCTAATGACTGATAATTCTTTTATGTAAAACAAAACTATGAAAAATGTTTTCTGATTTTATCGTCCTCACAAGCATGCAGATAAAAGGACCGTAGATGAGTCTGAGCTCTTCTTGACATTTAGTTCTTAATAAGCAGATACAGAATGAGCTTGGTGTTTCTGTGATTCAGGAGTATGTAAGCAGGACTATTCCTCAACTATGCTTTAGGTACCCTCTGAACACTGGGAACTGGGTAAAAACACATACCCATTGATGGAAGCCTCTGTCACTGTATGAAAGGCTTTAAATCCTTGCTTATGTCTAAATTGTGGATCCTAAGCATTTTATGAAAAAATTTAATTAAATGGAGTATTAGTAAAATTTTTAAATATGAGATTTAAAATCAGGATCTATCCCATCCTCTCCCTATTAGATTGAACCAATTTACAGGTGATAATACCACTGAGAATTTTTTTCAGTGCAAATAGTAACGGTAGACTGAGAATTCAGGGCTCTAGGTAATGGGGCAAGAACCAGCAAGATCAAAGAATTGTGTCTGTTAGTTTCCCCATCGTAAGGAATAACTCTAAGATGGAGCCCTGTTGTTCAGGTGGAAATGTTAAACCCTTAATTATATTATAAACTGTTTGCTGGTGGTAAAAGTAAAGCCGCTTTCTAGGATTCAAAATAACATCTATCTGTGTTACAAATTCTCTGAGTCACGCAGAAATATATTCATGACTTGAGAGATATGGTTTGGCCTTTTTATCAGCCCTCTCTATAATGATCCAGCATATAAACTAATCTCTACAGTTTCTTTAAGGTGGGATGCTGACTGTAAACTCTGTAACTATTAAAAGCTTGTAATACCAGTTCTAATTTAGGGTGGTAGATTAACTCTTGAAGGATTGCCAGACTCAGTTGTTCAGTTAGTTCTTCAAAGTGTTAGAATCCTAATGACTTTAACAAAATTAATATGATACTGGAAAACCTGTGCCACTTTCTGTCCCATCAGTGAAATAAACAGTGCATTTTACAGGCGAGTCTAAAGTTATGAGACATGTCCCTCCTTTCTAGAAGGTAATTTGATCATGTATGTTATGATTGTTGCCGAGGGCCTGGTTAACTATGCTTTTTGATTTCCCGATACCCTTAGTATTGGAAAGAGGTTTTGTTGGCAGACTCTTCCTAATCTCTTAAAACCTGTTGCATTTGGTCACTCAGGAAAGTTCAAGGGTAGACTTTTTGGGGAATTTCTTGATGGAGGTAACAGGGAAGAATCTTCTCCTTTTGGACTATGAGTTTTAAGGAATTGGGTTTAGAAATGCCAGAGGCCATCTTTCCTCCAGAGAGAACTTGTTTGTGACAGGAGAGAATATGGCTAAGAGGGAAAAAAGAATGAGACAAGCAGAGCTGTAAAATGGAGGGCGGTAGCAAGAGGAGAGAGAGAGAGAATTGGAAAATGAATTGGAAGAAAATATCACTTAAAACAGCATGAAAAACCATTAAATACTGAGGAATAAATTTAAGGACCTATGTGTAAGACCTGTACTCTGAAATCTGCAAAACAATTGTTTTTTGACAAAGATGGCACTAGGGTAATTCAATGAGGGAAATAGTCTTCAACTAATTGATACTAGAACATCTGGATATTCATATAGACAAATAAACCCCAACCTCAATCTCACATCATACACCAAAATTTAACTTGAAATGCATTATAGATCTAAATGCCAGAGCAAAAACTATCATCTTCTAGAAAAATCATAGGAGAAGGTCTTTGCAACTTGCATGCTGGGATAGATTTCCTAGGACTTCAAAATCATGAACCATTAAAAAAGTGAATAAATTTGGCTTACTGAAATAAAAATATCTGCTCTTTGGTAGATACTACTAAGTAATTCAAACGGGCAAGTCATAGATGGAGAAAATAAGTACAGTGTATTTATTTAACAGAGAACGTCATTTGAGAACACACACATACATACTCACATACAGGTACTCATTAACTCTGGATGCAGCCACAACTCTACATCAGCCCCTAGACCATCCAGTCATAAGAGCCAGTAGAGTCTCATTTTTAAGTTAGTATGATCTGAATTTCTATCAGTTTGCAGATGGAAAGTTCTGATTAGTACAGTCTTTTAAAATATTCATGTTCTCTAACCTAGCTCTCACATTACTGGAAATTCATAAAAAACAAAAACTGTGCAGTCAAAGCTCTATGTATGAGTGTGCATTGAAGCATGTTTTAAATAATGAAAACTTTAAAATTATATAAGTAGCTGTCAATAGGGACATAAAATCTTACAATAAAATGTTATTTATCCAATAAAATATAAAGCTGGAAGGAAGCACACAAAAATGCTGACAGTGGGTGAAGGCTATAGTTGGTTTTTTTCTTTTAAAGTTTTTGAACATATTCTAACAGTGAATCTGCTATTAAAATTTCAATGTAAAATTGAGAAATAACCAAAAAGGGAAAGAAAGGTACAAGAGATATAATAGAGACCTTGGGTGGTCATAGTTTTGAGTCATTAACAAGAGTCAGTCCTATTTCTTCAAATCAAAAACATGGCTATTGCTTTTAAATTAAAGGAGTCAGTATACTGTAGCTTTCTCCCCACCACTTTGTTGGCTTGTCTCTTCATCATACTCTGACATTTGTGTTTCAACAAATGGCATGTGGAATCCATGTATACTAGAGCCAAAATCTCAGCAACTTTACTCTCTTTCAGCGGTGGCCTTTCAACATCTCAGACACAATCATCTCAGATGGTTGTGACTATTTTCCTTTCTTCAGTTTCTACCTCCTAATTTTTAATGTAGATTTGAATCCTCTTCTCTTGATAATGACCCTGCCATCACCCCTGCTGTTTTGTGATTGTTACAGTCAAGCACCCAGAATGTACAGAGACTAGATAAGATAATGGTTAAAAGCATGAGCATTGGAGTCAGCCAAACAGAAGTTTGATCCTTTGACTTTGGAAAGTGTCTCACCTCTCAAAGGCCTACTTTTCTTCATCTGGACGACAGAGAAATAATACCACTGACAGTACTGCTGTGAGGATTGGTGAGATACTGCTTGTAAAGTCTTCAGCATGGTCTTTGGTACATAGAGTAGTTCAGTGAATGAAAGTTTACATACAGTAATACTGAATGGGCTTTTTTAACTTTCAACAATTTCTACCTTCAATGGAACCATCAAACAGAGATGAAAGAACAAGAGCCATATGAGGAAAGGGTAGGATGAATAAATAATCATACCGGTACCTTTAGAGTGAAAATAAGCACTGAGACTTATGATTTAACTGAGATCCCTGGGAGCGAAAGCAAAATGAAAAATGATGCATTGTTAGGACTCTCATCTGATAGAATAAGCTGTGATGAGGGAAAAAAATCTACATGAAATTTATGTAGCTTCTTATATTTAAGTTGTTGAATGGATGATGAGTTCAATAAAAGCTCTTTAAAACATGTAGAAACATTCTTAGTAAGTCTCTTTCTGTAGAAATGAAGTAAGAGCATTTTCAGTATATACAGAGAATTTTATGGCTTGGGGGACCTGGAAGGCCATTCATATATATGATCCTTATTTTACTGTCAAATAAAGTAATTTAAAAGTTATTTCTGAATAAAGTTATAGTTAACATATATACAGAGATGTACTGCTAGGTTTGTGCATGTGTTGTATTTATTCTGCTTGGGTTATTTGAGAGTCTCAGATCTGTAGCTTTATATATATTTATTTTGTTTTTTGTTGTTGTTATTGTTGTTGTTATCAAATTTAGGAAATCTTTAATCATTATTTCTTCAGCTATCTTGTCTGTCTCTCATTTCTCTTCTCTCCTTTGTAACTTCATTTATACTTATGTTAGACTGCTTGACATTGATTTAGGTCAGTAAGGCTGTTTTCTTTTGCAGTGTTTTTTTCTCTGGGCTTCGCTTTGGATAGTTTCTGTTGCTATATCTTCAAGTTCACTGATCCTTTTATCTCCAGTGTCTAATCTGCTGTTAATTACATCAGGGAAATTTTAATTTTAAGGATTGATTTTTCACCTCTAGAAGTTTTATTTGGTTTATTTTTACACAATTTATCTCTCTCCCTGTTACATTTGTGTTTTTCTTTACATCTTTGAGTATATGAAGCAGATTTTGTTTTAACACCCTTGACTTCAAATTCCATCCTGTTTGTCATTTGTGATTCTGTTTTTAATCACTGGGTTTTTCCTTCTGGTTATGAATCATATTTTCCTGCTTCTTCACATGTCTAGTCATTTTAATTTTATGCTGGACATTGTAAGTTTTATGTTATTGAGTGCTTGATATTTGTATATTCCTGTAAATGTATTAGACTTGTTCTAGTAGCAATTAAAATTAATTATGATCAGCATAATTCTTCTAAGTTTTAAGTTCTTTTAGTGTGGTCATACAGTAATATTTACTCTAGGGTTGATTGAGTACCTCTTGTAAGATGTGACCCTTCTAGAATCTCTTCTGAGAGTCCACATAGTCAGAGAAGTTTTTCCAATTTGGCTGATAAGAATTTAAGTAGTTATCAGCCCAAAGTAATCTCTGGAAAATGTTTTGCTTCAGATCTCTGGTGATTGTTCTTGACCAGAAATTTTGTCATGCTTAGCCTCTTGGGATTCACCCAACACATATAAATGGTATGCTTCAATGGACTTCTATGCAAATTCCTCAAATATTTCTCCACATAGCTTTCCCCTCTTGGGCTCTCTACCCTACACATTCTGTTCTCTTTGGACTCCCCAATCTTCAGTCTCCAGTTCCTCAACTCAGTGACGTTGCCTGACTCCATTTGGGTTCTGCTTTCTACACTAGAGTCCAGAAATTACCTCCAAGCATAAGATCTAGGTGATGGTAGAATTCCCTTTGCTTCCTTTCTCTCTTGGCTATGCAGTTCCTGTAGTCCAGTATCTAAAATAGTTATTTACTATATTTTGTCCACTTTTCTAGTTAATACTAAGTGCAGGGATGATTCACATCCTCCTATGCCCTCATGTCTGGAAGGACTAGATTCACTATGAATTATATTACTTTTAAAGTTCTGTAATTACCTTGTGGCTAGCACAGTCATTTTGCATTTTATCATTTTTCATAACACATTACTTTGAAAATGATTAAAAATAAAAATATTTAAAATATAGCATAGATTTTACAATAAAGTCTTTGTATTTCTTAATTTTTTAAAATGTACAGATTACCTCTGGGAAAATGACAGTGGCTTGAGCCTCTCTTGATCTCCCTTGACCTCTAAAAAGTATTGTCAAGTGCATGCTAGTTTTCTCCCTAGTTGAATTTATTTTGGTAATTGTCCACAGCATAGGACATCTTTACATTCTTAGAAATGTTTTTGTTGAGTCATCTAAAAGTGGGTTTATGTTTTCAGGTCTTTGGGACTTTGATGAACACCAGTCCCACCTCACTCAAGCCCTACCTCATTCTGCCTCACCTCAAAACCCTACCCCCACACACTAATACACAGTTCATGAATGAACCTTCACAACCATCCTATTACTTTTGGAGTGGGACTGACCTATCAAGAGAGGAGATAATTAGAAACAGCAGTTCCAGGATCCCTGTACCTGAGATGGCCACTAACTATATCCATTCCTTGATTCAGGGGGCTTGGAAAGACTCAGGAGGAATTGTAGCCTTGAAATGTGATCCAGCTGAGGGCAGTAGTTAAGAGCATAGCTCTGGAGTTGGAATAATCTTCGTGTGTTGCATAGCCACAGGCAAATCTCGGACTTGTTGTACTTAGGTATATGGTGGGGATAATAATGGTACCTATTTCCTGCAGTTATCATGAGATTTAAATGAAGTGATGTAAATGAGATTGAAATGAGATGTGTTTAAACACAATGCCTTATATCTAATGGTTGTCTAGTAATTGATAGCCTTATATATATTTTTTTATCCTGCATCAGAGACAGATCTAAGACAGATTCAAGAGAGATTCATTAAACTCATTCATCCATTAACCAATCTAAGAAGTTTTTCCCTTCTCTAAACAGCCTTATTTTAAACTCTCTGAAGAGCTCCATGAAGATGTTTAGCACATTATAAGGAGACACTGGATAGGTATAATCAAGGTTGCTTCATTAATATTTGTCCCAAACTGAGTGGCAACATTTCAGTGAATAAGGGACATTTTCTGTAATGTCCACTGAACCTTTCCAAATGAGTAGTCATTTTTAGGAGGAAGAAGGAATGTGAGATCTCTGTCTCGTGAAACAAAATTTTAATTTAACAAAAGTCCGCTGTATTATTTTGGTTTTTATATCTTTGTCTTCTGTCAAGTAGCCTTAAATAGAATGTCCCTTTACTATAAAATTTGTATAAACATTTGTGGTTTTTTATCCAGGAACTTATTTTGAGCTATACTTTTAAGCAAATTGATTCACTCTTTTAGTATTCCTATTTAATTGTTTATATCTAGTGTCCAATTTTTAACTTAAGAAGTTGAATGACATTTTGTTTAAACTATAATTTTTTTTATGTAAACATCTTATTGCAGTTGTAACTGCTTTGTATTTTATGTGTCGTTGAGATACATAGTTTTCTTGTAAAATAAATTAATTTAATTTTTGAAACATGAATCAGTTTTAAACCAAATTAGTAAATATCAATACAGATGTACATGAATATGTGAAAAACCGTTAATGTAGAAGTTTGGAAACGTTGATACCACATGCCCATCTTTGTAAGAGGCAGTGGGATACAATTATTGGAGCTTTGTTGCCTGAGGAACCTTCAGATGTAGACATACTTAGATGGATCCTGCCAGCATTTGCCTCTCTTAGTTTTCCTTATCCAAGCTCTCATGAATGACCAATCTGGCTTTCTTCTGAGCAATATTGTGTCAATATGAATTAAGTCATGTCACTCCCCCAAATTGCCAGCTGGTAGGGGGAGAAAAGAAGGTGGTGGGGTAGGGAATGGAGAAGAAAGAGTCCATCTTCTAATTTATAAATTTTCTATGATCAATTATACAATGATTTTATACTTAATGACCTCTTTGTTCTCAAATAGTGAAGGAAGCTTTATTGTTATCAAGTGCAGAAGGAAAACTAAGAACCAATGGATGCATCTTAGTATTGTGAAGTTATTTGTCATGTTATAAAATACTGTAATCTATAGAACTGTGGACTCTATTCTCTAATACAGATTTCTTAAATGATAGTATTTTCATGGCAGCTGAATAGCAGACAGTTTATTGTAAAGATCCTCACCAGGTAAGAGCTAAAGTTGTTTTTTAGGGAACAAGTCCTATTAAGTAAAAAAGTACTGACCTGAGTACTAATCTAAGGAAAAGATTACCTCACCTTCTGAGAAGTAGATTTGGGAATTTGAGCTTTGGCTCTAATTTCTGACATTCATTTTCAAACCATTAAATTCTCAGTATCTGCTCCTGTCTCTAGAAATTCTTTTAGAGAAGTATCTCAATGAAGTATCTACCTTACATGTGATTATTTGCTTCAGAAATATTTTCCTCTCATTTACAATAGAACCTAAGCTTTTATTACCAAATATTTAGTATCAGTATTTTAAAAACTCTCAATATATGAGAACTGTTTCTCTGAAGCACATATCATATGTGCCCACTATTAATAATTAACAATGGAAGCCATTAAAACATACTGCTCTTCTTTGAACCAGAAGAAAGCTTCGGCTCCCTATAACAAAGGTCAAATATAAAGAGAAGTAGAGGAAGATGCTGTTATAGTGGGAGATCTTAGTATCCTTTATTCAGTCTGTCAAAAGCTAAAAAACCCATATATTTGTGTATAAATAAAGATATAAAGGTTAAAATAATAAAATGTACAAGGTGAAATTATAGCAGAAAATATATATTCCTTTTAAACATATGTGGAATATTTCTTTGAAATATCCACCTTCAGTATTTACAAAAATTATGTTAGTCTCCCATTACATACTAGGTCATAAGAAAATACAGTAAATTCCCCAAAGCAGCAAATACACAGGTTATATTTTACTATGGTGACATAAAATTAGACATTAATGACAACAATTTTAAAAAGAGAGGCTGAGCCAATTGAAAGTTTAAATATTTTCTCCAGATTGTTACCAGGACGAAGAAGAAATACAAACACAATGATACTGTGTTTAGAAAACAAAGGTAGTGATACTAAATATCCAAACTTTAAAGCATAAGTCAAATAAAAGCTTAAGGAAAATTACTATTCTTAAATGGCAATTACTGAAATAAGTATCCAACTCAAGAAAATTTAAAAAGAAAATGATCCTAAGGGAAAGAGAAGGAAAGAGAAACAGGTTGAAGCAGAAATAAGAACTGGAAAAGAATACAAAGATAAATAAATCGGAGAGTTTATTTTTCCTCCAGGGAAGGAAAGACACTGAGAGCACAAAGTTTAAGAAATATAATAATGCAAACCACAGAACTACCTATGCAAATAAATGAGAAATGTTAGATTACTTTAAAATTTGGAATACGCAGACAAGCAGAATAGACTAGCAACTTTGGAAAAAGCGGTTGAAGTTTCAAATACCACTTGATTTATGGATAAGTCCTTTCATATTTCTAAGGTACAACTAATTCCAGCACTTTATAAAATATTTAAAGCAGGGAAAATAAATAAGAACAGTTTCCAATATAGTGTTGTAAAGAATATATCATCCTGAACCTCAAATGATAAATTAAACAGACAAAAGAACAGAGAGCAATTCCATATAAATACAGAATCTGTTTCAAGGCTAAGTTTTGTGTTTCATTCCCTGTCAGATCAGTGGCTGATTACCATAGTGTAAGTCCTGGTCTCTTAATTACTGAAACTTTCTCTAGTACGCGGGTAGCTGCTTCCTTAGTCCTACTCCAGTGTTTGCAAAGGGCTGGCTGGAATTACGCAACTTACAAATGTTTTCTCTGTATATACCTGAGTGAGTGGCTTCTCAGGACTGATTTTTAATACATTACATTTATTCCTAAAATTAGATCATAGGTCATTTATCAAAGTTGTTCACATCTTGAGCTTCCCAGTTATTCATCGTTAATCTAGCTTAAGGTTTCCAAACTGAACGTGACCAGGGGCCAGCAGAGTTGTAAACTGAAAAGGACCTTGGAGAAAACAAGGCGAACTGGAGAGTATTACGCATGGATAAATAGTTGTGGTTCATCAGTTCTGGCTAATTGGTGCCATTTGGGATGCTGATTTAATATCATCAGATACTTGCTTTTCAAGACAAGCCGGAAGTCTAAACTGCCTATGAAAAATTTCAGATTTTTAAATACATTGGTAATTCATCTATTTAAGAAGAATTATACTGTAAGAAATCCGTTGCACTGGACTTGCAAATTTGACCACAAGTGACCCATAGGCCACCATTTTGCAAATTCTGGCCTGCTCCATCACCTTCATCTTACAGCTGAGAAAACAGACCTGTGTAAGTAACTGACCCATCCAGGGAGATCTAACAGAGAGTTGGGGGCATGGTTGACCCTTGAATGTGCCTCTTGACTCACAGTCACCAGGGCTGTGTTGCAGTGAAAATCCTATCAAAAGGCATGAAAGAATGACATGTTAGCCCTGAATGATACTGATCAGAATTGTGATGGTTCAGTCACTTTTTACTAAAGGAATAATGATGAGCCACAGGTTGCTCAGCACACTTATTTTTGTCAACTTGGTACCTCTTCTAAGTGTATGGTGAGGTCTTGGCAAATGAAAACACAGCCATGATCAAAGTGTAGAACGTTTCCATCTCCTCAAAGCTCCCTCCTCCCCCTGACGGTTACCATGCCCCACCAACAGCCAGCCCATCCCCAGGGAACCACTAATCTGTTTTCTGTCACTATAGATTAAATTTGCCTTTTCTCAAATTTCATGTAAGTTGGGCCGTACAGTGTGTCCTCTTTTGTGTCTGTTTTGTTTTGCTTGGCACAGTGTTTCTGAGAGTTATCCATTTTATGGAGTTCATTGATTTGTAATGCTGAGGTGTATAGTCCCTTGTATGAATAAGCTGCAATTTATGTATCTATTCTCTGGTGGGCATTTGCATGTTTCCTGTTTTGGGCTAATATGGAGAAAGTTGCTGTGAGCATTTATTTGAAGGTCTTTCTGTGGACAAATGTTCATTTCTTCTTTTCTGTAAATATATAGGGGTGAAATTGCTGGGTTGTAGGCAAATTTATGTTTAACTTTATAAAAAAACTGCTTGGCACATTTGAGTTTAGACAGAATATGTAGCTTTGCTGAAATGCCAAAACCCTATTACTGTTCCTCTAAGTTCTTCCATGCTTTGCTCCAAGTTTTCTTTGAAAAGCCTAAGTGAACGTATCCTGTGTCCCTGAGTTAGAATTGTCTTTTGGCAAGATTTTGGGAAGGCAAGGAAATGAGAAAGATATCAGAGGAGAGCAACTGAAATAAATAACTAAAGGGAGGGCTTGGAGACAACATTCTACAAAAACTGTCTGAAGAGCTCCTTATGGCCATGTGCCTTCTAAGTGATGTCATTAAGACCTCCATCCAGGTCACAGAGTATCCTCCTTCCTCTTCCTGGCTTCAAGTATTCTGTCACACACACCTGCCTGTTGATTGCCAAAGGAAGTCCAGCCAGAGATGTGAGTTTTGTCTGAGAAAAGCTATCTGTAAAAGGAAGATGAATGAGATCCCAAGAGGACTGCCAAATCTAAGATTTACCCCGGTGATCAGTGGGACATGAAAGGTATGCATGAGGCTTCGTGCAGATGTGAATGCTTGTCCCAGAGGTAGAATAACAAGTATGCTAAGCCCAGCTAGTTCATTAAAACTTACTCGACTCAACAGTTTCTCTGAAGATTACTCTCAAGAAAATATGTGTTTATATAGTACTTATCACCTCTTTTTTCTTCTTAAAAATGAGATGCTAAGACCTTTAATCCAAAGGGAAGTCTTAAAGGCTTTGGGATGAGATCACAGAATTGTTTCTCTCCAGGAGTATTTTAGAATGATTGCCATCACCCGGGATATGTTCCAGAAGAATCCTTGCTAAGATAGTAAACTCCAGATAATACACTAATATCAGCTAATTGGGAAGAAGTCAATCCTTGTGTCAAGTCTGAGTTACGAGGATAGTTTTTAAAAAAGAAGTGAAGTGTCTTGTTTTTAGTTTATAAGGGCATTTTGATAGTGTCAAAGGGGAACAGGGCAAGCCATAGAATTACTTAGCACGCATATGCTGCTGTTTTCCACGTATGGTACCAATGGCAGGCATTATGAATTATCATAGTTTTTTTTAAAGGGTAGCTTTTCCAGAGTTATTTAGTAGTCAGATATACAAAGGTCCAGAATTTGCCTTTTGACACCAAAATGTATTGGTCTTTCAGAAGGAAGAGGTTGGTAGAAACATTATAAATAAAGTGAAGAAATAGCTGCCTGTGGGGTGGGTAAGTGTATGTGTGTGTGTGTGAAGACAGAGAAAGACAGCTGATTAATTTAATATCAGGCAGTTCAGTTAGGCAATTCAGATTATAATATTTTTGTGCTTTTGATTGCAGATAAATTATGATTGAAGAAAATGAACCATGGTTTAGAGACATCATATTCAACAAAATAAACTTAAGTCTTGAAAAATAGAGTGACTATCCAACAGAAACGAGCACGAGTGTGTAATTTTTCAGTGACCTTGGTCATCAGCTTGGTCTTATAAGATACATATGCAAAGTATTTTCTGCAAATAATTAATGTTAAACTAAGTAAAGAAATTAGTTGGGAGCCTCCAAATTGAATATGCATTAAGGAATACTATAAAAATTATTAGATATTGCTAATGATTTAACTTTAAACCCCGCCCCCCCTTTTTTTAAACTATTCCTCTTGTAAGCTCTGGATTAGTTTTGTTAAAGATTTTTTTTTCCAGTTTTGCCAAATGAGTTATATAAAAAGGGAGAATAAAATACTCCTGGAGAGAAACTACTTGTCTGTGAGAAGAGATTCACAGTACTTCGTCTTACAAAGCAGACTGCAAAAATAAGCTGCCTCTTAAGGGTGACGGAAGTCTGCAGCTGTCACTCATAACTTCCAAACAGAAATTCCTATAGTTATCAGATATGCCTGCTCTTTATTCTCACTGATCTTATAATTATATCAGTGTTGGAAATTTTAACTTATAAAAAGTTGATATTAATAAATTATTATCTGTTTTATGTATTGTATTTCCAAAGAGTATTCATGATAATTAAAAATACAGGCCTTGGAATGGTACAGACTGACCTTAATTCAATAGAATAAATAAATAAATAAACCCTTGCCTTGCCCTTGGTTAGCTTTGTGACTTTGGGCAAGTCACTTACCCAACTCTCTTACCTCAGTATCCTCATCTATAAGTTAGGGATAACAATAATACTTAATTCCTAGGATTGTTAAAAGTATTAAATAAGTTTATGTTCATGAAGTACATACAGCAGAGTCTGGCATAACTTACTACATAAATTAAATAAATGCTATATACGGGTCTGGTAAATACAATAAATTTTATTTGAAATAGGGACTTTTCTGCTGAAAGATTCTAAAACTCGTGTCTTACCATGTGAGAGTTTAATTAGGCAATATTTACTTAAAATCAGATTAGATTATTTGTTATTGATACAGTTTATGTTAACTAGTCAGCTTTGGTTGATACTCTTAATCAAACTGACATAGATAAAAACAGTCAGGATTTTGTTCCTCCACAGTTTTTTTTAATATTTTGGTGAACATTTCAAAGTTAAAAAAATATTTTTATATATACTTTTTTTTTTGACAGTACAACCATATTGATTTGAGATAGTATGATACAAGCTCTTTGTGAATAGAATTTTTGCTGGTTTTGTTCCTCCTGTATTTCAGTGTCCAAAATAGTGCTTGGTATATATTAGATGTACAATAAATATTTGTTTAATGGAAATTACTTACTTCTAATAAATGTTTTATTTCATATATTTGAAAATATTTTAAAGACATTAAATATTATTCTTACAATATCACATATAATTTTAGTGAGTAACATTCCATCTTATTAATGTATATTTTTCCATCCACTCCCTTATTATTGGATATTTATGTTAGTTCTGTTGTCTTGTTATTATAAACAAATACTGTAACAAATACTTGTAGCAAAATATTTTTATTCACCACTGATTAGTTTCTTAAGGTCGTGTGTAGAGATGGCCAGGGAATTATATGGAATTCTGAGGCTTACTCAGTTAATATTTATTTAGTAAATATTTACCAAATATCTAATCTGTGCTGTGTTCTCGACACCTACTTGTGGATACCATGGTGAATAAAGCAGGTTTAGTCCTGAGGCATGGATCTTACAGTTTAGTGCAGAGGTTGGTAAACTATGGACCATGGGTCAAATGCAACCTAGTGTCTTTTTTAAAGTGAAGTTTTATTGGAGTACAGCCACACTTACTAATTTATGTGTTGTCTCTGCTGTCACACTGTAATGACAGGGTTGGGTAGCTGTGACAGAGGCTGTACAGCCTGCAAATTCAACAATATTGACTCTCTGGCCAATTACGAAGAGAGTTCACCGACCCCTGATCTGGTAGATTGTAATTTTGTCAAATTACCCTCCAGAAAGTTTATATTCTCAACTGTAATCCAGAAGTCCGTGCATTAACAATCCAAACATGTCTTGGTTATTACTGGATTTATTTATTTCTTCTTAAGAAACTCCTTGCAAACAATTCATTTTGAGCTCATCAGGCGTGGACAATCACCAAACCTGAAATGAGGGGGACCAGAAATACTGATATTTACTTTAAATGAGAGCTGAGAAATATTTGCTGAACCTGTATGATTGGCTGAGCCCTCAGCAGTTTTATTGAACTTTGCTTCTGTCCTCATAAGGAGTGAGAAAGCTTCAACAACTTAAGTGGCCCATATCTTCAGCTGGCTGGAAGTAAGATTTTTAAAAATACTGGAATTGTTGAAAGCAATAGTATATCATTTTACATATGAAGTCCATTTTGTTTATTCTGAAACTAACCAAAATTATCTTAATGACTTATGTAAATGGAAATATCAGTTGTTTGACTTTTTTCCCTTTGCACTGGCCTCATATAGGCACACTAATGATTATTTGTCAGAGTCACACTGTTTGCTTACAAGGTATGAAGGCTTTTTAGACACTATAATGACGGCTCTTGATTCGCTTGATAATATTTAGAATCAGCCATAAAAGCCGATCTCTGAACGAACAGACTGCTTTTATTGGCTTTTAGTGCTATTACTGCTGTCATAAGTGGAAAATTGGCCTAATGCAAGCAATGCTGCTGTGTCATACTGCAAAACTGCTGCCTGGTTTTATGGTTTATTTCTTCTAACGAAAGTGTGGCCAGTTATGGGGATGGTTCCATCACCTCCTGAGCTGCAGAGCCTAATGCCACGACAGTGTATGGTTTACCTGAAGAGCGTAGAGGGATGTACTTAAAGATGGGTGGGAGTTTACTCAGTGTTCTAGACGTGAGCTCATTTGTTACATAAATACTTGTTGAGTTCTACTATGTGCTAGGTGTACGGGATGAAAGGGTAAGTCAGATCCGATTAAGACGGAACTCAGTTTTGATCAGAGGTTGATAGTTAAGAACTTGTTGGCTAGATTTCATTGGCCTCCTTAATGTTTTAAGTTAAATTTTTATTGAGATATAACCTTATGTAGAATAAAGTACACAAATCTTGAGTGTACAGATGGTTTTAAGTTTTTGTGTACACCCATGTAACCACTGCCCACCAAGATAAAGAACATTTTCAGCACCCTAGACAGCTCTGCTGTGATCCACTCCCAGTTGGCACCTTTTCCCCAGAGAGTAACTGTTCTGACTTCTACAATCATAGGTTACTTTTGCCTCTTCTTCATAAAATGGGGTTATTTGATGTATAATCTTTTATACCTAACTTAACAGCTCACCATCATGTTTGATAAGATTCATTTATGTTTTTATGTGTATCAACAGTTCGTTCATTTTTATTGCTGTGTAGTATTCCATTGCAGGCATATACCACAATTATTTACCCATTTTATTGTTGGGGGACCTGAAGGCTATTCCCAGTAGTTGGCTATTTTGAATAAAGCTACTTTGAACACTCTTGTACATGTTTTGGTGGACATAAACACTTAGTTCTGTTGGGTATAAACCTAGGAAGAGAATTGCTGCATTGTAAAATAGGCATATATTTTTAGCTTTAGGTAAATACAGTTTAGCAGTTTTCCTAACTGATTCAAGTATGAACATCCCTAAGCAGCATGTGAATGCTTGTTGCCCTGTGTTGTTGCCTACTTGATACTGTCAGTTGCAGTATTGTTATAATAAATGTAAATGCCTTTAAATGCTACATGTAAAGAAAATTCAAGAAAAAAATATTTTGCTTGGGAATATGTTTTCTTATGACATGCCACGGGGAGGTGGTGAGAAGGCCAGTTTTAGGATCATAGGGATTTAGATTGAGGGATCTCTGTCTCTACCTACTTGTAAACAAGTGGGCCAGGTAAAGTAACTTATGTTCCCTATGACTTAGAGTCCTTTTTTGTAAAAAATAGCAAAACATCCTAAATCAAAGGGTTGTCATGAAGACAAATGAAATGATACATGTAAAGTAGTGAGATAGTGTCTGGCATGTAGCTAGGACTCAATGAATAGTTCCTTTTCTCTCTTCTTAGTGGTCTGAGTGGTCAGGCAAAACAGTGCTGATCCAAGAAGGTCCATCTCTCTATATAGCTGCCTGTCAGCTTCTCTTTTTCTACCTCATTCAGCTTTCTCTCCTTCCTAATATCCTCAGTTGCCCAATCCCACCTCCTGAATGTCCTTTTTCATTCTTTCCTCTGCCTCAATCACTCCATGCAGTAATGACAATGAGTACATTCCAATTTTTTATTTACCAAGTGCTATGTGCAATACATTGTGATAAATGCTTTACACATATTGCTTCCTAAGAACCTTGCTCGTGTATTGTCAAAGAATATTGTTCTTTCCATTTTACAGATGGCAAGAAACTGAGAGTTTGAGAGATCAAATTATCCTTGATCACACGTAGAGTAGGTGGTAAAACTAAGATTTGAGGCCAAATCTCTTGGACTCCAGTGCTCATTGGATCAGCTACAAATCTGCACAGCAAATGAGTCAGAAAGTCCTGTTGACTATATTTCCAACACATCCCTGGATATATAGTTTCTTCTTTATCCCCTTTATTGCATGCAAATCTGTACATCTTCTCAGGTTCCCTTGACAGTGTTCTTGCCAAATGTATCACCTCACCGTCACCTTTACTGGCACTCTTGGTGAGCTCCCATTTCAGACAGAATCAGAGTTGAAGGCTCAGATTTGCCTGGGTCTCCTGCACCACATGCTGATTCCTATTTGAATTAAGCAGCTCTTCCATTCTGCATTTACATTAAATGCACACCATGGGGTGAGGAATGGGGTTTCTTGAATAGTTGCCAGGGGGCTGGATGATGCATTTAGGCAGATAAATTCCTCACCCTTTCTCCTCTCATGGGCTGCTCTGCTCTGGATGATTGTTTCTCCTTGTATACCTTCTCCAGAAGTCCCTTGGGCTGCATGCCAGCCCACCGGCTATGTCACAGTGTGGTTCTTTATGAAGTGGTGGCCAACATAGTAAGGCATCAAAATGCATTACCTCACAATGCTTTGTATCCCTTCCTTCCTTGCTTATTGGATTAGTTTCTTAGGGTTACTTAACAAATTAGCACCTTGGTGGCTTAAAACAACAGAAATTTATTCTCTCCTGATTCTTGAGGCCAGAAGTCTGAAATCAGTTTCACTGGAACAGAGTCATATCAGCAGGGCTGTAGTCCCTCTGGAGGCTCTAAGAGAGCATCCATTTAATACCTCTGTCAGCTTCTGGTGGCTGAATGTATCCTTTAACTTGTGGCTGCTTCACTCCCATCTCTGTTTCTGTGGTTGCATCACCTCCTCTTCTAGACATCTCCCTCTGCCTTTCTCTTATAAAGACACTTGTGATTGAGTTTAAGGCCCTCTCAGGTAATCCATGATCCAGTGGTCAATATCCTTAATTTAATCAGATCCGCAAAGATCCTTTGCAGGGATTAGGATCTAGTATCTTTGGGTGACCATTATTAGCCTGCTACACTTACTTTATTTCTTTACCTTCTCTGCCGTAGGTACCTCGCATGTAAGCCATCAGCACTTTACCCTTGCCTCAGGCTCTGTTTTCTCCAGTGGCTGAATGAAGGTATTATCTTGGCCATTAACTTAATGCCAGCCATCACTACTTCTTGCCTATATTCCAGCTGCCAGAAGTCATATACCAAAACTCCTATCTGATCACATCACATAAATATCTTCCATAAATTTTTTCAAGGTAACTCCCCATGGATTTTA
The DNA here is from genome assembly GCF_048564905.1 of Vicugna pacos. NCBI lineage: Eukaryota > Metazoa > Chordata > Mammalia > Artiodactyla > Camelidae > Vicugna > Vicugna pacos. The sequence goes on from NC_133003.1 coordinate 38,046,891, forward strand.
TGTCAACATTCAAACATTTGGCTTATACAAAGGCATTCAAGGACCTCTGTTATTTGACTCACCCCAGTCTAATAGCTAAGATCACGTGCTTCAGAGTTGAACCTCATTTGCCTTATTTCTGCCTTTACCATTTACTGAGTAATCTTGAATAGGCCACTTAGTGTCTCTGATTCTCACTTTCCTTGAAGTCTCTTTAATAGTGATGGGGTCATAAAATGAGATCACATGTATGTCTGACACAGGGTAAAATTTTTTTTTTTAAGTTGCTCCGGTTATGTCAAATTGCAGGTGGGAATCGTATGTCAGATATTTTATGTCTCTCGGTATTTATCCATGATGGTTACTCTCCCTGAGGGATCCTCACCCCTGTTGCTCTCTGCCCTGTTAACTCTTTCTTGTCTTTGGAACTCAGTTCAAGAATCATCTTCTCTGCAAAACTTTCCCTGACTCCAGCTGCTTTCCCAAATTCTTGCACATGTAAGTCACTAGGGCACCTTGTTTGAAATGCAGATTCTTTAGTCCCAGCCACAGAAAACCAGAGCTGGGCTCATGGAGAAAGCACTTTGGGTGATTTCCTTGTATGCGGCCCCTTGACCTACTTTAACACCCTGTGTACCACCCATGGCAAGTCATGGATTGGAATGGACGCCCTTTTGGACAGACACATCATTCAAGAAGATGTGTTCAGCCACATGGAATCTGTTGTGGTCTCCCACAGAGTTCCCAAATGCCCATACGTTCTATCTCTACAACCTACATTTTGTAAGTCAGATCATGTTGCTTATACATGGTAATGATTACTCATTCCTTTTGAGGTAAAATTTAAAGGCTTCTTTGAGCCTCTCTGGCCTTAGCTCTTAGCACTCAGCCTGGCTCATCCTACTCCACTGGTTCAAACATGCCAAGAATTCTCATTACCCAGTGAGTTTGTGCTTGCTATTCGCTGTGATGGAAATTCTTTCCCTCCAGATACTAACGTGGCTCTTCCTCTCTTTTTTTTTCTGGTACCTACTGGGGTGTTACCTAATCAGAGAGACCTTCCTTGACTACCCCTTTTATACCCTGCCTGCTTCCCCTCATTAGCCCTTTTATCACCAGGCATGCTATGTACTTATTTGTCTGCTGATCACTTGCCATTCTCCACTAACGTACGAACATCATGACTATTTTGTTTGTTCCTAGAATAGTGTCTGTAAAATGAGGTGTTCAGTAAATATTTGTAGAATAAATGAATCTGCCAACGTGGCCTCACCAATAGAAGATAGGGAAAGGGGAATAAAAGATGAGTCTTGAAACAATTGGGTGTCCACTATAGACTAAATCTGGTAACAGGACAGAATGCAGCAAGAGACTGCAGAAGCAGTTGAATATATCATGATCATCAAAGCTTTTGAGGCTAGTGACTTAGGAACCTCAGTAGAATTCTCTCCACCAAGGGATTTTTTTAAAAATCAAGCAATAGAATCCATTTATCTTGGCACAGGCAGTAGCACTGGGTGATTGGGAGCATAAGTGGTCCTGTGGCAGGAGATGCCTGTGAATCCCAGCTTTATTAGAGAGGAAGGCACTGGAATAGATTTGCAAAAGCCTTGTAAAATCAGCAGTGTTCTGATTGATTGCTTTCTGGTTGACCTGCCTATTCAGTGCACTGTGCCTGACGCATGGTAAATGCTCAATAACAGTAGTATAAATAGGCCTGGATTTGGGAGAAGCTGGAATGGGACAGTTACTGTTCAGATTGATGGAGATCATTATTTTTCCTGGGGACTGTAGATACATTCAAAGAATAAGGACCTTGAAGACAAGCAGAGCCCAGTTCTAATCCCACCTGTGTCAGTTGCTAGCTGAGCAAGTCTCTGCCTCTCCTAGTGCCAGTCACCTCATCTGTACAGTGGGCTTGACTGTGTCAGCCACCTCCGTGGTGTCTGCACAGATTAACGGGATTGATGCTTTGGTCTGACCCTTTGTAGCTATTATCCTAATCAAATTGAGGGTTGGGTGTCTTAATCTCAAGGGAGATGCAAGTTAGAATCCCTATTTTGTACAGAATAAGAATAAGTAGTATGTGGTACTTATTTCTTAAAAGAAAAAAAGAAAAAGAATCTGAGGCAGATACGGCCAAATCTTAACATCTGTTCAATCTGGGTGGTGAGTGAATAATATATTTTTAAAAGAATGTGTAAAATGTCAAAAATCAAGTAGTTAATATAAGTGCAGTTAATAATCTTACACAATTATTACAAGATTATTAAGTCTACCTCTGATTTCCGATATGTGGCCTTTCCATCTACCCACCTTCAGACAAAAAGGCTTAACATGTCTTTGGGTGGTAGAGATACCAATGGCATTTTAAAATCCTGAATAAAACTTGGGTTTAAAGCCCAATTAGAATGGTTTTCATGAGTCTGACTCTTAAAACTGTTACCTCGTTCTGGTTAAAGTTCCATGAAAGCTAGGGTCATGTTGTGCTTCATTGATATTTTTTATCTCATTAGACAGACTTAATGAACATTAACCAGCAGGAAAAGTGCCAAGGCTGGGATATTTGTTCTTGATAATCCCTATGATTTATTTCTGTAATCCTGCCCTACGATGTTATCCAGTGAGGTTAACCTGATTCCAAATGGTAACTATCAAGATTTATCCTTAATTCTTCATAGATTTCCTGCAAAACTCTTTTAACCTATTTGAAAACAAAAGCAAAAACAAACAAAAGGATTATTTGAAGAGCGGCAAACATCAAGAGTAAATGGATTGTTGTAGCTGATCTATGTTTTTGGGGTTTCATTGACAATGTTATGTGGATTAAACTTAAATCACTGTGATTCCAAAAAAAAAAATCACTGTGATTCCAAATTACCTATTTGGAACAGAATATTCTTAAAGTAATTTTAATTGTTTCTGGAGGAAACACACCAAGTGCAAGTAAAGTATTTTTCACATATTTTAGTGGTCCCCATCTTGGGCTCTGGACCATCTGAGGTTTGTACTTTGCTTTTCCACCCACCATATATTGACCTTCGGCAAGTTAATTACATTATCTAGGACTCAGTTTTCTCAACTGTTTCTCAGGTTTTTGGAATAATAATAGCGGGCATCCCTTATGAATTTAGAGAGAATTCAGTGAATTAAAACATGTAAGTGATTAGTCCAGTGCTGGGAAAATTATAATGCAATATATTATACTGTTATTATTATTGTTATAACAAATACATCGAGTTACTAATGGCTCCAAGCAGAATTCCTATCTCCCTTCTCTCATCTGACACAGAATCTTGAACACAGCTCTGTGCCTGCACCTGTCACGGTGTCCTGTACTTTTTCTGTTTCTTTGACCTTATCTCCCACTACACTCTGAGATTCTCTTGAAAGGGGGCAATACTATTAGCACAGTATCAGAACATCAGCAGTCAGGAAATGGCAGACCTTTGGCAAACATTCTGTCATTCTCCACTCTGGTACTCAGTACCGCCTTGCTGCCCTTAGACCAGTCAGAAGCCTCTTCAGCACAGCCCACCTAGGGATCACTGATAGTGGATTAGAACCTAGGAGTTGAAGATCAATGTATTTGCTATCCATATAGTAGATGCTCTTAGATATTAAATAATACATAACGTTTCCCTTGTCTACTTATGTATTCATTTTCTATTGTTGAAAAAAAAATTAAAGACAAGTTTTTAGAGCAGTTTTAGGTTTTCGACAAAATCAAGAGAAAGCCACGGAGATTCCCCATCTCTGGTACAGGGACAGGGTACCCTATCCCCTGACATGCATATCTTCCCCCATTACAAACATCTGTCACCAAAAGAGTCCTTTTTTTAACCAAAGATGAACCTAACCTTCTTCCAAGATGTATAGTCTGCAGCCCTTGTGTGTAACTTCCTGACAGAATGTCTGAGTGTAGTAATTTCTGTTCTCCCATCCTTGACCTCTTTTACTTAAATTTCGTACAATGTTTTATTTTTATTTGTTAAGTTTTACCTATCTTATGCAAGACATGATGGTTTCAAAGCTGAAACCAAGTAATGGTCCCTTCCCTCAGGAAGCTAAGCATTACTGTAATATAAAGCTGTTACTTTATGATTAAATTTGTGTGTTTCAGCCTCTTCTATTACACTGATATCTCTGTGGCCCACTTATGATATGGGACAAGTTACTCCATGTCTGTGAATTTAAGCTTCTTTTCATGAAATGATAATACCTATCTCATAGAGTGATTGTAGGAATTAAGTGAGCTAATACACCCTGTGATTTTCCTTCATAATATTAACAATTGTATTTAACAGATTATCTGTAATATGTAATATCTGCCTTACTAGACCAGAGTCTCTGAGTATAGTTACTATGCCTGCCTTGTTTCCCTTAACAGCTACACTTCAACCAGTGTGCCTGGTGCCTAGTAAATGCAGTTACTCTTACTTTACTGTTAATCACTATTAACAATAATGAGGATGAATCTGGGAGCAATTGCAGAGATGAAATTCCAACTATGTTTGTGTGGCTCCTTTAATTTCAGAGATATTAAGAAAAGAAAGTTCATAAACTGATGATGATGATTTCTTTTTTTCCTAGCAATCTTTCATACCTCTTATGTATTTTGTGTATTTTTTATATAGAAATATTTTGGGAAGAATTTTCTTCTCTTGGAGCATTAACACTTTTAAACCACCTAAAAATTTGACAGAAACCAAAATTAATTTCCATGAATGAATGTTGTGTGAGTGTTTAAAACTACTTATTTGATAATGTGTATATTACATATATATCTATATATAGATGTATGTGTTATTTATCTATCTATCCTTTGCAGATAAATATTTCTTTTCCTTTTTATGGTTATACATTGGAATTGTATTTAAAAAATAGTTTTGTTCAAAATTTGCTTTTGAAGGTAGAATTACCCTGGTGGATATAAATTCGATGTAATCAACTTTTCCAAAATACGCATAGAATATTTTTGATTCAAAATTATCTAACAGGGGAAACATATGCACAATTGATTTCTGAAAATTTAAGATTTATCTTTTGGAAGGAATAAAGGCTGTTTGTTGGAAGTAGATGCAGTCAACTTTGATTTCTGTCCTTTGAGAGGAAATGTGTAGCATTTTGTGTGATGGGAGGGGTAGCAGTGCAGTCTTAGCCAACACCCCTGCCCTTAATTTTAGATTTCTGGAAATGTGCTGCTCATTTGCATTTCTTTAGTTCAGGGGTCCTTAACATTTGTTTGTGTCATGGAAGCTTGGTGAAGGCTATAAACCACTTCTCAGAATCATGTTTTAAATTCATAAAATGCATAGGATTATAAGGAAACCAATTACATACATTTATCAAAATATTTAAAATTATTGATACAATAATATATGTGCATTTTATCAAATAAATTCAGCAAGACCCAGAAATGGAATAACTAATGATGGCATGAGAATAAACAACATTTTGAGATATTAGTAGCAGTTATAATGTGTTATGAAAATAGTCATGATTTCTGTTGTTCACGAAATCAGTTGTTGCCAGTGCTCTTATTGTGATGTTTGTTTATGATTGAAAAGAACTCTAAAGTTTAGTTAGAGGTTAGTGAAAACAAAACATGTCTACTCTAGTTGGGTATTACAGTAATATAACATGGTATTAGTTTGGTATTTGTTGCCAAAAAAGATTTTTTTGTTAGGCCTGTTCCTTTTCTCTCCATTTCTCTTTTCAGCGCGACACTCAACTGAACTAGAAGTAACAGAGTTTCTTTTGTGTGTGTGTGACATTCAAATTCATCCAGATAGTTTTAAGAAAGATAAAAAAAAATGATGAAGGAATATCTGAATCTTACTGAGAAGAGAATGAAAAAAAGGTCTCATGAGCCTGCTAACTGGAACAATTAACTGTACCGTTTTCTATTTCATCACTTTACTTGTTTTTGTGTTGCACATTGAGGCCTAAAGAGACTCTTGGAGCCAGAAAACGAGTGGAGTTATCTGGTGAAAGAGGGAGTGTGAAAACATAAAAAGCACAAGCTATCACTCAGCAATGTGCATATAAGATCAAGGATGGTACTTTAGACAACAGTTGAATAAATTTTTAATATTTAGCAATCTTTATTAAAAATACAGCTTGGTTTTACAAAGAGATTGTCATGTTTTAAGTTTTCTCATCTGAGTTGTTTTTTTCCTCAGCTTTAGAAGTGTCACTGGTTCAAAATAGTAGTGTTTTAGCATTTAAACCTTGATTCATAGAAATTTCTATTTATCTTCAGAATAAAAACTATATTCTTTGGAATAAAAAGTGCATTGATTTTTCTCATACTGTTCTTTATGAAATAGTCTCTTTTGCTACTGAACTCTGTCCATGATAGTTCATTAATAGACCTTACAGTACAATGTGTGAAAATGTTTAGATTCTATTCTATTTCGACAATATTTATAAGCACTTACTGTTGGCAAACACTGGTGTAGGCATGTAGGGGAATAGAGAAAGGAATAAGAAACCACACATTCCTGATGGCTTCAGAAGGATCAGGAGAAGGGAGAAAGGGACCTGAAAAGTGACTATGAGAATAAAGGTTAAAGTAATAGTAACGGTAGTTGTTACTGCGTGCTCAGTACTTTTCACTCATTATTTTTCCTTCTGCAGAGTAGCCTTCAGCTGCAAATAACAGAAAATTCTAACTTAAACTTGCCTTTAAAATAAGGTAATTTATTTCCCGCATGTTAGTTTCAGAGGCAAGGTGGCTCAAGGATTGATCAAATCAATGGCTCAGCAACAGCCATAAGAACACAGATTTTTGTTTCCTTTATTTTCCTGCATTGATCTAGGTCAGATATGTGGCTTTATTATTAGTCTGGCTTCCCTTCATGATAATGAGATGTTTCCACTTACAGGCATCACATAAAGACTTAATATCTCATAAAGCATCCAAAAGTGGAAAGAACTTTTCTTGCAGACTTTCTTAGGATCCCCCAAAACCCAAAATCTAAATAAATAAACAGACCAATAAATAAAGCAACCAACTCCCCCTCTCTCAAACAGAATAAAACAAAACAAAAGCCTGTACCAGAACTTTCCAGCAGACTCATGTCTCATCGTCCTGAATTATTTCACAAACGGTTGTCTAATACAGTGAGTATGTATGTGTCATTGCTATTATTTTGCTGAAACATTTGAGGAAGAGCTGTAGACATCACGACCTTTCCACCTAAGTACTTCACAGCTGTCTCCCAAGAATTAGGAATATATATTCTGCATACTGCTTATTCAGTATATATTGATATAAATAAATCAGTGAGAATGAGTTCACTGGCAAGGCAGCGGTACCGCCATGATTGGGTTAAGCCAACAGAATTCGTCTCACTCCTGGGACTGCTGATAGAACCAGCCTCCTTGGAAATGTGTGACTGCATTGAGATAGGTAGGTTTCTGAACAAAATTGAAGTTTCTTAAGAAGAAGGGGAAGACGGATGTTGAGTACACAATGCACATTGTCTGCTGCAACAGCCTTTATTATTTTTGATTTCTAGCTCTGGAAGCTGAAGTTCAGTGTTGTTAGTTGATTTGACTGAGGTCACCATTTAATTAGGAGTAGATCCTGATTTTATATACGGATCATTGTGATTCCTAAGACTCGGCTCTCAGCAGCATCGTTCCAAATGGTATAAACACCACAATGGAAATATTTTCAAGTGCTGTATTTTTGATCCATGATATCTTTTGATTCATGTTGAATATCTCAGGCATAGATGTTGCACTTTCATTGTCAATATAAAGCCTTACTTTATGAAACTAAATGTGGTTTGATAAAACACACGCCCCTATTTATTTTCTCTCCTCTTCCTATACCTGCTCATTATATATATTTTTATCTTCATGAAAACAATACAGTTAATCTATGTATAATAATAGAAACAACATTGATTTGCAAACCTCACAGCCTCTGTGTACCCCACTTAAGATTGTGTCTAACGTGTGAATCAACTTGTTGAAGACATCAAGAGAATTCTAGATCTGTTTTACATTTTATAATTCATTCTAAGCAGCAGCATTTTTACTGATGGGGAAGGGGTGAAAGCCTTGTTTATCAAGACATTTTCTTCACTTTGTAATAAGTCGAAGATAAAATGAATGAGTTGCTTATACCTGTTAATAACCTTGATTTCCTTTTCCCTTAAGCCCCCAAATAAATCTTAGTTTAAAACATGAGGGGCCTTGAAGCTTAGTTTAAACCCCTTTCTGCTTTTCCCTCTCCAGACTTTCAGACTGTTGTCTCCCTGACTCAGAGGCTGGAAGAACTCTGAAAATCCTACTTTCTCCCTATTAACTTCTGTATCCAGAACCTACCAAAAAATATGATGGACTTCATTTTAGTTAACGAAAGTCCAAAAAGTACTCAGCTCCGATTTCTAGAACCTCTTGGTTGACATACTTTTCCAAATAAGGTAGTTAAAAACTAATTTAGTTATTTTACTCACACCAAGTGATGTATGTGCTCCAGTTCCTGGGTTTCCTTCCAGTTGAGCAAAGAACTCGATAATTTACCCAGCAGCTTGGATACTGCGCTTGATGTCTGTCTCCTTCATCCACAGAAAGTTAATGGGAAGTCCTGACAATTCTAATTTTCAGTGGTTTCTCAAAATTTCTCTTCTCATTCATACTGTCATTTTAAAAAAATTTCTGCTTTGGCTACTGCAAGCCCTCCTACCTGCTTTGCCAATCCACTTTTTCTCCTATCTTATTCACGCTGCTGCCAGAGTGGTCTTTTTAAAAGGCAAATCTAATAATGGTCTCTTTGTGTTTAAGGCCACTTAATACTTCCCCATTGCCCTTAGAGTAACTTATTTCACATATCTGCCTCTCTGGTCTAGCTTATTCTCAGGCTTTGATCCAATGCCCACCTGCCACCAGTATATCATGATTTTGCCAGTGTTTGTTGATTGACAAATTAGAGTATGTATTATTCCTTATCAAAATGTTCTTCTAAAATGATGCAAACCTATTTCTCTCTGATCTCTGCTTACTTTAAAAAGCGAACAAACTCAATTTATATTTAAGCACTCTCTTCTTGTTAAATTTAATATTGGGCAATTTTAATAATTGTGCAGATTATTGTGTCTGGCTCTGGGTAATAATTGTAAAATGAGTCCTTACAGAAACAAAGCAAAAGAACCGAAGGGCCTACCTGTTTACATGAATATGCTAGGCCAAGTTCACACAGAGGTTGTAAGAAAATTGCTGCAAGTCACAAAGACTGGATGTCTTGGTGGAAATAGACAGTTTAGGTATTTGAGCCACTAGAGGGCTGTAATTAGACTATACTTCTGTTTAACCCCCAAGTTATTCATTTAGTTTCTCTTATTACTAATGCCAATTTCATACAATCAGTGTAGTTTCAATTGGTTAGACAGAACTAGGGATGCTTTTTATTGTGTATGTCTGCGTGTCTTGTGGAGCAGTAAGTGCATTTGTGTAGTCAGAATTCTTTGAGCTGCATTAAACTTCTTCACGGAGGGTGAAAAAATATCTGACTTAATTTTTCATTTTACATAATGGGGGAAACTAAAATCCCTAAGTATTATTTTGTTGTTGTTGTTTTCCTTTTGTGGGGTAGATGTTAGGAAATGAAGTAATTTTAAAGTATCATTTGATTACCAAAAACTAGCTTTATAATTTTAACTAAAAAATATTGTAACCTAGCAGGCTTCTGATCACCAAAGTATTACTGAATTTAATTTATGGTTGAAAAATACAATGGATGAAGTATCCGCAGTGGCCATCTGAAATGCACTGTGTTCATTTCTGGCTTCAAGCTTTTACAGAACTCTGTCTTATTCTTTGCTAAGTTCTATTTAAAGATTTAAGGGGACAAATTTTTAAAAACACTAAATATAACATGGAAAATCAAGGTCACGTCTGAGGTTGACAATGGGGTGCTGCTTGCTGAATAAGAGAAAGCAGGGCTGTGTGTAATATAATTTTCTTGCTAGAGAGATGGTATGACCAGATAGGATATGTGAAAATTAAAGTTAAGTTTGGCATCCAAATATCCTTAGGTTTGCAGGTTTTTGATCTGTTTATTAGCCATGCAAAAATATATTGCTGTTTCTTAATCTGATCATAGTTGATTCTGCCACCAGAGTTATTTCCCTCCCTCCCTGCCACACTTTGATGTGATATGTTTTATTTTCAAGTGCTTATTTTACAAAGATCAGCAAACAAAATAAGATTTCCACTTCCCTCCTCCATCAGCCATGTTTTTTGTTTAGTTAGCCACTATCAACGGAAAGATATTAAAATGATTAACTCTCTAGTGTCTTAAATGACTGGATATTATGGAAATTGTACTCCAACTTTTATCTCTTAAATATGAATGCAGTAATATTACACTGTTGTAATTCATTTTGAACTGTTTAATCACTGCAGTCTGTAGATAAGTCGGCTTCTGAATCTTTGCCTAATGTCATAACTAAGTCCTCTTTTCCACTTAAATCACCATGTCTGTGTTGAAGACAGGTAGTTAGAGAATCCAACTATATGAATAGGAGGTCTAAAGATGAATTTAATTGCAAGACTTCCCCAAACCTTTTCAGTTTCCTTTCAGTTTAATTGTGATAATGAGTGCAGGTGAGGGGTTACTGGTTATCTACCTTCAAGTGTACTTCAGGGCAGAGTCTGTGGTGGAAAGCACTGGGTCTGAGATTAGAATACCTGGCTTGAGATCTGGTGCTGTGGTCTGTCTACCTATGTGACTTTGGACTGCATCGTTTAAACTTCTCTGACCTTTACTTTCTTCCTGAATATGGCTGTTATGAACTTGACTCTACAAGATACTTCTGGTTAGTCTGTTTAAAAGGAAATCCCAATAGATATTATAGTGTATCCTTTTGAGGTTTAAAAGCAAAAAATTGGAAACCACCTAAATAGCCAAAAGTAAGGAATTGCTTACATACATTTTGTTACTTCAGTAGTGGAATATTGTGTATTAAAATGAGTCATTGAAATGAGTCATTGAAATGATGAAATGATGCTGTCAATCTGTATTTATTAACCTGGAAAGGCACTGACATTAATTTGTAAGTAAAAAAACACATTATTAAATATAGTGCATAACAGACTTCATTAAGTTTTCTAAGTAATGTGTGTATACCCACATTGATACACATATAAAACATATAAGATGTATAGTGGCTACCTCTGGGTGTTAAGATTTGGAGTAATTTTTTGCCACTTGCGTTGTCTAATTATTCTAAAATAAACAGATTACTTACATAAAGACACACACCCACACAAATTCCAATTTCAACCCCAAGGTTTTCCAGATTCTCTGACAATTCCTCTCTCTCAGCCACTAAACACGTAGTCCGTGGCCAAGGCACTGGGGCCATTATCTTGGGTACCAGCCCCTTGGTCCCCATTGTCCTGACAACCAGTAGCCCAATTCAGAAGTCATTCTTTCTCATCTGTGGATGCAACAAGCTCCTAACTAGGCACCCTGTTTCCACCCTTCACCTCTATTTCTACCCTTCCAATCAATCTACATAAAGATCCTCAAATCATAACTGTTCTCTAAAAAACCAAGAAGTGTTTTCTAAAAACACAGAGTTTTCTGTCATCCTTAGCTCCTGTCTCCCTTCCCAGCTCCAGCCCCATCGATAGAGGATAACTTTTTATCCTAGAACGTTCCATTTATGCTCTTCACCCTGGTGTTAAAAGCCCTTCATAACAGAGCCGGCGTTTATTTCCTGCTGTCCCACACATACCCTGTACCCAGCCAAACATAACTACAGTTCTCTGAACACCCTGGACTTTTCTGTTTCTGCTTTAGACCATCATATTCCATCAGTTTGTAATACTAATGCCTATTAAAGCTAGACTCATGATTCATAGCCTAGCTACATTCCCAATGTTTCTGAATTTTAGATGTGTTCTTTTTAACTTCTGAATATCATATCATCTTTGGAATTTATTTATTAATTCATTTATTCATATTATTTTTGAACATCTGCTGTGTTTCAGGGGCTATCTGGATGCTCAAATATAGAAGTAAATAAGACATATAACCCCCACTGCCCTTGAGTCATTAACAATGTAATTAATGTATTTAACATTTCTCCTTTGGGAAATTTGTTGACTTACAGTGAACTTTCCTTAACTACCATCTCCGACATACACACTGATTGTAGGCATCTAGAGTGTTACTTATGTCTTACTCTCTCATAGAAACTACCCTACTGTCTTTCAAATAGAAGGTAGTCAATAGATACATTGTTGGAAGGCCTGAGAGAAGGAAAGAATAAAATATTTTGTTCCATATACATATGTGTTATATATAACTATGTATACAATATATAATTATATATATAATTTTAACCATGTAAAAATTTCCTTGTTCAATGTTTTAAAAAATTAGATTTGATTTCTAATTAGCATTGTTAACCTGTGAAATGATGAGAACAAGTTATTTCTCCTAGTTGCTAGGGGAGTCCAAGATGAGACTGATTTCTTGAAGTAAAACTGAAGCAAAGAGTACATTCTTCTATGACAGAGCAAGTTGTGAACTGAGTTCAGAACTCAGACTTAGTAATTTGCCCTAGAACTCAGAGGCCTGAGAGTGACTTCTTAATTAATGGTCATTGGTCTACAGAATTTAGAGGTTTAACTGCATATTGGACACTCCACTGTATTCATGTCCCATAAAAATATACTATGCCTCCAAGTTGTGTTATTTTTTTTTAAAAAAGCCCTTAATTCAGTATTCCCTCTTTACTCAATAAATCATTCACACTAGAATTTCGCTGGGAAAAGTGAGCTCCTTTACTGTCTATTAAGTGTCTCTATCTCTTCGTGTTAGAGCTTTTTCTCATTTTAAAGTGAGAATATCAGCTTTTTTTTTTAAAGAAAAAAGGCTGGGTAATATATTAAAGACTATTTGCACAATAGGTCATTTCTTTTTAGAGCTATGAAAGAAATCTAAGTTAATATTTTTAAATGAATCCTTTTGTTTTCAAGTGAATCTTGTGTGCACTTGTTTTAGCCCAGATCTATCTGCTAAATCCATTAAAAACAAAGTAAACAAACCACCTCTGTTTTTAATCTTAAGAAAAATCTTCATCTGTATAAGGAATTCGGTGTACCTGTATGGTTTGGTGTGTGTGAGATTTTATCCTGAAAAATTTCATCCGAATTGCTTGTGTGTATTGTACTATATTTCAAATACAGCTGAAAACACCTGCTTTTGTCTGCAAACAGGATGTGTTGTTGGTCTTTCTTTCTGCAACTGAATTATAAGTTCGTTGGGCACAGGAATCGTGGTATACTATTTGTGTAAGTCTGTGCCTTGCAGGAAATCAAAGAATTTGTTGATTTGGTTTACTGAACTTTATATTATCTTATAAGACAAATGCTGCTTTTCTGGTGTGAATGATTTGTCTTAACAATCTGAGTTTTCATATATTGGTCTAAGAAATTAGTTTTAAAACACATGTAAGGAGTGAAATCTTTTCTTTTTTATTGAATGTCATTTTTATTATTTTTTATTCTTCAAAAGAGTTTATATAAACTGTATATATTTTTCTGATTTTTACTTTCAGGATATTTTAGTATTAATGTGTATCTTTTGGTAACTCTAGAAGAGACTTGGTTTCCTATTTATAATGCTGTATATTCAAAATATAATAAAGAAAATAAAATCGACACATGCAACTTTTCCTCTCCTGTTGTCTGTTGTTTCAGACAGAGATTACAAAGCACCTTTCTTACCGTCTTTTCTGCAATAGCTGTTTCTTTTCAAATCCATAGTGATGTGGCATTTCAGCTCAAGAGGAGGAATCGCCTGATGTCTTATTTAATACTATGCCTCTGTGAGTTGTCCTCTCTATTTTTTCTTGAAGTTATACACTGGTAAAACTACTGTCATTGCCCTTGGTTTTCGTCTTTGCTGCACATTTACTTTTCGACAGGCTTAAATAATGGCTAAAATGGTTGAGGTGATTTATGCCTGTAGAGTGATGTCTTCATTTGCTCTAGTCACATTCTTTTTTTACTAATGGTCTGGTGAACACCTAGTGTAGGTGCATTTTATTAGAGAGTATATTCCCTCTAACTGCTGTTCCTAAGCTGAAAGAAATGGGCCATAATCATATAAAAATAAAGTATCTCTTTGTAGAATTTACAAGAAATGCAATGTCCTTATTCCTGAGGCGTAGAACATAAGGGATTTTTTTTTCTCTCGCTATAAGATTGCTCTTTATACTAATACTGATTAAGTGAATCACATCTACAGCTGTTGTGACATCTAGGAAAATGAGCGCATCTACTGAAAATCTCAGTTGAAAGAAGTAAATCTCTTGAAGTTTATAGTTAGCTACAATTTTCTTCTTCCTGTTGAGACAGGAAAGATTGGTTCCTTGTCTCTGCAGTTTGCTTCACTCCTAGTTCATAAAATTGCAATTAATAATGGTGAGCTAAGATCATTCTGGATTTGATGTACTGTCCTATCATCATTGAAAGAGAGTCTTTAAATCTGCTGTTTAACAACTTGTAGGGACTTTGCACTGATTAATTCATCTGGTCATAGTCTCCAGGCTGACATGGCATCTTCTAGGCCTTCCATTCCATTGGGATCAGCATCATCATTTTATAAGAAATGAACTTACAACTTTATAGGCTTCGTTGGAGAGAAATTTCAACCGTCAGCTGTAGGACGTGCCCCTGGAATTTAATTTGTTGACCTATGAGGACACAGAAGATCTCATCTTTTACTGAACTTTCTAAATGTAAAATAAGGTTATCAGAGAATCAAGATGATTCTGCCATTTGAACTCCAGTAGAAGGCCAATACATTTAAAATAAGTACTCCCCTTCCTGAAATGTTCAGTGCTCTATCAGTAGTACGTGTCAGGTTCTTAAGAAAATATTATCCCTTGAGGTGAAAAGCACTGGAAATTGGGTCATGGGTACTGGCTTTTAGATTGAATATTATTTGGAAGCCACACAGCACCTGTTTTCCTTCCATTCCAGTGCTAGAACCTGAGTTCCCCCTGAAGAAGCGTCTCTCCCCCTTTATGTGCACCTCTTGTAGTACTGTCAGTCAAGGTTACCTGCCCTGCCTAGCCAGGATGGGGACTCATAGCCAGAACTGTTGAGCTTTCTTCCTTGAGATTTGCAGCCTTGACTGCAGGAGGATGAGAGGACAGAAAAAGTGTGTGGAGCTAATTTGTTCTAGGAGTGGTGACCTGAATATATCGATAAATCTTGCTGTCTGGATCACTAGAGCCAAATTAATTCCTCCTCATTCTGGACCTGAATTTTCTTTCTAGACTGTGAACTGACTCTAAGCCTCCCAATAAATTCCTCTCTTCATTAACTTTAGCTAGAAAAAGTGATTGTCTGTTACTTTCTGGTCAAAAACTATGTGATGATTCATTTTATATGTCAACTTGGCTGGGCTAAGGGATACCAAGATAGCTGGTAAACATTACTTCTGGGTGCATCCATGAGGCTGTTTCAGGGGAATAGATAAGCACTTGAATTGAGAGTCTGATGAAAGAAAATCTATTTCATCAAAGTGGATGGGCATCATCCCATCTCTTAAGGGGTAAATAGAGCAAAAAGGAAGAGGAAGGACAAATTTGCTCTCTCCACTTGAGCTCGGACATCTGTCTCCTGCCCTTGGACATCAGCACTCCTGGTTCCCAGAACTTCTTGCTTGGACCAAGATTTACACCGTTAGCTCTCAGACCTTGAGGCTTGGCCTGGAACTCTTATAATTATAAGAACTCATCTTATAATTGTTAAATTTTGAAAGTAGTATGTTATCCTTTGATAGTCCTTTGCCTAACTTTATTTCGAGAATAAAATGCAGTGGAATGTGTTTTACTACAGTATAAAATATATCTCTAGTAGGCATTTCCAGGGTAAGGAGTTTATTGGAATAAAGAATGTTAACCAAGGCCTCTGAAAGTTTCCAGGCTTTGTTTGTGGGCAAACTCCCCACACTCATTAAATGTCAGTTTTCTTTTAGGTGAAAATGCTCAAGCCATTCTTGTTTTCATTGCATTCTTGAAACATAACATATTCTTTCCTGCCCTACCCCTTCTACCTGAAATTTTACTTCATTTCCTTTAGTGTCCCATCAATAGATGCTTTCTCAATCTTCAGGTCCAAGGCAAAATCTCTAGCCAACGTTCCCTTTCAACATTACTTAAAGTGGACAACTGATCTCATACATCTTGATTGATAATCTTCATGGGGATGTAGGCATTTCACACTTAACCTGACCCCTCTCCCCAGATCTCCTGATTGTTTCATCTCCAGCCAGTTTTTCTCATATTCTTCACACAGCACAACCATCATGCAGTGTCTCAAGCCAGGAGTCAGCCTTGCCTCGCTTCTTTCTGTCGCCCCACATCTGTGCACCAGCCAGTTCTGTTGGCTCTACCTCTAGACTACGTCCTGAATCCCATTCTGCCTCTGACCTTCACAGTTGTATCCTGTCCCACTTACCATCTTTTGCTTGGTCAACTGCAATGTCTTCTATTTTATTCTGCCTACATGCAATACCATGTGCAATAACTAATGATTGTTCATATTCTCCTGCGCAGAATCTCAAGTGGCTTCTAATTCAAATTAGGGAAAAACATCCAAATTCCTGACTGTGGCCAGCAGGATTCTACATTATTTGCAACTTTTTTTCCCTCCCTTCCTTATTGCCTTTTCTCTTCCTTCCCTTTCTTGTTTCATCCTTCCTTTTCATCCAGCCATTCTGAGCCCTCCTGTCCTTACACAGCCTCTTTTCCCTGTTGAATGCTCTTGCCAGATTTTTGCACAGCTAGCTCTTTCTTGTCAATTAAGTCCTGACTCCAGTATCTCCCTCAGACTTCTGTGACAACTGATTCTAAAGGAGAGTTCTCTATGCCAGTCTGTATCGCATCATCTTGTTTCAAAGCTTGCAGACAGTTACCCTGTGATGTGATCTTGTGCTTGTTTTGCTTATATGACTTGCCAGGACATCGTTTCACATCTCATCTCTCCTTTCAGTTCTGATTAAAAACAAAACAACATTCTGTTTGACTGTTACCTTCTCCTTCCTTGTATTTTGGTTATTAGGTGACACATTTTCCCAAGTTCGTGGAGACTGTAAAAATAAGAGCTAATGATTGTTTCCGTTGTATACTTAGTAAAAGGAAATCAAGATAGGCTATTTGTGGAAATTAACAGTTTAAAATAGGTATTAGTGTGGCTTAATTTTTAAGCTAGACACAAGAACATAGCCCTTTTAAAAATAAGAATTATCCGAGTGAGAGAATTAGGATCGATTAATATTTAGTCATTATAATAAAGCACTTAAATACGAGTTCCTTGAGGGTAAAACTTGTGGCATTTTCATTTTTTGACTTCTTTGTTTAATATGCTGTCTGGGAGTTCAAGAGGAGCCTTACCGAATGCTCACTGAATTGCATAAAATACATATTTCTGAATTGTTTCAATGCTTATGATCCAAAATTATTTTTTGAGCAAATGAAGTAAATGGTCTTCACTTAGAATTAAGGGGATTCAGTGAACTTACGAATGTCAGTAAATGTGAGTAAGGTTTACACTTTCTCTAGCTCCTCTGAAACCTTGATCAGGAATGAGATGGGATTCTTGTGTTGTGGCTTTGCGGTTCCACGTTATACTGAAGAGGGAGTTTGTGGAGCACGGCTTTTTGGGCTTCTAGGATGTTTCCCAGTATCTTGGATTATTAGTCTCTTAATATTCATGAATTCTGACTCAGTAATAACCAGTGTATTCAAAATGCCACTCATCGGTGACCTGACTCCTCTACATCAGTACTAAATAAGTTTAGGGGAGATTCCTTTAAAACGTATCTACATTAAGATTTGAAATCACCGAAGACTGTAGTCAACATGTGACCACTTATAGAAAAGGAGCTATAGTTAGTTCAGAATAACTGGAGTATTTTCATCTCTTATGCTCTTTGCTTCCTGGAATTTTTGGAAGCTGAGAGAAAAGCTTATTCATTGCCCTCCTCCCCTCCATCCTTTTTTAAAGTCTAATCTTTTCTGTAATATGAATTTTCTCAGTGGGGAAATGTAGCAGTTATGGGACAGAGTCAACACCAGTTTAGATTATAAAACTGTGCTTTGTACATTGAGGGCACACCTGTACCTTGGAATAATTTTATTCTTCCCTCTACTTATTACAACCATAAAGAGACTGCTTCACTAAAACAATTACAGGTAACTAGTCTTTTGAAGGACAAACAGTTGTATTTCAGTGCTCTTTATTTCTCATTTTTTAGGTCAAACAACTGTTTTGACTTTGAGTATATATATGTAAATATTTATGGCAAACCAGTCTTCAGGAAATTGTAATAGATTTTGTTAAGAGATACAAGCTTTTAGAACTGGGGAAGTTACAAACTGGTAGCCTATGGACTGAAACAGACTCACAGAACCTGGTTTTATTTACCCTGCATGGTGCTTTCTTACCCTAATTGTTGTTGTTTTTACTTAACCTTTAGAAATCAGGAGATGTCACATAGAAATCCAACTTTTCCTGGAAAATCAGGAGATGCTGGAAGAAACTGTGTAGTTCAAACACTGGTGATGCTGTGATTTTAAACTGCAAATGGCAACAATTTAAAGGCTTCCATCCCTTCATCCTGATGCTTCTCTTCCGTATCAAATGGTGTAAGGTGCAAGCACTGAAATGCTTACCCAGAATGCTCCGTGGCTTAATGGCGTATTACATGCCATCTGATTCCACCTGTAATCCACCCCCCCCCAATTTCTTTGTTATATCAATTTTTGTTTCATAAAGTTTTTCACTGTTAGGCTTATTTTCTTCCTCTCCTTGTTGGGACGTTTCTCCTGGTCGTTTTGACCTCCCTTTAGGGCTACTGAATGCCTTGTTGTCTTAGTCATCACTGTCTCTCTTGCCTAAAACTTTCCTCTGCCTGCCTCATCTCACTTTGTACTCCAGTTACAGATTTATATGCCCCAGTCACACTGCACTATATTAGTCCCTGACCCTTAGATCCCACTTCCAACTACTTAACTTATAGTTGGCACTCAGTTTGTCCCCCTTGTTTCCAAGATGCCCACTGCCCTAGCACCAGAGCAGGCACCTTCCAGCCCCTGATGCCTTTGCTCCCAGCGTTAACTCTTCCTCTCCACCTATGTAAACAGATCATGACCACCTTCCAGACCGCCGTGGTCCACAGTTACACAAGACAGCTATCTTGCCTGGTGCATATTTCAAAGTCGTATTTTGTTTCGCTGACTGTCTTAAAACAGGGTTTCTCTAAGTATGGTGCCTGAACATCTGCCTCTGTGTTACTTGGTCTTAAGCATTTATTTCTGGGTTCCACCTGTATTCTTCTGAATTCCTTAAGTTGGGACCCAGCAATCTGACCAGTCTACAATTTGAGAAGTCAAGAATTTAAAGGTAAGGTGACCAGTAATGGTATAAGATTGCCTGATAGTTTGATAAAAGGTAAAATAGGATTCAGTTAATTTTACACTGAGTGCATTTTCAGGTTTATTAGTGTGTATCTTAAATAGTATTTACCCTAATTGTTAATAAAAGCTCTAGATGTTGCTTTAACCAGCTCTTTGGTATAATTGCTAAATCAGGCCCATGGTCCAAAAGACAGAAAGTAGAAGGCAAATAAGAGCCTCTTCACCTTCCAGGAAAAACCACGACAGTTAGATAAAATGTCATGCTCATGCCTTGCCTCCAGTAACACCACTGTTAATAAATGTTGAATCCAGTTGGATAAATTAAATGAATGTTTAAAGGTGAGAAGTTAGAAAGAATATCAGCACTCAAGTTAGCAGTGATGGTGGTAACTTTTATTGGTCCCCTGCTCATTCTGAGGTCAGGTTCTATGCTCAGTGGTTTATTCAGGTGATCACAGTGAGTACTTGCTCCAACCCTAATCAGGCATTGTCTTGATTCCCTGCATTTTAACAGTGGGCAGTATTCAGCTAGGGTTGTAGAGGGAGGCAAGAGACATTGTGATGGCAGAAGCAGTTACTTTGGCCATTCATGAAAAAAACCTTTGAATAATTTTAAAGTCTCTACAGTTGGCTCTTCCTATCCATGGGTTTCCACATCTATGGATAGATTTGAACATCCTTGGATTTTGGTATCTGCAGGGGGTCCTGGAACCAATCCTCCCATGGATACCACAGGACAACTGTATTTCTTTTTCTTTTTGGGGGGAGGGAGGGGGTTTGATAAATTTCAAATGCTGATTGATAATGGCTGGAGAAGTCCCTGTGACAAAGTGGTTTAAGGCAAAGAACAGAGTTTGGAACTGGAAGGCTTGGGTTCAAGATTTAGTTTGCCACTTAACGCCTCTGCAAGTTCGAGCACGATCCAGTTTCTCTGACCCTCAGTCCTTTAATCTGTAAAATTGGACAATACTACTGCATACCAAATGGTTGTAGGGACCAAGAGAAAGCATTTATATGAAATGCTGTGAAAGAAACAATGGTGGGAAAGACTGAGGTGTGAAACGAGGACCTCCTTGTTTGCTGCCCGTGCTGAACTTTGGCTGAATGCTCAAAAATAAAACTGCTGAATATCTGCTGAGTTGCCAAAAGGAAAGAAGTATGCTGAGAACTGGACCTTTCTGGACAAAGTAAACCCAACCTTTCCCTGGTAGGGGATGAGATGTTCTCGATAACCCAGTTGTTATATATGGAACAGTCCAAATCTTTGGTGAACAACTTGTCTAAGCCTGCGTGAACTTCCTGCTTTTTCCCATAAAATCCTCTACCCATTTTCCTGTGGTGGAACACTATTCTGGATTCCTTTGAAATCCGTGATCCCAGAATTGCAAATCTAGACCCCAAATCAACTGTGGTTTTTCCTCTTTATACTTTGTGGTCCTTTCTGTTGACAGTGCTGTAAAAATACAGAGTGCTGTGACTAGTGCAGGTTGTTCAGAGTGTGGACCATGGTCTCAGAAAACATTATATGATTTTGAGTCACATCTTAAAGAGGAAAAAAGACACACAGATGATGAAATCTCTTCCCCATAGTTTCACATAGCAGGAATTATAATCCCCAGCTAGGGAATCTGAAGCTCAGAGAGGTTAAGCAACATGACACAGTCACACAGCTAGTCAATAACTGAGCCGAATTTTCAAAACTTCACGTGCCTGACTTCAAATCCTCTGCTCTTTCCACTGCACCAGCCTGCCTTCTTTAAGAAAAATGAGCCAACACATCTATAGTTCCTTAACATTAAAAGAAAAAGACATTTATGTTCAAAAACTAACTCATCCTGATAATTCCCAATTAAGATGTTGTCATCTAGCATCTGGCTCGATTTCCTTTTATGAAATACAGTAAACATAATTTGAGTAGCTTAAATGAAGTGTCCAAATGGGATAAAACAGGTCACCTGGGAAATTAGATTTTATAGATTACAAGAATTCAATGCCTAAATTGTACTTAATGGACACAATTTTTTTTAAAAAGAAAAGTCTTCAGGAAACAATTGACTGGTCTCTTAGTTTCATCATTTCTCTCTGAGACATGTAGAGCATGGGGCCATTAAAGCAAAAATAAATCAGAAAAACTTCAGTATAAGTCGTAGTGAAAAATGCCTTTGTCTTCACGGATTTGGTCTTCAGAAGAAAAACAGGGGGATCTTTGGACCAAGTTTAGTTTTTTCACTTCTCCATTTTTTTTATGATTCTTTGTAAGAGATGGTTTCATAAAAATAAAGAAAGAAAGAAATAATTTGTCAGCCCTGTGGCTTTCTGAAGGAAATGATTCTGAGAATACTACATGTCTGTACTAACTTTTATCCTGAAATAGTCTTCAGCTATTAAATTTGAGCTCCAGCTATTAAATTTGATTATGGGGGCCATGCGGCAGAAGGATGATCTTTTTTTTTTTTTAAAGTGAACATTTAAAAATGAGGGTTGGGTAAGGCAGGATTAAGAATAAGAGTGGATGGGAGAGTACGTGTGAAGGTGGGAGTACTGATTAAACACTTTACGGAAACTTTTTGAGCACAGATCATGTCCAAGCAAGTAACCGAAATATCTTTCCTGTGAAACACGGTATAAGGTGGTAGTTAAATTTATGTGCTGTGGACTCACACAGGCTGGGATCAGATGCCAGCTCTGTCACTTCTTAATTTTGTAATTTTGGGCAATTTACTTAAACTCTTTGAGACTCTGTTTCCTCACCTGAAAATGAGGAATAATTAGTGCTTCAGAGGGTTCCTGTGATGATTCAGCATAAGCACCAGTGCACATTGTCAACGTGTTTGATGTCATTATCATTACTATTTTGATGCGGTAAAACTTATTTATTAAAGTCTCCTATGGCCTTATCAAACAATTTTGAAGAATGGCAACTACTTAAGAGCCATCTCTTTACAATCAAATAGATTCATGAAATGTTGTAAAAGACACAACTTATCTATCAAGTCAGTTTCCCCAGAGACATTAAAGGTATTCATAAAAAGAAAAGACTATGAAACCAAACCTTCTAGTAAATCATCATTAGTTTATAAATATTTTCCAAAGTGCACAAATTTGTATTCCTCATAGGAGGACATATTGATTTGTGTGTGTATTTCAAGCAACCATGTTACGCACACCGTGCTTGCAGCTGACCGTCTTCTCCTCTGGGAAGGTGGCTTCTCTAATTGCAGTGAATGGCAATTCTATTTGTAGACATGACTTCCTACAGCATGCACTCCTTTCTGTGATTATTATTTAAAAATAATACTTGTCATCAAATTACTTCATCCTCCTGGCTACAAAGGAGAAAGTTCTACAGCACAACAAGAACCTCATGGATAACATGTATCTGAGTTGAAAATGTGTATTCTCTTACCAATAAAATCATCTGCATGTACTGTGGTCTCAGAAATACAAAAAGCATTTCAATACTGACGACCCTCAAACTAGCACTTAGGCCAAAAAAAAAAAAAAAAAAAACAAGAAAAGAAAAATCAAAAGTACTAACATCACTTGAGCTGCCTGGGTATTTTCCCTTCTTCTGCCACATTGTTTCTTGCTTATAAATAAAAGCACAATTTTGACATTGATAGAAAATCAACAGCAAGAGGACTTACCTTCCTTCAACCAAGAAGTGTTATTTTTATCATTTTCAAAATGCTCAGCTGTTCTGACTTTTATCTTTTCCTGCTGAGTTTCTGACATCTAAGTGGAAACAGAATTGATGATATAAAAAATTCATTAAGAACCCAAATTTATAACATGGAACCTTATATTTAGAGACAACTGCCATATTATAGGAACATTTTATCTCTAGTTTTTCAGCTCCCTCTCTAATGGTAAGTCTTACATTTTATCCAATTGTAGTATTTTAAAACATTGACATTGAAAATGAAACTTCAGATGATATTTCACTTTTCAGCAGTCAGGATTGCTATAAACTCTTATTTCTGAATACAAAAGAATAACAGATTAACAACTAGCCAGAGATTTGTTTAAAAAGAAAGAAAGAAACAAAAACAAACATCTTGATGTTTTTCTTAGCAGTCTACAGAAAAGCATGCTGCAAAGGGATGTACAAAGATATAAATACTAATAAATACAGAAGGACCTTTTCTGCCATGTGCTGGGTAGATTGAGAATCTCCCGACCTCAGCCAGGCCACGTTGTTTTTTTTCAAGGTGTTGAGACCTTTTATGCATCCTCGGTGCACAGCATGCGACTTCCATGACTTCTCACAGTGAGCGAGGATGCTCCACTAGTATCAGCACCTCGATGTACTTACCTGTGTGTTCCCAAGGGAGGAGGCCCAGGGCGCGGGACGGGGGAGCAGTGTGGCAGTGCTCCGGGCAGCCTCCCTTGTTGTCTCTTGATGTCCAGCATTCCTCTGCCCTGCCAGAAGTGAGCGAAGAAGCAAATACGCTCCCTCCCTGGGTGGTGCTAGATTTGTACTGCTGCCAGAAGCATCCAACTTGCGGCTGAGAGGTTTTTTTTTTTTTTTTTTTTTAAGGTAATATAAAGCCTGTGGTTCAAAACAATAAAAACCTTCTCCAGGCTAGCACTTATTTAACATGACACTCTGCAAAATAAGGTAAAAAGACCAAACTCTTTTCAAATTGACAGAGTTGTCCTGTCTCCTGTTCCACACCCGCCATTCATCACTTATGGTTATTATTAAAGGATGTAGGAAAAAATAGATTGAAAAATGTACGGAGACTCGTTGGGCTCCAAGAAACGGAAGAGAAACCGCAAAAGGTTTATTTTCTAGAAGTTCACCCTGCAGCTGCTATTTTGAAAAGCACGTTTTCCTAATGTTTTATAGGCAACAAAAAAACATTTCAAGTTCTTTTGAGAGTCTGCAGATACTGCAAAAAGAATTTGGAATGGCATTCCAAAGAGGATTTGTCATTAGATTGTTAGGCAAAGATAATACTGTTTTCAACAGAAAGTTAATAACAAAAAGCATTACCCTTAGGTATGCATGATGATAAATAGTCCAACATTCCTAAATGTTGTGATTTTTTTATTGTAAAAAATAATCTTTATTTTTGCCTCCTCCAGTGTCTTTACCTGGACAACTGTCTGTTATCTGATCGTCTGGTATTCATTTTACCTCTCTCCCTAACTCCATTTCTTCTTGTACTTGGCTCCCAGTTTTATGTGAAAATTGGCTGCTTAGTGTAGCTTTTAAAGACAATAGAACTGTTACCAAAAGATAAATTTCATATTCCTTAAACAGCCAAGGAAGACCTTGACTGGTCAGACTCTGTAACATCATTTTCAAATTGTGGCTTTAAGTTTTAAGATTTCTCCGAGGTACCTAACCTTTTACTCTAACCTAATTATAATGCTGCCCTTTCTTGAACTTGCTTCTGTTGTTAACATCCCAGAATGTTTCCTCAGAATCCCATCTCTGCCCGCACCTTGAAGCCTTCTTGGTCTCTCTCATCTAGAGATGAACAATCCCTTCTCTGATCCCACTTGGGACTCCTAGAATTATCAATCACCCCTTTGTGGTCTTATGTAAACCTGTCTTATCTTCCTAGCAAGACTATAATCCTCCAGAGGACTCATCCTCCATCTCTGCATTTTATGCATCCTGCTTCAGTGTGTTACATGATCACCTGCAGATAATCATGACTGGATAAACAAAACCAACATATCAAATACCAATGATTAAAGAAACCAAAAAAAAAAAATGGTGTTTTCTGTTGTCCCAAATTCATAGGATACACCTGATTACAAAGTTCCTTTAAATTGTCTCTTCCTAGAGTTATAGCATTCTATGTCCCTTCATCATAAATTTGGAGACCTAATCTAATTCCCTTAATAGTTTAAGCAGTGTCCTTCGGAAAAGAAGTTATCTGAATTTTATTTAGTAGGGGGCAGAAAGACATTTGGTAAATAACAATCACAGTGATCTTAAAACAATGAACAGAGACAACATCAGAGCTAAAGAAAATCTAAGGTGCAAATATGTCTAGATGAGAAGAAATCGTTTGAAGTATTCAGGAGAGGGGTGAGCCAGAAACACACTTGAACCTGTTATCCTCCTAGTTTGTTTTCAGTTGTATTTTAATATTGGATTGTATGATTATTAACTATTCCTCAACAGAAATCTTTTTTTTTTAAGATTCAAAATGGTTTTCAGTCTTTCTAAGTTTACAATCATATAATCTCTACTTCCACACAGTTTCTAAGGTGGAGAACCCATTCCTACCTGTGAGTGTGTGGTAGTGAAGCCTTTCTCAGATTCTGTGATTGTTTTTACATGTTTTATTTACCTCCAGCTAAACTAGTTTCCAGTTATTTTCCCAAGAGCAACCCGTAACTCAAACCTTGTCAAAATTCCTTACTTTGGAGGTTATGAATTACTCTTAATTGTGGTTTCTTCTTCATTATTCTTGACTTAACATATTTTCCACTTGTTTTACTTTTGTAGTTACTGTGATACAATTTTTTGAGGCCCAGTGTTGAGAAAATTATAAACTCTAAAAACCTTAAGAAGAATAGTTCTAAGGAGGGAATTTTTATGAAGATAAAAATTCATTTCTAATTTGGGAAACTTACCCAATTTTGGCTGATATATTTTAAACATGTCCTAACAGTCAAACTTTTTCTGTTGTTCTATTTTACCATATTTTTCTACTTAGCCTTTCACTGCTCTTTGATTTCATTTTTGCCCTTTGAATTGGCTTTTTTTTTTTGAAGACTGTGTGACATTATTTGAATTTGCTATATGGAATTTTTTGTTTTGTTTTGAAGAGCACCATTTTTGGAAATTAGACAATTCATTTTAAATTCTTTTCCTGTCTTTTTATTAGCAGTCATTCTTTATGAGAACTGTAGACATTAATAAGCATCATATTCATTTTTTTATCTACTTCATCGGTAAAGATGATAACAATAAGCACCAAGTGCTTTATCCTGAATCAATTGTGTATTGTGTCCTTGCTGGTTGGATGTTGTGTTGACTATTCCATACTGATGTCAACTTCTAAATGATACATTCATCTGCTTAGGTAGGTACTTGGGCCTCAAAGTTCTCCATCTGGGTGATGAAGTCTGGTTTGGACTGGGATTTAGTCTCCTGGACTAGGGTCGGCCTTGGGATGGATGAAATAACCACAGTTGGTGATGGGAAATAAAGAGGAGTTAAATCTGATGGATCCTAGGCAGAGCAGACTTGGAAATGGATGGTCCACAGTGAAGCTCAGAAATGACTGGCCAGCCTCAGAAGATAGACTGGTCTGACTAAGCTCCTAGGAGAATAAAGACATTTTGAAAAGAATCACCTGTCCAGATTATGTTTGTTGTGCTCATTTAAAATAATGAACTAAGTGTTAACAGGTCTTTTAAAATTTGTCTAGCCGGTTTTCTGGTCTGCCCTGGAAAGCCCCCCTAGGGTGGTGGGGGGAGAAACTGAGCTAAACAATTCAGACCCAGGAATGTGATCTCAAGGCTCAGGTTTCCTTGTTAAATTCTGTTTTTGTTTTCTTTTCTAGAAGGAGATAGTTTGAATGTACTCTTGTTTTCTAATTCTGTTCCTTGTGTTTTGACTCATGCAGCAGTTTTTCTGGTTCCTAATCAAAATCTGATCCAGAGGTAGAAGGTAGAGCTGGGCAGACTATTCAGCATAAGGCAATCTTTGCCAAAAGAAAACCCTGCAAGATCATGATGTTTTATGTTCTTGTTTCTGCTATAATAAAATTGAATGTGTGAAGCTGGAGCCTTCTTTAGCAATTATATGCTATTGTATTAGTCTTTAGTGATGGTCTTCAAAATCATTACATTTTCCCTTGCTATTGTTTGTACAATGATAGAATTATATGTCTAATGCACAATATGATATTAATCAATTTGTAGAGAAGTCACCAACTTAGATTATCTGATTTGAGGACTACTGTAGTACTACTTTCTGCAGGATTAGTGGATTGGATCCGAGTGGAAATGGTATAGGAGGTGTCCTCTTTTGAAAGTATGTCTTCTGAATGTCTCCTTTGAATGTTTGTTTACAGAATGGAATCTGTATATTATTTAGTACAGTTAATTAGAATGTTTATAGTAGGCATTCTTATAATCATTATATGCCATCAAATGTTTCACATTTAAAAATTCTCTTTGAAATAACTTAGCCTTTATACAAAAGCTCACATGGAGTAAATAAACATTGGTCCAGAGTATCAAAGGAAAAAGTAAATAAAACAAGAAGAAAATTCCATATTTGTAACACAGCCTTTCCCAGGTTACAGCTAACATCACAAGACATACCAGTTCAAGGATTTATTAGATGTTAGTTCTCATCACAAGTTTAGGTTTAAGAAATAAAACTCAGGGATATAAAATGCATTAAGTTTTATCCTTGTTTCATGCTGGACCATTAAAAAAAGCTGCTTACCTTGAACAAATTATTTTTACACCTTATAGAGTTTCTTTTACTGACATAGACTGTGGCTGGCATTGAGAAAAGATATAAGAATAAACATGTGACACTTACTCATAGCTTATGAAGATTTTTGTTTCCTCAGGATTGCAGTATACATTCTTTAATTTAATGCAGTCTAGTTAGTATAAATATTGTTCCACTTCATGTTAAATGTAGTAACTTTGTAACTATATAATTCCATTTATGCACTCTCTCCTTTGTACTTTTATTGTTATATACTGTACATCTACAAATGTTATAATCTGACAGTGTTCCTCTGTGTGTGTGTGTGTGTGTGTGGCAATAGTCAATTGTCTATTAAAGAAATTAGGAGAAGAAAAGGAAGATAATTTTTTAAGGTTACCTATACAGTTGCCATTTTTGGTTTCTTCAGTTTCTTCTAGTAGACCTGAATTTTCGTTTGATTTCGTTCTTCAGCTTAAATAATTTTCTTTACCATTTCTGGCAGTTTAGGCCTGCTGGTGCCAGACTCTTGAGTTCATTCTCATTTGTGAAGGATATTTACCCTGGATATAGAATTTTTGTTTGCTGGTTTCCTCCATCCACCCTTTGATCTTTCCTTCCTCCCTTCATTTTGATTTTGACATTATTCCTATCACTGTTCCCCTATATCTAACGTGCTTTTTCTCCTCTCTAGTCACTTTATTATTATTTTTTTGATCTTTGGTTTTCAGAAGCTTATCCATGATGTATTTAGGTGTAGTTTTTTAAAAAAATTTTTCTACTTAGGTTTTGCTGAGATTCTAGATTTTGCAAGTTGATGCTTTTCGCCAAGTTCAGGACATTTGGTGCCATTATTTCTTCAGTTATTCTTTCTGTCCCCTTCTCTGTCTTCTCTTCCTGTAGCATTCCAGTTATACATTTGTTACACCACTTCATATTTTCACAAAGGTCTCAAAGGCTCTGCTCATTTCTCCCCCAACTTTCTGTCTCTGTCCTTCAGATTGAATATCTTTGTAGATTTGCTTTTGATTTCACTAGCCCTTTCTTCTGTAGTCCCCAGTCTATTAAGGCAATCCTGTATATTTTTCATTTTAGATATACTTTCAGTTCTAGAATTTACATTACATTTGGTACTGTCTAATAGTTCCTATTTATTTACTGGTAATACTGAACTCTCATTTATTAGCACCAATTTTATTTAATTTCTTGATCATATTTATTATAGCTAGTTTAAAGTCATTATCTGGTAACTCCACCATCTGGATCTTCTATTGACTGCTTACTTTCTTGATTATTCAAATATCTAATCATTTTTTATTGTATACTGAATATTTTGGATGATGCATAGTGGAGAATGTGGACAATGCTGCATCCTCTTAAGGGGTATTGAATTTTGTTCTAGCAAAGCATTAAATTACTGAGTATCCTTTGGATCCTTTCAGGTGTGGTTGTATGTTTTATTAGTGTTGAGTCAATTTCTGTTTTTATTTTAGTCTTAGGATATAGCTCGTGCTAAAATATATGGTTATTATGGCCAAAACGTGTCTTTTTTTAGGTCTCAACTAAATGCCCAAGGTAGTCAGTCAGATATATCCAGTCTGTTTGGACCAGAGTGTCTTCTAACACTGTATTAACCCTGGTACATGCATTCAGTGCTCAGTCCCACAGAAGCTACTTTTTGCAAGATGTTTCAGGTCTCATCCTGTATATGCACAGCCCAACTCCTAGCCAATAATTGTAGGGTGTACTCTGCCACTTACTTGCTTTGTGCAACTCCATCTGCTCCAGAATCCTGCACTGAATGTTCTAGCCACTTTAAAAGCCTAAACTCCAGTCTCTGTCTCTTCAGTTTAGCGAGTCTGCTGCTCTTCTTGGGCTTCATCTACTTGCACTGTGGTAGGGAGAGGGCTGCCACGTCAAGAGCTGGAGTGAATATGTAGCTCTTCTTTTGTGTTTCCCTACTCTCAAGAATTACAGTACTATTCTACCTGTTGTCTGATACTTAAAGGTAACTTCTCCATTTGCTTTGTCTGGTCTCATAACTATATAGGAAGAGAGGCACATCCAGTGCCATTTATTCCATTGAGACCGAACAATGAAAGAGTGTTAAAAAAGTTCGTTTACCCCTAAACTTCTAATCAATCAGACATCAGAGATAGGTTTCACCATCCCCTGATGCAGGACAGATGAGACTAGAACAAAGGGTGGCTCATTTTTGAGATTCAAATTTCATTTTATTCTAAGTTCTTAGAAGAATCAGTAGTTTTGAAAGCAAGTCCTTTTTATGATAAGTACCAAAGAACTGAGATCACATTTAAGCCATAAATCATGTTAGGTAAGAATCCAAAATTGCTTAAAAGTAGCATTTGAGCTAATCATGCCACCAAGTGAAATTCTGACAAGTGAGTGGGAAGGGAATTTGAAGGGGATGTGTGATGATGGTTTAGATGCTGGATGTTCCTTAAATAAGAACTTGTGCATTATTGTTTTAGATAATTCTTGAAAGATTGGGACAGTAGGATCTCTGGATAATCTGGGGATTACTAGGGCAGAATAGATCTTTGCCCAGTTCCTAGAAGTTCCTTAAAGTTTTCAAGACTTAGAGAAAAATCTCTGCATCCAATATGACATCTAAGTATCAATAGCAAATGGAATGACTAGGTGAAAAGATTTGAGTATTTCCATAATACGGTTTATTATGAGAACACCTAAGGTGAATTCCAAACTTCTTTCAGGTTTGAGAGAAGTGCTAAGGGCCAGTAAATGGAAACAAGGCTATTGGTCACAATAAGAGATGCCATTAGTGGATGTTGCACAATAGACAGTCCAAACTAGAGGCAGTGAGGGGCGGGGATGGTTATTTCTGTTGGGAGAAGGAATAGTGGGGAAAGAGATGATCCCCAAAAGGTATCAGAAAGTGCTCTCTCTAAGTGAAGATGAGCAGTGACAGGATTATCATGTCCTAGAATTGCTGTCTAGGGGAAATCAAGGAGGGATTGTATATAGCCTGAAAGCTCCTGGAAGAGATTGAATTACCTTGAATTTGTAAATTTGTTTTCCACCATCAGCAGAAATGTGGGCACAAATGCTAAGTTAATCTCAGTTAAAGAGAAGTAAAAACAATATTTATTTTGTTGGTCAAATTGCATAGCCTTGCTTTATACTTCCATTCCCTCTACTCTCCTGAGATCTATAAAGATGAGTTCACCAATGTAGTCAGCATTTAGCAGTGCTATCTGGGAGTCTATTTAGAATTGCTTCCTTCTTAGATAATGACCACCATCATTCACGGTGGTGGGTTCAGCACCCTGCTGGCTATAACAGGTGGTATCAGAAACAGATGATTCAAGCTGACCAATCCAATATCCTCTTGCCCAAAATTTGTAATCAGGATCCAGTCATTAGGGTTTAGCAACTTAAGTCAGATAGGGTTGTCTGTGTCATCTAGGGTGGCCTGTTTGGTTTGTGAGAAGGTAGAGAATTTGAGCATTTGGGGGAGAGCAAAGTGCACGACTTACTTGTTCCAGTTTCTTCATCTTTACAGTAAGGGTAATAATTATGGTATCTACTTTGGAGTTGTTGGGAAGGGTGGTTAAATGTTAATGAATGTAGAGAGCTTATAAAAGAACCTGAACAAACAGTAAACACTTAGTAAAGTCTTAGAAATTATGTTCATTATGAGTGATTTATTGTTCAACTGTATTAAGATATAGTTCAAATACAAAAGGTGGAATACATTATTTAAAGCATGTGGTTTGATCAGTTTTGACCTATGTAGGCACTCATTTACAATCAGTATAATCAAGATAACATACATCTCCATTACTCCAGAAGATGCCTCATCCTTATTAATCCAACCTTCTCTCCACCCCCATTCTCAGACAAACATTAATCCTCCTTTTTTTTTGTCATTCTCTTTATATTAGTCTGCATTTTCTAGAATGAAATATAAATGGAATCATACAGTATGTATTTTTTTTTTTGCTAAACTTTAAAATTCAGCACAGTGATCTTGAGATTCATCCATATTGTTGTGTCAATAGCACACTTCCTTTTACTGCATTCCATTGTATGAGCAATACCATTATCCATTCACCTGTTGATGGATGTTTGAGTGGTTTCCCATTATAACTATTACAAATAAAGCTGTTGTAAACACTTATGTACAAGTTTGTGATACAAATTTTTTTGGTTTTAGTATTTATCAAATTAAAAATTTTAAGGGGAAAATAAGAAAAACCCCAAGAAAAAAAGTATAATTAGAAAATACTGTTTTAAAAATAGTCTTAATTATCTTGCAAAGTTAATTTTATCTTAGAATATGACAACTTTAAGAGACTAGTTGACATCCAAATGGAGTTTATAGCTATCTTGGCGTTATATTTGACAACTATAAGATCTTTGCTTAATATCTGCTGAAAAACCCTCTAAAGAGGAAAAAGATGGCTTATAAAATTCCAGACAATAAGAACCAGATACTGCTCCTTAACCTCTCTAAATTGTATTGTAGAAATGAAGAGGCATATTGCCTTCTCATAAATGTGCCCCATTATTTTTTCAAAAGATAATTGAACTTCTATTACATTTAGAACACTTAGTATAATTTATTTTAAAACTAAATTACAGCAAACTTGCTTTCTCATTCAAACCCTAGATATTTTGAAATATTTGGACGATAGTGATTACAACAGTATAGAACGTTGCTTACTGAGATTGTATTAGGAATTACTTTAAAATTATTTATTAATAAGAAGGTATTGATTTATTGGATTTTTTACATTGGAGAACCTTTTGCTAAATTCTTAATAATTGTTTTAAGTAATTATGTAAACTAATAGATATTATTGATGGTGGTATGGTGCTGCTTAAAACAAAGTCCTCTATAATCGATATGATATGTCATTAAAATTTACCCTAAAATGTTAAAATCTGGAAATGTCTCTCTGTTTGGAGGAGAGGCATTTCTTGACTACGTGTCATTATTTTACTCCTGTTTGAGTCTCCTCACTTTAAGTTCTTTGTCATCTTCTTGGATACGTCTTTGTTATTTTAGTTCCAAGGTCTCTTTTGCCAAGTAGAATGGACAATCATAGTATTTCTTTCATACAGTACTTGGTCTTCTACCTACATCAATGTGGAATAGATTTTTTTTTAACCCTGGAGAGAAAGAAAATAAAATATGTTATCTTGATCAGTCTTTTCTCTAGACCACCTCTCATGGGTCAGTCTTAAAGGAGGGCATTTAAATAAATTGAACTTCAAATACAATTTCAGTTTAACAGGACTTTCAGATTCAAAGAGAAATTCTAACATTTGATCAGCTATTCACAAATGATGTCTTTGTATCCTTTAAAGAACTATAAAGCAAATAAAAAATTGTAAGCTGTTTTATTTGATGTTATCTGAGATAAAATAATTCTTTGAAGAGCTGTAGAGACTAATTGGAAAAGAATATCAGTATATCTGTAAATTATGAAATTAATAAAGTTAAAACCACATAGGACCTACATAGGTAAGCCACAGTGATCGAAGAATACACAGTTGTTAATGTACAAATTCTAAGGGGGAAAAACTGGGTTTTCTGTAGAAGATATGAAAAAATTTTAGTGGACAGAGTTTTAAAAAATAATAGTTAAATATGGGACTAAGGACAGGGTACAGATGATAAAAGGGCAAATTTCTCCTTCCATACATTAGATTGAAAATGTCATTTTCTTTGTTTTTTTAATGTATGAAAAGTAGCAGGTCTTTTTTCTTGAATTGTAAATCTCCTCTAAGATGCTTAGGATGCAAGAAAAAGAGAAAGAAAAGCTGCCTCTTCTTTCATAAATCTTGGTTGAAGTTAAGACAAATGTAAGATTACCCCAAGATTTTTTGTTATTGTAAAAGGTGGAAAGAAGCAAAATCACTTTGAATTATTCATTTCATACTAACAAGTGACAAAACTGGGATTTCCATGCAGGCTTTACCAGTCTTAAATTAATACCATTCAAAGGGAAATTTTCAACACCACTAGCTCATTTCTTCCAATTGTCTGTTTCTCTGGTGTGACTGCAGGGTGTCACTAGGGTCATCTCTTATGTCACCATGTACTTCCTCTTTGCATTCCTTATCACAGTAGGAACGTCACCGTGATTTCTTTGTTAATGCTTTCAGGCTGACACATGCAGTTGCTCAGGCTGTACACTGCAGAACTTAAGGGTACATGACATGTCAGCTTAGTGAGGCTGAACTGTTTCCCAGAATTCCTTCCCTTGTATAATTCCAGTTAGGGTGGGTCACAAAGGATATTTTGGTGGGAGACTTGAACGGCAAGTGTAGCAGCAGCTCTATTGTTATTTACACTAGGAAGATTTGGATAGCCACTTCTGTAGTTCTGCGTATTGTTCCTTATCTGCTGGGTCACTCTTGGTGTGGGCAGCAGTCAGTTCACAACTTTCCATCTTCCCCTGATCCTCTTCCATCTTCTCCGTCTCCTGGGATGATTGTATGTTTAACTCTGTGATGAAGGGCACTAGCTTCTCCTGCAGGATATCTACTTCCTCAGGTTTGGAAGTAGTAGGAACCAACAGTTTCCACTCCAGACTTAAGGATTCCAGCTTCAGCTCCTGGGTGTCAGTTTACCCTTTTTATCCTCCACTTTAAATGCCTTTGTGTCTTTCTGATGACTGGCTCTGCCAACTTGAAGCTACAGCATTATAAGCAAAAGCAACAGCTTTATAGAGATTAATTGACTTCCTAGATTGTGTGAGGTCAAATCCCTGTGACTGATCTCTTACTATATAGACTTCCTAGTGGTTCTGCTTCTCTGATTGAACTCTGACTGATAAAGTGCACCGTTCATATTGCACCATGTAAACAACAGCACCCACTGATGTCCTGCAGCACACTGCCTAGGGGCCGAATCAGTAGGCTTGAAAGTCTGTATTGCCATAGCTTAAGTGGCACAAAGACTAGAATCATTTGTTTCTTGTTTATTGCTCCAGCAGTAGGTGGGAAAATTGACTTCATAGCCAAATGCATTTGGAAAACCCTGAAATCATTTCTGACCACTGCACTGAGATCCTATCACCTTGACACAGTAAATGCTCTGTAAATCCATGCACTACAGTAATTTGTTCAGTCCTACCTTCTCCAGGCTTGTTTGACCATGGAATCAGCTTTTAAGTAGCACCAGTTAACATAGCCCTTGAACCAGTGGTTATAAAACACACTTTGAGAAACACTGGACTACACTGTGATAAGCTCAGTCATTTAACATTTGATTCTCATCATTTCTAAGTGCTATCTAAGTACAAAGTTGATGTAACTCAAAATCCCATTAAGGCAGTCAAAATTAAATGTATTCAGGAGTGTTACCATAAGAATGCAATGAAGAACAATGCTGGGTGACATGCAGTGTGACTCATTCCAGCCCCTTTTGGGAGATCTTGAACCACAAGAGACAGGCTGGTGGCAGAAAACACATGCTGGCATAGGAAAGGCACGGTACACTTTGACAGTGAAAAGAGGTGATAGAGGGAATAACACTTCTTCTCCTCTCTCCATTCCTCTTTCCTCTTAGTGATGAGCTAGACGATGAATATGTGAATGGCAGAAATGACAAAGAGATAATGAAGAAAAGGCTTCAGATATTGAAAGGTGGAACCGGGTCACCCTTCAGTGAAATGGAGAAAAGTCTTGCTTACAGCAGTCCATACACTTCATTTGTGTCTTAACTCAGCTGTTTACATGTAGATGAGACATTTCAGTGGCACACTAATTGTTGCAGGTCCAACTAACATAAAATTGTAAAATAGACAAGGTTAATTTTTCTGATGCACTTGTTTTCTCTTGGTGAAGTAAGCAGCTGTTCCCAGAAGGAGTCCTTTGGGTTGCCAGAAACACTGAGAAACATCACTGGCATATTAAGGACAAGTGCCTAGGATACTGAACATCCTGTTAGGCCAGGAGGATCCCACACAATAAAGAAATGACCTACCCAAAATGAGTTGCCTCATGGTTGAGTCACACTGCAAGTACTTTGTCTGGCTCTGGCTATTTCCTTTCCTATTCCAGTCACTTCACTATGTATTTATCTCAACTAGGTATGGATTAGCTGATAAAAGTTATTGCAGGAAGATTGAATAAGGCTTAACTTTCAAGTGTTCATTTACATTTCAAAAGAGGAAATAACTCCAAAGAGTCTCTTAATTAATTGACGTTGTGAGGGGGAAATATATATATATAAAAAATATATATATTTAATATATTTTAATATATATAATAATATATTTTAATATATGTTAAAATATTTTATTAGAATAGCAGTGTGATCCTCTTATATGGAGAGAAATTTTAAGATACTTCTTTGGTTTGCAGTTTGCTCATTTCAAATTCTACTGTCTCCCTCTCTGTCCCTCTACTCACAATATACCCTTTCCAAGAAATGAGAGTGGCTAATATGTGCAACATCAACATTTAATCTTTGTAAATACAGGTTTATAAAAACAAAGGGCCAGCACTTGGAGAGAAATAGTAGGTACATCAGATTGTAAACCATGTCTCTGTCAAAGGAAGTCTTGTCTGAACTATAAAACTGTCTATGAAAAATAGGTAATCAGACAAAATGGCAGTTTCCTATTTTTGCTTCTTGCCTACACATGACATAAGCAAAAATATTTAATATTCTTGCTTGGTTAATGGTGTAATAGTCCCTTTCAGCAGTATCATTTCATATCTCTGGACTAAGAGCTCCAAAGATAGAAGAATAGGATGAGCTGATGAGTTATAGCATGAGCTGTATGTCAGTTTGGAAGTTCTCCAGTCTGAAATCTGCAATTATCTCTATCCTAAAGATAAGAACCTGAGGCTCAGAAGACTTAAATATCTAATGTGTTTAATGCTGAGAAAAAGTGAAAGTCAGAAGTGACCTCACGTCAGCTTAGTATCTAAGCTCATGCTTTATTACTATACCCTACAGTATACAGGTCTTTTTAGTTTGTTTTGGAGGCTCTCCTACATGAGTATGCGTGTTCTAGATATCTTTGAATATAACCAGCTATTTAACAGGCTACTCTAAGGGAATATAAATAATCCCTATCATCAGGGAGCTTTCACTATAGATGGAGGAGTGTCACACGTGCAGTGGCTCATGCATGTGGAATGGCAGCCAGCAAAACATGACATGATATTCACTGGTGCCAACTTGAGATGCACATTCAGTAACTCCGTAGGATTATAGCACAAAGGAGCTCACTATGAACTGAGGTCATCGTATTTCTGTAGAGATCAGATAGTGCTTATCACTTCATCTTACTGAGTTGAGGTAGTAAAGGAAGAAGCCAGGCGGGTTTTCACACACTTGAAGTGTTACTAAGCATAGCCACAATTTATTCCTTAAAAATTCATGGTGAGCATTTATCATGTGTAGACCTGAACTAGGCTCTGGAAATATAACGGTGAAGAAGATGGAGAGAGGGACAAAGATTTTGCCTGTCTTGTGACCCTTTTCTACCCTCCGGCCCCAACATTTCTTATGCCTGCAGAATCACCTGGGCATCTTGTTGAAATGCAATTTCTGACTCGGGAGGTCTGGATTCTGTATTAGTAGCAAGCTCCTAGGTAATGGCCAGGCTGCTGCTCCACAGACCATACTTTTGAGTAATGAGACTCTAAAAGACTGGGTGAATGAGTGAATGAAGAAATGAATGGTGAGCATGTAACTTTAGCAAAAATAATTGAAGCTCCACCAAGGACATGTAACCATCTATGCTAGCTCTTAGTTTCTATTTCCACAAAAAGACCAAGCTGTCATTGCTGCCTTGGTATAGCCTGAAGAGACCTAAAATATTGGATAAATCACTTGGGTTTACCTTCCTCTAGAACACTACGGATATTTTTTCCTTCTGCTGAATTTTTTTCCCTCATATATTGACAATCTGGTTGATTGTTACATTTTTTTTGTATATCACCTTTTCTTTTCACGTTTGCTTTCCTAGTACCTTTCTCCATATCCTAGCAAATTTGATTTGCTTTCAGCTCAACCCTGATGTTCTTGGAATCAGGACAATTGCAGAGCACTTCTGAATTATGTGAATTTGTGATCTCATTTCTAACACACACTCTCTCTCCTCCCTCTCTCTTTTTGTCCATCTTTCTTCCTTTCTCCCTCCATCCCTTCTTCCTCTCCTCTCTCCTCTCCTTTCCTCTCCTTTCCTTTCCTTCTGTTGTTTTTTTCTGTCATTGTGTCTTTCTTATCTACACTCATAGTGTAACATTTAATGGGGATTCTTAATATAGCTCCCAAATGACGAGTGTGACTCCTCAGCTATGACACTTATTAGTTTTCTGATTTGGGACAAGTTATTCAACCACTTTGTGTTGCACTTTTCTCATCTTTTAAATGGGGATTAATAACCATATCCATCTCATAGTGTCATTGTAGGATTAAATGATTGCTAAATGTTAAGTGCTTAGAACAATTACTAGAACTTAGTAAATACTGTATAAATGTTCATAGCTATTGTTATTGTTAGGCAAACTTCTCTTCCTCTTGGTAGGACAACAAACTTTCTTTTTATTTGTCAGTACAGACGTCCGTGGCACTTAGGTGTGAAGTTCAGTGCAGTGGTTATCTCTTGTGTTCTGAGGAGATGCTTGGAAGGTCTAAAGAGTTATACTAGAGGTATCATCCTTCCATGCCTTCTTCCTCCATGTCTTAGCAAATTTTGGATATTTTTCCAATTTCATATATATTACCTTTCCTTTATTCTCATTATTTAATTACCCCGTAAGTATATATTTCATGTACCTATAGTTTATGTCATGATGGAAAGACCATTGTGGATGAAAGTTATTTTACTAGTTTTTGGCATCTTTGTACATATTTAATGATGATGATGATTACTACTATACTAGTATTAACATTCAGTAAGTATATTATAAAATATACTGCTTCCAGCCATAATGGAATAAGAAGAACCAAATTTACCCTTCTGTTTTAAACAGCTGAAAAAGATTAGACAAACATATAACCAACAGTAGTCAGACACTGAACAACAGGCAGTGCAGAGCATGATGTGGTCCTTGAAAGAAGGAAAACAAACAAGATGAGCCCTATGATTGCCCCAGCTTGCTGCCTAGGGAGATTTTACAGGTTCATTTCAGGGTGAAAGAGCCCAAACAAAGCCTGGAAGTCTCCCAGAGTTTAGGAGATAGAGTTCAGAGATGAGGAAAACCAAAGCAGATAGAATTCATATGGAAGAATCCTGGGAAGGAGAGAGCTACGCACAGAGTGAATGATTCTTCTCAAGTCTTCAGCTGAATATGGCTCAGTACCTACATGTGAGGAAACTACCAGAATCCAGGAAAGTGCAGGCAGAACAATACTTAGAGCTCACACAGGGCCAGGAAAAGTTTATATTCCCACTAGCTAGAGTAAAAAGACCTAGCACACTGGGCATCGAGTCAGTCTTCAGCCTAACAAGTGTAGATGCAAATCACAAAAGGAAAAACTGGTTTCCAAATAACTTGTGTCCCATAACAAAAATGAAACAGATTATTTCTAGGGATAAAGAAATCTTCAACACTGAACAGACAATGTCTGACATTTAATTTAAAAAATTACTGGGCCCACCAAGATGCAAGAGAAGATACTTGGCAGTAAATAGGAAAAGAAATCAATCATTAGAAGTAGAGCTAGAATTGGATAATGGAGTTAGTAGACAAGAACTTCAAGACAGCTATTAGATCTATACTTTACATGTTGCAAAAGATAGAGGAAAGCATGCACTAAGGAGAGACATGGAAGATCTGAAAAATAACCTATTTGAGCTTCTGGGGATGAAAATTTTTGTACTAAATAGGATTAAAAGCATATTAAATACTGAAGAAGAAAATATTAGTGACTGAGAAGACATAGCAATAGATATTATGCAAAATAAAGCACAAAGGGGAAAAACTAGGGGGAAAAAACATCAGTGAGCTGTGGAACAATATAATCAGTATTATTTATGTATGCTTGGGGCTTAGAAGAAGATGGAGAAGTGGGGAGACAGAAAATATTATATTTGAAGAAATATGGCTGGAAATCCAGTTTTTTGGAAATTGAATTTCCAAATTTGATGAAAAAGATCAACCCACAGGTTGAAGAAGCTTAATGAATCTCAAGAACAAGAAACAGAAAGAAGACTACCCCAAAGCACATCCAGTTACTTAAGTTAATGTTAAGAGAAAATCTTAAAATCATCTAGGAAAAAAGACAAATAGGAAAGACAAATAGGAAAAAAGACAAAAAAAGACAAAAATAGTACAAATAGAAAATCTTAAAATCATCTAGGGATAAAAGACAATGGACATGAGACATCTCATTTAAAATAATGTGAGACGGAAAACAGTGGTGCAAGTTTTTTCAGTATTGAGAGGGAAAAAAAATCAACCTCAAATTCTATACCCAGCAAAAATCTTTTTCAGAAATAAAGGTGAAATAAAGACCTTTTCAGACATAAAAAGCTGAGTAAATTCATCATCAGCAGATCATCATTACAAATATTTAACAGAGCAATATGTTAAGCATTTCACATGCTTTTCTTTATCTCATCCTTTTCCAAACCTTATAGATATGTGCTGTTGGCATCGTTACCTTATGGAGTGGGAAGTTAAGTTTGTGAGATTTCAAAGAAGCACAGCTGTGGTGTAGCCAGACTACCAGACTACAAATCTTGCACTCACATACTTCAAGCCAATATGAAAAGGCTGTAGGTTATATGCGTCCTGCTATATGATACTCTCGAAAAGGCAAAACTGTAGAGACTGTAAAAAGATCAGAAGTTGTGAGGGTATAGAGTTGGGAAAAACAAGGGAGATCACAGAGGATTTTTAGGTCATTGAAAATACTCTATATGATTCTATAATGATAGATACATGTTCTTATACATTCATCCAAATATACACATTATACAACACCAAGAGTGAACTGTAATGTAAACTATAGGTTTGGAGTGATTGTAATGTATCACTGTAGGTTCATCAGTTGTAACCAATGTACTGCTCTGGTGAGGGTTGTAGATGATGGAGAAGGCTACACATGTGTGGGGGCAGTGATTATATAGAAAATACTTACCTTTTACTCAGTTTGGCTGTGAACCTTAAACTGCTCTAAAGAAACAGAGTCTTAATTTAAAAACTTTCTATCTTTATATTTGTTTCACTAGTCTAAGACTTAATTTACAGCCAGGGAATATCATGTTTCAGCATTTTGCAGGTGGTGGGGCTGTCTCAACTGAAATCAGGTGTCCAAAAATATTTTTAATGGTTAAGCTATCAATGTTATTATCATTTTGAAGAGGGATCATACTTACAAATAATGTTTGTTACAAGAAAGATTTAAAGAAATTACAATCTTACAATCTTTGGGCACTAATGATACAAAGCAAAATTTAGGCAACACAGCACAAAATTTTAGACAATCAATTACTTCATATATTCAATCATAGTTATTCATCTTATTAAAATAACAGTAGCAATAAACTTTCTAAATTAGCTAGAATTAAAGAAGAAATGAGAATCATAGAACTTAAGCTTTTTGGCAGAAACTTTCTGAATAAAAATGAAAGGTTAACCTTATATCTTTAAAAAATTATGAGATTTTAAAAGCTATTTTAACATTTACCCTTACTTTTTCATTTTAAAAATTCTAAAAATGCTATCTGTGAACAAATTAATGGATAAGCTGTTGTACTGTTATTTTACTCAATTTTTCTAAACACTGTTGAGTTGGGAGTGCTATAAGAGATTTGTAATTAAATTTATGCCTGGCTGTCTTAGTCAGTTAATAATAACTTGATTCTACCTAGTGAATCTCAGTGAGAATTTGTACAAAATTATTATTAAAGTATTGCATAATAGAAAAAAATCCATGGGCTTATATTACTGAAAATTTAACTTTCACAGAAAAAATTTTCCATTTTAATGGAGAATTTTCAAGTGATTCTGATACGCTAGAGAGACTAGAAAACATTGTCTACAAGAAAAAATGATATTATGAATTTTAGCATGTCTCACAAAACTCATTAGTAGATGCATTATCTGGGATAAAAGGAAAATCCCATGCTTGAGAGAATTTTCAAGTTTTACTTTATTTTAAATTCTGAAGGAACAAATAAGATCATCACATTTCATGGTTTGCTTTCTTGAGGTTTCTCAAAACTTAATTGAAATAAAAAGCTTAATTGAATAATAAATATTTTTAGTAGAGACTTTTTATCTTTGTATTTTGTAAATTATCAAAAAATACCTGGCTGTACTTCATATACCTATGAAGTATTGGTGGAACATGAGATAATTTTATATGTAATAGAAAGTTATTAGGTATTTAGATTTTAAAAATTCGGGAAAAACATAATCAAAGTTTATATAAAAAGACAACTATAATACTTGATTCCAGTGTGAAAAAGGACACTAACTCTCTGTTGAAAAAGAGAGTGAGTAATCTGTAAATAATTATACAAATTTGACAATTAATAATAACTGATCATATGCCTGATTCAGAAAGGGTATACAAACTTTAAGAGAAACTTCAAAAATGATACAAGGAGTAACTAATAATATTAATATTTTTAAATGTATTTTTACATTTAAAAAGTCAAATCATTTAAAAATCTTAATGATGAACTGATCTAAATCTTTCAAAACCCACATACCTTTTTCTGTAATTACTTATAGAACTTTGAGAACTTATCAGTCTTCAGACAAGCTATCTTTATCTTTATAGTTTAACTAAATTTGTCACTATATAACACCATTGAATATAACATTTAGATTTCCTGAGATTTTTTATAGGAGTACCATAAAATAACCAAAGGAAGAAAAAAAAACAGTATTGATTGTTTTTCTGTATTACAGTATTTGCTTAGTTATTAATTCAATCATTCTCATATTTATAATGTTTTCATCCCACTGAAAAAAGAATTGTTTATGTGCTATGCTTGATAATTATGTACTCTGATAGTATGCTATTCAAGTCAGTGCTGCTTGTTTAAAACTGGGAAATTAGGTCAATTGTAAGGGAAGGATGTTTGGGGGTTTTAGTTAAATATAAAAACCATAGTAAGTTATAGTGAGTGGTTAATTTAATGCCATAATTTTCTCACATCTTAAATATTTCAAATACAATAAAAATTATTTAAATTTGTCTAGAAAATTCTACAAAAGATATTTATTATATAAAGTCAGAATGATTGGAGTGATAGAAAATAAATTACAGGCAATTTGTTACATATGATTTTATACACTTATAGGTGAAAAGGAAGCAGAATTCCTTTTAAATGAGGCTGAGTTAAAATTTTCCGTATCTTGATTTAGTTTTACTTCTGTTGATAAAAATATATATACATATCCTCTGGGGATATGAACCTTGGGAAAATTAAGATCCCCAAATTGAAGCTTTTTCTCCTTGTGGACAAAGCACAAATCCTTCAAAGCATGAACCCTGAAGATTGTTTAAATGTGCCCAGTGATTCTCATCCTACTTGTCAGGAATGGCTTCTGTAGCACTATGTTTATTTCCATCAGTCTTCTATATGTATTTTTGTCTCTTCAGTGCATGATTTTCTGCTACCGTGAACCCTCCTACTTGGCCCAATCAAAACTTAGTCCCATGAAGTTAATTGGTGGTGGTGGATGGATGCTCTAATATCGTGGACAGCTAGAGCTTATGTGCAGCTTATCACATCACGGGACTCCAGGGGGAGAAATGTGTGTTTTCTGTTTCCTTCTTATCAGAACAAGACTCGGGGCCACCTGATATCAGACCCTAGATTTTACCTCCCCCACAAATCCAATTTATTCAATCTATTTTAGACTTAAGCATTCCACATAGCCCTTGACACTGCACTGTACTTTATGATAGATAAGGTGGGAAATTCAAGGCGCTGTTGATGAAAATAAAACAACAAAGTCTGCACACAGAAATCTTACCAGAGAAGTGCATTTAACTCTTTTCAGATAGAAAATTCACTTAAACTTTTTCTAAGCAGCTTGTTGATATAAATGATAGAATAAAGCGTACTTGTTTTTGTTTCTA
The DNA here is from genome assembly GCF_048564905.1 of Vicugna pacos. Taxonomy (NCBI): domain Eukaryota; kingdom Metazoa; phylum Chordata; class Mammalia; order Artiodactyla; family Camelidae; genus Vicugna; species Vicugna pacos. The sequence goes on from NC_133003.1 coordinate 38,090,815, forward strand.
AAAAATTGTCAGATCATTTGCATCCCTGTCCTTTGTCTTTACTAGTATTGAAATATTAGCAGAATGAATGAAGTCCCACTTGCTTCTCTTCACAGTCAACTGTCATATTCAGATAATGGCACAATTCAGAATTTATCAAATGCCAGGAGATTATAAAAGTTAATGGAACAAAATGGTATGAGTGTGAGATTTGGGGAAAATCTCATGAGAATTGGTACAGTAACTTCACAATTAAATTACTGTTTCAGTACTGTCTGTGCAGACAAAGGGAAGTGAGGCACTTGTGAATTCAGTATTGATGCATCTTATGAATGATATGGAAATGAAAAGCTCCATTGTTCAGATAAACGAGACTTTCTGGAGGCTTGCTTGCTCTTTCACTGTACAAATACTCAAAGTGAAGGACACCGTCATGGAAGTCAACCAAGTAGACATTTCAGGATGGCTTTCTTTGATTCAAGAAAAGATATATTTGGAAATACAAGTCCTAGGACCCGAAGCTCACTTCAGATTGGTGTTTTGTTTTCTCTTTACTAAAGCCTTCTCATAAACAGGCTGACTCTGGTAAGTTTCTTCATGACGTTGAAATGACTCTCTTTCCCTCTTTGGCACTCCAGCCCAGCAGGCCTTCCCTAGGTTAAGCTCCTTCTGAATGACTCCTAGGCACATTCTGGCTACAAGCAAGACTCAGCTCCTGACTTCACCTTCCTCCTGGGTGTCTAGGTGTCATCTCAGACCTAGTGTTCCCTAAACTGAGCTCATTACCTTCTATGGGAAGAAGTTGTGTGAAATATTTCATTAAAAGGTTACAGTGAGAATTAAGTGAGAGCAGGGTCTCAGCACAGTGTTGGGCACTGTGTAAGTTCCTAGTTGATGCTATTATGAGCGACAGTATTCTTGCCATCGTGGGTCCTTCTGTGTTTTCTATTATATCCATGTTATTAGCTTTCCTTGGCTGCTTAACCTTAAAAAACTTGAAGTCATTTTTTGTCCTTTGTTGTCCCCACTCAGGCTGTCCTACTTGGTCACAAATTCCTCTACTTTATATCTTTTCGAATTTCTTTTCTCTTGTTACTGTGCTTCAGATATTGCCCAACCAATAGGTAATCCCTACTCCTTCCTTGTAGTAAGAGTCTGTTTCCCACTTTGGAGACTGAAATGCCTTATACAGACATACCTTGGAGATATTTCAGATTTGGTTCCAGATGACTACAGTAAAGTAAATATCGTGAGTCACACCAATTTTTTTTTGTTTCCCAGTGCATATAAAAATTATGCTTATAGTATACTATAGCCTGCTAAGTATGCAATAGCATTATGTCCAAAAACAGTGTACATATCTTAATTTTAAAATATCTTATTGCTTAAAAATGCTATTCATCATCTGTAATCAAAACAGTGCGATACCGGCACAAAAACAGACATTGGATCCATGGAGCAGAATAGAGAACAGAAATAAACGAACACACGTGCAGTTAATTAATCTTCGACAAAGGAGGCAAGAATATACAGTGGAGAAAAGACAGTCTCTTCAGCAGGTGGTTTTGGGAAAGCTGGACAAAGTAAATCAATGGAGTTAGAACACTCCCTCACACCCTACACAAAATAAGCTCAAAATTACTTAAAGACTTAAATATAAAACATGATACTATAAAACTCCTAGAAGAGAACATTGACAAAACATCCTCTAACATAAATTGTAGCAGTGTTCTCCTAGGACAGTCTACCCAGGCAATAAAAACAAAAGCAAAATAAGCAAAAATAAACAAATGAGACCTAGTCAAACTTACAAGCTTTGGCGCAGGAAAGGAAACCATAAACAAAATAAAAAGATAACCTACAGACAGAGAGAAAATATTTGCAAACGATGCAACTGACAAGGACTTATTTCCCAAAATATACAAACAGTTCATACAACTCAAAACAAAACAAAACAAAAAACAACCAAACAGCCAGGTTTAAAAAATGGGCAGAAGACCTAAACAAAAATTTCCCCCATTGAAGACATACAGATGGCCCATAAGCACATGAAAATGTGCTCAACGTTGCTAATTATCACAGAAATGTAAATCAAAACTACAATGAGATATCACCTCACACTGGTCAGAATGGCTGTCATAAAAATGTCCACAAGCAATAATTGCTGGAGAGAGTGTGGAGAAAAGGGGATCCTCCTACACTGTGGGTGGAAATGTAGGTGCAACCACTGTGGAAAACAGTATAGAGGTTCCTTACAAAACTAAAAATAGACTTAACCATATAATCCAGCAGTCCCACTCCTGGCCATACATCTGGGGAACTCTAATTTGAAAAGATAATGTGCACTCCAGTGTTCATAGCAGCACTGTTTACAACAGCTAAGACATGGAAGCAACCTAAATGTCCATTAACAGATGAATGGATAAAGAAGATGATAGATAGATAGATAGATAGATAGATAGATAGATAGATAGATAGATAGATAATGGAATGTTACTCAGCCATAAAAAAGAATGAAATGTGAAGTAATGCTATTTTAAGCAACATGGATGAACCTAGAGATGATCATATTAAGTGAAGTGAATCAAACACAAATATGATATCACATATGTGGAATCTAAAAAATGGTACAAATGAATTTATTTACAAAACAGAAACAGACTCGCATAGAAAGGAAACTATGGTTACCAAAGGGGAAAGTGGGAGGATGGAGAAATTGGGAGTTTGGGATTAGCAGATACAAACTACTATCTATGAAATAGATAAACAACAAGGTCCTACTGTATAGCACAGGGAACTATATTCAATATCTTGTAATAACCTTTAATGAAAAAGAATATATGTAAGTATAACTGAATCACTATGCTGTATAACACAAATTAACATAGCCTTGTAAATGAACAGTCCTTTACTAAAAAAATAAACAAATAAAAGAAGTATACGGATACAATATATAAGTAAACACATGTGCATCAGGGGCCCAGGCTCAAGGTTATGTTTCCTGAGTACAGCTTTCAATGAAAATAAATTGGACACGTGTGACCTATAGGATAACATCTTCCTTTTACTACTCAGCTAAATCCTGATCCTACTTTGATGTTGTAAAATGATTATAAATAAGTGCTCCCATTTACCGATTGTGTGCCGAACAATGTGCTAAGCACTATGTGTGATGACATTTATTTTGTTCACTGTCCCTTGTGAACAACCGTATAATCTAAATATTTTCTCCCATATTTAAAGGTGAAGGAACTAAGATTTGAAAAACCTCAGAGCTATCCTGTTAATAAGTTAAAGAACTGGGATCCAGGTTATATTAAACCTTAAATACTACTTTAAAGTATCACTTTTTCCAGTCTCAACTCCTGTGTTCCCCTGGGATTTGCAAAAAAAAAAAAAAAACCAAGCTACAAAAATAAGTATGTAAAACTAAGCATATAATATGTATTAGAGAGCATGCTAGATATTTTAAACATTTTTTAAAAACATTTTCAGTAACCCTGTTAGCCAGCTGGAATCCTTCCTTGTTTATTTCTGATGAAGAAACTGCAGTACCTGCCATCCTACTGTAATCTTTCTTCCTTTTGAAAGTTTTGCACAAACAATATCTACTGTTTCTTTGGAAATTAACTGTGTCCTTCCTTGTGACATATTTTTGGTATGTAATTTTACTCATCAGAGCCAGTGTGATGTAATGGGGAAAAACTGATTTGATTTCAGGCTGACCTAGAATCTAATCTTGGTACCTTACCCATAAAAGGGAAGAAACTGTAGTTCCTTTATATTTAGAATGGGCATCGAAGTCATCCTTCGGATAAGTAAACACCTAATGCAGTGAACACACATGAATGTTCAGTTACTGTAATTTTCTCACCTGGTGGGTGTATCTTGTTTCCAACTAGACTGCAAGTCCTTTGTGGGTGACATGTGGATGTTTTCCTATTTTGTTTCTTTGAGATTATTATGTACATGGTACATGTTGATGCAACACTGTAGCTAGCTTCTGGATTCCTCAGATCTCTAAACATTGTTTTGTTTGAGAATGATTGTGGTAAGCAGGACAAGATATGTATATGTTCAGCTTTTGTCCCTTTTGACTCGTACATGGTCATATTTCTTACAGTTTTTATCAGAATTTTATCTAAGTTTTTTTTTCTTAATTCCATACAAAATATTTCTAAGACAGAGAGAACTCAGTTAAAATTGACTGTTCTGAACTTGAATAACAAAGTAGCTGCTTTGAAATATAGACAGTCTATTTACTTAGTCACTGTGGGACTGTCCAGGGTTATAATCCTTAAACTTGGACCTGCTCCTGTCTGGGTAATTTTTAGTCAATATCCTAGGTTTAGACGATGCTTGTGAAGTACAGAAGTTAAATTCACTTCACCAATGAAAAAACAGCTTCATTATAGCATCAGCAAAGAGTAAAGGGGCTTATTTGGATTTCTTAAAACTAGGGATCATAATCTTCCACCTCCTCAAATAATATATTTGAAGTGCATTGTTAGTCTCAAATTTATCTTCCCCACTATGTTATTATAACTATATCAAAACAGAGAGTTGCACCTTGGAAAACCAAAGAGAATTCCATGGCTAGAGGGTATTAGAGTCTAGGCATTCTTCTCGTATAACAGTTTCAGACTGAAGTTAGGAATTGGCATCACCACGAGACTGAAAGTTCTTCCTAAGAAGAGAGCCTCAAGTTTTAAATTAATACATCTCCAATCAGTGTCTTTAATATTTAAAAGATTCACTGTACACAGTAGCCCTCAGACACTTGAACTTGGAAATCTTTCAATCATATAACTTGATTCAGATATATAACTTGTGTGTGTATACACACACACTTGAAAATTGGGGTCAACTCTAAGAACTGCATAGCAAGTTATATAAAAGAGAAAAAAGTAAGGAGAGCCTGAGTTTTTGAAGGCAAGAACAATTTGACTTTCTTCAAATTTTATCACAGTTTCTTTGGAAACTGAGTGCTTCCCGAGTACACTTTTCTACTGGCAATTTTAAGACAAGAGTAATCAGTGTAGTGATGTGACTCTCTAAGGTTATGCAAGGGTTTACTTCCTTTCCAGATCTTTCCATGTTACATAGAGTTCCCCTTTCCCACTCAAAGACATACCTTTTACTTAGGGAGGTTTGCAGGAGAAACTTGTAGGAATAAGAAAAAGTCAAGCTTCAGGAAACTAACATTTTCTGGTTCTTTTGATTGGTATGGACATCTCCTTACCTATAACAACTATGGTTCTTCGTCAGTCTTGTAACATATAAGGAAACCACAGCAGTATGATGCCTGAGATGGGACTTGATAGAAAAATCCAGTAGTTGAGTTTCCTAGCAACGTTTTATTTTCTTTGATGTCTGTACCCAATGAATCCCTTCTTCATGGCGAACCATCCTCTTTCCTTTGGAATGTTTTGTTGCAGGAGTTGAACATAATGGACAGTTTTGTTGTTCTTGCTGTTCTTTGTGTGCATCTGTGTGTGTGTGTGTGTGTGTGTGTGTGTAAGTGGGGGTTGGGGGGTGAGAAGAGTACTACTTTCATTGAAGAGCAGATTCCTTACCAAAAGATAGTAGTTTAGCTATTGCTAGCTATTCTCAGACCACTACCAGTGAATCAAATATACTTCCTCATGTTACAGAAAATTAGAGTGAGTTAATAATAATATCTACACTTAATAGGGAATTTTATATTTCATGCTCTTAGGTATTTAATTTAAAAATAATTGCTCTGGTATTCCAGGACTTAGAACCATAAAGAGAGTACTAACTCCTCTCAGAGTCAGAGCTTCCTGCCCTAACAGCGGGCCAGCAGGGTTGGAATGCAGTTGCCCTGTTAAGTACTTGTTTTCCGTCTTGTAGATTCTGCACTGTGGCTACATTTCAGCTGCTCATTTTCCCCCAGGAAATAGCAGCAAGCAAAGAATAGGAATAAATAAATGCTCAACATCTTGAATGTCCAGAGTTTGTTATAATTTCTTACAGTGATGATAGACATTTTGCAAGCTTTATTTAGGGAGATTTTATTATTGCTTGGCATGACCATATGCCATAACTAATATTTAAAGGTGCCTCTATTCCTCCTAGAATATGTACTGAAGTAATGATTGTGCATTTCATAAACTGATCTTAAAAATGTGTTTCTCTGAATGAAAATTTGTATAAATAAAAATCAAAGCATTAACGTTTTTCATATTATCTTTTATTTAGTAGTGACTTTGTTTTTTTATATTTTTTCTCCATAAAGTACATTGTGTACTGTTAGTTAATCTCTGCTTTTTTATTGAAGCATAGTCAGTTTACAGTGTTGTTAATTTCTGGTGTACAGTATAATAGTTCAGGCATATATATACATACCTATATTTGTTTTCATATTCTTTTTCATTATAGGTTACTGTAAGATATTGACTATGGTTTTTATTTAAAATTCAGTTTCATTTTATTTCTCTGGTTCCTTTGAAATGTATAAATTTGTAGATATCAAAAATTATAGTTAAAATAGTAAACCCTTTTGATTGTATATATCCCAATATGTAAAGATTATAGTCATGTATTTTTATTACTCAGTCATCAAAATGTACAATATATTTATTATATGATCAGTTTCATAAAGCAGTGTGTTTTCATGGGGCAAAATCTGACTTTAACATTTGGACAGGTCTGTGTTCGAATCCCCATTCTGTAGCTCCCTCACAAAGATTACTTTTTCACCCTGGGCAAGATATATGAAGTCTGATTCTTTACTTTCTCAATCATAACTAGATACAAATATCCTGATATCTACTCCTTTTGTTTTTAATAGTATAAATTCCCTTTATTATATTCAAAAAGGAAAAAGGGAGATGATAGGATATAGATACAGAAGACCCACCCAGATCCTAGCCCCCGGTTTTTGTAGAGTATTCTAGATAGGTGAGTGTGCAGAAAAGAGTCAGTAGCAAGCCTGAGACTGCTATCCGTAGAAAGCTCTGCTTGAAATGTTGGCCTTTGGCTGTTGTGTGGGAACTTGGATTTGGGGAGGGTTCCCAGCACCCTAACTGATAAGAGTGACTGCATGTGCCTAGATTGTTTGTATAAACAATGTGGTTTATGCTGCTTTTCTTCAGCGAATCTGGAATTTTAAGATGTGCTAGGCAAAGACTGTCTCTGTAACTAACGCCTGGGAAAAACTCCAGGCACTGAATCTCTAAAGAACTGCCCCAGAAGAGCATGTTTCACATGTGTTGCCACAACTCGGGGAATAGAACACACATTGTGTGATTTCACAGGAGAGAACTCTGGGAAGCATGCACCTGGTTTCCTCCCCATTTCTCTCCTTTGCCTTTTTCTTTGCTAATTTTGCTTTGTGTCTCCTCCCTGTAAAAATAAAAAACAAAAAACAAAACAACAGAAAAACCCATAGCCTTGAGTCTGACTATATGCTCTTACATAGTCCTGGAAGTCCTTCTAGCAAATTATTAAACCTAGGGTGGTTTGGGGACCACTGACACTGCGATCTAGAGCAGGGTAATACACCTCTGTTAACTGTGTATGATTCTGACATGTCCCATGCAGGGTGGCTGTCAAGTTAAAATGTCTTTGTGTGTATCTGCAAAGTGTCATACATGCATGAGTTATTGTCATTCTGATGATTTTTATTATTATTATTTTATTTGCATTATTGTCCTATAAGTTAGACCTCTTTCAGGTACTTTGGGATATGCTTTCTTGATGCAGTGGGGGTGGGAGGCGGGGCAAGGCATCCGAGACACCCCTCTTTCTCAGCTTGGCCCTGCTGTGATTCCGCCACTAGCCCATAAGAAGCCAAGGTAGAGCTGAAAGGACTTGCATACACTGTGACCTGTTCTTTCCAGCTGGAATCTAGAACTGTGTAGTAACACTGTTCTTGTTATTGTGGTGGTGGTGGTTTTTTCCTGCTGAGCAGACAGCTAATAACCATCAGAAACCTGATTTTTTTTCATGGGGAGCGTAGGACTGTTTCGTCTCAGTGAAGGTAGGTGCCTACCCCAGCCCAGAGGATGAATCCTGGTTAATAAAAACGGACTGTGATAAAATAATCTCGTTCCCCTTGACCACTGATTGGTCTAACAGTAGACAGGTGACGATCTTCTGATTTATGAGATGGAAGAATAAGACTAATGGGGAATATTTCCCTTCCAATATAAAAAGACAAAGCCTCATGGGGCAAAAGCCCTTCCCCTCTTTCCTCTTTCTTGTCAAGAACATGAATGTGATAACTGGAGGCACAGTGGTCATTTTGTGTCCATGAGGACACAGGCTATTAAAGAATGGCAGAGCAGAAAGACAGAAAGACCTTTGCCTTTAATGGTGTCATGGTGCATCACAGTGTTTCCTCATTGAGACACAATGTCTAACAGGGACTCCAATAAGAGCAACTGTAAAAATATTGCTTTATTAATATTGGATGCATATAATATTAAAATATATCAGTAATATATATATGTATATATCAGTCTGTTAATAGATATCCCTGTGAATAAATGAATGTGGCAATTCAAAGCAAACATTTGCATACATGGTTACTGGAGACTGGCTTAAAACTACCCTTGTTCTAAACCCCCAGAATGGGTTTCGTGGTGGATTATTACAAGGAAACAAACACTTTTAGAAAAATAGTCGCAAAGTGCATTCTGAAATATAGCGTTTAATAGAAATGCCTTATTCTGTATGTACCATTTTTAGTTATAAAATACTGTTACCATTGAGTGTTTGGGGATCAGTTTATTTGAGGCCGAAAGAGTGACGACAGCCCTTTTTTTTTTTCTTTACAAAAACTGGGAAGAAGATCACATGGTGTCTATAATAAGAAATTTTAGGTGACTCACTTCAAACTCATCTCTTCAGTAGCTTCAGTAAACACCTGCTGTCATATTTGACACTGCTTGTTAATAAGTGGAAAAATTTTAAAGACTCTGTATCTTAGCATAACTGCTTAGCTGGCTTAGAATTTGTGAATAATTGATGACAATTTTGAGTTGCGATGTATTGATGGTGCACACCAGCATAGTTGGCTCTCCACCATCCTCTTTTCCAGAGTGTTCATCTTAGTGTCTGATTAATTTCCAAGGAACCAAATGCCACTTTTCTTTCACTAAATTGATTGATTAATGGATAACTGTAAGCTACATTTTCCAAAGAAATCCCAAACGTCCTGTGGTCTTTTATAAACTCTGCTATAGAATATAACAGGGAATTTATGAGATGTATGCCCTTTCTTTCCAGAAACATCTTTAGACAGGAGTAAACAACCAGTGACTGAGGTCAGCACTGTGGAAGGTCCCTGCTGATGACCCTGACACTTTTGACATAAAGGTGCTTGTATTTCTTTTTTCCTCTATCTCGTTCATTTTCATATTTTTCTCCCTTTCCCTTTTTCTTTGGCCAGTTTTTGTGTACTGTGGCAATTTGGAGTAAAGAGGTGGCTAATTTCTGTTACATTACATAATTTAAGCCATTCAGCATGTGGCAAATGGGAGTGGTAGGTACTGAAAGTCAGCGATGAGGGTAAATTGCTGAAAGAATTACAACTTCCAAGCAAGAGGGAACTGGAGCTGTTACTGTTTCAAGACAGCTTTGTACTTAAGGCCAATTCCTATTACTTTTTAAAAATAAGCTTTTTATTCTAGGGTAGTGATAGTTTTTTAGAAACATTGAGAAGATAATATAGAGTTCCCAAATTCCACTCTTAATTTCCCTTACTATTAACAGCTTATGTTGTGTGGTACATTTGTCATGGTGAATGACCAATATTAGTACATTATTATTAACCAAACTTCATGCTTTCTTTAGATATCTTAGTTTTTACCTAATGTCCTTTTTATGTTCCAGACTCCCATCCAGGATATCTCATAACATTTACTTGTAATGTCCCCTTAGGCCCCTCTTCGCTGTGACCATTTCTCAAACTTTTTTTTTGGTTTGGATGACCTTGACACATTTATTTTGTAGAATGTCCTCAACTGGGTTTGTCTTACATTTTTCTCATTAATAAGTTTTGGGAAAGAAGACCACAGGGGTGAAGTCTGATTCTCATCATGTCATATCCAGGGTACACACTCCCAATATGGCTTTTCATTGTTGAGGTTAACTTTGATTACCTGGATGTGGTCATGTTTGTCAAGTTTCCACCATAAAATTACTCTTTTCTTCCCCCTTTCCTTGCTGTACCCTTTGGAAGGAAGTCATAATGCCAATCCGGCACTTAAAGGGTGTGGAATTAGGCTTCACCTCCTGGAAGGTAGAGTATCTATGTGTCCTTTACTTTATTGAACACCTACCTTCATCCTCTCCGGAACCTCTGGTAACCACTGATCACTTTACCATCTCTACTATTTTATCTATTTCAGAATGTGATATGATTGGAATCATACAGTATGTAGCCCTTTTCCACTGGCTTCTTTCACATAGCAATAGCAATTTACATTGGTCCACAACTTCGCATGGCTTGACAGCTCATTTTTTTTTATCGCATAATGTTTTTCTGTTATAAGGCTGTAGTACAGTTTGATTATCCATTCACCTTTTGAAGGGTATCTTGGTTTTGGTGATTTTGAATAAAGCTGCCATAAATATCGCAGATTTTTGTTGTGCGAGTTTTCATGTGAATATAAGTTTTCAAATAAATTAGATAAACATCAGAGAGCATAATTATTGCATTGTATGATAAGACTCTGTTTAGCTTTGTTATAGACTGCCAAACTGTCACTGAGAGTAGCTGTATCATTTTCCATCCCCCCAGCAATGAACTAGAATTCCTGTTGCTCTGTCACCTTACCAACAATTGGTATTGTATTTTAAAACGATTTTTAGCTATTCTAATAGAGATGTTGTTTTTATTACTGTTTTCATTTATCAATCCATAATGAAAAATGATATTGTGCATATTTTCATATGCTTATTTTCCAGCTGTATATCTTCTGTGGGGAGGTAACTTTTCAGACCTTTTGCTCATTTTTAAATAGGGTTTTTTACTTTTTTTGTTGTTGTTGTTGTGTATAAAAACCCATCATCAAACCTAAAGTCACATTGATTTTCTCCTGTGTTCTCTTATAAAAATTTTGTAGTTTTCCATTTTACGTTAAGGTGTATGATACAGTTTGAGTGAATTTTCATTAAGGTCTAGGTTTATGTATTGTCGTGTAAATGTACCATTTTTAACATTATTTGCTGATAGGTCTACATTTGTCCATTTATTGCCTTTGCTCCTTTGTCAAATATCCATTGATTATATTTATGTGATCCATTTCTGAGCTCTCTATTCTATTCTTTTGAGCTGAATGTCTCTTCTTTCACCAAAACCATCATTTCTTGGTTATTGTAGTTTTGTACTAAGTCTTGAAATCGAATAGTGTGAGTCTTCCAACGTTGTTCCTCTTCTTCAATAGTGTATTGGCTACTCTAGAACTTTTGCTTTTCCATATAAACTTTAGAATTAATGCAAATATCTAGAAAATATCTCACTGTAATTTTGAATGGAGTTATGTTGAATCTGTAGATCAAGTTGGGAAGAATTGACCTTGAGTCTTCCAACTGATGAATGTGAAACTTCTTTCCACTTATTTTGATCTTTGATTATTTTGCTATGATTTTCCACATTCAGAAGGCTTATAGATATTTTAAAAATTGATTCTTCGTTATTGTATTTTTGGTGCTGTTACAAATGTCTATCATAAATATAAATTATATTGTTGTTATATTTCTGATTCCAACTAATTGATAGCCATTGCCTTTATCTAAGAGCACAATTGACTTTGCATGTTGATTTTGTATTCTAAAACCTTGCTATACTTTTATTATTCATTCCAGAAGTTTTTGGGTAAAATCCTTGGGATTTTCTAGATCAGTAGTCACGTCATCTGTGAGTAAGACAGTTTTTATTTCTTCTCTTCATGACCTTTTAACAACAGAAAATCAAGAAGTCCTAGAATATAACAGGAACAAAACCCCAAAATATTCTTTTTCAGTTCTCTCTTTTGTTTCCTCTGTAGTCTTTTTTGTTCAAAAACTATCAGTGCAACTACATTTAAACTTTCCTCTGTACTAGGTACACTGAAAGAACAGGAAAAAGTTGTCTAATACATTTATTTCAGGAAAAAAAAATATTTCTCAACAAAAATTTCTAGGAAGGAATTTAAAACTTAGGGAAGATGGTACAACTCTTTCAGAGTTGATTCAGTGTTCCAAGTCTTCACTTTGATGGACTAACAGCTATCTTTTTTATAATACAATTTTTAATCCTAGACTTCCTACAGAATATGTTTTACAGTCTTTTTTTTCAAGAACACAATTGGACATTGTAAATGTGCTGTTAGTGTTTTGTGTACTTGTAATCCAGTCAAAGAACATCCCTTTTCCAAGGGTGAAATGATAATCTCTGGTGTGTTACACTTAAGCTTTGAGCTGTTGACTCCTTTCAGGAATGCACAAATAGATCTTGCAGTGAAATTAATGCACAACCATTATGCAAAGACATATGCTGATTACACACTGATGTTATATTGATTACAGATCTTAGCAGAAGAGAAATGGAGATCACCGCCCAACACATGAATTGGGTCATTAGGTGGATTGCCCTGTGCTAAAATAAGGTACACGAACACTGACCTGCCCTGTACAGAAATTACTTTAACAATGAACCTAAGATAACACAGGGAAGTAAATACATCATCAGTCGGAATTTCTGACTGTAAACAGTGGCAATATAAGACTTCCTTACTGTGCAGCAAACACCTTAGAAAGTTAATTTCATTTAAGCCAGGTTGCATTTATTTCTTTAACACAAACGTGTGCATTGTATGTAAGGCATTGTGACAAATCCAGGGAGAGTGGTTAAAAAAATGGAAATAAATGAACTTGGCTTTTGCCTTCTTAAATTTATGAAACTGTTGATTCAAACCATAGTGATTTTTTTGGAACTGGGTTAAATAGGAGAGGAACATTATTTTATAGGAGCATCTTACATAACAAGAGGAAGGGTGGAGAGGGACCCCAGAAAGGCCATGGAGCCATGAACTTGGGCACTAAAGGGCACAGCAAGCTCTCTTCCTCTGCCTGTCGTCTCTGACTCTCTTCTTGTACGTGTATTTCATGCTTCTCTTTACCCTCCGGCCTGTTCCACTCCCTGTGCATATTACTAGGAAACAGTTGCAGATTTACTCATCCAACAAATATTTATTGAGCACTCACCATTCTACGCCTTGTGCTAGGTACCTGAAACAGACAGCAATAAAGAAGAGACTAAAAACACCTGTCCTCGTAGAGTTTCCACCCTCGTGTGTGGAGATACACCCTTAACAATAAACACAAAAAATTAGATACAAAAAACATGGTAGAAAGTGATCAATTCTAAAGGTAGAAAGAATTAGAACAGGCTGAGGGGGTCTCCGTGTGTGGGGAAGAGGGAAGGGAGGTTGAAGTTGTAGGCAGAATGTCAGGCTTGGCTTCAGTGATTGGGCTACATTTGCCCAGAGAGACTGAAAGCGAAGCGAGTTTTGGGCCAGGCAGGTACGTGGGCGAAGAGCATCAGGGGCAGAGGAATTGATCAGTACAAAAGTCCCGAGGTGGAGCATATGGGGATGCAGCACAGAAACCGGAGTGCATGGAGCAGAGTGGGGGGATTTAGAGGTAAGGGGAGAGACGTGACAGGGCCACAGGTCAGGTAGAACTTTGCAGACTGTGAGAAGAACTGAGTTTTATTTTTTTTCCCCTAAGGAACATGGGAGCCAAGAGAGTTTTTTTTTTTTTTTTTGCTTCATTCCCCCATCCCCTTTTTTAAATTGAAGCATAGTTTACAATGTTGTGTCAATTTCTGGTGTACAGTGTAATTCCTGGTGTACATACATTTACATACATATATTCATTTTCATATTTCTCATCATAGGTTACTACAAGATACTGAATACAGTTCCCTGTGGCATACAGTATGAGCTTGTTATTTATCTATTTTATATATAGTAGTTAGTATCATCTAATCCACTTTCAAGGTCAGGTCTGACTGTCTGAGGTACCTGGAGACAGATTAGCGAAGCAGTCTCTTCCCCCACTCCTTCTTTTTAGTCTGTTATAGACAGGAGAGGTCACATGCCCACCCCAAGCCAAGCATTGCTTCCTGAGGAGCTGCTGTTTGGTAGCTGAGTTTGGTTGCTGGAGCGTACTTCCTTACTTTTTTTTTTGCTATGTGAAATAGTTTCAATTAAGAGTTTTACATACAGTACCTTATACAGAGAACTGTGTGCTTACAAGTTTAAATAATATCTGTATGTACAGTGGCATATATTCTGATCAAAGATAAATTCAAATTTACTACCTATGACTTCTAAGACACATTTAAACAGATTGCTAAAACTGGCAAGCAGAATGAGGCATGAAATAGTCAAGAGTTATATGTTACCAAATAGCCTCCTTTTAACAGGCTTTTTCCCCCTCTTAAAAGAAGCTTTAAAACCTGTACATTTTCAGTTTTTAAAAGCAGTCTGTTAAAAGGCAACATTTCATATTAACCACCAATTCTTATAGTAATAAAACTAGATATATGTAGATATAAATATGTGTAGATTGTGACCATATGCATGTTTAGTGTTTGTTTCCAATAACCTGCGAAACAGAAAGTGGGTGCATTTGGTGGGAAGAGTGTAAGGAAGCTGGCAACCCATTAGTTGTTCACCTCCTGTCACTTACAATCTACAGAATAAAATGTATTCATAAGTATCTTCTCACCCAGATTATAGATAACTGTGGTAAGTGGGGTCTGGGTAAAGTCTGAAGGGGTTGAGATGAGGAAAAATAACTTTTTAAATGGGTCGTTAAGACACTTGAGCTGGAAAGACAGTTTGGATTTGGCCATATGAAGATGGGAGTGGAGGTAGAGGTGGGAGAAGAGGTCAGGTAATGGGAAAGAAACAGTGTGAGTGAGAAGGGCCACAGGTCCCCTCCCCCAGGCAGGATGGGAAAGTCCTGCACAGTATCTTATGCACAAATTATGCATGTGTTTACTCGGGAGGCTGCTCAGCGATAATGGGTAATTGGCTTAGCGAACGCATCCTCCTTTCACTCATGCACCCCAACAGACACTTAACAGGAGAAGGTATTAAGAACAAATGTCAATGCGGAATACATTTTAATGAACACGATTATTTCATTGAGCTGATGCAAAACAATTGTCTATTAGAAAGTCTATAGGCAGTGATTAAACAAATAGGAAAATTTCCACTTTAATTTCTTTCCTTTGGGTACTTAATCTTGAACACCAGTGCTGGCCATGTACTATGGTCTAAATTCCAAAAAAGACACTAGAGGCATTTAAACAAAGTTATCTATGTAAAAAAACTAGAGAGAAATCCTCTGGATAATTAAAATCTCCAGAATGTTAAACTTATTCCCCAAAGTTATTATTTAAAAATATAGTTCTGTTTTTTTGTTCTAACTTTTTTTGATCTCCCCAAGATTCTGTACTAAAGTTACTGGTTTGCGGAGGGGGGGGGCTATAAATAGATAGGTAGATAGATAGACAGAGAGACAGATAGATAAAATTTTCTTCCTTAGAGTTAACATTGAAATTCTAAATAGCAGTCATCTTTTTGGCTCTCCTGTTTGAACAAAATATGTAAAAAAATTTAACCTCAGGATTTGCTACCAAAGTTATAGAGAGATTCCCCATTTTCTTTTTTTTTAAATAGCAGTGATGATTTCTATGATCTGAGTTTTTTTCCTAATGTGTATTTAAATAGGTTATCATATTGAAATATCATGATCCCATTGTACAATGAGCTAAGAATTATATATGAAAGATAATCCCACATACATTTTTTCACTGTTTCCTCATGCAAATTCAAAATCTTAAAACGAGTTATAAATATAAAACTGTTCTATAATGTGTCATACTAGCTATTCATTCATTCATTAAAATTAAAAGTCTCTTCCTCATTAAATTTATGTTTTAGAGGGAGAAGATAGAATACAAATGTAAAATATGTAAATTAATTAGCAAGATAATTTCAAATATTGAGACATGCTTTGAAGAAAATAATGTAGCATTACGAAGTCAGGAATACGATGGAATGGTTGGGCTGCTTTAGGTTGGGAAGTCAGGAACAGTATTTCTAAGACGGTGACATTGGTTTGAGACCTGAATGGTGAGCAACAGCCAGTCTTTTTGGGGTATAATTGAAGAGCACTTCAGACAATAGGAATAGTCAAGGCAGCCCCTAAGTTGGAGTGAGTTTGTTATACTGAAGGGTCAGAAAGTCTAGAGTAGCAATGTCATACTGCTCCAAATATGTACCTAAAATATATTCCATTTCAGGTATCGTGATTAATCTGTGATTATAAAATTGTATTCTGAGGACAAATTTGAATATCGTTGATAAAAAAAAAATAATTCCCCATATAAAACCTGAAAACATAGGAAAATTGGTCAGGTATGGTTCATATTAACAATTCCCCTAACCCAAAAACAGAGAAGAATTTTAAGAATATGTAAGTTGATACTCAGGGTATAAAAGAGAAATTAAAAATGGTTAAAAGTTTCATGACCAAATACCTGGACAGAGCTTGTCTTCTTTAATGATAAATAATCAGGGGGGAAAAAAAAAGAGTATGGGCTTTTTACAAGGTTCCATAGCAGAAAAAATTTGAGGCATGGAATGAAAATATGTTTTAAAAAGTTTTATAATTTAAAGAAATACTTCTTACATTTCTTTTCTCTATTCCTCCATGGTTTCTCTAGAGAAATCTGCTTACATTTGAATTATATTCCCTCTATGAATAAGATTTTATTTCTTTCATTGCTTATAGAATTTTTTTCTTTCATTCTCAAAAGTTTGGCTATGATAGTTCTTTGCATTTATTAGGGTTTCTTGTTTGTGTTTCTCTCAGCTTCTTGAATCTGTAGATTCATGTCTTTGCAAATTGAGAAGCTGGATCATTATTTCTTTCACTACTTTTTCATTTCTGCCATCTCTGTCCTCTCCTTCCAGGATTCCAAAGACATGAATTCTAGATTTTTTGCCATAGTCCCAAGGGCCCTTGAAGTTCTGTTAATTTTTCTTTAGTCTATTTTCTGTCTGTTGTTGAGATAATTTATAATGTCCTATAATTCACTTGGGATCTTCATTGCAGCCTAGTGAGAAGGAAGTCTGGACTCCCTACTGAATCTTCGCTGACCTGGAAGGGAAATGGAGTCACAGTTTTTCTGTGGTGTTTTTCTGCAGTAGACTGATGATATCATCTAAAAGTTTCTGTCTTCCTCTATTTCCCCTTTCCTGGGGTTAGAGAAAGCAGGCTTCTGATATAATGTGTGTCTGTTCCTATTAAGCATTTCTCGCTGGTCACTTTCTTAAGCTCCAAGTGTAGGATTAGGAGGTGAAATCAAAACTGGAAACTCACAACCATGTTCTTCCTCAATGCCCCTGACCTCTAGCCCCTCTTCCCTCTTTTCCCCACCTTTCTTATTAGGCTTTTAAATATATGTAATGTCCAGATCTGCTTATGGTGCTCCATGCCCAACCGTCAACAAACAGTACTAAGTTTCCAGTCAGTTCTTTCATAACTAATTCTGACATATGAATGGACCAAAGATCGCCAGCTCTTGGGGAAAGCTTCCAACAAAGAAGAAAGATACTGAAATCAATAAATGGAAAGGGCCAACTGTATCTTGTATGGATAAAGTAGGAACAGGAGAAAAGAACTTAAAAAGGAAACTATTTCTAACTCTCAAACATATATATGACATTACTTCCATAAAACAGGATGCTGTTTTTAAAAATAAATAACCAAAAATTAAAATAGAGCTCTTGGAAAAGAAAAGAAAAATGCTTGCAAAGAAATCATTTTTAAAACTGGAAGATGAAGATGTGGATATTTTCCAGAAAGGAGAACAAAAGAAGGAAAGAAATAGAAAAATAAGAGGAAAAAAAATTTCTAAGATTTATCTCAACATATCTTTAAAGGAGAGAAGAGAGGATAAAAGAGGCCAAAAAACATTAAATAAATAATACAACATAATTTTCCAGAATGTGCAAATTAAATCTGCCTACTGAGTGCTCAGTGTATGGAATGGTAGAGGGGGGAGAGTAGTAAACACCACACATTGTTGTGAAATTCCAGCAAACCAGTAGTAGAATATCTGTAAGTCTTTCATATGAAACAGTAGAATCAATATCATTTTTTAATGCTTAAAATATCCAAACAGGAGATAATGTCTAAAAAATGGAAAACTACGTGATACAGAGCAGGGATTCTTCAGATGCACAGCTAGTTTGTGAACCATTTGACATGTTTCTTAAGATTTTATATAAATGTTCATTATTTAGGGAAAGTCAGAGCTTTCAGAAACTTTCCTGATGAGTGATGTAAAGGAATAGATAGATGGATGAATGTATCCATGGATAGATGCACAGAAGGGTAGATGATAGGCAAATAGGTACAGATATAGATGAATGGATAGAGAAATAGATAGGCAGACAGATAAATAAATAAAATGAAGAAACCACAATTAGAGAGGAACCTTAAATATTCCTGAAATTATATCTCAGATTTACATTATTTGCTTTTTACTTGTTAACTCAATTGTTTGATTTGGGCTATACCATTAAAACCTCATTTATCTAAAGATCTTTGTCTGACAGTCTCTTTTATTCAAAACACATTCACAAACCCAACAATGAAAATTGGAGGCTTTTAGAACTGAGCCTAGTATATGATAATACTAATATAAAATGGCATTGTTTTTATGATCGTGTTTGTGAATCACATTCACAGGCATAATTTCATTTGTTCCTTCAACAGTTTTTGAGTTATGTAATCCAGGCTTTCTTACTACATTTGATTTACAGTTCTTCACATGTTGTAAGAAAAGCTCAACAGAAGAACACTCAGCAAATAAAGCCCAAAAAAGACATAAATTTGTAATAATCGTTACAGAGACTTTTAAGTCCGTGTTCATTGACAGGAATAGATCTGAAATGACGTGTTCTTTGATTATGAATCTGAATTACTAACACTTGATTGAAGATCTAACAGTAATGACTCAATCAGTGACATTAAGGGAAACAGATACAATGTTAACCAAATTTTCAGAAGAACTGATTCCCTAAATTTTTTTTTAACAGTACACATTGGGTTTTTTTATGGATTGTAAAATAGCATATATTCTTTTTTAAAAACTTGGAGATTATCACACAAAAGGACATTCATTAAAAACACCCATAATCCCAAATTCAGAAATAACAAATACTAAGATTTCTAGTACATGTTTTTCCAATTTTTGTCTATGCCTGCAGAACAAAATCATTGAATTGTATTTTCATTAACCAACTTTAGTAAATGTAAACAGGTTAATAAGAATTCCAAAATGTGCTATACACTAACCTGCTAAATAAACAGATAATTGAATGTATTTTAAACTTTCCTTGCTAACTCTGAGTCCTGGTCCCAACTGTTGTTTAATGACATTCTCAAGATCTTTTGAGAGAGGTGTCAGTCCCTGCCTCTGGTGCTCCACAGACCACTTTACTGCTCGCTCTTAAAACAAACAAACAAACAAACAAACAGACAAACTGTTCATGATTCTGTTTTTTTTTTTTTTCCAATGAGTTGTTTTCTCATGAATGATCAGGAATTAACTGATTTTTTTTTCTGCCTTAAGAATAGTTATCCTGGGTAATGTCTATTTCTAATTTAATGTATCTAATGTGCTATAGACTGGGAACTAAATAGCTAAGTTTATTAATAATCATAACTCCACCCAGAGCAGTAAGTATAGCTAGTGTTTTTCTTTTTTCCTTTTTTTGAACACTTCTTCCTGGGCAATTTGTATGATAAGTGCTTTTAATCTTCATAACAACTGACTGGGAAACTCAGGATTTTCAGAGATTAAGTCAGTTGCCCAAATTCATACAGAGACACTTTTTTATTTTGAAATGAAACTTTAGCATATGTGTATTTATTTTTTCTTCCATTTTTATTGAGATATAATTGGCCTACAGCCTTGTATAAGTTTAAGGCATTCAGCGTGATGATCAGACTTAACATATATCGTGAAATGATCACCACAATAAATTGAGTAAACATCCACCAAACATACAGATACCAAATAAAAAGAAAAAGAAATTTTTCTCCTCATCATGGTAACCCTTAGGATTTACTCTCTTAACAACTTTCATATATAACATGCAGCCTAAAGACACTGACTTTTGAGGTAGAATTGAAAAGCCTTAAATCTAGAGGAGGAAAGTTATATTCTGGGGATTAGAGGCCTACATGACTGGTAGAATCATTGTTCTACTGAGCTAGGGATATGCACTCCTAGTGGAAGGCAAGATGGTTTTAGAGTGTACTATAAAGGATTTTATGTACAAGGACATGGATATAAAAGCAAACAATGTTGAATTACATAATGAGCCTTGAAAAAGCTTCAGTTTTGCTGGTTATGTCAAGGCTAAAGTCTCAGTGCTAATGTGTTTTTAACACTTATTAAAACATGCTGTAGTATCTTTTTGATAAAAAGAGGCAAGCCTCAGATATAAAGCTTTCAGTTCATAGTAGTGTCTAGCTAGAATTTACTAACAGTTTGCTTTCATCGTTTATTTGTTAGGTTAATGCCTGTTTATAAAAAATAATTAGGATTTTTCCTTTGATGTTTTTCTTTCTAAATAAAATTATTTAAAGTTTAAAAGTTGAGAGTTTTTTTTTTTCTTTCTTTCTTTCTTTTTTTTTTTTTTGAGTCAAGTAACAACCTACATTCATAGCCTGGCAGAAAAAACCATGAAGATGGCCTATAAATTATTAAATATGAAAATATGCTTCTAGTAGGAAAAAAAGTTAAATTTAAAAGTTAGGGTATAATCCATTAAGGGGATAGGATTTTCCATGCCTAGAGAACTTGGGTGTAAGGGATGATGAAATGCTCTAAGTGAAAAGGACACTGATTCTCATTTTTGACAGCCTTGTGTTTCCTTGTCTTGCTTCTCTTGGTCTAAGAACCAGACAGATCTGGTCAGTTCATATCAGCTCCCAAGAGCTGACTGTTAAATTTTCAGTAATTTTGTGAGCTAGTTATTAAACATAGCCATTATCAAAGATTAAATTGTATAAACTTATAATTAAGTAAATTATAAACAAAGGTAAGAAATACTCAAAACTCATCACTTCCTAATTATTTTACTACATTTTACTATTTTCTTTGTTATTGAAGTTGTTTACATCTACTGTGTCTGTAGGTTGGAGATGTGATCTAACGGTGTGCTTCCCTGCATCTCTTACCAGCTCGGTGTTCAGTGACTTCATGTTGGCAGCTCAGAGGCGACCAGGCTGGAGTATTTACACTGTGGAAATTGGCAGAAGCAACAAAGTAAGACCTTTTCCTCTTCGAGAAGAGATTATTAAATGTTTATTGGTCTCATTGGGTATGAGAGTAAAAGGAACTGAACTTCCACATCCCTAGCCAGATGATTGCTGGTTCAGTGTTTCTAATTGGTGGTGGAAGATCTCCTTGAAAAGAAATAGATGGTAAGTAATTGAGAACAAACCTACCAAGGATGGCAGGTAGGAGTTGTTAATCTTGTGAGTAATTTGTGGGTGAGAAATCCCACCTCTTGCTAGAGAATATATCTTCTAATTTTTTTCTTCTGAAAACTGAATCCAGCTTCCTCTTGTTTCTCTTATTACTTTTAAAATAAAATGTGTTTATTTCAATAATTTCTGGGCCAGGAATCATGTTCTTCAAAAGTTTGATTACTTTCTTCAGTGATGTGAACTTAGTCTTAAAATCCACAAAATGTAAAAGACGCCAAAGTAGAGTGATAAAAATGTCAGTTGTCGCAACAGAATTTATGGCTTTGGTTTTAATACTAGGAGTGTTTTGAAAATATCTTGTCTCTTATCTTGTGCACACAGTGGCTCTTATTCAGCTGAGAAAGAGGTTAAGTGAGAAATGAGTTGGCTCGCCAAGGATACATTTTTTCTCCACGCACCCCCAACCCCCAACACACATATACACTCACACACACATACCCTGATGTTAATTTGATTTGAAAAAATATCAGGGAACATCATCATCAATTTTTCCTCTTGCAAAAGTGATTATTCTTGCTTGACTGCCCTCTGCTGGAATTGCTGAAATATACACTTTGCCTCTACTTCCAGGGATGAGTTGCAGGCAGTATGCAACTTAATATAATGTGCGCAGTCTTTTCGAGGCATATTATGTGCAGAAGCCCAGGTATGCAAGATTAGAAGTAAAACTGAGTTAAGCATTAAATGCAATGGTCAAGTGTTGATTTAATTAGCCATGAAAAATAGCCAGGTTTTGAATGGATCAAAGAAAAACAATTATACATAATGGGTGAACTGAAAACAATTGACTATTACTGAAGGAGAGGAATGCTTTAATTAAAGTAAAAGATATACCTAATGTTAAATGAGGTGGTTACAGAAGCTCCACAAATAAAGCTGCTTAACTGCTGAGTATGAGAGATCAGAAGGAGCGTTTAAATGTACCTAATAAAAAAAATGCAACCTTATTAAAATTGTATTGCTATTATTTAAAACTACAGTGAGCCTTTTGTCTGTTCTGTAAGTTAAGCCACCCCATTTAAGAATATCCATTTATTTGTTTAAAATATTTAGATTACTTGTTTATCATTAATTTTGATATAAAGATACTGCTTTTGTATACTTAATAAGAATATATTTCTTGTAATATTTAGAGAAAATTCTTTGAGAGAGAATAATGATTGTGGTATATCAGACCTTATAATGTACTAGTTTAGCATATACTTACTTCTATATTGGTAAATCACTCTGGAGTTAGAAGACTAGAAATCTGCTGTCAGGTAGGTTGAGGAGGTGGTGAATTGGCACTGTGGGACTCACCCTTGAATGGTATTATGCTGAAATATTTTTACTATAAAGATCAAACTTTCCTCTGTGGAATTTGAGCCAGTAAATGAAACAGACTTCCATCAGTGTATTTGCTGTTTAATGTCTGAGCCTTCATTTCCTGCACTATATTCGGTTTATGTCATCGTCAATGTAAGAAATCAGCAATTAGAGAGGAAGGGAGGGAGGGAAGAGGGTGACAGAAAAATCCAAGTCAAAGAATAAACAGAAAAGAGAAGAGTAAGAGATCCCTCCTCTACCCACACCATTGTGTTTCATTCTTGTCCCTCATGCGGATTAGACTCTGTAAAACGCCAAGTTTTCCAAATTCAAGACATGGACTCTGCATCATTGAACATTATGACTGAAGTATACAATAAGGACAAGACCTTCTTGGAAACAATGCCAATCAAGTGGTCATGGATGTTAATTCTTTTGCAGTAAAAGCCAATACCACAGAAGCAAGTCATGTTTCCTGTTGTAAAAATGACAGTTATGTTTCTTTAAACTGAGGCTGTGGAGGGAAGGAGGGGGATTATAGAAACTCCTTCACTTCACCAGACCAAACCACCAGACCAAACTCTACCACCCCCACCAGCAATGGCGCATCTAGCACGTCTCCCAGACTCATTTGAAAGGAAGATCTGAAGGCAGAGTAGGATGGCAGACCTGGAATTTGATGTAACTTTTTGAGTGTCAGAAGACGAACTCTTACTCATGGAAGTTTTGAATGGAATAAAACAATCCAGATCTTTTCAGAGTAAGATATGATAAAACTTAAAAATATAAATGGAAAAAAAATTCGGATTTGGGGGAAAACCTGTGTGTTCTAAACTTTGTTGAAATTATACATTCATATTTCAGGGTGACAATTTAGTCTAATGTCATTCTAAATGAAGAAGTAAACCCTATTTTCTTCAAAGAGAAAGATTAGTAGAAGATAAAATAATGAATAGCTACAGTGTTTCACATTTTAAAATGTTCTGTCACTGTGCTCATCATTTTACCAGCATTGTATCATTTGAGTTTTAAAAACTCCACTCTGAGGTGGGTACTTAATCATGCCCCTGTTATAGATAAGAAGACTCAGGCTCAGAGGCCCAAGGTCACAGAGACACTAAGTGCTGAAACTGAGAGTCTAAACCTGGTTTTTCTGACTAAGGGCAAAAGTCTTAAACGCATGATGCACTAGCGATATCATCATTCTTTCTTGGAAAATCTTTGTCTCCTTACAAGTCACTATCCTGATTATAAGACAAGGAATAGGCAGAACTCCCATGTCTACATACTTGGGAAACAAGGATGCTTGGGTTCTTTAAACTAAAACCAATCACATGGGACATTTCTAGATTACCAAGTTTCAAAGAATTATAAGAAATCATGCGCAAGATTGAAATGCTATGGAAGAAAATTTTCATCCTCTTTGGATAAATTACCGTTGTCTACAGGCCATCATCTCTGTTCATGTTTCCAGAAACCTATTCTGGGGAAATGATCTGACAGACAGGCTGCTCCCAGAGCAGCACGCCCCTTTCCCCACTCTCGTCTCTCTGCAGCATCTGCATTGGGCATGAGCCCGGATCCATATTTACGAGACATATGTAGACACTTTTCCCTTTCTTGGCAAATGCATAAATAGAATCCTAATGTCTACATGTAGGTACTATATAAATACAAAGTTGTGCATACTCTGTGGATGTCATGCATCATTTATCCATATATTTTTAGCGTCACCAACACATTTTCATATGCTGTCACGTTTCAAACTGCACCTCAATATAGTGCCTTTTTCAACATGAACTCGGCAGCAGACAACATCATTCTCCTAACATTTTCACCACAAATGAAGATCAAAAAGCAAGAAAATAAATCCAAAAATAGAAGACAAATTTTAAATGGGTAACACTTTCCTAATATGTTCTGAAGGGACTATTGAATTATCTAGAGCAGAGGACTGAATCTCTTACTCTGTAATTAGATTCATGCAATCATTTTAATGTACCTATTATGCCAGGATTTCCCAAGATGAATGTTTACACCTTGGCCGTTGTCTAAGGGGAGATAGCTATGTAAACCATCATTTACAATTCTGTGTTAAATGCCTGTGAAGTACAGTAGCAAAAAAGGGAAGGATTCTTTAAATATGACTGAAGAAGTTAGTGAATCTTCACTTGGGGATATAATATTTGAATTGACTCTTAGAGGATGAGTAGATGTTTGGATTTTCTTTTGTGTCAAACATTAGAGGAGTTAGCAATCAGTTGACCTAACAGATCAAGTCTAAGATCAAACAGAAGAAATTAATTGATCTAAGAAATAAAGTCCGTAATGTTTGGATTTCTCAACAGGAATCAGTCCTACATTTCAGAAAACTAGGAGGGAGCAGATGATTTGCTTTTCTTTCCTTTACTAAAGCCCTTAACATGTCTATCTTTGACCTTCTATTTCTGTGGACTGTGGATATGGCAAATCAGTTTAAGACGTCTGTGGTAGAACCTTACCAATAGTTTTTCAGGCCTTTTCCTTGAGAAGCAGAACATTTTATTAAATGAAAAATTTCATGGAACACTAAGTGTGAAACAGATAAAGGCAGAGAGCTAGTCTGGTTGAAGTAAGGAAAAGGGAAAAATACTGATGTGGTATTATTGTTTGAAGTCCCTGAACTTGGTTATAAAAAGAAAAAAACTGTATTGAAGAGTCATTTTCAAAGTGTAGTCTGAGCAGTAATCCCCCACGAAACATGTTAGATGCAGATTCCTGGACCACCTCCAATAATATTGATACCTCAGGTCCGGGGCAGAGCCTAGGTATCTCTCTGGTTGTGGTTGCACTCCAGGTAATTCTGACATAGTGGTCTATCAGGCATATGAGCTAAAGTGTAGACCACAGTAGAGGAAAAGAGGATTGAAAGAATAAAATAATAAATTGAAAGGAAAAGGAGAGTAGGAAAGGGAGAAATAGAGAAGCATATGTTAATTACAGAATGCCAATGAAAATTGACTAGTGGGCCACATGGTGAAATTGAAGCCAGTTTGCTACTTCTGCTATAGAACAATAATTAAAAAAAACAAAACAAAACATAAAGTCCCCTAGATATATTTTTCCAAATTTCATCTTTCTCTCTCATGTTTTTCCTTTCCCCTCCTCCTACTTATTTCTCTAGCTATCTTTTAAAAGAAATTACTGAGCAGTTGACACATTGTAACTAACTATACTTCAATAAAAAAGTTAAAGAAAGAAGAATAAAAGAAAAATATATAACAGAAATTAATGTAACAGAAAGAATAACAAAACCCAAAGTTTATTGTTTAAAAAGACTAATAAAGCTAATAACTCTTAAAAATAAAAAATAAAGAAATAAAAGAAATTACTTGATAAAGTTTTTGGGAAACATATTCCAGAGTTTTAGTACTACATGTGCCTTTGCTTAAGGTTTTTATGCAGGAGAAAGAATAGAATATATCTGTATATGTTTGATATATTCCTGCTTTGTCTCTTAACATTATTTTATAAGCATTTCTGTATTGTTGTGTATCTTTTTGTGTATCTGGTATCTACTGTAATACCATAGAGGTATGAGGATTAAAATATTTAGTGCGCAGTTACTATTTCATAAATTACAGTGTTCTTATATGCCCTTTTCTAAGTTTAGAATTATCTTTTTATAGAGACCCAAAAGAAGTTACTGGGTGTAAATATTTTCTTTTTGTATAAACATTTGAAGGTCGTAGTACAAGTTTGTTTTTTTTAATATTTGATACATTGCTTTTCAAAGAGTCATTCTAATTTTCAATTAAAGGAAATTGTCCAATTTGGGGTCAGTGAAATGGACACAAGCATGTTTGAGAGTGTCTATTGCATTATTGCATTTTATGCACGTGTGTGTGTGTATGTGAGAGAGAGAGAGAGACTTATCTGTGACCTAGTCTGGTATAATTTTTGAGATTTTAATATTTTCTTATTGTTTTACACAGGCCATTATGAGCTGCAAATTATACTGCTAACATTTTTTCTATTTAGTTTGACTCTGGGTTTTAAAATCCGTGAAAATGTTTTCCATTTTCTTGAGGTCTTATCTCAGTATCTCAGTCCTCCCTCCCCCTTTCCTTCCTAATGCTTATTATTTGTATCATTCCTATTATGCAGAGCATACATGTTTATGATAAATTCCTGTTTTCATTTCCATTTTATTTCTACAGTTTAATCTATTCAGGGCCGACTAGTGCCTCTTTACCATAGTTCCTTAATTATCTCTTTTTAGAGGAAGTTTGTCCTCTGGTAGTTTCATTAAAGAAGGGCTTCTGGGAAACATCGTCTCCATGTTCCTTAGTGTTCAAAACTGTGTATATTATGAGTGTCTGTTTTAACAGCCTTGTTCTTGGCGGGATATACAGTCTTGGAATCACTCTTTATGTCCTTGAGTATTTTGTAGATGCTGCTAATCCCTCTTCTGGTTAAAAATGTCAACATGAAGAAATTTGAGATCAACTTTATTTCTACTCCCATTAACTAGCAGCTTGACCTTTTTTGTCTTACTATCCCCAAAGATTCACTTTTTAAATTCTCGCTCTAAAATTTAAAAAATTTACAAAGATGTGTTTTGGTGTTGACTTTCTGGCCAGTTTTCTGTGGTTCATGTTATACAACCTTCCTTTAAGAAGATTCAAGTCATACTCTATCCAGGACATTTATTTTTTTTGCATCAAATCTTGAAGTATGTTAATTTCCCCTTATTCTGATCTTCTTTGGAGGACTCTAACAATATAGATGTTGCATCTCCTTTCCCTACATCCTATAGCTTTCTTGGTTTTAACTAAGCTTCATTTTGTCCTAGTCTTAATGTGTTTTCTACCTCTATGCTCTGTATCTCCTACCGTGCTTTCCACAGTGGCTGTTTTTCTCTTGTATTCCTTCCAGTTTTATACTCATCTCACTGGTCATTTTGGAGGGGTTTTTTTTTTGTTGTTGTATATTAAACTTTTCATTTGGAGATAATTGTAAATTCACGGGCAACTGTAAGAAATAATGCAGAGAGATCCATTTCCCAGGAGGGCTGTACCATTTCACATTCCCACTAGTAATATCTGAGAGACCCAGTTTCTCTGTATCCTCACAAGCATTGGATGTTATCAATATTTTTTATTGTAGCCATTCTAAGAGGTGTTTAGTTATGTCTAATTGTTATTTTATTTTGCATTTCCCTAATAGATCAGATCAAACATTTTTTCATGTGCTTATTTTTGCCGTTTGTATATCCTTTTCATTATAATCTCTGTTTATGTCTTTCACTCATTTTTAAAATTGTATTTTTGATTATTTTCCCCAATTTCTTAGATAAACTTTCTATTTTAAGACAGTTTCAAATTTATGGAAAAATTGCAAATATACTACAGAGAGTTTCTGTATGCCATATGTCCAGTTTTTCTCATTATCAGTAACATTCATTAGGAATAAATTTGATACATTGTTAGTAATTGGAAGTCTATACTTTATTAATATTTCCGTAGCTTATACCTAATGCCACTTTTCTATTCCAGAATCTGATCTTGGATACCACATTTAGTCCTTATGTCTCCTTAGGCTTCTCTTGAGTGAGACAGTTTCTCAGGATTTCCTTGTTTTTGATGACTTTGACAGTTTTAAAGAATGTTCCACGACTATTTTATAGAATATTCAAGTATTCTAAAGAATATTTTATAGAATATTCCACGACTAGGATGTATCTGATACTTTTCTTAGATACAACTGTGGTTGTGGGTTTTGGGGAAGAAGATCACAGAGGTAAAGGTGTCATTTTTACCACATCATTGTCAAGGGTACATACGATCAACAGGTAGATGTTGACCTTGAGCACCTGGCTGAGGTAGCAATTGTCAGTTTTCTTGACTGTAAAGTCAGTCTTTTTTACTCCTTTTTTATACTGTATCATTAGGAAGGAAATCACTATGCACAGCCCGTACACAAGAAATGGGAAGTTATTGTCACCTTCTTGAAGGCCAAGTATCTGCACAAACTATTGTGAATTCTGCATGGGAGCTCTGTCTTTTCTCCCTTATTTGTGTGTTTATTTACATATTCAGTGACTGACTTATAACAGTGTGGACTCAAGGTATTCATATTATATTTTGGGCTACAATCTCATTCTGACTTGATTTTGATGCTCTGGCCATTGGGCTCTTTCAGTTACCTCTCGTATCCGTTTGACATAACTTCCATCATCCTGGTTCCTTTTGTTTTGTTTGCTTGTTTTAGCACTTACTTACTTTCTGGCATTTCAAGTTGCTCCAAGCTCATCTTACATATTTTCCATCAGAGTTCTAGAATGAGCCACTTCTCCAAGGATCCCTTGTTCCTTTTACCGGAGAATGGTATTAAAAACGAAGATCTGGGAACTAGGTGGGCTCATTGCTACTGGGGTATTTTTTTCTAGCTGACAGACCAAGGAAATATTTGTGTGTATACTAACACCTGTATGTACACATACCTGAAATTTTTCTATATGTAACTATTTGTATCCATATTAGACTAAACATGAATTCATAGTAATGAATATTTCTGTATGTAACCACTGTATCTATATTAGACTAAACATACATTCATAGTAATGTGTCCACCTCTAATTCATTACCACATATATCAGTAGAGCCTCCTCCCCTTCCTTATCTCTAAAGTCACCCTACAATAGTGAGAAACCTGAATCCTACCATTTGCCATTCATTTACTTTATTATTAATTCCAGTAAGAATTGATAAGTTATGAGAGTAACTAACCAGTACCCCTGTAGGAAATAACTTTATCAACAGGAATATAGTTTTTCAGATGAAAAAATTTACTCAGTTACAGTCACCTAGATCAGGACCTTCTGCCTAACCCCTTCAGTGAGTTGCTTTATATATCTGTAATGCACTCAGATTGTTTTGCTTCATTGATTTTGTGGATTTTGTTCTTTATCAAGTTAAGGAAGTTGTTTTAATACTTCCTTTAACACTCCATTGCTATTTTGCTGAGTTTTTATCATGATGGTTGTTGGATTTTGTCAAAGGGGTATGGTTTTAGTCTCCCACGTGTTTTGAGACTTTCCTGTTACCTATTATTTATTTCTATTTTGATTTCATTGTAGTCAGGAAACATAGTGGTTTAACTTTTTTTTTTAATTTGTTAACATTTGTTTCATGAGAAATACTTGGCCTATTTTGGTAAATGCATGTATTTCATGGGCTCTTGAAAAGACTATGTATTCTACTGTTAACGGATGGAGTGTTCAACAAATGTGAACTAGATCTTGTTGGTTGACAGTGTTATTTTATTCTATATCCTTGCTGATTTTCTGTCTAGTCTATCAGTCGTTGAGAGAAAGAGGGAGCTGTTGAAATATCAAACTGTACTTTTGAATATAAACATTTATTTATTATTTTTTAAACATTTTTATTGATTTGTAAACATTTTACAACGTTGTGTCAAATTCCAGTGTAGAGCATAATTTTTCAGTTATACATGAACATACATATATTCATTGTCACATTTTTTTCTCTGAGCTACCATAAGATCTTGTATATATTTCCCTGTGCTATATAGTATAATCTTGTTTATCTATTCTACATTTTGAAATTCCAGTCTATCCCTTCTCACTCCCCACCCCCTTGGCAACCACAAGTTTGTGTTCTATGTCTATGAGTCTGTTTCTGTTTTGTATTTATGATTTGTTTGTTTGTTTTGGTTTGGTTTTTTTTTAGATTCCACATATGAGTGATCTCATATGGTAGTTTTCTTTCTCTTTCTGGCTTGTTTCACTTAGAATGACATTCTCCAGGAGCATCCATGTTGCTGCAAATGGTGTTATGTTGTTGGTTTTTATGGCTGAGTAGTATTCCATTGTATAAATATACCACATCTTCTTTTTGGATATAAATATTTCTTACTTTAGTTCTACCAATTTTTGCCCTGTTTGGTGTGCATACCTTTTGGGTTTCCCCTTTATTCCTAGGGATATTTTCACTGGATAGTTTTATAGAATTCTGGATTAACAGTTCTCTTCTTTCAGTTCTTGAAAATGTTGTGCCGCATTTTTCTGGCCTCAGTTTCTGGTGATAAATCCACTGCATTTGAACTGTTTATCTCCTACAAGTAAGA